>NC_092729.1:12817023-14017023 GCF_047496885.1 Scyliorhinus torazame
ATGCCTGCTCTTCTGATCATACCCTTTCATCCCCCGTGAATAGGATACTCATAATGGACATTAATTCGGTCCATGTGTATATATTAGGACCTAAGAACTGATTGAATTGTTCTGCCAGTCCTAAGGGGTCTTCCATTAACGTACATAGATATCTTTTTTTTTTAATGCTCTGACTTCTCCTGAATTTAAAAGAGAATTTACAAATCCTATTTCTCCCTCTCCAATAGGGACTTCCCGAAGGAGGTTCATTTTTGTTATTTCTGGTTCCTTTCCCTGTCCTTTCGTGGATCTTAAAATCATTTGACTCTCTCCTTCTTTTTCAGGGACTTTCTCTGATTTGCCTTTATTCATTTGTTGGTCATTTGGCGAGTCCTTGTCATTTGACGTATTCTTATAAGGGGGCGGCAAATTATCTAGGATGTCCCATTGTCTAAGAGGGGCTGTGCGAACGTCTTCGCCCTGTGGGATTAATGGATATATTCGGGTGGCGTTCCTGCTGGGAAGCCAACAACTCGCGTAACTTACTTCTTTATCGGAACAGGGTCTTTTATCATTGACATATATATTCAAAATTTGGCACACCCAATCTTAGTCCGAACCGTATTTCGGCCAAAAGACTGTGGGTTTACGGATTGCTTCTCTTATCCATATGAAGCAACAACATTTTATCATTGTTTTCCTGTCCTTACTTTTTTTGTACATGGCTCTCAAAATCCCAATTCACTAATATCCGACCCAGTGGACTTTCTGGTGGGATATTCTCAGGGATTTTCTTATCTGCGCCGTCTCCTTGTTTGGAGTTTTACTTCTCATTGTGATGTACTCAACTTCCACTTATTTCTAAGTAAATTGTCTAGTTATGACTGGTCCGTCAAAACAATCACAATCCTGAAAGTACTTATATCATCAATCCGCCCATTCACTGATACGGATGTCTGGATATAAACTCGAGAGTCCTTATATCATCAATCCGCCCTTGCGGATGTCGAGATGCGAACTCAAGTCAACAAGGTAATACTTAAAAGTCGCTTTTCTTACCTTGCTCCGTGCACAGAGTTGCCTGACTTTCACCCACGGCGTGCCTGCCACTATAATCCGTGACTTGCTTCTTCAGAATGACTACCCTAGGAACGTGTTCAGTTGACCGTAGGTAACTACTCAAGATGAAGTACGAGACGGTTTAAATAACGGGACGCGTCTTCTCGGTTCCTTTTGAGCCGCCCCCCTCGATCAATGACAGCTATCCCGGACGAGCCCCCAATTGTGAGAAACACCGTTCACATTGTAATAATTTACACTTGGTCAAAATCTGAAGACGTATTTATTATCGATCTTGCAAGAGTGCGTTGCACACCACTCCCTTCTACCTTACTGCAGCAAGCACATTGTTTCTACCTTCCAGGATTCATGCTCTTAGAAATACCTTAGGTCCAGTTTCCTCTGAAGTAGAAGTTACATGATTCATCCCACCGTTAGAACGACAAACAGAGGCAGCACAATGGCCCAGTGGTTAGCACTGCTGCCTCACGACGCCGAGTTCTCAAGTTCGATCTCGGTTCTGGGTCACTGTCAACAAAGAACAAAGAACAAAGAAATGGACAGCACAGGAACAGGCACTTCGGCCCTCCAAGCCCGTGCCGACAATGCGGCCCGACTAAACTACAATCTTCTACACTTCCTGGGTCCGTATCCCTCTCTTCCCATCCTATTCATGTATTTGTCAAGATGCCCCTTAAATGTCACTATCGTCCCTGCTTCCACCACCTGCTCCGGCATCGAGTTCCAGGCATCCACTACCCTCTGTGTAAAAAACTTGCCTCTTTCATTTACTCTAAACCTTGCCCTTCTGTCCGTGTGGAGTTTGCACATTGGCCCCGTATTTGCGTTTGTTTCTCCCCCACAAACAAAGATGTGCATGCTAGGTGGATTGGCCGCACGAAATTGACCCTTATTTGAAAAAAAATGAATTGAGTACTCTCTGTTTATTTTTAAAGAATGCAGAACAGTTCATCCCAGGCCCCAGAAATTCAAAGTATCAATGCATTAAAAAGATCACTTTTACTGGATGTGAAAGTTGCTGGTTAGGAGAGAATTTATTGCCCATTCCCAGTTGCCCTACAGAATGTGGTGGTGAGCTGCTTTCTTGAAACGTTGCAGTCCGTGAAGTTTGGGTCCACCCAACGTGCTTTTATGAAGAAAGCTAAATTATTTTTTCCCGGTTACCGCGAAGGAACGATTATATGGGTTCAACTGGGAATGGTGAGTGATTTTGAGGGGACATTCCAGTTGGAAATTTTCCCAAGTATGGGCTTGTCTAGTTCTTCAAAATGATAGTGGTCGTAGGTATGGAAGGTGCTGTCTAAGGGACAATTGCCTGAGGAAATTTGCTGAGTTATTGCGGTGCATTTTGGGATGGCTGTTGGAGGGATTGAATGCCTGTGGCAGGAGGAGCAATCAAGCGCACTGCTTGGTATGGGATGCTTTCGAACTCCCTCAGCGTTCTTGGAGATCTTGGGAACAGCGTTTCACTTGGACAAAAAATGGATTAATCAATTTGCCTGCGTCACCAATCTTGTTCTGAAATTTCACAAAATGTAAAATAGATGATTGTTAATGCTCTTTTCCACAATTTACGTTGTGAGTAATTGACAATGTGTGACAGGTCAGTTATTGTACAGAGCTGGAATCGAACTTGGGTTTCCGCAATGTGAGATCAGAAAATAAAGACGTGGCATAAGCATCTTTTCCAAATAGTTAGCTCCAAATGTTAATGTTAATGTTAGCTCCAAACAAAATACACCAACTTTCAATTTTAAAAGTGCTTCTGCTTTTATTTATGCAACACACATGTTTTGGAAATATTAAAAACGCCAGGCAGCGCCCATGGTGAGACAGGCCCGAACTTACAATTAAGTTGATGCTGTGAAGTAACCCGTGAGCTAAAGCTGACGCTGGCGTAAAGCACGGACACATTGTAGAAAAGGATTACCGTGATCCTACTCGCCGTCGTGGGTAACATTCAGGGAAAACTCCAGGTGTTGATGCACATCACCACACAGCCAGACGTGACCAAAACATAAAAGTGCGTGAAGTAACGACTTAGACCATTCATTCCGTTTAACATCAGCGGCTCTTTAGATTAGCAGATTATTCAATCCCACTCGACCGACCTTTTCCCAGAGGCATGCATTTGATTGCTGTCGTTTCTGGCATTGACATTTTAAAGTCACTGTTGTATCTGCCTCCAACAACCTCACAGGCACTGCAGACCAGATAATTGAACTGAATCCAAGGACATTGAAATAATTGTTGGAAACATGTACCTTAAAAATCTTATCTCGCAGATATCTTCATCTGCGAGTGCTGTGGCAACTGGAATTGATCGCAAATGACAATATAGGGAGACTATGCGGATAATCATTCCTGCCACAACATTCAGTTTAATCTCAGCTGAGCTTCTGCCTCAATGTAATTTGCTGCCTCTTCCTCAGATACTTTCATTCCCCCAAAGTTCACTATCGATAAGAAACATCGAGGCAGGCACCCACAGCAAAATTTAAAATCCATTTGGACATATAGATGGAGTACTCCAATCTGCAGCGACACAGATCTGGAAGGTGGGACAGGTGATAGATTCATCGAAGTTCACCGCATGGAAATATGTGCGTCGGCCTAACCTGTCCATGCCTCCCAGTTTTTACTACACAATGCCTGCCCGATTGCCCACATTTGGTCATATTCCTCTGTACCCATCTTCTCCACAGAAATATCTAAATACTTATTAAAAGGCAGAACTGTAGAAGGCTGCATTACTGCCAATATTTCAGACACTCTCCACTCTCAGTGCGAACAAGTTTTCACCAGGACCCTTTTGTATCTCTCCCCTCTCACCTTAAACCTTTGCCCTCTAGTTTTGGATTCCATTACCTTTGGGAACATCTACAATATCTATGCCCCGCATTATTTTTTAGTCGCCGTCAAGATCACTCCGAGGCTCCAAGAAAAATGTTCGAGCCTATCGAGCCTCTCCTTATAACTCAAACCATCAAGTCCGGTAGCAACCTAGCAAATCTTTTCTGCCCTCATTCTAGGTTAATAACATCCTTTCTATATTAGGGTGGCCAGAACTGTACACAGTATTCCAAGTGTGTCCTTCCCAATGTCTTGTTCAAGTTAAGCAAGATCTCCAAACTCCTGTATTCAATTATCTGACCATGTATCTGTATAATAGTAATAATGGCGACAGACACAGTAATTGTGGAACCAAGAGCCGCTTCTATGTTGTGAATTTCCAATTATTCATCATGTTTGCAGAGGTTAAAAAAAACAACAAAGTCGCTGAATGTGTCTGACTGGAAAAAATGTAGAAGAATATCTTGATCAAGAGACTCACAGCTAATCAAATCTTCACCCGATACTAATAGAAACAAAACAGAATAAAGGAGAGTGGTAAGGAGATAAAGGGGAAGAGAGTGTTTAATGCTGGAGTATATGGAACACCACTCCCTTCCACCTTACTGCAGCAAGCACATTGTTTCTATCTTCCAGGATTCATGCTCTTAGAAATACCTTACATCTCGTTTCCTCTGAAGTAGAAGTTACATGATTCATTCCACCGTTAGAACGACAAACGAGACAGCACAATGGCCCAGTGGTTAGCACTGCTGCCTCGCGACGCCGTGTTCTCAAGTTCGATCTCGGCTCTGGGTCACTGTCAACAAAGAACAAAGAAATGTACAGCACAGGAACAGGCCCTTCGGCCCTCCAAGCCCGTGCCGACCATGCTGCCCGACTAAACTACAATCTTCTACACGTCCTGGGTCCGTATCCCTCTATTCCCATCCTATTCAAGTATTTGTCAAGATGCCCTTTAAATGTTACTATCGTCCCTGCTTCCACCACCTCCTCCGGTAGCGAGTTCAAGGCACCCACTACCCTCTGTGTAAAAAATCTTGCCTGGTTCATCTACTCTAAACCTTGCCCTTCTGTCCGTGTGGGGTTTGCACATTGGCCCCGTATTTGCGTTGGTTTCTCCTCCACAACCAAAGATGTGCATGATAGGTGGATTGGGCACACGAAATTGCCGCTTATTTGAAAAAAAATGAATTGTGTACCCTATATATATTTTATAAGAATAGAGAACAGTTCATCCCAGGGCCCAGAATTTCAAATCACCAATGCATTACAAAGATCACTTTTATTGGTTGTGAAAGTTGCTGGTTAGGACATAATGTATTGCCCATTCCCAGTTGCCCTTCAGACGGTGGTGGTGAGCTGTTTTCCTGAAACTTTGCAGTCCGTGAAGTTTGGGTACACCCAACGTGCTTTTATGGAGGAAGCTAAATGAATTTTTTCCCCCGTTACCGCGAAGGATCGTTTATATGGGTCCAAGTGGGAGTGGTGAGTGATTTTGAGGGGAAATTCCAGTTGGTGATTTTCCCAAGTATGGGATTGTCTAGTTCTTCAAAATGATAGTGGTCGTAGGTATGGAAGGTGATGTATAAGGAAAAATTGCCTGAGGAAATTTGTTGAGTTATTGCGGTGCATTTTGGGATGGCTGTAGGAGGGATTGAATGCCTGTGGCAGGAGGAGTAATCAAGCGCACTGCTTGGTCCGGGATGCTTTCGAACTCCATGAGCGTTCTTGGAGATCTGGGGAACAGTGTTTCACTTTGACAAAAAATTGATTAATCAATCTGCCTAAGAACCAATCTTGTTCTGAAATTTCACAAAATGTATAATAGATGATTGTTAATGCTCTTTTACAAAATTTACGTTGTGAGTAATTGACAATGTGTGATAGGTCAGTTATTGTACAGAGCTGGAATCGAACTTGGGTTTCCGGATTGTGAGATCAGAAAATAAAGACGTGCCAGAAGCATCTTTTTCAAACAGGTTAATGTTAGCTCAAAACAAAATACACCAACTTCAAATTATATATGTCTGCTGTTTTTATTTATGCAACACACATGTTTTGGAAATATTAAAAACGCCAGGCAGCGCCCATGGTGAGACAGGTCCCAACTTACAATGAAGTTGATGCTGTGAAGTAACCAGTGAGCTAAGGCTGACGCTGGCTTAAAGCTCGGACACATTGTGGAAAAGGATTACCGTTATCCTGCTCGCCGTGGTGGGTCACATTCAGGGAAAACTCCAGGTGTTGACGCACATCACCTCACAGCCAGTCGTGACCAGACATAAAAGTGCGTGAAGTACCGAAGGAGGACATTCATTCCGTTTAACATCAGCGGCTCTTTAGATTAGCAGATCATTCAATCAAACTCGACCTTTCTTTCCCTAGAGGCATGCATTTGATTGCTGACGTTTCTCGCATTGAAATTTAAAAGCAACTGTGTATCTGCCTCCACCAATCTCACAGGCAGTGCAGACCAGATAATTGAACTGTCTCCCAGGACATTGAAATAATTGTTGGAAACATGTAACTTAAAAATCTTATCTCGCAGATATCTTCATCTGCGAGTGCTGTGGCAACTGGAACTGATCGCAAATGACAACATCGGGAGACTAACATAGAACAAAGAACAAAGAAAAGTACAGCACAAGAACAGGCCCATCGGCCCTCCAAGCCCGTGCCGACCATGCTGCCCGTCTAAACTAAAATATTCTACACTCCCGGGGTCCTCACCCCTCAATTCCCATCCTATTCATGTATTTGTCAAGATGCCCTTTAAACATCACTATCATCCCTGCTTCCACCACCTCTTCTGGCAGCAGGTTACAAGCACCCACAACCACCTGTGTAAATAACTTGCCTCGTACATCTACTCTAAACATTGCCCCTCGCACCTTAAACCTCTGCCCCCTAGTAATTGACCCCTCTACCCTGGGAAAAAGCCTCTGACTATCCACTCTGTCTATGCCCCTCATAATTTTGTAGACCACTATCAGGTCGCCCCTCAACCTTCTTCGTTCAGTGAGAACAAACCAAGTTTATTCAACCTCTCCTCATAGCTAATGCCCTCCATAGAAGGCAACATCCTGGTAAATCTCTTCTGCACCCTCCCTAAAGCCTCAACGTCCTTCTGGTAGTGTGGCGACCAGAATTGAACACTATACTCCAAGTATGGAGGGTGCTTTACTCTGTATCTAACTCTGTGCTGTACCTGTCCTGGGAGTGTTTGATGAGCACACTATAGAGGGAGCTTTACTCTATATCTAACCCCGTGCTGTACCTGTCCTGGGAGTGTTTGATGGGGACAGTGTAGAGGGAGCTTTACTCTGTATCTAACCCTGTGCTGTACCTGTCCTGGGAATGTTTGATGAGGACAGTATAGAGGGAGCTTTACTCTGTATGCGGATAATCATTCCAGCCCCAACATTCAGTTTAATCACAGCTGAACTTCTGCCTCAATGTAATTTGCTGCCTGTTCCTCAGATACTTTCATTCCCTCAAAGTTCACTGTCGATAAGATAAATCGAGGCAGGCACCCACAGCAAAATTTCAAAGCGATTTGGACATATAGATGGAGTACTCCAATCTGCAGTGACACAGATCTGGAAGGTGGAACAGGTGATAGATTCATCGAAGTTCACCGCATGGAAATAGGTGCGTCGGCCTAACTTGTCCATGCCTCCCAGTTTTTACTACACAAAGCCTGCCTGATTGCCCACATTTGGTCATATTCCTCTATACCCATCTTCTCCACATAAATATCAAAAACGTTTTAAAAGCAGAATTGTAGACAGCTGTACTACTGCCAATATTTCAAACACTCACAACCCTCAGTGCGAAAAAAACGTTCACATGGACCCTTTTGTATCTCTCCCCTCTCACCTTAAACCTTTGCCCTCGAGGTTTGGATTCCATTACCTTTGGGAACATCTACAATATCTATGCCCCGCATTATTTTATAGTCGCCGTCATGATCAATCCGAGCCTCCAAGAAAAATGTTCGAGCCTATCGAGCCTCTCCTTATAACTCAAACCATCAAGTCCGGTAGCAACCTAGCAAATCTTTTCTGCCCTAATTCTAGGTTAATAACATCCTTTCTATATTAGGGTGACCAGAACTGTACACAGTATTCCATGTTTGTCATTCCCAATGTCTTGTTCAAGTTCAGCAAGCTCTCCCAACTCCTGTATTCAATTATCTGACTATGCATCTGTATAATAGTAATAATGGCGACAGACACAGTAATTGTGGAACAAAGAGCCGCTTCTATGTTGTGAATTTCCAATTATTCATCATGTTTGCAGTGGTTCCAAAAAGCAACAATGTCGCAGAATGTGTCTGACTGGAAAACATGAAGAAGAATATCTTGATCAAGAGACTCACAGCTAATCCAATCTTCACCCGATACTAATAGAAACAAAAGAGAAACAGAATAAAGGAGAGTGGTAAAGAGAGAAAGGGGGAGAGAGCGTTTAATGCTGTAGTACATTGCACACCACTCCCTACCACCTTACTGCAGCAAGCACATTGTTTATATCTTCCAGGATTCATGCTCTTAGAAATACCTTAGATCCAGTTTCCTCTGAAGTAGAAGTTACATGATTCATTCCACCGTTAGAACGAAAAACAGAGATAGCACAATGGCCCAGCGGTTAGCACTGCTGCCTCACGACGCAGAGTTCACAAGTTCGATCTCGGCTCTGGGTCACTGTCAACAAAGAACAAAAAGATTTTCAGCACAGGAACAGCCCCTTCAGCCCTCCAAGCCCGTGCAGACTATGCTGTCCGACTAAACTACAATCATCTACACTTCCTGACTCCGTACCCCTCTATTCCCATCCTATTCATATATTTGTCATAATGCCCCTTTAATGTCACTATCGTCCCTGCTTCCATCACCTCCTCCGGTAGAGAGTTCCAGGCACCCACTACCCTCTGTGTAAAAACACTTGCCTCGTTCATCGACTCTAAACCTTGCCCTTCTGTCCGTGTGCAGTTTGCACATTGGCCCCGTATTTGCGTTGGTTTCTCCCCCACAAGCAAAGATGTGTATGATAGGTGGACTGGCGACACGAAATTGCCTCTTCTTTGAAAATAATGAATTGAGTACTCTATATTTATTTTTAAAGAATGCAAAACTGTTCAGTCCAGGCCCCAGAAATTCTAAGTATCAATGCATTAAAAAGATCACTTTTCCTGGATATGAAAGTTGCTGGACAGGACAGAATGTATTGCCCATTCCCAGTTGCCCTTCAGAAGGTGGTGGTGAGCTGCTTTCTTGAAACGTTGCAGTCCGTGAAGATTGGGTACACCCAACGTGCTTTTATGGAGGAAGCTAAATGATCTTTCTCCCCGTTACCGCGAAGGAACGTTTATATGGGTCCAAGTGGGAGTGGTGAGTGATTTTGAGGAGAAATTCCAGTTGGTGATTTTCCCAAGTAGGGGCTTGTCTTGTTCTTCAAAATGATAGTGGTCGTAGGTATGGAAGGTGCTGTCGAAGGGACAATTGCCTGAGGACATTTGTTGAGTTGTTGCGGTGCATTTTGGGATGGCTGTTGGAGGGATTGAATGCCTGTGGCAGGAGGAGCAATCAATCGCACTGCTTGTTCCGGGATGCTTTCGAAATCCCCGAGCGTCCTTGGAGATCTGGGGAACAGCGTTTCACTTGGGCAAAAAATGGATTAATCAATTTGCCTGCGTAACCAATCTTGTTCTGAAATTTCACAAAATGTAGAATAGATGATTGTTAATACTCTTTTCCACAATTTCCGTTGTGAGTATTTTGACAATGTGTGATAGCTCAGTTATTGTACAAAGCTGGAATCGAACTTGGGTTTTCGCAGTGTGAGATCAGAAAATAAAGACGTGGCATAAGCATCTTTTCCAAAGAGTTAGCTCCAAATGTTAATGTTAATGTTAGCTCCAAAGAAAATACACCAACTTCCAATTTTAAAAGTGCTTCTGCTTTTATTTATGCAACACACATGTTTTGGAAATATTAAAAACGCCAGGCAGCGCCCACGGTGAGACAGGTTCGAACTTACAATTAAGTTGATGCTGTGAAGTAACCAGTGAGCTAAAGCTGACGCTGGCTTAAAGTACGGACACATTGTAGAAAAGGATTCCCGTGATCCTACTCGCCGTGGTGGGTAATATTCAGGGAAAAATCCAGGTGTGGGTGCACATCATCTCACAACCAGATGTGATCAAACACTTAAAAGTACGCGAAATAAAGTCGGAGGACATTCATTCCGTTTAACCTCAGTGGCTCTTTAGATTAGCAGATCATTCAATCCCACTCGACCGACCTTTCCCCAGAGACATGCATTTGATTGCTGACGTTTCTCGCATTGACATTTGAAAGCCACTGTTGTATCTGCCTCCACCAATCTCACAGGCAGTGCAGACAAGATAATTGAACTGTATCCCAGGACATTGACATAATTGTTGGAAACATGTAACTTGAAAATCTTATCTCGCAGATATCTTCATCTAGAGTGCTGTGGCAACTGGAACTGTTCGCAAATGACCACATGGGGAGACGACACGACCAATCACTCCTGTCCCAACATTCAGTTTGATCACAGTTGAGCTTAAGAATCCCAGGGCCCAGAAATTCAAAGCACCAATGCATTAAAAAGATTACTTTTCCTGGATATGACAGCTGCTGGTTCGGACAGAAGTTATTGTCCATCCCTAGTTGCCCTTCAGAAGGTGGTGGTGAGCTGCTTTCTTGAATCTTTGCAGGCCCTGAGGTTGGGATACACCCAACGTGCTTTTTGGAGGAAGCTAAATGATTTTTTTCCCCGTTACCGTGAAGGAACGTTTATATGGTTCCAAGTGGGAGTGGTGAGTGATTTGGAGGGGAAATTCCAGTTGGTGATTGTCCCAAGTAGAGGCTTTTCTAGTTCTTCAAATGACAGTGGTCGTAGGTCTGGAAGGTGCTGTCTAAGGAACAAATGTCTAAGGAACTTTGTTGAGTCATTGCGGTGCATTTTGGGATGTCTCTGGCGGAGGGATTGAATGCTTGTGGCAGGAGGAGCAATCAAGCGCACTGCTTCGTCCGGGATGCTTCCTAACTCCCTGAGTGTTCTTGGAGATCTGGGGAACAGGTTTTTACGGAAATAAATGCATTAATGAATTTGCCTGCGTAAACAATCTTGTTCCGAATTTTAAAAAAATGTATAATCGATAATCGTTAATGTTCTTTTCCTGCACTTAGTTTGTGAGTAATTAACAAAGTGTGATAGATCGGTTATTGTACAGAGCTGGAATCCAACTTGGGTTTCCGCAGTGTGAGATCAGAGAGCAAACACGTGGCACAAGCCTCTTTATAAAACATACTGATGCAACCTCCAAACAAAATGCACCTACTTCTAAATATAAATGTGCTGCTGCTTTTATTTATGCAACACACATGTTTTGAAAATATTAAAAACGCCAGGCATCGCCCAGTGTGAGACAGGAACGAACTTACAACTAAGTTGATGCTTTAAAGTAACCAGTGAGCTAAAGCTGACGCGATCGTCAAGCATGGACACATTGTATATAGATGATTACCTAGATCATACTCGCCGTGGTGGGTAACATTCAGGGGAATCTACAGGTGTTGGTGTACATCATCTCACAGCCAGACGTGACCAAAAACTTAAAGTGCGTGAAGTACCGACGGAGGACATTCATTCTGTTTAACTTCAGCGGCTCTTTGAATTAGCAGATCATTCAATCCCACTGGACCGACCTTTCCCCAGAGGCATGCATTTGATTGCTGTCGTTTTTCGCATTGAAATTTGAAAGCCACTGTTGTATTTGTCACCACCAATCTCACAGGCAGTGCAGACCAGATAAGTGAAATCTATCCCAGAACATTGAAATAATTGTTGGAAAGATGTAACTTAAAAACCTTATCTCGCAGTTATATTCACCTGCGAGTACTGTGGCAACTGGAACTGGTAGCAAATGACAACATAGGGAGACGTCACGGCCACTCACTCCTGCCCCAACATTCAGTTTGATCACAGCTGAGCTTCTGCTTCAATGTCATTTCCTGTCTATTCCTCAGATACTGTCGTTCCCTCAAAGTTCACTATCGCGAATAAAAATGGAGGCAGACATTCAAACCGATTTGGACATATAGATGGAGTGCTCGAATCTGCAGCGAGGCAGAGCTGAAAGGTGGGACAGGTTATAGAGTCATAGACGTTTACATGATGGAAATAGGTCCTTCGGCATTACTTGTGCATGTCGCCCAGCTTTTACTACACAAAGCCTGTCCAATTGCCCACATTTGGTCATATTCCACTACACCCATCTTCTCCATATAACTATTTAAATGCTTTTTAAAAGGCAGAATTGTAGACGACTCTACTACTGCCTCTGCCATCTCGTTCCAGACACTCACCACCCTCTGTGTGAAACAATTTTTCATGTGGACCGTTTTGTATCTCTCCCCTCTCACCTTAAACCTACGCGCTCTAGTTTTGGATTCCCCTACCTTTGTGATAATCTACCTGATCCATGCCCCCCATTATTTAATTGCCGTCGTCAAGATCACCCCTAGGCTCCAATAAAAATATTCCAGTTTAAACAGCTCCGTATAACTCAAACCATCAAATCCGGTAGCAGCCTAGCAAATCTTTTCTGCCCTCTTTCTAGGTTAATAATATCGTTTCTATATTAGGGTGACCAGAACTGTACATAATATTCCAAGTGTGGTCTTCCCAACGTCTTGTAGAACTTCAGCAAGACATCTCAACTCCTGTGTTCAATTATCTGACCATGTATCTGTACAATAGTAATAATGGGCAGACACAGTAATTGTGGAAAAAATAGCCTCCTTCAGTGTTGTGAATTTCCAATTATTCATCACGTTTGCTGTGGTTGCAAAAAGCAGCAAAGTCGCAGAATGTGTCTGACTGGAAAAAAATGTTGAAGAATATCTTGCTCAAGAGAACCACAGCTAATCAAATCTTCACCCGATACTAATACAAACAAATTAGAAACAGAATAAAGGAGAATGGTAAAGAGAGAAAGGGGGAGCGAGCCTTTAATGCTGGAGTATATTGCACACCACTCCCTTCCACCTCACTGCAGCAAGCACATTGTTTCTATTTTCAAGGATTCTTGCTGTTAGACATCCATTAGATGTACTTTCCTCTGAAGCAGAAGTTACATGATTCATTCCACCGTTAGAATGACCAATAGGGACAGCAGGATGGCTCAGTGGTTAGCACTGCTGCCTCACGACGCTGAGTTCTTAGTTTCAATTCCGGCTCTGGGTCTCTGTCCGTGTGGAGTTTGCACATTATACCCGTTTTTGCGGGGGTTTCTCCCCACAACCAATGACGTGCAGGGTACGTAAATTTGCGATACGAAATTGCCCTTTAATTGGAAAAAAGGAATTGGGTACTGCATATTTATTTTTGAAGGTTGGAGAACAGTTCATACAGGCCCCAGAAATTTAAAGCACTAATGCATAAAAAGATCACTTTCACTGGATGTGAAAGTTGCTGGTTAGGACAGAATTTATTGCCCATCCCTAGTTGCCCTTCAGAAGGTGGTGGTCAGCTGCTTTCACGAATCGTTGCAGGCCGTGAAGTTTGGGTACACCCACGTGCTTTAAGGGAGGAAGCTAAATGATTTCCCCCCGTTACCGTGAAGGAACGTTTATATGGTTCCTAGTGGGAGTGGTGAGTGATTTGGAGGGTGAATTGCAGTTGGTGATATTCCCAAGTAGGGGCTTGTTTAGTTCTTCCGAATGACAGTGGTCGTAGGTCTGGAAGGTGCTGCCGAAGGAACAATTGCCTGAGGAACTTTGTTGAGTTATTGCGGTGCATTTGGGGATGTCTGTGGCGGAGAGATTGAATACTTGTGGCAGGAGGAGCAATCAAGCGCACTGCTTGGTCCTGGATGCTTCCTAACACCCCGAGTGTTCTTGGAGATCTGGGGAACAGCGTTTCACGTGAAAAAAATGGATTAATCAATTTGCCTGCGAAACCAATCCTGTTTCGAAATTTCAAAAAATGTATAATAGGCAATCGTTAATGCTCTTTTCCTCCATTTAGGTAGTGAGTAATTGGCAAAGTGTAATAGGTCAGTTATTGTACAGAGCTGGAATCGAACTAGGGTTTCTGCAGCGCGAGCCCAGAAAGTAAACACGTGGCATAAGCTGCTTTTTAAACAGATCAATGCAGCCTGTAACAAAATACACCGACTTCTAATTATAAATGTGCTGCTGCTTTTATTTACGCACCACACATGTTCTGGAAATATAAAAAACGCCACGCAGCGCCCACGGTGAGACAGGCTCGAACTTACTCGAAAGTTGATGCTGTGAAGTAACCAGTGAGCTAAAGCTGACGCTGACGTCAAGCACGGACACATTGTATATAAAGGATTACCGTCATCAAACTCGCCGTGGTGGGCAACATTGAGGGGACACTCCAGGTGTCTCTGCACATCACCTCACAGTCAGACGTGACCAAAAACTTGAAAGTGCGTGAAGTACCGACGGGGACATTCATTCCGTTTAACCTCAGCGGCTCTTTAGATTAGCAGATCATTCAATCCCACTCGACCGACCTTTTCACAGAGACATGCATTTGATTGCTGCCGTTTCTCGCATTGAAGTTGGAAAGCCACTGTTGTATCTGCCTCCACCAATCTCACAGGCAGTGCAGACCAGATAAATTAAATGTATCCCAGAACATTGAAATAATTGTTGCAAAGATGTACGTTAAAAATCTTATCTCGCAGTTATATTCACCTGCGAGCTGCGAGTGCTGTGGCAACTGGACCTGATCGCAAATGACAACATTTGGAGACGACACGACCACTCACTCCTGCCCCAACTTTCAGTTTGATCACAGCTGAGCTTCTGCCTCAATGTCAATTCCTGCCTGTTCCTCAGATACTTTCATTCTCTCAAAGTTCACAGTCGATAAGAAAAATGGAGGCAGTCACCCACAGCAAAATTTCAAACACACTGGCACATACAGATGGAGTGCTCGAAAATGCGGCGAAACAGATCTGGAAGGTGGGACAGGTTATAGAGTCACAGACGTTTACAGCATGGAAATTGGGCCTTCGGCCTAATTTGTCCATGCCGCCCAGTTTTCCCTACACAAAGCCTGTCCAATTGCTCACATTTGGTCATATTCGTTTCTACCCATCTTCTCCATATAACTATATAAATGCTTTTTAAAAGGCAGAATTGCAGACGCTTCTACTACTGCCTCAGCCAGCTCGTTCCAGAGACTCACCAACCTCTGTGTGAAACAACTGTTCCTCTGGACCCTTTTGCATCAACCCCCTCTCACCTTAAACCTATGCCCTCTAGTTTTGGATTCCATTACCTTTGGGAACATCTACCTGATCTATTCCCCGCATTATTTTACAGCCGTCGTCAAGATCACCCCGAGCCTCCAAGAAAAAAGTTCCAGAATATCCAGCTGATCCTATTAACTCAAACCATTAATTCCCGTAGCAGCCTAGCAAACCTTTTCTGCATTCCTTCTCCCAAAATAATATCCTTTATGTATCCCAGCACTGTACACAACCTGTCCAATTACCCACATTTGGTCTTATTCCCCTATACCCATCTTCTCCATATAAATATCTAAATGCTTTTTAAAGGGCAGAATTGCAGACGCTTCTACTACTGCCTCTGCCAGCTCGTTCCAGACACTCACCAACCTCTGTGTGAAACAATTGTTCCGCTGGGCCCTTTTCTATCAGCCCCGTCTCACCTTAAACCTATGCCCTCTAGTTTTGGATTCCATTACGTTTGGGAACATCTACCTGATCTATTCCCCTCATTATTATACAGCCGTCGTCAAGATCACCACGAGCCTCCAAGAAACATGTTCCAGTCTATCCAGCCGCTCCTAATCACTCTAACCATCAAGTCCCGTAGCAGCATAGCAAACCTTTTCTGCATTCCTTCTGCCTAAATAATACTTTTTCGAAATTCCAGAACTGTACACAGTATTCCAAGTGTGTCCTTCCCAATGCCTTGAACAACTTGAGCAAGACGACCAAACTCCTGTTTTCAATTATCTGGCCATGTGTCTGTATAATAGTAATAGTGGGCACAGACACAGTAATTGTGGAGCAAAGAGCCTCCTTCAATGTTGTGAATTTCCAACTGTTTATCATGTTTGCAGTGGTTCCAAAAAGCAACAAAGTCAGAAAATGTGCATGCCTAGAAAAAGATGCAGAAGAATATCTTGCTGAAGAGTCCCACAGCAAATCAAATCGTCACCCGACACCAATAAAAACAAATTAGAAACAGAATAAAGGAGAATGGTAAAGAGAGAAAGGGGGAGAGAACGTTCAATGCTCTAGTATATTGCACATCACTCCCTTCCACCTTACTGCAGCAAGCACATTGTTTCTGT
Source organism: Scyliorhinus torazame (assembly GCF_047496885.1). Lineage (NCBI taxonomy): Eukaryota > Metazoa > Chordata > Chondrichthyes > Carcharhiniformes > Scyliorhinidae > Scyliorhinus > Scyliorhinus torazame. Next base: position 12,833,335 of record NC_092729.1, read on the forward strand.
CTTCCAGGATTCATGCTCTTAGAAATACTTTTGATCCAGGTTCCTCTGAAGCAGAAGTTACATGATTCATTCCACCGTTAGAATGAAAAATCAGGAACAGCGCAATGCCGCAGTGGTTAGCACTGCTGCCTCACGACGCCGAATTCTCAGGTTCTTTCCCGTCTCTGGGTCACTATCCGTGTGGAGTTTGCACATTATCCCCGTTTTTGCGTCGGTTTCTCCCCCACAACCCAAAGATCCGCAGAGTAGGTGAGCTGGCCAGCTTAAATTACCCCATAATGGAAAAAATGAATTGTGTACTCAATATATTTTTTTTAAGAAAGGAGAACAGTTCATCCCAGGCCCCAGAAATTCAAAGCACAAACGCATGAAAAAGATCACTTTTACTGGATGTGAAAGTTGCTGGTTAGGACTGAATTTATTACCCATTCCCAGTTGCCCTTCAGAAGGTGGTGGTGAGCTGCTTTCTTGAATCGTTGCAGTCCGTGAAGAGTGGGTAAACCCAAAGTGCTTTTAGGGAGGAAGCTAAATGATTTTTTCCCCGGCACCGTGAAGGAACGTTTTTTATGGTTCCAACTGGGAGTGGTGAGTGATTTCGTGGGGAAATTCTAGTTGGTGATTGTCCCAAGTAGGGGCTTTTCTAGTTCTTCAAAATGATAGTGGTCGTAGGTATGGCAGGTGCTGTCCAAGGGACAATTGCCTGAGGAAATTTGTTGAGTTATTGCGGTGCATTTTGGGATGGCTGTTGGAGGGATTGAATGCCTGTGGCAGGAGGAGCAATCAAGCGCACTGCTTGGTCCGGGATGCTTTCGAACTCCCTCAGCGTTCTTGGAGATCTGAGAAACAGCGTTTCACTTGGGCAAAAAATGGATTAATTAATTTGCCTGCGTAACCAATCTTGTTCTGAAATTTCACAAAATGTATAATAGATAATTGTTAATGCTCTTTTCCACAATTTATGTTGTGAGTAATTGACAATGTGTGATAGGTCAGTTATTGCACAGAGCTGGAATCGAACTTGGGTTTCCGCAGTGTGAGGTCAGAAAGTAAACACGTGGCACAAACATCTTTTTCAATCAGATTAATGTAACCTCTAAACAAAATACACCAACTTCCAATTATAAATGTGCTGCTGCTTTTATTTATGAAAAACACATGTTTTGGAAATATTAAAAACGCCAATCAGCGCCCATGGTGAGACAGGACCGAACTTACAATTGAGTTGATGCTGTGAAGTAATCAGTGAGCTCAAGCTGACGCTGGCTTAAAGCACGGACACATTGTAGAAACGGTTTACCGTGATCCTACTCGCCGTGGTGGGTAACATTCAGGGGAAACTCAAGGTGTTGTTGCACATCATCTCACAGCCAGATGTGACCAAAAACTTAAAAGTACGTGAAATACCGACGGAGGACATTCATTCCGTTTAACCTCAGCGGCTCTTTAGATAAGCAGATCATTCCATCCCACTCGAACATCCTTTCCCCAGAGACATGCATTTGATTCCAGTTGTTTCTCGCATTGACATTTGAAAGCCACTGTTGTATCTGCCTCTACCAATCTCACAGGCAGAGCAGACCAGATAATTGAACTGTATCCCAGAATATTGAAATAATTATTCGAAAGGTGTAACTTAAAAATCTTATCTCGCAGTTGCGAGCTGCGAGTGCTGTGCCAATTGGAACTGATAGCAAATGACAACATTGGGAGACTGCACGACCACTCACTCCTGTCCCAACAATCAGTTTGATCACAGCTGAGCTTCTGCCTCAATGTCAATTCCTGCCTGTTCCTCAGATACTTTCATTCCCTCAAAGATTACAGTCGATAAGAAAAATCGAGGCAGCCACCCACAGCAGTGAAGTGTGTCTAGGCGCCATGGAGGGGTTCAGGACACCATGAAGGGTGTCCATGCACCATGGAGGAGTTCAGGACACCGGGTAGGGTCTGCAGGCGCCATGGAGCGCTGCAGGGCACAGCGATGAGTTTCGAAGCGCCATGGAGGGGTTCTGGGCACCGTGAAGGGTTTCCAGGCGCCATGGAGAGGTTCAGGACACCGGGTAGAGTCTCCAGGCGCCATGGAGGGGTTCAGGACACAGTGAAGGGTCTCTAGGCGCCATGGAGGGGTTCTGGGCACCGTGAAGGGTTTCTAGCCGCCATGGAGAGGTTCAGGGCACCGTGAAGGGTTTCCAGGCGCCATGGAGAAGTTCAGGACACCGGGTAGGGTCTCCAGGCGCCATGGAGGGGTTCAGGGCACAGTGAATGATCTCTAGGCGCCATGGAGGGGTTCTGGACACCGGGTATGGGTCTCCAGGCGCCTTGGAAGGGTTCTGGGCACCGTGAAGGGTTTCTAGGCGCCATGGATGGGTTCTGGGCACCATGAAGGGTTTCTAGGCGCCATGGAGGGGTTCAGGCACCGTGAAGGGTCTCTAGGCGCCATGGAGGGGTTCTGGGCACCGTGAAGGGTTTCTAGGCGCCATGGAGGGGTTCAGGCACCGTGAAGGGTCTCTACGGAGCTCCGCCTTTTTTCCGTTGTGGAAGTGTGGAGCACTCGTCGAGATGCTTTTAAATCATTGCACTGTTTCTGCAATTTGTCTTCTAATTACGTTTTGCTCTAGAGTCGCCTGCTATCTTTCGATACCGCCACATTTTATTGCTCACACAGACAGGAATATTTCCCAGATCTGGATCCAAATCTTGGGGCGTGATGACAACATGACTTCAAACTGAAATTATTCTGTCCATAGAGGTCACAGGAGCTGAATAGAACTAAAGAAGCTCAAGGGAAGTTCCACTCACTGAGGGATTGTGTAAATGCTGCTCGGAGGTGAAGTGAGCGTGATATAATCTAGCTGCCTGTTTCTGAGCCTGTGCTCGGTGTATTGGGAGGTTTGCTCCTGGTTGGAGTACCCCCGGGATGGGTAGTAACCCGCTGAGTGAAGCGGCAGTCCCGCGTTCTGTTGGTAGCGCCTGAATGGAGAGTTGGGCGAAAATCCTGCTGTTTGTCCCTCTCTCACCCACTGTGGAGCCAGGCAAGAAAGATTCTCATTCAAGACTGTGGAAGTGTAAATGTCACATGGCTGTGAGATGACGTGTTGTGTTAATGTTGAACGGCAAATCGGACCAAGGAAGCTTTGACTCATGATTACAGAGGAAGGGAATTTTAATGTTTCTGCCCAGTATGAAACAGGGGAGTTTGTGTCTGTTCAGCAAACGTGATAGTTTCACTTCAGAAAATGATGACCACATAATGGAAGCTATTGAAATTTTGATCAAAACTTAATTCCGAAAAAGAACAAAGATTAAAGGAAAGTACAGCGCAGGAAGAGGCCCTTCGGCCCTCCAAGCCCACGCCGACCATACTGCCCGTCAAAACTAAAATTGCCTATACTTTCGGGGTCCGTATCCCACTATTGCCATCCTATTTATGTATTTGTCAAGATGCCCCTTAAACGTCACTCCTGCCGGAGGAGATGGTGGAATCCTCCGTTCCTGCTTCCACCGCCTCCTCCGGCAGGAGTTCTAGCCACCCACTGCCCTCTTTGTAAACAAATTGCGTCGTTCATCTCCTCTCAACATTACCGCTCGCACCTTAAACCTATGGCCCCTATTAATTGACACCTCAACACTGGGAAAATGTCTCTGACTATCCATTCCATCGAAACCCCTCATAATTTTGTAGACCTCATTCAGGTCGCCCGTCAACCTCCTTCGTTCCACTGAAAACAAACCAATTTTATTCAAACTCCCCTCATAGCTAATGCCCTACATACCAGGCAATATGCTGGTAAATCTCTTCTGCACCCTTTCTCAAGCCTCCACAAAAATATTAGCCATCAATGTTTTTTTTAAATGGAAATCTGTTATTTCCAATTACTGATTAATGCCCACCGGATGTCGTGTTGTAGGTTTCATAGCAGCCACAGAAATTATCTCGCTCATTCCTGTACTCTGTCTCGTCATTGTTTGAAATGCGACCCACTATGGTGGTGTCATCAGCAAATTTGAAAATCGAGTTGGAGGGAATTTGGCCACACAGTCATAGGTGAACAAGGAGTATCGTAAGGGGCTGAGGACAAAGCCTTGTTGGGCACCGGTGTTGAGGATGATCGTGGAGGAGGTGTTGTTGCCTATCTTTACTGATTGTGGCCTGTGGGTTAAAAAGTTTAGGATCCACTCACAGAGGGACGGAGCCGAGGCCACGGCCACGGCGTTTGGAGGTGAGTTTTGTAGGAATGATGGTATTGAAGGCTGAGCTGTAGTCGATAAATAGGAGTCTGACATAAGTGTCTTTGTATCTAGATGTTCCATGGTAGAGTGCAGGGCCATAGACATGGCGTCTGCCGTGGACATGTTGCAGCTGTAGGCGAACTGTAGTGGATCAAGGCAATCCGGGAGGCTGGAGTTGATTCGTGCCATGACTAACCTTTGGAAGCGCTTCATGATGATGGATGTCAGAGCCACTGGACGATAGTCATTAAGGCACGCTGCTTGGATTTCTTTTGTGATGATGGTCGTCTTCTTGAAGTATATAGGGACCTCAGATGGTTGTAAAACGAGGTTGAAGATGTCTGCAAATACCCCCGCCAGCTGATCCGTGCAAGATCTAGGTGCTCGTCCGGGCACCCCATCCGGGCCGGTGGCATTCCGTCGATTTACCTTCGCGAAGGCTGCTCTGACGTCCGCAGTGATTTCTGATACAAGTTCATCCGCGGCTTCTGGGTGTGGTGGGCTTGTTCTCGCTGACCTCTTGCTCAAAGTGGGCATAGAATGCGTTGAGCTCATCAGGGAGGGGTGCATTGGAGCCGGCGAGTATGTATGCCTCCATCGGATAGCCCGTTATGTCTTGCAACCTTGCCATTGACACGGGGATTCGTTTGGCTAGCCTAGGACTCGAGCTTGGTCCGGAACTGTCTTTTGGCATCTTTGATGAATTTCTTTAGATCATATCTGACTTTCATGTACAGGTCAGGGTCGCCTGACTTGAACGCCTCAGACCTGGACTTCAGCCAGCAGTGGATATCCCTGTTCATCCAGGGTTTCCGGTTAGGAAACATGCGGATTTGCTCCTTTGGCACACAGTCTTCTACACTCTTACTAATGAAGTCAGTTACTGTAATGGCGTATTCGTTCACGCTGGTCGCATAGTTTTTAAATACTAACCAGTCCACTGACTCTAAGCAGTTCCATAGGAGATCATCGATTCCTCAGACCAACAATGCTCGACTTTCTTTGACCGATTCCCCCGCTTCAGCTTTTGCTTTTAAGCCGGGAGCAGGAGCACAGCCTTGTGGTCAGATTTGCCAAAGTGTGGGCGGGCGATAGAGCTGTAGGCATGTTTGATATTTGTGTAGCAGTGGTCTAGGATGTTTGGGCCTCTGGTGGAACAGGTGGCGTGTTGGTTGTAACTTTATAGTACGCGCTTGAGCTTGGCCTGATTGTTGTTCCCAGCTAATCCCTCTGGTTGTAGGGCGCAGTCTCCGTGAAGCAGAGCACACAGCAGTCCCTCAGTTCTCTTTGAAAAGTGAGTCTGGCAGTAAGTTTGCCTTGCTTATTTTCCAGAGATTGGACATTAGCTAGGCTAAGCGAGGCAGAGGGACTTTGGGGCCGCGTTGTTTCACTCTCACCTGCAGGCCTGCACGTGTTCTACGCTTCCTGGAGTGGCTGCTTCTTTTTGAGCCAAGGAGATGGTGAGGTATGCGGTGTTAAGGGTATAGTTGGGTCCAATGAGGTTATTCACTGGTAGGTGTGTGGATGGAGGGTTTGTTTCCTTGCTTACGGTTCCTGTGTCAAGTAGATGGGTCTGCGCGGCCGAGCGTTCCGGGTCGGTGTCGAGCAATGGTTTGGCTTCACAGGTCTGTGGCTGTCCAGACCGCACTGCGCCATGGATGGGTTGAAGGCCGGCAAGTGGATGACGTCTCTGGGGCCGCGGTTGCGGATGAAGCGATGGCCGGTCCGGGTGTTGGCGCACAGCACATAACGCTACTCTGCCAACCTCTATGCACTTCAAAGGATCCACGTGATTGCAGCTGCCTATGCATGTTACATGCCTCCTTCTTCTTTTTGACCAGGGCCGAAATATCCTGAGTTCCAATAACATGCGCATAACCTGAGCAGTGAATTCCTCGTCCATTTCAGCTACCACATCAAAATGTTATCATGTTTATCTAACATGTTTTTCAATTCATACATTGGTGAGGATTGCCTTGTATTAAAACATTTCCGCCAAGTAAACAATACTGTTGTATTTGCCCAAGGCCTTGTGGAAGACGAGCTGAGTAACCTAGACGGACTGTCTGAATTCACAGTGTTTCCCTCCTTTTCTCTTTCCACTAAAAACAAATGTACTCAACTATTATGAACCAGACAATCAGCCTGAACAACTGACATAACCAATCTCGATTCAACGGTGATATTTCCTCCCTCCACTATTTCCCATTTTCCTTTCCTCAGTAACCGTCAGATATCCCAGCATTACCGCACATTCTTCCACTTCATCAAGGTACACAATGGGTTGCAAGTGGTTAACTGAAACTGTTTGTTCCGTGACTGGAATTAATGTCGGTCTCGCTGGAACCCACCTGTGCCGCTGGAGAGATACCCACTCCTATAAATATGTCGATTAATGAGGGATAGAATCTCAGAACATCAGATTAGTATTGTACAATTGGGTGAGAATCGTGGAATACTCGACTGAATGTTCCAGCAATGAATCAGAGTCAGAGCAACATTCATTGGACTGTGACAGAAATGTCTGGGAATTTGAATACATCAGATTGGAATGTCACAGCAGCCGACAGAGCTTTATCCTTGGCTCTTTTCTGTCTTTTTTCATTTTACGAAAGGATGTCAGCGTTATGGCGGTTCGAGTGCATACTGAAAGTTATTCAGGCCGGTTACTATCCATTTCTCGCCATCGTGGGTGTACCCAGTAAGTATTTCTACCCGGCTGTACATGCTATGCACGATATTTAACTGCATATTTTTTTGTCACTTACATTTAGACACACTCATCAATTGACTTCACTTGTCCTCACAATCTGTGGTTACATGTTCATTGATTATGAACTTCTCGTTGGCCAGCACATGAGGTGGCCGCTTTCAAAGCAGAAATAGCCCTTGAAGAACATTGTGTCTGCGTCGGCCTTTAGGAATGTCTCTGTTCTTATCCTATTTACCAGCTCCTCAGTCATAGCTTTGCAAATTATGTTGTGTAAAGTGTTCGTCGAGGCACGTTGGCTCAGTGGTTAGCACTAGCACTGCAACGCTGAGGTCCCGGGTTCGAATCCCGACCCTGGGTTACTGTCCGTGTGGAGTTTGCACATTCTCCTCGTGTCTGCGTGGGTTTCACCCCCACAACCCAAAGATGTGCAGGTTAGGTGAATTGACCACGCTAAATTTCCCCTTAATTGGAAAAAATATATATAATTGGGTACTCTAAATTTATTAGAGAAAAATAAATAAATAAAGTGTTCACTGAGCAGTCGCATGAATGTTCCCGTCTCGACAGTTTCAGGCAGTGATTTCCAGATTCCAACAGCCCCCTCAGTGATAAATGTTTTCTCACACCCTCTCTAAATGTTCTTTAAATCACGGCCTTCTCTGCACTAAGGAGTACTCCAGCTGGGGGCAAAGAGCGGTTTATACGATCCATCATAACCTTTCTACTCTTATACTCTGTACCTGGACTAATTAGAACGAGTATTTCACATACCTTTTTCAGCTCCTTATTGAACTTTTCAGACATCTTGAAGGATCTTCTGAGATGCATTCCAAGGTCGCTCTGGTCCTCTGTGCTTCCTATTGTCCGACTGTTCATTGTGCCCACCCTCGACGTTTTAGTCCTTTCAAAATGCATTACGTCATATCTTACAGTGTTGTTATTTTTGCTACTATTTTATACATCTAAACAGTCTGTCTGCATCGCCCTGCAATCTAAATCTTCGCTGTTTATCATAGAATCAGACTATTTTTAGCGCAGAAGGAGGCCATTCGGCCCATCGAATCTGCACCGGCCATTGGAAGGAGAACCCTACCGAAGCCCACAACTCCACCCTATCCCCGTAACTCAGTAACCCCTCCTAATCTTTTTGGACACTGAGGGCAATTTAGCTTAGCTAATCCAAACCTGCACATCTTTGGACTGTGGGAGGAAACGGGAGCACCCGGAGGAACCCCACGCAGACACGGGGAGAACGTGCAGACTCCGCACAAACAGTGACCCAGCGGGGAATCGAACCTGGAACCCTGGAGCTGTGAAACAACTGTGCCACGCCAGTAATTGTCCTGGCATCTGCGATGCTACAGATCGTACCTCCAACTGTCATGTGTACATCATCAATGTTTACTGAAAACAGTAGAGGAGGCAGCGCAAATTCCTGAAGTGCACGACTGGATATCGGCTTCCTGTCACAGGAACAGTGATCGCCCATCACTTTCTGTCTGCAGCCAATAAGCCTATTTTGTTCGACCATTCAAATTGCCCTGGATCCCAGATGTTCATACCTTCTCGATCATAGTCATCATGTGAGAACTTGTTGAAAGTCTCACTGCAGTACATCACCAGCTCTGTCTTGAGAAAAGTACATAGACGCGTTAAAAAATGGATCAAATTTGCAAGAACTGACCTCCTGATGACAAAGTAATGCTGTAATAACTTCATCATAAACTTCAACTGCTTGTTTTAACAATACACCCCGACCTAACAGCATCGAATTGATCCTTTTAGAATCTACAAAACCCCAATAGCTTTATGCTCCTCCAATAATTTTCTCAAACACATCCCTTCAACATCCTCGCCTTGCCTTAACTTGCCTGCGCCGAAAGTTCTGCAAATCTCTTGACACATATTTGCCGTTCTGACCGGCATTTTCAAAATAAAATATGTTCTTTGCAATAGCATCTTTGACCAGCGACTGGACAGTATACCCCCATGTGACTCAGTGTCATGTTTTACTTGTTCACCTTCACGGTCGGTCTGGAAATCTCAGTTATTGTTTTTGCTGAAATGCTGACGTCGAGAGATCAAGAGAGACAATGGCCCGGACCTTGGGCCCCAAATAATGGAGTATTCCACATAATTCCTTCTGCAAACCCCACACACCGGTTTAAATTCAGAATTAGTGGGGTGCATACTGATGTTTCTACTGGGACTAGTCAATCAGAATATTATGCTAATCGTCTGGAACTCACACCACATTTCCTTATTACACTGTATTGTTCATTGCAAATCGACACTTTCAGTGGCATTTCACAGGCACATAGATTTGAACCAGCAGGAGTTTGAAAGCACGCGCCACTTTCTCCGTTGCTCAGCAATAATCCAACAAAACATCCCATTCTTCATTTCGGGCCAGGAAGCCCTCCCAAACACCCGACTCCGCTTCCTGCTCTCCGTAACTCCGCCTGTATAACCTCACTAACTCCACTGTTCTGTGTCACATCCTCCAAAGTCATTCCACCTTCCAACACCCTTTCGCACATCCCTGCCTTTCCTGCCCTCGTATCCCCGGCTTCTCGCTGGTCACTGCACCTGATGTAATAACCCGGCTGCAGTTCACAACGCATTCCTTCCTTTCGGCACATTTGGCTTCTTTATATCAGACGCACAAAGAGGCGTGAGCGTCCTTGTTCACGATTCTCTTCAGGTTAACGTTCACGTTCAGTCGGCAGTTAGGAAGGCAAATGCAATGTAAGCATCCACGTCGAGGTGGTTAGAATACAAGACCAGGAATGTACTTTTGAGGCTTTATGAGGCTCTGGTCAGACCCCATTTGGAGTATTGTGAGCAGTTTTGGGCCCAGTATCGAAGGAAGGATGTGCTGCCTTGGAAAAGGTCCAGAGGAGGTTCACAAGAATGGTCCCTGGAATGAGGAGCTTAACGTATGAGGAACGATTGAGGACTCTGTGCCTGTACCCGTTGGAGTTTAGAAGGATGAGGGGGAGCTCTCATGGAAACTTACAGGATAATGCGTGGCCTGAATAGAGTGGACGTGGAGAAGATGTTTCCGCTTGTAAGAAAAACTAGAACCGGAGGACACCATCTCAGACTAAAGAGACGATCCTCTAAAACAGAGATGTGGAGGAATTTCTTCAGCCAGAGGGTGGTGAATCTGTGAAACCCTTCGCCCCAGAAGGCTATGGAGGCTAAATCACTGTGGCCTTAAGACGGAGATAGGTAGGTTCTTGATTAATAAGGGCATCAGGGGTTATAGGGAGGTGGCAGGAGAATGGGGATGAGAAAAATATCAGCCATGATTGAATGGCGGCGCAGACTCGATGGGCCGAGTGACCAAATTCTACTCCTATGTCTTATGATCCCGTAGTCCTCCACACGCCACCGCTACCTTCTCTGGTTCATAAGCATATCTTCATATATTTTCTGCTCTACCTGTGCCACTATGTGGTCCCTGATTATCAGCTAAAAATATTCTTGCTACTAAAGATCCACAGGACGCATGCTGCTGGGCACCTCCTACACATTACTTCAGCAGCACCACTTCTTTCACGTTGAACGTACATCGAGCTTTCCTCTGTCCTTTTTACCAATGTTCCCCATCATTATCTCGCACCTCCCTCTCTTTAACCCAACACATCCGCTGCTACAACGGCACAGACATCACATCGATCACTTCCCCCGCTCTTCCTCTTCAGATCATTCTCTCTACTTCACTGAATCACTTCATCTCACACGTTACCTCACCTCTGACTCCCTTCTCACAGCTAAATTCAGCTGGGCTGAACGTCACAGAACTTGTCCCTCTCCACCCGCACACCTTTCCTTGTCACTTACAACTCTGGAGAATTCACTTCTGATTCAAGACCGGGCTTCAGTGCTCCACCTCGTCACCGGCCACTCGCAAATCAAAGAGCGATTCATAGAACTTAGAACATTGAACATAGAACAGTACAGTACAGTACAGGCCCTTCAGCCCACGATGTTGTGCCGACCATTTATCCTAATATAAGACCAACCTAACCTACATCCCTTCAATTTACAACTGTCCATGTGCCTGTCCAAGAGTCGCTTAAATGTCCCTAATGACTCCCACTCCACCACCTCTGCTGGCTCCCTCAACCCTTCTTCGTAAGACATGCCCTACAGTCCAGGCAGCATCAAGGTAAATCTGCTCTGTACCCTCTCCAAATTATCCACATCCTTCCTATAATGAGGCGACCAGAACTGGACACAATATTGCAAGTGTGGTCTAACTCGAGTTTTAGAAAGCTGCAGGAAAACCACGCGGCTCTTAGACTCAATCCCACTGTTAATAAAAGCCAACACGCCATACGCCTCCTTCACAACCCTATCAACCTGGGTGGCAACTTGGAGGGATCTACGTACGTGGACCCCAAGATCATCTGTTCCTCCACACTTCCAATAATCATGCCATTAACCCTGTATTCTGCAGTCAAATTCGGCCTTCCAAAATGAATCAGTTCACATTTATCAAGGCTGAACTCCACCTGTCACGTCTCAGCCCAGCTCTGCATCCTGTCAATGTCCTGCTGTAATCCTATTAATTCACACCCGCAACAAAATGTCCAGTATCTTTTTTCCCCATCCTCGAATTCGTTTCGTCCCTGTGACTACTGAGTGCAGGGTTCTTTCCTTGGCTCTTTGGCCCTGTCATACATGGCGATACCCAATTATCCCGTCACCTTTGGATACGTCCCTCACCAACTATATCTCGGATTTCTTTAAATATCCCTCGTCTTCCTAAATCCAGGATGAACCTCTGTGCAGCACATACAGAAGACAGGGATCATGAGGGTCCACGTATTGGGGATAGTAGACGTTGGAAGCTGAGGGCGCAACGGGTCAAATATGGAGAAAAACTGGGGTCGCCAGAGTGGGCCGCACTGCAGAGGAGTCCGGGTAAAAGGGCTCACGTTTCCTATACTCCAGGCCGAGATGGGTGCTGGGGAGTAACACAATATCCCGAAAGCCATATGGGAGGCGGGTAAAGGCGTGGGAGGAGGGGGAGAAAAGGGGCACACGGATGCCCCTCCCCCCCCACTCCCCCCCCCCCACCGCCCACCCTGCAGAAATACCAGTGCAGACAGGAAGTGGGATGTGTAGAGGCGCTGGAGGCGGATGAGCAGGTTGGTGAAGAATCCGGATGGTGTCAGGATAGGTTTCATGGGGGGCATCTCGGACAGGGCATTGAAGAGCAAGTGTTGGCAAAGGATCCAGTTTTCGGAGAGCTACTTGAAGAAAAAGTAGTTTGGAGCCAAGCCAGTTAGTGTCAATTGAGGCAAGTTGGGAGAGGGGAAATGGTGGTGATGCAGACGAGGTAGTAGAGATGGTAAACGAGGGGGAGACATACGGTGGGAGAGCAGCCACTAGAGAATGGCAATGAGCATGGCCAGGGAGCTGCTGTCTGTGCTTGGTGGACAGAAACGTGGTGGGAGAAGCGAAGGCTCCGGCAGTGGAATTCAAACCAACACTGGCATCGTAGCTGGAGAGTAAAGGAACTTGAAGATGCCAAGTTAGGAGCCCTGGAGAGGCAATGATCTGAGGCTCTGACAGTGGAGATGGCACTGTCTGTTCAGTTACTGTGTGAGTTGCGCTATTTTATTTGGTATTGGTGACGTTTGGTCCAGGGAGAGATAGGTTAGGAACTCGAGGCGCATGAATGTGGCATTTGGGTTGAGGAAGTTGTTCACGCAGTTAGCAAGATCCCTTACAAAATGATTGGTTGTTTGCAGGGGGATGGGGAATAAACGAGGGGCTTAGTTACCGGAACTGGACAGACCCGGGATGGGAATGTCGGTGTTAGCAGCCGACTTGGAGAAACAGAATGCAGTGGTGCAACTTACAACAACAGAAATGAAAGATGTGGACACAATAACATCAACTGATGCATTTAAAAATCAGAAAAATAAACCAAACCTTTATCTCGTTCAGTTGAACAACGACCTCAATGGACATGTCTTCAAGAACAAAGAACAAAGAAATGTACAGCACAGGAACAGGCCCTTCGGCCCTCCAAGCCTGTGCCGACCATGCTGCCCGACTAAACTACAATCTTCTACACTTCCTGGGTCCGTATCCCTCTATTCCCATCCTATTTATGTATTTGTCAAGATGCCCCTTAAATGTCACTATCGTCCCTGCTTCCAACCACCTCCTCCGGTAGCGAGTTCCAGGCACCCACTACCCTCTGCGTAAAAAACGTGCCTCGTACATCTACTCTAAACCTTGCCCCTCTCACCTTAAAACTATGCCCCCTAGTAATTGACCCCTCTACCCTGGGGAAAAGCCTTTGACTATCCACTCTGCCTATGCCCCTCATAATTTTGTATACCTCTATCAGGTCTCCCCTCAACCTTCGTTCCAGTGAGAACAAACCGAGTTTATTCAAACGCTCCTTATAGCTAATGCCCTCCATACCAGGCAACATTCTGGTAAATCTCTTCTGCACCCTCTCTAAAGCCTCCACATCCTTCTGGTAGTGTGGCGACCAGAATTGAACACTATACTCCAAGTGTGGCCTAACTAAGGTTCTATGCAGCTGCAACATGACTAGCCAATTCTTATACTCAATGCCCCGGCCAATGAAGGCAAGCATGCCGTATGCCTTCTTGACTACTTTCTCCACCTGTGTTGCCCCTTTCAATGACCTGTGGACCTGTACTCCTAGATCTCTTTGACTTTCAATACTCTTGAGGGTTCTACCATTCACTGTCTATTCCCTACCTGCATCAGACCTTCCAAAATGCATTACCTCACATTTGTCCGGATTAAACTCCATCTGCCATCTCTCCGCCCAAGTCTCCAAACAATCTAAGTCCTGCTGTATCCTCCGACAGTCCTCATCGATATCCGCAATTCCACCAACCTTTGTGTCGTCTGCAAACTTACTAATCAGACCAGTTACATTTTCCTCCAAATCATTTATATATACTACAAAGAGCAAAGGTCCCAGCACTGATCCCTGTGGAACACCACTGGTCACAGCCCTCCAATGAGAAAAGCATCCTTCCATTGCTACTCTCTGCCTTCTATGGCCCAGCCAGTTCTGTATCCACCTTGCCAGCTCACCCCTGATCCCGTGTGACTTCACCTTTTGTAGTAGTCTACCATGACACCTTGTCAAAGGCCTTACTGAAGTCCATATAGACAACATCCACTGCCCTTCCTGCATCAATCATCTTAGTGACCTCCTTGAAAAACTCTATCAAGTTAGTGAGACACGACCTTCCCTTCACAAAACCGTGCTGCCTCTCACTAATACGTCCATTTGCTTCCAAATGGTAGTAGATCCTGTCTCGAAGAATTCTCTCCAGTAATTTCCCTACCACTGAAGTAAGGCTCACCGGCCTGTAGTTCCCGGGATTATCCTTGCTACCCTTCTTAAACAGAGGGACAACATTGGCTATTCTCCAGTCCTCCGGGACATCCCCTGAAGACAGCGAGGATCCAAATATTTCTGTCAAGGCCTCAGCAATTTCCTCTCCAGCCTCCTTCAGTATTCTGGGGTAGGTCCCATCAGGCCCTGGGGACTTATCTACCTTAATATTTTTTAAGACACCCAACACCTCGTCTTTTTGGATCTCAATGTGACCCAGCCTATCTACACACCCTTCTCCAGACTCAACATCTACCAATTTCTTCTCTTTGGTGAATACTGATGCAAAGTACTTCTAGCCCTCATGACTCCTTGCTTAAGTTCCTTCCTACTTTCCTTATATTCCACGCAGGCTTCGTCTGTTCCCAGCCTTTTAGCCCTGACAAATGACTCCTTTTTCTTTTTGACGAGGCCTACAATATCTCTCGTCATCCAAGGTTCCCGAAAGTTCCGTATTTATCCTTCTTCCTCACAGGAACATGCCGGTCCTGAATTCCTTTCAACTGCCACTTGAAAGCCTCCCACATGTCAGATATTGATTTGCCCTCAAACATCCGCCCCCAATCTATGTTCTTCAGTTCCCGCCTAATATTGTTATAATTAGACTTCCCCCAATTTAGCACATTCATCCTCGGACCACTCTTATCCTTGTCCACCAGTACTTTAAAACTTACTGAATTGTGGTCACTGTTGCCGAAATGCTCCCCTACTGAAACATCTACCACCTGGCCGAGCACATTCCCCAATACCAGGTCCAGTACCGCCCCTTCCCTAGTTGGACTGTCTACATATTGTTTTAAGAAGCTCTCCTGGATGCTCCTTACAAACTCCGCCCCGTCTAAGCCCCTGGCACTAAGTGAGTCCCAGTCAATATTGGGTAAGTTGAAGTCTCCCATCACCACAACCCTGTTGTTTTTACACTTTTCCAAAATCTGCCTACCTATCTGCTCCTCTATCTCCCGCTGGCTGTTGGGAGGCCTGTAGTAAACCCCCAACATTGTGACTGCACCCTTCTTATTCCTGATCTCTACCCATATAGCCTCACTGCCATCTGAGGTGTCCTCCCGCAGTACAGCTGTGATATTCTCCAGAACCAGTAGCGCAACTCCGCCTCCCCTTTTACATCCCCCTCTATCCCGCCTGAAACATCTAAATACTGGAACGTTTCGCTGCCAATCCTGCCCTTCCCTCAACCAGGTCGCTGTAATGGCAACAACATCATAGTTCCAAGTACTAATCCAAGCTCTAAGTTCATCTGCCTTACCCGTAATACTTCTTGCATTAAAACATATGCACTTGAGGCCACCAGACCCGCTGTGTTCAGCAACTTCTCCCTGTCTGCTCTGCCTCAGAGCCACACTGTCCCTATTCCCTAGTTCTCCCTCAATGCTCTCACCTTCTGGCCTATTGCTCCCGTGCCCACCCCCTGCCATACTAGTTTAAACCCACACGTGTGACACTAGCAAACTTCGCGGCCAGAATATTTATGCCTCTCCGGTTTAGATGCAACCCGTCCTTCTTATACAGGTCACACCTGCCCCGGAAGAGCTCCCAGTGGTCCAGATGACGGAAACCCTCCCTCCTACACCAGCTGTTTAGCCACGTGTTTAGCTGCTCTATCTTCCTATTTCTAGCCTCACTGGCACGTGGCACAGGGAGTAATCCCGAGATTACAACCCTCGAAGTCCTGTCTTTTAACTATCTGCCTAGCTCCCTGAACTCCTGCTGCAGGACCTCATGCCCCTTCCTGCCTATGTCGTTAGTACCAATATGTACAACGACCTCTGCCTGTTTGCCCTCTCCCTTCAGGATGCCCTCTACCCGTTCGGAGACATCCTGGACCCTGGCACCAGGGAGGCAACATACCATCCTGGAGTCTCTTTCACGTCCACAGAAGCGCCTATCTGTGCCCCTGACTATAGAGTCCCCTATTACTATTACTCTTCTGCGCTTTGACCCTCCCTTCTGAACATCAGAGCCAGCCGTGGTGCCACTGCTCTGGCTGCTGCTGTTTTCCCCTGATAGGCTATCCACCCCGACAGTATCCAAAGGGGTATACCTGGTCGAGAGGGGGACAACCACAGGGGATTCCAGCACTGACTGCCTGCCCTTTCTGGTGGTCACCCATTTCTCTGCCTGCACCTTGGGCGTGACCACATTTACATAACTGCGATCTATGACGCTTTCCGCCACCTGCATGCTCCTAAGTGCATCCAATTGCTGCTCCAACCGAACCATGCGGTCTGTGAGGCGCTCCAGTTGGGTGCACTTTCTGCAGATGAAGCCATCCCGGACCTGCCACATCTCACAGTCAGAGAACTGCAACCCTAACTGACATTGCGTCAATTAATTAAAATTAAAATGTAATTTAAAAAAAAATATATATTTTTTTTTAAATTTCAAAGTTACTGTTAACTATCTGTTTCATAGCACTAGATTTCTAATAGAAATGCGAAAGCTAAATATAGTACTCTCCGATCGCTTAGATATCCCTCTAAATTATAATTAAGTAATTATGTTTAATTAGTTACCAATACTTAATTTTTTTAATTTAGTGTAGATTCCCAAACAGCCACTCAGGCCACAGCTTTTCTGTGATGTCACTTCAGTGTCCCCCCCCCCCCCCCCCACACACACAGACAATTTGAAAAAGGTATAAAAGTAAAATTGAGTAAAAATCACTTACTTACCTTCTTACCTTCTGAGAGTCTTAGATGTTCTCAGGTTCTCTCCCTGACAGAGACTGCTCCTCCTCCTCCGAACCTCACATTAAGTTCGGATGCAAGTTCAGCTTTCATTCTAGGGTTTCCCTGGGTTCAATTGTGTAAGATGGTGGAAAATGTAGATACATTTATCAACATGTCAGTGGTAAAAAAGCACTGGTCCAATATTCAGCATCTATGTATAATTCGGAGTGTGCAACCCTGGGTCAAACAGTGCGGCGTCATCGCAGCAACAACATTCTCTATCTTCTTTGCACTCCAACTCATCGCCCTGACATCCTCTGCTGGGGTGGGACTAATCTACCGGACAGGGGTGAAATATTGACCCTCCGACGCCTGGAGGCCAGATCCAAGACCACCACAACTTTTGTCATAGGGCTGTGGTACACAGATGTCCCCTGTGTATGTGCACTCATAGACCGAGGTACCAATTATCATCGACGCTTTCACCAAGGTAATTGGGAGAAGAGCCTCAGTCTAAATATCCGGAAAGCAACGCTTGTCTGCCGGCCCGCTCCTGCCACGGTGATCGATGGTGAGCCACTAGACAATGTGGATCATTCCCCACAACTTGACCCGAGCAAATATCGCGATGAAATCCAGATGCGACAGCAATGTGACAGCGCAGTCTTCGGATGGCTGGGGAACAGAGTGTTCGATCACCAAGACATCAGGTCCAACTCACATGCCCGACGTAAGAGATTCCTGAAACAATTGCTCGACTCCAAACATCGCAAAAGCAAGCAATTACTGAAAGTGCACAGAGAAAGCAACAAGGTCACTCAGAAAGCCTCCACAAATAAATGTAACATCGTCATGGATACGTGTATTCGCTTGTTTTACAACACACAAGCTGGACATGAAGCACCCACGATGGCGCCAATCACCACGAGTGTCACAGAGAGGTGCACGCAGAGGCCGTGAGTACACAGCGGAAGGAGCGCGCTGAATCCAGAGCGCCCCGCCCAACCAACTGCTAAAACACCAGCTGCCAAACCTGCTACAAAGTGTCCGGATCCCGGTTTGGACTATTCAGCCACCGCAGAACCCTGCTCAATGGAAGGCAGCAAACCATCGTCGGCCCATGCGGACGCCTCAAGAAGAAGGAGAAAACGAAGTGGTGTCGAGATTGGCAACGTTTAACCCAGGGAAGGAAACAACGAGGTGAGGATTATGATCTGTATTAGGCAGCCAATTCCAACATTAGCCACGTTGTTAGGGCATGTGCCATGCTTTTCCTACATGGCAGCCATTCCTGTTTGTTGGTCCAGGTCAAGTTATTCTAATCCGCCCCATGCTGGTCACCCCTTTCACAATGTAATTAATACTTATGCAAACTGGTCATTTTGCTTCGAGTTTGAATCATAAAAATCATGTTTTTTTGTCTCCCACACAGTCAACATAGTGGCGATTGTGATCTTGTCCCGAGGACAGTGTGGCCTTTGTAAATGTGTCACATGCTACCTCGTCGGCATGGCAGCGGCGGATCTATCGGTTGTTATATTCGATCTCATATTGAGACAAATTCCGATCGTATTTCGGGAGCAATTTGAATTCTTGCTGAACATCCCCATGTGTAACATACATGCCGTCCTGCTTTATGCAGCCACTGACTGTTCTGTCTGGTTCACCGTCACTTTCACCTTCGATCGATATGTAGCCATTTGCTGCAAGAAGCTGAAACAAAAATACTGCACTGAAAAAACGGCGGCTGTTGTTCTGGGTACAGTGACTTTACTGAGCTGTTTAAAGGATATTTCCTGGTATTTCATGGTGTCAGGTCCGTATTATAGGGGAAACCGACCCTGGTTTTGTGATGTGCCCCTCGGGGACATATTTTCTGTGGTCTGGGGAACAATTGAGTTCCTTCATTACATTTTAACACCTGGTGTTCCATTCGTCCTGATTATGCTGCTTAATGTTTTCACCGTCAGACACATTTTAGTGGCCAACAGAGCCCGCAAGAGACTCCGAGCTCACAGCAGTGGGGAGAGTACCAGAGACCCAGAGATGGCCATCCGAAGGAAATCCGTTATTTTACTGTTTGTCATCTCGGCCAATTTCATTATCTTATGGTCGGTGTTTATGTTTTATTCGATATGGACCCGGATGTATTATTTGGGGTATGAGGCAATGTATTTACATTGGTTTGTGCAAGAGGTGGGATTCATGCTGCAGCTCCTGAGCTGTTGCACAAATACTTGTATTTATGCAGTGACACAGACCAAATTCAGAGAACAGTTGAAAAATGTCTTCACATGCCGATTTTTACGTTAATCTTACGATGACTGAAACGGAATCAAACATTACAACATCATCACGCGATGGGCGCGTGCTGCTGTGATAATAGCGGGGCCGGTGACGATCTCAATGTTCAATAAATAGCAAAGAACCTCTGATCATCTTTGCTTCGCCCTTCGAAAATGGGAAGAGGGGCAAGTTCAACAATAGTATCAGTAACTGTAGTCGATATACTAGATTATACAGAGGACGAAGTACATATATCACGAATGTTCGTTATGTTGTGCCGTTTAACAGATACTGTGGGTAGCAAAGTTGGAGGAAACCAGGTGCAATGCGAGGGGCGTGTGAACAGATGCACTTGGGGCGTGGTGAATAATGGGGGCCATTTGAGGCGGCATATGTTAGCGTGGAGGGGTAGATGTACAAGGTAGACTTTGTTTTACATACTGTGGGAGCCGGGACATAGGTTACATGTACTATGTACACGGTGTGTTGGAATTTACATTGCTACATCTGGTAGAGGTGGTGATATATACCAGTTAAAGCGATGATGGGGGGGGGGGGGGGGGGGTGGGGGGGGGGGGGGGAGTAGCGCGGATCATAGGTTTATGGGGTGAGGATGGTATTGCCGCACAAATGCTCGTGTAGATGGCACCGATGTATGAAGTGCACTGGAAAATGTGTAGATATGGGACGATAACACTGCTGAGCTAGAGTGCTCTTCCATGATCAACGGCGGAGGGAGAAATATAGAGTACTGTGGGGACTTAAATATACTTGTTAGACTGGGGAAATCAGAATATATACTTGTCCGACTGTCGGAGGACATGATGCCGATATTGCATTGCTGGAGGACATGCGATATCGGGCGCGTGGGAGAAAATTGCTTTGCATACCAGGAACAATTGGAGAGCAGACTCTTAACTTGCAGTCACTCGTCATCTTTCTCCCTGGTACCACGCATTACTGTGTTACTGTGAAAAGACCCTAGTCGCCACATTCCGGCGTCTGTTCGGGGAGGCTTCCCGTACCAGCCTCCCCGAACAAGCGCCGGAATGTGGCGACTAGGGGCTTTTCACAGTAACGTCATTGAAGCCTACTTGTGACAATACGCGATTTTCATTTTCATTACACATTGAAATCCCGCTGAGCTTGCCAAGCCATGCCATGTGTTGGGGTGGCCAGACCGGTTTATTCAGTAGTACAGTTTACGTATCCCCGAATAGGAAAAACACACCCAACCACTCATTGGAGAACCCCTTTGTGACTGAGGCACTAAGAGCCGGTTGATTTGGCAAGGGAGCGGAAACATTGAGAAATATTATCAGAAAGATGTGGGGCTGGAATCGAGAGAGCAGAGAATTCTCTCTTACAACTCAACCTCCAGCACCTTGAACTACAAAGCTGCAGCTACAGGGGATCTGTGCCCCATGCAAGTTAATCTGAAAATCGCATAAGGGGCTGGTCTGAAACGTCATTCCCATCACTGCACTATTACATGGTGCAATTCAGGGAAGTCCGTTTATAACAGCTGTGGGTGCATATCCACCACATGGGCTGAAGCAGCGCAAGCGAGAGATGAACACATCGCCATTTAATGGGCATTTACGGATGGACAACAGTTGTTGGACAGCGGTCCAAAGTAACAAAATTAGATAAACAAGCCACATAATTTGCGAGGTGTTGATGCACTAGCTGGAGCAGCTGGTGATATGTCTGCTGCAGTGATGAACCAGGTATACTTGGGCAGGGTTTCTGACATATCAGGTATATGGCAGGAAGGGGTATAAGACGCTTATCTAGGTGCACTGGGGTTGATATACACGGTAAATCATGCTATCGAGTGTAATATTTCGGGGAGAGGGGCGCAGGGGAAGTAATTAGAAATGTCAGATGGACAGCGAGAAATCAGGAACACCCAAGAGAGGTGAGCTACCAGGAAAACAGTCAATGCTCAGCAGCCGAACCAGCGACAGTGGGGAGGGATTATGATGTGCCTTAAACAACAAACGGGGATAGAAAGCAGGAAAAGCCTGAACGGAAGATGTCTACAATAGAAACGTGGTGCCGAAGAACTGTTACTAAATACATGGACAGCGGAAGCCGTTACGCTGCCCAAATCGCGGGATTCACGGCACAATCAAGGAAATTGGGAAAGAGTGCATGTTCCATAAAAACTTGGGGATGTTATTATGCAACACGTTCTTGAAGAAGACGGGGTTGATGTCCAAGGTACAAAGGGCAATCGGACTATATTCCACGTGCATTGGGAGAAGTGGGTAATTCACCAGGTACACCTGAAGGAAGGTGTGGTCTACTAGGATAATTGAGGATTCGGGTGATCAGCCTAGTCCATTGTGGAATTGGATGCTCGGCCGGGTATCGTAAATGAATTGTGTGATAGACAAGGTAAAATAAGGAATTCCATAAAATATTAGACGCAATGGAGGAGTCGGGTGATATTCAATATACTCTGGATAAATGAGTGGAAATAGCAGGTGAACTGGGAAATGATTGCCATAAGTTGTGCGCAGGAATATGGCGATTCTCAATGTATATTGATGAAGCGATGTTTTACGTGATAAACATGGGAATGGGGCGCTGTGCGAAGCATCGTGGGGTAGTCTAGGTAAAATGGGTGATACTCAATGTATGTATGGACAATGTAACGTAATTGCAGTGAATCCCCGGAAACATTTGTGATATTTATGAAAGTCATGCCTAACTCGGTTTAATTTGCCTGCACTGAAGGGTCATTGTGTTATACCTGATTCTCCACGTCGTTTGAAGTATCAGGTAAGCAAGGGAATAGACAGATACACTTGGTTACTGAGTGTAAAAGATGGTCAACATTGAGCCGTAAGGCATTCTGGGAGAAGTGGTCACTGACTAACTTCAAAGAAGCTACCAAGGAAACTGCAGCCAAGTGCAAAATGGATTTTCTTTTTTCCAAATCTTTTTATTGGCATTTTCCAAACTAATAAGCAGTTAAATACTTTGTTTGCCACCCACCCCCTTGTGTGTCCCTTTTCTTTCCCTCCCCATCTTTTCTTCCACCATCGACTTCGGCTGTGTTTCCCCTGTGATTGGCGGGGGGGGGGGGGGGATCGCCCCCTCACTCCCATGTTGTTCCCTTTTGTGTCCTTCCACCCTTTCCTCTTCCTCCTCACTTCTCTCCCCCCAGTTTGCGCATTCGTATGGTTTCCCACCTATCCATGTTTTCCCCTTGTCCTTCCTCTTTTTATTCCTATCTCTCTCGTTTCGTCATCTTACTCGTTGTTGCTGAGCTCGAACATATTTTGGAACAGGCCGGCAAACTGCCCCCTTGCTTCTAGGTGCCAGAGGGGCCCAGTCAGCCACATCCACGTGTTCTGGACTTGTCCCAAACTTGCTGGTTCTGGACAGCCTTCTTGGCGGTTTTGTCTAAGGTTGTGACGGTGAGGGTGCCAATCGTCGGGGTATCAGAGCAGCCAGAGCTACACATGGGGAAGGGGCCAACGCCCTTGCTTTCATTTGCCCGATCGCACGCTGGAGAATCCTGCTCGGCTGGCGATCGGCAGCACTACCCACAGCTGCAGACTGGCTCGCTGAACTCTCGGAATTTCTCCACCTGGAGAAGATTAAGTATGCCATCCGGGGGTCGGAGGAAGGCTTGCTAAAATGGATTTTCATGAGAACCAGAGACAAAACATTGCTTGCAACACCGTTCTTTTCGGGACACGGAAAACAGGCTGTAATGACGAGTGAAGCTGAAAGATTGTTTAATTTACACCATATAAAATTCGGTACCACAGAAAACTATCCAACCACAACCCGGGATCAACCGATGTACTTGGAGAACTGACTTCCATAGCTGATCAGCTCGTGCCCCTCAGAGCGAACGTGGCCAAGTTCTCTCTAATGGGAAGTATATTTGATACAAGCCGGCATTCCTGAAAGTTATGTAACTCTTTATACGAACACATAGCTGTAGTCTTGGTGAAGGTAGAGATACAATAAAAAGCTGTGTTTAATGTTAAACCAATTTTACTAAGGATATTCTATTCTGTTTGAATTATTGATTTGTTGCAAGTAGAGGAATAACAAGGTTTTAAGGCAGCTGGATTCACATATTTGTACAAAGAAGCATAGCATGAATCTGAGGAATGGATAGTCTGTTACACCAGACACATGTTGGAGTATGAATTAGCTGGTGCTAATACACGAGTTGGACGTGTAGGCTTGAGCATGGCCAGCAGAGGAGCGGTAAATTGGAAACTTTAACCTTATATGGTTTCGCAGATCATGTATTCCAGAGGTGGTGGGGGTCGATATAACAGCTACACGAGTTGAGTGAAAAAATGCAAAAGTTGCAGTGAATGATGTTTCCATGCTATGCGGCAAAGGCAGCAAAAGCGGACAAGGTATGGAAACTACAGCGGGAAGTGCAGGCAGTGAAAGTAGTAACACGGGAAATGGAATGGCCATTGTCAAGTGCGCCGTTAACTACAGGGGTGGGGCATCCGGTGTGAGGAATAATCAAAGAGTTTCGAAAGCACGGGGCTGGCACCTATAATAAGATTAAAAGGGAGAATGAGAAAATGGAAGCTGTTTGAACAGAGTGTTTGCAGTAAGTGGGGACAGAGGAAGTTTAATAGAAGGAGAGGTAGAATACATTACATGGCGCCAAGTACGTCATCAATTTCCAGGAATGGGAAAGGATTGGAGAAAAGAGTGGTTTACGCATTCTACGCAGCTGGGGGTGGATTGTCTGTTCCCCAGGCGCGTCTTTCTCGGCGGAACGTCATTCCCTGCCAGCAGAACATTGGGCTGGATTCTCCGCTTTTGCGAGTGAGGCCTGACACTACAAAGTCGTAGGTTGTGTTTACCCAACCTCAAGAGAAGGCCGCGCACAACCGCTGGGAGCAGCAGAAGAACAGTGGGTGCCCACCAGACCTGGGGCCCCTCTCCATGCCTGAGCAGAGCGCACTGGACGTGGTCGGTGGCTGGGAGGAGAGGGAGGTCACCGACGCTGAGGTCGGCTACATGCGAGCAAGCGAGGCTCCGCCTGGCGGCGGAGCCCCATGACACATGTGTGGGAACACCACACCCCACTCAACCCCCTCACCCTTCACCCATCCACCCTCAACATACCTCTTCCCCTCCCCCTTCCGTTCCCACCCTACTACATCCCCTTCACTCTTAACACCCACGCCTCCCCGGTGCACTGTCTAATCATACATCCGCTCGTATGTCTTAAAGGAACCTTCCGGAGATGAAACCGACACCTCTGCTGCCCCCACACCCATCGAGTGACAGAGCTGCTTCCCCCAGGCGGCCGAGCACTGACGGGAAGAGCAGCCCGATCATCAGCCCTTTGCCCGTGATTCAGGAGATCCCGCAGCTCAGCTCGGAGGCGGAACCGTACTTTCCGTCACAGCTGTCTCCAACACCCTCCACTATCTCAGAGACTATCACCTCAATTGGGCACGTTAGTGAAGCGGATCCTAGGGCACTAGCTGGTAAGTACCACACATCGGTCCGGTGAAACAGGTGCAGGTAGGACCAGCCGAGGGGGAAGACAATCTGGGGACAGGCCAGCCTCTGGAACCAGCTGCCGTCCAGACGGTTGCAGCGCCCCTGGAGCAGCCAGTCCTCCCCACAATGGAGATGAAGCCAGAGAGTCAGGGACTACAAGAGTGGATGAAGGCGAGAATCCAGCGCCTGAAGGTGTAGGTGGAGGAGTTCATCTGCGTGCAGGAGCAGGGAGTGGTGCAGGCCATGCATGCCACCCAAGCCGAACGCGCACGGATAGCGTCCGTGGTTTAGGCAATGGGGGCGACGGTATAGGCTATGGTTCAGCGTTTCATAGGCGAAGGGCATTCTGTGCGGGCAAGGACCGAGGCCCAGGACAGGACTGCCCTCTCACAGATCGCCATGTGCCAGAGCCATCTGGACTTCCAACGGCGCTCCTCGGCGTGTCCCAGTCACAGCAGGCCATTGTCCAGGCGCTGGGCCTGTCAAGGATGGAGGTAGCCCAGTCCCAGAGGAGCTGTCCCAGTCTCAAAGGGAGGTGGCCCACTTCCAGGACATAGCACAGTCACTGGCTGATGCTGCACAGACCCTCAGGGCCTGTGATGGCCCAATCCCTTTGCTCCATGGCTGCGAACGTAAATACCCTGGTCGAGACCTGAGCGGGCCTCCAGGACTGGCATGGCCAGGTGGCGGGGGTGTCCAAGGGATGGCTCCACTCGCACCCCGTCCCATGGAGTAGACCGGGTCCCATCATGAACTTCAGTAACATCAGTTCATCAGTAACATCATTCAGTAACGTCAGATACATCAGTAACTTTTGCTTGGATTGGATTTAGAGACAGTGGATGGAACTCCATAACTCTTTACAGACAGGTGTAGCGACTCCGCAGTTAGGCTGTAATGAGATAATTAAGTGATATGAAGGGACACAGGTGTGTTCACTCTCACGACGACGGGAGGCGAGACAATATCAAAAATGCTGCTGATAATTTGCAGAATGTTCCGAATTTCATTGGAAAAAAGTTTTCAACTTTACTGTCAGTGAGATTTTCACAGAGAAAGAAAAGTTGGCCAGGCCGTGTGTTTTGATCAAATGTTGGAGGTTGGGGAGAAGCAAGGACTGAAGGGAAGTTCTATGATTGGGTGGGAATGAGTGGAGCCATTAATTTGCAAAAGCTTCCAGAATGCAAGGTCGAAGGCTGTGCTAATTGGGAAATTAAAGAAAGAAAAGGTGAGTCGACTTTGTGTGAATAGTAGGATAGCGGCTGACTGAAAAGAGTGAGAGACAAAGGAATCAACGATGATGCTCAAAGCAAAATGTCGAAACCCATTTGACCTTTAATTTGTCACATTAGCTTTGAGTGGGATAAAGTGCTCTGACAAAGTAACATACTGTTGCTCAAATTCTTGCGCTTCCTGTGGCTTCCTTGGTACTGTAACGGGTTTAAATGCGGGTTAAGAGTAGGGGGCCTGTTCTTTGTTCCCTGATGTGTAATTCAACCTCTCTGACGAGGCCTCAATGCAAGGCGTCATCTGAGGGGGCCTCAGGAGCATTTCTGCATTTGTCCAACTCCTAATCAGTGCAACACCTCATTAAATACTTTTATTGAGGATTTCCCTCCTCTATGTCTCATATATCTGCTTCGATTGTACGTTTTCAGAGATATAAGGGCGAAAGAGAGAGGGAAAGAAATGACAAAGGGGTAGAATGAGAAAATGGGAAATGGTTAGTGGGAAAATGTAAATGGGGAGAGAGAGGGAGAGAAGTGGGAAAGGGAGAGAGAGAGAGAAAATGGAAAGGGTAGTGTCAAAGAATGTGACTGCAGGTCAGAAAGAGAAAGACGGAGAGAGAGAATAAGGAGGGAGGTTGGAGGGAAAAAAGAGTGGGAAAGAAAGAAAAAGAAAGAGAAAGGAGGAGAGAGAAATGGGAAAATGGGACAGAGAAAAACGGAAAAGGGTAGAGGGAGAATTCTAGAGGGCAGAGAATGAGAAAGGAGAAGTGAGAGAGAATGGCAATCGAGGAGAGAGAATGGGAAAGGATAAAGAGAGAAATGATGAATAGGAACAGAAAGAAATGGGAAAGGGGAGAGAGAGAATGGGCAAGGGGAGAGAGAGAGAATGGTAAATGAGGAGGGAGGGAGAGAGAGAGAATGGCGAAGAGAGAGAGAGTTAATTGTAATGGGAGGGAGAATGGAGGAAGGAGAGAGGGAGAGAAGGGGAGAGACAATGGAAACGGTAACTTGGGGTCTTGCTCGGCATAGATGACCCAATAAGAGGTTGCAAAATGAAGCACACGCTGTTTTTATTTTTAAATTCATCATTAACTTATGAAGTTGGTGGAAGCGGGAGCTGAATTGAAAGTTGTTTAAGTTGAAGTTTTGTTCCTGGATAATGCTGATAACAGTTTCCCCTCCACAATGCGATGAATTTAGGGATTCATTGCAATGTGCAGGAATCATTTTGAACCGAGTTTACTAATGTGCTAATTGCGGAGTTCTCTCTCTCTTTTGGCCAGCCTATATTTTGTGTTTATAGAGATCCACACTGGACAATGCTGCTGGTTAATGTCGACGTGTTTTCAACGAATTAGATACAGCTCTTGGGGGCGAAAGGATTCCAAGTATGATTGTTGGGGGCGGCGGGAACTGAGTTGAATGATCAGCCATAATAATAAATAGCAGAGCCAAATGGTCTACTCCTGCTCCATGTTTCAAAGTTTAGCTCGCTTTGATACCCCGGCCGTGACCAGTTTGTGAGTGTGGGATCGTGCTGTGTTCGCACGTTGTCTGGCTTCCTAATACTTGCACTGCAACCATGAACTCACTTTAAACGTAAAATATTGAATGAAAGAGGGATGCTGAGAGAGTGGGCGACTGGCAGAGAGATCTCGGGAAATGGAGGAAGGGGAAACTCAACAGGGAGAGGCCGGGGTGTGTGAGAGGCTCATGAGCGGCAGTGGAACGAGACTAGATTCTGAGGAGAGTAAGGGTTGTCCTTCTCTGAAGTGGGCATACTACTATAATCTTGCTGTAACAGAAATGCCTTCATTGCTACTGTAATCAATTCATCGACTGGAGGGGCTTTATTATCTGATGGTGTAATTTTAAACGTTGAAACATGACATGTCCAGTGTGGGGGGATTTTTTTCTAATGATACGACATGAACTTGTCTGAGGAGATTTTGATCGAGCGCTCCCAAAGGCCTGGAATAAAAAATGGCTCTGATCGAAACTTGTTTAATTTGTCAATGAGAACAGGGCCTGTGTTATGGTGTAATTAATGCCACGTTTACATGTAAAAGCACAGGAACCAGAACTATTTTAAGTCACGTTACTGGGTCTGTGACTGTTGAATATTCACGTGTCTCTGTCCTGGTATCAGTCTCTCTCTCTATGTATCTCTCTCTCTATCACCCTCAGTCTCGTTATCTTTCTCCCTCATGGAGAGAATTGTGTGGAGTGAGAGGGACAGAGAGAGAGAGAGAGAGCGCGATATGCAGCGATATGTGGACGAAATGAAGGTTAAATGTCCCTGCCTCTGTCATAATTCCAACTTTCGCTCTATATTCCCAGCCATTTCTTCCCATATTTCATCGTGTAATAAGTGTAAATGATAACGTCAGTGTACCATTGAGCGACGGAGAGAGGCTGGATAAGTTTGGGCAGGTTTCCTTGGTAAGAACTCTGACAACATCAGGTTAAAGTCCAATAGGTTCCAGCCGTGCTCTGAAAGATGGTGATTAGACACAAACCTGTTGGACATTAACCTGGTGTTGCAAGACTTCTTACTGCGCTCACCCCAGTCTAACGCCGGCATCTCCACATCATGTTTTCCTTGGGGCAGAGAAGACTGAGAGGGGAGGTGTATAAGATAATGAGGGACATATACATGATGGATAGGTAGCAGTCTTTCCCCTCAACTGAAGTGTCAATAACAAGGTGGCCAGTGAGCCTTACTTCTGTTGTGGCCAAAATTCTGGAAAGGTTTATAAGAGATAGGGTGTATAATCATCTGGAAAGGAATAATTTGATTAGAGATAGTCAACACGGTTTTGTAAAGGGTAGGTCGTGCCTCACCAACCTTATTGTCTTCTTTAAGAAGGTTACCAAACAGGTGGATGAGGGTAAAGCAGTTGATGTGGTGTATATGGATCTCAGTAAAGCGTTTGATAAGGTTCCCCACGGTAGGCGACTGCAGAAAATACCCAGGCATGGGATTCAGGGTGATTTAGCAGTTTGGATCACAAATTGGCGAGCTGGAAGAAGACAAAGGGTGGTGGTTGATGGGAAATGCTCAGACTGGAGTCCAGTTACTAGTGGTGTACCACAAGGATCTGTTTTGGGGACGCTGCTGTTTGTCATTTTTATAAATGACCTGGAGGAGGGCGCAGAATGGTGGCTGAGTAAATTTGCAGATGACACTAAAGTCGCTGGAGTTGTGGACAGTGCTGAAGGACGTTACAAGTTACAGAGGGACATAGATAAGCTGCAGCGCTGGGCTTAGAGGTGGCAAATGGAGTTTAATGCAGAAAAGTGCGAGGTGATTCATTTTGGAAGGAATAACAGGAAGCCAGAGTACTGGGCTAATGGTAAGATTCTTGGCAGTGTGGATGAGCAGAGATATCTAGGCGTCCATGTACACAGCTCGCTGAAAGTTGCCACCCAGGTTGGGAGAATTGTTAAGAAGGCTTACGGTGTGTTAGCTTTTATTGGTAGAGGGATTGAGTTTCGGAGCCATGAGGTCATGTTGCAGCTGTACAAAACTCTCGTGCGGCCGCATTTGGAGTACTGCGTGCAATTCTGGTCGCCGCATTATAGGAAGGATGTGGAAGCATTGGAAAAGGTGCAAAGGAGATTTACCAGAATGTTGCCTGGTATGGAGGGAAGATCGTTTGAGGGAAGGCTGAGGGACTTGAGGATGTTTTCGTTAGAGAGAAGAAGGTTAAGAGGTGACTTAATTGAGGCATACAAGATGATCAGAGGATTGGATAGGGTGGACAGTGAGAGTCTTTTTCCTTGGATGGTGATGTCTAGCACGAGGGGACATAGCTTTAAATTGTGGGGAGATAGATATAGGACAGATGTCAGAGGTAGGTTCTTTACTCAGAGAGTAGTAAGAGCGTGGAATGCCCAGCCTGCAACAGTAGTGGACTCGCCAACGCTAAGGCAATTCAAATGGTCATTGGATAGACATATGGACGATAAGGGAATAGTGTAGATGGGCTTCAGAGTGGTTTCACAGGTGGATGCAACATCGAGGGCCGAAGGGCCTGTACTGCGCTGTAATGTTCTATGTTCTATGTTCTATCACGTTCAGGTGAAAGTGGATTTGTGGAAAGAGATGACACCCAGAGGGAAGGGGAATCCGGGCCTTGGGAGAGGTGTGAGGATGGAAACCTCACAATCTTTCGAAAGTAGCTGGATGAGCACCTGAAGTTTCGCTGCAGGCTTGATGGGCCGAAGGGCCTGTTCACTACTGTGCAACTCAATGATTATTACATCAAAACCTGAATGGCTATGGTGGATTCATTTTCTGTCTAAATCCGTCTTTGTAAATGATGTTGAATCTGTCCGATTGTGTTTTAAAATATATTTCATAAACTCTCAACTGTAAAACACCTGTTTTCAAATCTGGCGGATAACACATTGCAGGGTATGTCTGTGTGATCCTGCTGTGCACGGTTGATATGCATATTGAAGTGGAGTAAGCACGGGATGTTTCTTAAGAGAGAGGCACATTTTCTGGGGTGATCCCCTCTCGCAGTTTCTGAGATCTGCCTCAGCACTGCCACTAGAAACACCAATACATTTACTTCCAAATGTTTCGGAGTTCCGAGTGTTAATCACTGATAAATATAAAAGATGGAAATGTTCAGAATGGAGTTCAGTTACAAGTGGCGCACCACAAGGATCTGTTCTGGGGCCGTTGCTGTTTGTCATTTTTATCAATGACCTAGAGGAAGGCGCAGATGGGTGGGTGAGTAAATTTGCAGACGATACTAAAGTCAGTGGTGTTGTCGACAGTGTGGAAGGATGTAGCAGGTTACAGAGGAATACAGATAAGCCGCAGAGCTGGGCTGAGAGGTGGCAAATGGACTTTAATGTAGAGAAGTGTGAGGTGATTCACTTTGGAAGGAATAACAGGAATGCGGAATATTTGGCTAATGGTAAAGTGCTTGGAAGTGTGGATGAGCAGAGGGATCTAGGTGTCCATGTACATAGATCCCTGAAAGTTGCCACCCAGGTTGATAGGGTTGTGAAGAAGGCCTATGGAGTGTTGGCCTTTATTGGTAGAGGGATTGAGCTCCGGAGTCAGGAGGTCATGTTGCAGCTGTACAAAACTCTGGTACGGCCGCTTGTGGAGTATTGCGTACAGTTCTGGTCACCACATTATAGGAAGGACGGGGAGGCTTTGGAGCGGGTGCAGAGGAGATTTACCAGGATGTTGCCTGGTATGGAGGGAAAATCTTATGAAGAAAGGCTGATGGACTTGAGGTTGTTTTCGTTGGAGAGAAGAAGGTGAAGTGGAGACTTAATAGAGGCATACAAAATGATCAGGGGGTTAGATAGGGTGGACAGTGAGAGCCTTCTCCCGCGGATGGAAATGGCTGGCACGAGGGGACATAGCTTTAAACTGAGCGGTAATAGATATAGGACAGAGGTCAGAGGTAGGTTATTTACTCAAAGAGTAGTGAGGCCGTGGAATGCCCTACCTGCAACAGGAGTGAACTCGCCAACACTGAGGGCACTTAAAAGTTTATTGGATAAACATATGGATGATAATGGCATAGTGTAGGTTAGATGGCTTTTGTTTCGGTGCAACTTCGTGGGCCGAAGGGCCAGTACTGCGCTGTATCGTTCTATGTTCTATGTTCTATGGCCACACCACACCCTTTAATTTATAATTATTAAATAAATGTTAATAAGGGTGAGTTTTAAAAAGTCTGGCAAAGGAATGAACCCGGCTTTATCCCAGGTTAAAGAGGTGAGTTCTACTACTTCTGGGGACAGAGGGAGTGGGATTCCAAACTCGGAATACCCATGGCTTTCAGCTGGTGGGGTGGAAGGATTGTACAAGGTACTAGGATGGCGGAATGCAATGTGTCCGGTTCTCCATACCTGATATTATCACATTGCTGCCTGTGGGATCCGCCAATGACCGGCGGTCTTCCTTGAACTGTAACTAGTTACCACACAATTAAAAAAAACACAGCTCAGTGAGTGAAAAGCAATCGACAGGGGGTGAGGCAATGGGGCTAAAATTAAAAGTGGAAAGGCTTGTCCTCAATCACAGAGAGAGGATTTGTGTTTCGGACAGGGCGGTGACAGTTGGAGGATATAATAATATTTTTTTATTATACTAATATTTTACTCTCACCAAGTAGGCTTACATTAACACTGGGATAAAGTTACTGTGAAAATCCCCTAGTGGTCAAATTTCGGCGCCTGTCTGGTAACACGGAGGGAGTATTCGGAATGTCCAATTCACCAAACAATACCTCTTTCAGGGCTTGTGGGAGGAAACCAGAGCATCCGGAGGAAACCCACACAGACACGTTCAGAATGTTCAGACTCCGCACCCAAGGCGGAAATCGAACTTCTGACCCGAGCGCTGGGAAGCAACAGTGCTAACTACTGTCCGACCGTGGATATGAAATGAAATGAAAATCGCTTATTGTCACAAGTAGGCTTCAATGAAGTTACTGCAAAGTTACTGGAGGTGAGGGCATAAATGTATCTACCTCTGTCAACCTGTTTCAAACTCTCTCTCTTCAAGCAATGTCGATCCATATGCGATTGTTAGGGCCTAATTCTGCTCCCATTACTTATGATCTCATAATGGTCAGTGTAGAGTCAGCGCCCAGTTCCCATTATCTGGAGAGAAATTTCCAGTCAGAGAGATGGAGTGTTGTGGAGAGTCAGACGAGAAGACGATGAGGGGCTAGTTCACTGGAGGATACGGTGCGGAGAGACAGAGGAGGAGGTGGGAGAGACAGAGGGGAAGGGGTGGGTAGGAGTCAGAAGCTGAGAGGGTAGGGGAGAGTCAGAGTGGAAGAGGATATGGAAGAGTCAGAGGAGAGAGGCTAGTAGAGTGTCAGTGGGGGACAGTATAGGGAGAGTCAGGGGGAAAGGGTTAGAAAAGTCTTAGGAGAATGGGGTGGGTGGGAGTCAGAAGTAAAAAGGGTAGGGCAGAGTCAGAGGCGAATAGGATAGGGGGAAAGTCAAGGGAAGAGTAGGGAAGAGTCAAAATGGGAGACGATAGGGGAGGCAGAGGACAAAGGGGTAGAGGCTCTCAGGGGAGGGAGAGAGTCAAGGGGAGAGGGTGGGAGAATTCAGGGGGGGAAGGTGGGGGAGTCAGAGAGGAAGAGGGTAGGGGAGTCCGAGTGAGAAGGGAGGGGAGTCAGGTCAGGAGAGGATCGGGGAGCCAGAGTGGGAGAGATTGGGGGAGCATCAAAGGGGCAGAGGGTAGGGGCAGTCAAAGGGGAAGGGTGAGTCAGTGGGGGAGAGGGTGGCATAGAGTTAAAGAGCCACAGCGTTTGGGCAGTCGAATAGTGTGAGGGTGGGGAAGAGTCAGACAGGGAGAGGATGGGGTGTCAGAGGGGGAGAGTCAGAGAGGGATAGGGGAGGGCGAGGCAGAGTGGGAGAGAGTTATGGGATTCAGGTGGAAGGGGGTAGGGAGAGTCAGAGAGGGAGAGGGTGGGGAGAGTCAAAGTGGGAGAGGATGGGGGAGAGTCAAAGTGGCAGAACGTAGGGGCAGTCAGAGGAGAAGGGAGAGTCAGGGGGGAGGGAGGGAGAGTCAAAGAAGCAGAGCGTATGGGGGGGGGGGGTCAGAGGGTGACAGGATGGGGGAGAGTCAGAGAGGGAGAGGAGGGGGAGAAAGAGATGGAGAGTTCGAGGGGAGAGGATAGGGGAAAGTCAGAGAGGGAGAGGGTAAGGGGATTCAGGTGGAAGGGGGTAGGGGGTCAGAGCGGGAGGGCAGAGGGAAGCAGAGCGGGAGATGGTGGTGAGGGTCAGAGCGGGAGAGGGTGGGAAGAGTCAGAGGGCGAAAGGGGAGGCGAGTCAGAGGGGGAGAGGGTGGGGAGAGGCAGAAGAGGGGGTAGGGGGATTCAGAGGGGGAGGGTAGGGGATCAGAGGGGGAGAGGATGGGGAAGTCAGAGGGGGAGAGGGTGGGCGAGTCAGAGGGGGAGAGATGAGGAGAGAGAGTATGACTGTTAGAGGGGAGAGGGCAGGGGATTCAGAGGGTAAGGGGGTAGGGGTTTCAGAGGGGGCGAGGTAAGGGAGAGTGAGAGGGGGAGAGAGTAGGGTAGTCAGAGCGGGGGAGGGTTGGTGAGAGTCAGAGGGGAGAGGGTAGGGGAAGTCAGAGGGGAAGGGGTAGGGGAGTCAGAGGGGGAGTGGTTGGGTAGAGTGAGATGGGGAGAGGGTAGGGGAGTCAGAGGGGCAGGCCAGGGGGTATCAGAGAGTCTGATAGTAGCGGAAAAACAGAGGGGGGCAGGGCATTGTGGAGTCTGACGGGAAGAGCGTGCGGAGAGCCTTTAGCAATATAAGTTCGCAGCTGGAGTGAATGATCCAGTGGACTTTTCTTTCACTTTCCTGAGATTTTGACAGTAACATTTTCTCACCTCTCCCTTTGTGTCTCCACATTTCTCCCCGATTAAGATAAATCGGTGGAGGGCTTGACGAAAACGGAAGAGAGAAATGACAGCAGAGCAGATGAGGGGTTTGTTGTGGGCGTTGTACGGGGTTGGGAGGGGGACATAATGCGAGGGTCCGTCCTGTGGAATCTCTGCCCAGGAAGTACAAGGTTGGTGATTAATATTAATGTCCGTACACCAATCCTGGAGTGATCAGGTAGTGTGGTTGTGTTGGGCAGTGAGTAACAGGAGGGAGGTTAAACACCAATCCTTGAGTGAGTAGGGAGCGTGGTTGTGTTGGGCAGTGAATGGGAGGGGGTGGTTAAACACCAGTCCTAGGGTGAGCAGGCAGAGTGGGTGAGTTGGACAGGGAGTGGGAGGGGGAAGTTAAACAGCAATTCTGGAATGAGCCGGTAGAGTGGGTTTGTGGGGAAGTGAGTGGGAGACGGAGGTTAAACAGCGAACTTGGAGGGAGCAGGTAGCGTGGTTGTGTTGGACAGTGAATGGGAGGGGGAGGTTAAAGATAAATCCTGGAGTGCGTAGGTAGAGTGGGTGAGTGGGCAGTGAATGGGAGGGGAGAGGATAAACGCCAGTCCTGGAGTGAGCAGGTAGAGTGGGTGAGTGGGCAGTGAATGGGAGGGGGAAGATAAACACCTGTCCTGGACTGAGCAGGTAGAGTGAGTGAGTTGGGCAGTGAATGGGAGGGGAGGGGTGTTAAGCACCAGTCCTGGAGTGAGCAGGTACAGTGGGTGAGTGGGCAGTGAATGGGAGGGGAGAGGTTGAACACCAATCCTGGAGTGACCAGGTAGCGTGGTTATGTTGGGCAATGTATGGGAGGGTGGTTCATTCGTGTTTGTGCCTTTTTTCCTGTGAGGCAGTCGGAGGTAGCAGATTGAACACAAGAGGGAGGGGGACAAGCCCTGGGAATGGCTCTCTCGTCTTTACTCACTGCCCATCCTCTAGTACACCTCTCTCCCTTCATTCCCCACTCCCTCCTTGCCTGCATCTATCCATCACGCCCCCCCCCTCCCGGCTACAGAGAGCGTTGTTGTGTTCTTGAAAATAAAACTGTTCCGTTGCCTGCGGTGTTTTAAAAATGGGTTTTATAAAACTGAGATTGTGAATGTAAAGTGGGAGAACCGGGACCTTGCTGTCTTTAATTTCAATAATACTTTGTTTTAATCAATTTCATGTTTCTCTATCTCGTCCCATGGCGAGTTGGTTTTGAAGCTTGGACGGCGCAAAGAGAATATTTTCCTCGCGAGGCATCCTCAAAAAAACAATAAATGTCAATACGTCTTTGTCATTCATTATTACACATCCAGAATAGACTTGTAGGATCGACCTCAAAGGTTTGAGGTCCTTTCTGGGGATTGCAGGACTCTCAGTGTCTCTGGGGGAAGTTGGAGACATGAATTATAGACCAGGGTTTTTTCAGACCACAGGTTGGGTGAGGTATTACAGTTACGCCGGTGAAGCGTGAAAACAGGAGGGAATGCAAGTTCAGGAGGGGATTGCAAATTTCCTGAGGGGGGAATAAATTGGGAGAGGCAACATTTATTGGGCATAAAATTGAGTGGGAATTAAATTGTAGGGGAAACATTTTTGGGGGTGGGAGAAATTTGGAGTTGCAAACATTAGTGGGGTCAACAATTTGGTGGACAAAATTTGGGAGGAGCAAAAATTATGGAATGGGAGATAAATGGCGGGTCAAAACATGTGGGTTGAAGAATAGGGGGCAAAATATAAGGGTGACAGACAATTTGGGGGGCGGCAAACATGTGGGAGGAATTTGTTTTGGTGGGAAATTCATCGGCTGTAAAATTGCGGGGGTGGGGGGATATGGAGGCTGAATACATTTCGGGTCATAACATTGGGGGTGAACATCAGGGGGCAAAACATGGGATCCTAACATTGGTGGGGCATAGCATTGGGATAATTGAGAGAAATACAGAAAGAGATACAGAGATTGATATACAGAGAGAGATATACAGAAAGAGATAGAGAGAGCGAGAGACAGAAAGATGTTTGCAAGATATATATATATAGAGAGAGAGAGAGAGAGGGGGAGGGAGGAAGAGATACAGGAAGATATAGAGAGAGAGATATGCAGAGCAGACACAGAAAGAGATACTGAGAGAAGGATATAGCACGGTAGCATAGTGATTAGCACAGTTGCTTCACAGATCCAGGGTCCCAGGTTCGATTCCCGGCTTGGGTCACTGTCTGTGCGGAGCCTGCACGTTCTCCCCGTGTGTGCGTGGCTTTCCTCCGGGTGCTCCGGTTTCCTCCCACAGTCCACAGACGTGCAGGTTAGATGGATTGGCCATGCTAAATTGCCCTTAGTGTCCTAAATTCCCCTTAGTGTTGGGTGGTGTTACTGGGTTATGGGGATAGGGTGGAGGTGTGCGGTTCGGTACGCTGCTCTTTCCAAGAGCCGGTGCAGACTCGATGGGCCGAATGGCCTCCTTCTGCACTGTAAATTCTATGAATATAGAGAGGGCAATACAGAGGGGGAGATACAGAGAAGAATCTACAGATAGAAATGCAGAAAGAGGGAGGTACAGAGAGAGAAAGCGATACAGAGATATAAATAGATTTACAGAGAGAGAGATACAGAGAAAGAGCGAGGGGAATAGAGAGAGTGATCCAGAGTGAGAGAGATAGAGAGAGAGATACAGACAGAGAGATGCAGAGAGAGATATACAACGACCGAGAGAGATACCGCGACCGAGAGAGACACATATAGAGAAAAAAGGAGACAGAGATGCAGGGAGAGATGCAGAGAGAGACATACAGAGAAAGAGATACAAAGAGAGAGACATATTGTTAGAGATACAGGGAAAGAGAGAGTAAAGAGAGCGAGATAAATACAGAGATACATTGAGTGAGAGATATGGAGAGAGTTCCAGGCAGAGATATACAGAGAGAGAGATCCAGTCAGCGGGAGAGACAGAAAGGCATTCGGATTGAGAGACACAGAGAGAGATACAAAGTGAGATTCAGAGAGATACAGAGAGAGGTACAGAGAGAGATACATAAAGATATATATAATAATATATATATATATCTGCACGTGTCTCTCTATGTCTCTCAATCCGAAACTCTCTCTCTGTATATAGATATATATTTATCTGTAGACTATATTTATATGTATATAGAGAAAGAGAACTTGAGAGCGCCAGGGGAAGAGAAATAAGGGGAAAGAGAAAGAGATACAGATATATATATATATATATATACATAGAGAGAGAGAGAGGTGCAGATGTAGAGATGCAGAGAAACAGATCCAGTGAGCAACAGCGACTTCATGGGGAGAGAGATACGGAGATAGTTTCAGAGTTGGAAAAAGAAACAGAGAGATATAAAGATAGATACAGAGGGACAGGGATACAGAGGGAGGGAAACAGAGAGAGAGAGAGATACAGAGAGCGAGGGACAGAGAGAGACAAACAGAGCGAGGTACAGAGAGAGTTGCAAAGTTACACACACGAAGAGATGCATGTACAGAGACCGGGCGAGAGAGAGAGAGACAGAGAGAGGTCTCCAGTGAGCGGGACACACACAGAGGGAGAGAGGCTTACTAGAGAGAGAGCTAAGGAAAGAGTTACAGAGAGAGAAAAAGACACAGGTGGAGAGATATAGAGCGAGATACAGCTCCCTGTTACCATCAACATGGACGCTGGAATCCTGCGTCAACAACTTGCCAAGAACATAAGAACTAGGAGCAGGAGCACGCCATCTGGCCCCTCGAGCCTGCTCCACCATTCAATGAGATCATGGCTGATCTTTTGTGGACTCAGCTCCACTTTCCGGCCCAAACACCATAACCCTTAATCCCTTTATTCTTCAAAAAAACTATCTATCT
The DNA here is from genome assembly GCF_047496885.1 of Scyliorhinus torazame. NCBI lineage: Eukaryota > Metazoa > Chordata > Chondrichthyes > Carcharhiniformes > Scyliorhinidae > Scyliorhinus > Scyliorhinus torazame. The sequence goes on from NC_092729.1 coordinate 12,871,669, forward strand.
TTATCTTAAAAACATTTAATGAAGGAGCCTCTACTGCTTCACTGGGCAAGGAATTCCATAGATTCACAACCCTTTGGGTGAAGAAGTTCCTCTGAAACTCAGTCCTAAACCCACTTCCCCTTATTTTGAGGCTATGCCCCCTAGTTCTGCTTTCACCCGCCAGTGGAAACAACCTGCCCGCATCTATCCTATCTATTCCCTTCATAATCTTACATGTTTCTATAAGATCCCCCCTCATCCTTCTAAATTCCAACGAGGACAGTCCCACTCTACTCAACCTCTCCTCGTAATCCAACCCCTTCAGCTCTGGGATTAACCTAGTGAATCTCCTCTGCACACCCTCCAGTGCCAGTATGTCCTTTCTCAAGTAAGGAGACCAAAACTGACACAATATTCCAGGTGTGGCCTCACTAACACCTTATACAATTGCTGCAGAACCTCCCTAGTCCTAAATTCCATCCCTCTAGCAATGAAGGACAAAATTCCATTTGCCTTCTTAATCACCTGTTGCACCTGAAAACCAACTTTTTGCGAATCATGCACTAGCACACCCAGGTCTCTCTGCACAGCAGCATGTTTTAATATTTTATCATTTAAATAATAATCCCTTTTGCTGTTATTCGTATCAAAATGGATAACCTCACGTTTGTCAACATTGTATTCCATCTGCCAGACCCTAGCCCATTAACTTAGCCTATCCAAATCCCTCTGCAGACTTCCAGTATCCTCTGCACTTTTTGCTTTATCACTTATCTTAGTGTCGTCTGCAAACTTGGACACATTGCCCTTGGTCCCCAACTCCAAATCATCTATGTAAATTGTGAACAGTTGTGGGCCCAACACTGATCCCTGAGGGACACCACTAGCTACTCATTGCCAACCAGAGAAACACCCATTAATCCCCACTCTTTGATTTCTATTAATTAATCAATCCTCTATCCATGCTACTACTTTCCCCTAAATGCCATGCGTCTTTATCTTATGCAACAATCTTTTGTGTGGCACCTTGTCAAAGGCTTTCTGGTAATCCAGATATCCCACATCCATTGACTCCCCGTTATCTACCGCACTGTTAATGTCCTCAAAATGTTCCATTACATTAGTTAGGCACGACCTGCCCTTTATGAACCCATGCTGCGCCTGTCCAATGGGACAATTTCCATCCAGATGCCTCACTATTTCTTCCTTGATGATAGATTCCAGCATCTTCCCTACTACCGAAGTTAAGCTCACTGGCCTATAATTAACCGCGTTCTGCCTACCTCCTTTTTTAAACAGTGCAGGCAACGGTCGTGAAAGTCTATGCTCCACCCAGTCGTGCCAATGATGAGTCCAAAGTAGGTTTCTTCTCCACCCTCAACACCATCTCTGCGAACTTTTTTGAGGAAGATAAGATGATCCTCCTTGGGGAACTTCCACGCCAGTGTTAGAGTGACTGCCAAATCTGGAAAGGAAGGAACCATTAGAAAGGAAGGAGTTGACGATTCCAACGCCAACACTTTTCTTCTGCTCGTCACATGTGCGCAACAGCACCTTGTCATCAGCATCAAACTGTTCCACAAAAAAGACAGTTGAAGACGCCCTGGAGACATCTAAGATCAAAACACCTGCAAATGATCAACTTATTCATTGTCCGATCCGCAGAACAAACGGATGCCCTCATCACCACTGATAACCAGTGTCGGAAAGACCACCGGCTCATCCGCTCCTCTGTGCTCATCAAACTCTACCAGAAGCAACAGAAGGTGAAGGAACAGCTCAGGAAAAAGAGCCAAGCGTGCTAGTGAGATTTCAACATTATCTTCGCCAAAATTTCCAAAGTGCCCATTCTAATGGATGGAGAAAGATCGGAAAAGCTGAACACAGCCATAATCAGAAACTGTGAATAAGCCATCTGCTCCAACATTAGGAAACACCAAGACACGTTTGGAGGGAGCGACCACACCGTCCAGGAACCCATGGACAAGTAGTGGAAACGTCACTTCTACTGAACAAACTCATAATCAACAAGGAAAAGGGACAGCTCATTTTTTAGCTCATTTATTAGCCGAGGCATCGGGACAAAGACAGACTAGAGAAATCAGAAGCCAATGGTGGACTGAGTAAGCTAAGTAACTCCTCGGTGGCCAGCATGGCACCCAGGCCTTCGTCAGTGACACCAGGGAAATATATGGACCCAATTCCCAAGGCCGGTGAGAAGTCACGATTAACCCCACTTGAGAAACAGAGAAAACATCGGGTTTTGATGGAGAGAATACTTAAAACAACTTTTAAACCATGATAAAACCACAGATGAGGAACTGGTGGAGAAGAAATCACCCGCCATCTCCATCAGCACTTGCTGAAGATCCGGGGTAGAGAATAAATTACTACTTACCTGACGGAGGCCGTCACCGCCGCCATATTCAAGACGGGAGAAAAAACGGGCGACAGAACCAGGCGAGGACTCATCCTGCTCTCCATCGCCGGGACGACCATGGCCTGAATTCTGATTAACCGCCTTCTCCACGTCTCTGTTGAAATCCTTCGAAAGCCAGTATCACTTTCAACTACACCACGGAACACTTGACATAATTTTCACGTTTGCCATCTTATTTGTGAAAATATTTTTATTGACAAGTTTTCGTTCATAACAAGCAAACAAAATGCACAATGACGCAAAAGTCTGAGGATACGTACGGACAGACTCAAAAACAACTTCTTCCCTGCTGTTACCAGACTCATAAAAGAGCCTCTTATGGATATACCTCATTAACACTACCCCCCTGTATGCTTCACACGATGCCGGTGTTTATGCAGTAACGTTGTCTACCTTGTGTTGCCTATTATGCATTTACTTTTATTTTGTTTTCTTTTCATGTATTTAATGATCTGTTGAGCTGCTCGCTGAAAAATGCTTTTCACTGTACCTCGGGACACGTGACAATAAACAAACATCCAATAATAATGTGGGAAATACGGGTATTAGAAAGTACAGTAATGTATTATACAACACAGAACCAACTTGACTGAACACACTCAGGGTTCCACCCTTCCCCGGCGTTGAGAAATAAGAAGCATCGCCTCCCCCCCACCATCTCACAACTGATGGTGATTAGCTCGTTAAAGAATTCCTCCTGAAGAAAAGCGGGCCCGAAGTCTCACAAAATTGGCCGCCAAACACTCCCACGAGTGAGACAAAGAGAATCCGGTAATCTCCATCAGCAAACTAAACCCTCACCCACGTTGACTCCCTCTCCCAACTAACACTTCAACCGCATATGTATTGATGCCCAATATTAAAAAAATACCCCCCCCCCCACCCCCACCCAACTCCAATCGCCAACGCTGTATATATGCACATTTTCGCAAACCACATGAGATCATTTCGACAGCTGCTTCTATTCTCCCATCTCACTCCCTTTAACTACCTGAACCATAATGGAAGCGGCGCATTTACTCCCCTCTTCCCCCCACAAAGGATAGAGAGTGAAAAATAACATCAACTTATCGCTCACTCCGAAATAAAACAAGGCTCTCAATGCAATATCCCAGAAGACTAATAAAACTCCAAATATAGTGCAAATACACAAGAAAAACACTTTTGATGGAAGTTACATTCCCACTAATACCGCAGTTTTGCTCCTAATTTCAGCCGGACAGTGCCCAGTGCTTCCTGAAGTGACGTATATCGTTTTTATTCGATCTCCCTTTACTGCTTCACTGAGAAACGTACTCTAGAACAGGCCTTCCATGACTGGGTACTGCGCGATGAAACAAAATTATTGGCAATCTAGGTGTGCGACATCCCTTCTGGATCAGCGATTATAACATGTAATAATGATTCATCAAGATGGGGGGTAAGGTAGTTGATCTGAGATAATGGTCTTGAATCTGAATAAAGGAAACTACGATGTCAGGAGTCGCAGGTTGGCTGTGGTAGATTGGAAAACGCCCCTTAAAGGGGTGACAGTGGATAGACAATGTCAAAAATACAAAGAGAACATAGAGGATCTTTGCATGCTGCCATTTCAATCATGGGTCCGCACTGCTTCGGTGCCATCAGGGGAAACATCACATGTCAAAATCAGGGGTCGAGTTGGGTCAGAGTGCGTTATGAGTTGTTTGGGAGATTTCGCTTTAGGGCCGCAAATGCCTGATCTGAGATGAGCCCCGGCACCATTTTTGATATTTCCGGAAGAACATATGCAACAGTGCAAAGAGCGAGGCCGAATTGGCGATAAACGTGCCACAAATATTACAGAGGACCAAGGTCGACAGGGTCTCAATGTCATTGCGCGGGGTGGGGCCGTCTTGATAGCCTGGACTTTATCAAACTGGAAACCCTTCGCACTACTCCTACTAGAGAAATAACATCCTTCGTCAGATAAGGAGACCAACTCTGCACACAATATTGCATGTGTGGCCTTACCAAGGCGCTTTATAATTGCAGCAAGACACCCCTACTCCTGTACACGAATCCTCGCGCTGTGAAAGTCCACATATTATTTGCCTTATTTTACACCTGCTGTTCCTGCATGCCTACCTTCAGTAACTGATGAACAAGGACGCGTTGTTCTCGTTGTTCAATACCCTGTGCTATTTTTGGCCATTCTGATAATATTCTGCCTGCTACTTTTTGCTACGAAAGTTTATAAACTACCATTGCACCAAATTATACTGTATCTCACATTCATTTACCCACGAACTATGTGCTATGTTAAAAAGCCTTTGATAATCGTTTCTAAAAATTTCCCTGCTGCTGACTTCAGGCCTACTGGTCTATTAATCCCGATTTTCTCTCCAGCCTTCAAATACTTGAGTTACATGAGATACTCTTCAATCAGAAGAAACTGCCCCAGGTCTATTTAATAATGTAAGATCACCTCCAATGCATCTCCTATTGATAGAGCCACTTGCTTAATTACTCTGGCTTCAGATTATCAGGCCTGGGGACTTATCAAACTTCAATCTATCAATTTCATCAACGCCATTTATCTGCTAATATTGAACTCCTTTAGTTCCTCTCTCTCATTAAACCCTACGTTCCCCGAAATTTCATGTATCTGATTTGTTTCCTAATTCAGGAGGATAGAACTAAGGCATGTGTTTAGTTTATCAGCCATTTCATTGACCCTCTATTATACATTTCCCTGTTTCTGACCGTAAGGGACCTACATTTTTCATCACCAATCTTTCTCTCTTCATGTACCTGTAGCTTTTCACGGGATGTTTTATATTCCCAGAACATAACTCGTATTTCTTTCTCAATTAATCCCTTTTTCCTTCTCTTCTTAATTTTAAACAATTCCCAACCGTCATATCTGTTGTGCTTCATGGTCAATTTCTATGCTTCTTTCCTGGATGTAACACTGTGTCCATTTCCCATGTAAGCCATGGATTGGAAAATCTTGCTGTTTCAGTTTAGTGCCAGACAGGAAGAAACAATTGTTGAAGTTGTGCCATGTAATCGTTAAATGTTTACCGTTGTCTATCCACGGTCATCCCTTTAAGCAACGTTTCCCAAAGCATCATATACAAATAGCGCCTCGTGCTATCGTAGTTTCGGGAGGCTAGATTTGAATCAAACATGATACCATCCATCTTATCTACAAATTCTGTCATATTATGGTCGCTCGTCCCCAAGGGGTCTCGCACAGCTTGCCTTCCAATTAATTCTGTCCATTACACAGTGCCAGTCTAGCATTGCCTTCCCTACGCGTTCTTCCTCAACGTATTGGCCCATAACATCATTTCATATGTACTCCAGGAATTCACCATGTACGGTATTGCTGATTTGATTTGCCAAACCCATGATTGATAAGATTCCTTTGTTGCATCCATACCTAATTTCATGTCTCATGCTATTCCCAATATTAGCACTACAGTTTGGGGACTATATATGACGCCCACGAATGTTTGGGGTTTCTCAGATCTTAACATACATAACCGACATTGTCAGAGCGAACAAGCTTCCCCACAATTGACTGAAATCCATCTTTAACCAGCATTGCAACTCCACCGTCTTTTCCTTTTTTCTGTCCATCCTGACTGATGAATAACCCATGACAAAAGAACAAAGAACAAAGAAATGTACAGCACAGGAACAGGCCCTTCGGCCCTCCAAGCCCGTGCCGACCATGCTGCCCGACTAAACTACAATCTGCTACACTTCCTGGGCCCGTATCCTTCTATTCTCATCCTATTCATATATTTGTCAAGATGCCCCTTAAATGTCCCTATCGTCCCTGCTTCCACTACCTCCTCCGGTAGCGAGTTCCAGGCACCCACTACCCTCTGCGTAACAAACTTGCCTCGTACATCTACTCTAAACCTTGCCCCTCTCACCTTAAATCTATGCACCCTAGTAATTGACCCCTCTACCCTGGGGAAAAGCCTCTGCCTATCCACTCTGTCTATGCCCCTCATAATTTTGTATACCTCTATCAGGTCTCCCCTCAACCTCCTTCGTTCCAGTGAGAACAAACCGAGTTTATTCAACCGCTCCTCATAGCTAATGCCCTCCATACCAGGCAACATTCTGGTAAATCTCTTCTGCACCCTCTCTAAAGCCTCCACATCCTTCTGGTAGTGTGGCGACCAGAATTGAACACTATACTCCAAGTGTGGCCTAACTAAGGTTCTATACAGCTGCAACATGACAAGGAATGACATTCAGTCGCCATTCCTTGTGACTCTAAGCCACGTTCTGTAATCCCGCTATTGCCATACCCGTTTACATTTATTTGTGCGATTAGTTCGCTCGTTGCATTGTGTATGCTCCTCACATAAAGACACAACACCTTTAATCATGTCTTTTTAGCATTCTTTGTCTCTCTCCCAACAGTTTTCACTGTGGGACTTTTTGAAACTATCCATTGGAATGTACACTGACTTTTCGTAATCCCTGTTCTGTCTTTTGTTTTTGTCCACGTTTACTTGTCTTCTGACTCACTTCCAAGGTTCATGCTCCCGTGCAATTTTAGATTAAGCCCTTCCCAACCGTTCTAGCAAATGATCGACCGAGGACAACATTCCCTGTCCTACCAGGTTCAAACCTTTCAGTTTGTACTGGGCCCACCTCCCCGAACCGGATCGAACGTCCCAGGAATATGAAACCCCCCACCGTACACCTTAAATTCATCCAATTCTTAATACGTGATATCCTGCTATTTCGACTCTAGCTATCCCGTGGCACTGCTAATATTCCTGAGATCACTAACTTTGAGTTCCGACTTCTCAACGTTATTCCTAACTCATTATATTCTGATTTTAGGACCTCTTCTGATTTTTCTACCTTTGTAATTGTCACTTTCGTGTACCACGGCGACTGGCTGTTCTCCCTCCGCCGTCAGCATGTCCTGTAACCGCAACAAGAGTTCCTTGACCCGAGCACCAGCAAGGCCTCCTATCATCGTGAAGTTTCGATTGCGGCCACACAAACGCCTACACATTCCCCTGACAGTTAAATCCCCTATAACTATTGCATTTACACAAGTGTTACTCTTCCCCTCTGCAGCAGTACCAACCATGGTGCAAGGAATTTGGTTGTTGCTGTTTGAGCCTGAGAGGTCATTCTGCTGAACAGTGTCCAACACGAAAAATTTGTTTTGCAGGGGAATGGGCCCACGAGATCCCTTCTTGCCTGCAGCGTCTGAGCCTGCGGTGTGACCACCGCCTTATGCGTGTTAGCCACGAGACTACCCGCCTCGCGGTGCTCCACAGTGTCTCCCGCCGCCGCTGGAGCTCGGAATCGAAGTTTCCAGGAGCTGCCGCTGGAGCCACTTCGTTCACACATCTTGTTCCGGGCAGAGTGCATGTCTTAAGGAGACAGGGCTACAATTAAACCATCATTATCAGTTTGGCTAATGGAGATTTATTTATACAAAGCGTGTTCCCTGTGGGGCTAATACGAACCCACCTGGGTAATATATGTAATTAGTGTGTGGAACAGAGATATCAGGCATTTTGCAAAAAAGCAGACTTGCAGTTGTGCGTTAGTTGGATCTGTGGACAGACGTCATGAAGTCTCTCTCACTGCTGTCCAGTAGAAGATGTTTGTGGGCAGATTGGTAGTTTCTTTTCAGGCAGTGCAGAATAGTGCAATTAAAATATGAGCAGAAGAAGCTTCCAAAAACAACAACAAGCTTCTGTAAAGTTCTGATAGGATTCAAGTCTTTTTCTTTAAAACAGTGTCATAATAACTCTATTTCTCAAAATGTCTGTGAGGCTGCAACTGAGCGCACAATCACCTAGTGTAACGTACACTATCCATATGTGCATTTGTGTTTGTGTGTCAGTGACTGTGTGCAGTTATGTCTCTGTGTCTGTAAGTGTGTGTTGTTGTGGCTGTGTCTGTCAGAAATTGTATTTGTGTCTCTATGTCTATGAGTGTTTACATTTCTGTCTCTGTGACTGTGGTGTATTTGTGTTTGTGTGTCAGTGTCTGTGCGTATTTGTGTCTCTCTGAGTCTGTGTATTTGTGTCTCTGCATCTGAGTGTGTGTGAATTTCTGTCTGTGTGTCTGGGGGGGGGGGGTGATTTGTTTATTTGTTTGTCTGTGGCAACATCGCCACAATTAAACTGGTAAAGTGCTCACAATCCTGATCTATAATTTAATTGTTTATATCCCTCCCTCACAGTAAACTTCATCACAATTGTAACCCTGAAGAGAACAAACTGTGGACTGTCCAAATGTGTCACCTGTTACCTGGTGGCCATGGCAGTGGGAGATCTACTGGTCGTTATTCTCGACCTGATATTGAGACACATTCCCATTGTTTTTAAGGAACAGTTTCGTTTCCTGCGGTTCATCCCCGTGTGCAATATCCACGCCGTCCTGATCTATGCATCCACTGACTGTTCTGTCTGTTTCACCGTAACATTCACCTTTGATCGATTTCTGGCCATTTGTTGCCCAAAGCTGAAAAGTAAATATTGCAGCGAGAAAACGGTGATTCTAGGAACAGTGACTGTGTTGAGCTGTTTGAAGAACATGTTCTGGTATTTCATGTTAACAGGTCGATATGTGCTCTGGAACGCTCCTTGGTTTTGTTTTGTCCCAATGGATATTATGGAATCTCAGTTCTTTGGAACAAACGAGTTCCTCCACCACATTCTAACCCCGTGTGTTCCACTTGTCCTGATTCTGCTGTTCAATGTTTTCACCGTCAGACACATTGTCCTGAGCAGCAGGGCCCGCAGGAGACTCCGGGATCACAGCAGTGGTGAGAGTCCCAGAGACCCCGAGATGGAGAGTCGAAGGAAATCCATCATTTTACTGTTCATTATCTCGGCCAATTTCATCTTGTTATGGTCATTGTTAATGGTTTATTCTATATGGTGGCGGATGGATTTTCTGGGATATGAGTCTGTATTTTTAGATTATTATGTTCTGGAAATAGCCTTCATGCTGCAGCTCCTGAGCTGCTGGACAAATACAGCGATATATGCCGTGACACAGACTCAGTTCAGACAGCAGTTGAAGAATGTGCTGAGACTTCCCTTTCGTCGAATTCTTGAATCTATTAGATCCTGAGTGGAAAACCCAGTTACACAGAATCTTTCTCCTCAGCTTGTCCGCTCAAACTGCTTATCACCAACCAGCTTCACGCTAATTCTGCCATCATACGTTGCCAGAGAGCACTTCTGCTTTGCGAAACAGACTGGGGTTCTGAAGGAAGCATATTCCATTGTGCAGTCACTTAGTTTTGGGTGGGGATGCAGGCTTAAAAAAAAAGATTGCGAAGCACTGCTGGAAACTAAAACTATGCAGAAATAGTGTCTGCAGGAAATGCATTTAAAGGTAATTATTTTTCTTTCTTTTAAAGTTGTTGCACGTGCTGACCAACCTGGCTGATCAGCTGCTGCAGAAACGAGAGTGTCTGCTGGAGGCTGTGTCAGTGGCGGTGACTATAACAGTGACCCAGAGAGGCAGAAATCCACTCTATCGGCTTTACATCAGCTTCACGTGGTCATACACTTCACCTAAGCCAGAATTTACACAGGGGAACTGTGGGAAAAAAAGGTCATACGATCTTATGGATTATTCTTGGAGACCATTTGGTGACCCATTTAACATCATCCCGCGACCCACACAGTGGTCTGGCCCATCTCAGTATGTTCTCCCTGGTCAGCAATCGATGCAGTTTCACATCTATCGCCCCCGTCTGCTCGCCTGCCTGAGTTTTCCTTCTCAGCACCCTCTGAGCTCGGTGATCCTCGAGGCGAAGATCCAAGGCTCTCTCACACACCAGTTTCTCTAACAGTTCTGCAGCATATTGCATCGATACCCTGTGGAAGCGCCACTGTGCAAAGGCTTTGCTTCAGTCGCGGTTTTCTATTTCATCCAGCTTACCATGCAGCTTCTTATGTCTGTCAGCCACCAAGATAAGTTCCGGTTACAACGAGGCCGATTGCTACACATGGTCGGACACGGGCGACTCCATCTTCTGCAGCGTCGCACCCTGGGCTTCAAGTGTCTGTTCAGATTTTTCACAATGCTGCCCGAATTTTCTCATTCCATCAGTGTGCGTGTTCCAGGGTGGGTGCGGTTCTGGTCTACAGTGGCTTTGCTGAGGCCCTCGCGGGTCAAAAACTTGGAACTCCAGCAGCTTATTAGGCAAGGAGGACACATGTTTTCCATTAGAGTGGGAGTGCAGACTGTACATTTGCTGGGCCGCTTCTGGGCTGCACAATTAATTTCGCTCCCTTATTCTCGCGCCCACAAGTTGCACAGGAGCCTCCTGTCACAGGCACCAACCCATCCACGGTACCCGACCCTCATGTGCCGCAATCCTATACTTCCTCCCGCTGTGCCCCTTGCTCTCTCTGCCCTTATAGAACATAGAACAATACAGCGCAGTACAGGCCCTTCGGCCCACGATGTTGCACCGAAACAAATGCCATCTAACCTACACTATGCCATTATCATCCATATGTTTTTCCAATAAACTTTTAAATGCCCTCAATGTTGGCGATTTCATTACTGTAGCAGGTAGGGAATTCCACGGCCTCACTACTCTTTGCGTAAAGAACCTACCTCTGACCTCTTTCCTATATCTATTACCCCTCAGTTTAAAGTTATGTCCCCTCGTGCCAGCCATTTCCATCCGCGGGAGAAGGCTCTCACTGTCCACCCTATCCAACCCCCTGATCATTTTGTATGCCTCTATTAAGTCTCCTCTTAACCTTCTTCTCTCCAACGAAAACAACCTCAAGTCCATCAGCCTTTCCTCATAAGATTTTCCCTCCATAACCAGGTAACATCCTGGTAAATCTCCTCTGCACACGCTCCAAAGCCTCCACGTCCTTCCTATAATGCGGTGACCAGAACTGTACGCAATACTCCAAATGCGGCCGTACCAGAGTTCTGTACAGCTGCAACATGACCTCCCGACTCCGGAACTCAATCCCTCTACCAATAAAGGCCAACACTCCATAGGCCTTCTTCACAACCCTATCAACCTGGGTGGCAACTTTCAGGGATCTATGTACATGGACACCTAGATCCCTCTGCTCATCCACACTTTCAAGAACTTTACCATTAGCCAAACATTCCGCATTCCTGCTATTCCTTCCAAAGTGAATCACCTCACACTTCTCTACATTAAACTCCATTTGCCACCTCTCAGCCCAGCTCTGCAGCTTATCTATATCCCTCTGTAACCTGCTACATGCTTCCACACTATCGACAACACCACCGACTTTAGTATCGTCTGCAAATTTACTCACCCACCCTTCTGCGCCTTCCTCTAGGTCATTGATAAAAATGACAAACAGCAACGGCCCCAGAACAGATCCTTGTGGTACTCCACTTGTGACTGTACTCCATTCTGAACATTTCCCATCAACCACCACCCTCTGTCTTCTTTCAGCTAGCCAATTTCTGATCCACATCTCTAAATCACCCTCAATCCCCAGCCTCCGTATTTTCTGCAATAGCCTACCGTGGGGAACCTTATCAAACGCTTTGCTGAAATCCATCTTCACCACATCAACTGCTCTACCCTCATCTACCTGTTCAGTCACCTTCTTAAAGAACTCAATAAGGTTTGTGAGGCATGACCTACCCTTCACAAAGCCATGCTGACTATCCCTGATCATATTATTCCTACCTAGCTGATTATAAATCTTGTCTCTTATAATCCCCTCCAAGACTTTACCCACTACAGACGTGAGGCTCACCGGTCTATAGTTGCCGGGGTTGTCTCTGCTCCCCTTTTTGAACAAAGGGACCACATTTGCTGTCCTCCAGTCCTCTGGCACTATTCCTGTAGCCAATGATGACATAAAAATCAAAGCCAAAGGTCTAGCAATCTCTTTCCTGGCCTCCCAGAGAATCCTAGGATAAATCCCATCAGGTCCCGGGGACTTATCTATTTTCAGCCTGTCCAGAATTGCCAACACCTCTTCCCTACGTACCTCAATGCCATCTATTCTATTAGCCTGGGGCTCAGCATTCTCCTCCACAACATTATCTTTTTCCTGAGTGAATACTGACGAAAAATATTCATTTAGTATCTCGCCTATCTCTTCAGACTCCACACACAATTCCCCATCCCTGTCGTTGACTGGTCCTACTCTTTCCCTAGTCATTCGCTTATTCCTGACATACCAATAGAAAGCTTTTGGGTTTTCCTTGATCCTTCCTGCCAAATACTTCTCATGTCCCCTCCTTGCTCGTCTTAGCTCTCTCTTTTGATCCTTCCTCGCTACCTTGTAACTATCCATCGCCCCAACTGAAACTTCACACCTCATCTTCACATAGGCCTCCTTCTTCCTCTTAACAAGAGATTCCACTTCCTTGGTAAACAACGGTTCCCTCGCTCGACGCCTTCCTCCCTGCCTGACCGGTACATACTTACCAAGAACACGCAGTAGCTGATCCTTGAACAAGCCCCACTTATCCAGTGTGCCCAACACTTGCAGCCTACTTCTACACCTTATCTCCCCCCCCCCCCCCACCCCCCCCCCCCCACCCCAAAGTCACGTCTAATGGCATCATAATTGCCCTTCCCTCAGCTATAACTCTTGCCCTGCGGTGTATACTTATCCCTTTCCATCATTAACGTAAACGTCACCGAATTGTGGTCACTGTCCCCAAAGTGCTCTCCTACCTCCAAATCCAACACCTGGCCTGGTTCATTACCCAAACTCAAATCCAACGTGGCCTCGCCTCTTGTTGGCCTGTCAACATATTGTGTCAGGAAACCCTCCTGCACACACTGTACAAAAAACGACCCATCTATTGTACTCAAACTATATCTTTTCCAGTCAATATCTGGAAAGTTAAAGTCTCCCATAATAACTACCCTGTTACTTTCGCTTTTATCCAGAATCATCTTCGCCATCCTTTCCTCTACATCCCTAGAACTATTAGGAGGCCTATAAAAAACTCCCAACAGGGTGACAGTTCCTTTCCGGTTTCTAACTTCAGCCCATACTACCTCGGAAGAAGAGTCCCCATCTAGCATCCTCTCCGCCACCGTAATACTGCTCTTGACTAGCAGCACCACACCTCCCCCTCTTTTGCCTCCTTCTCTGAGCTTACTAAAACACCTAAACCCCGGAACCTGCAACATCCATTCCTGTCCCTGCTCTATCCATGTCTCCGAAATGGCCACAACATCGAAGTCCCAGGTACGAACTCATGCTGCCAGTTCCCCTACCTTGTTTCTTATACTCCTGGCATTGAAGTAGACACACTTCAAACCACCTACCTGAACACTGGCCCCCTCCTGCGACGTCAAATCTGTGCTCCTGACCTCTATACTCTCATTCTCCCTTACCCTAAAACTACAATCCAGGTTCCCATGCTCCCTGCTGCATTAGTTTAAACCCCCCCCCCCCAAAGAGCACTAACAAATCTCCCCCCCCAGGATATTTGTGCCCCTCAGGTTCAGATGTAGACCATCCTGTCTGTTGAGGTCCCACCTTCCCCAGAAAGAGCCCCAGTTATCCAGAAATCTGAAACCCTCCCGCCTGCACCATCCCTGTAGCCACGTGTTTAAATTCTCTCTCTCCCTATTCCTCATCTCACTATCACGTGGCACGGGCAACAACCCACAGATAACAACTCTGTTTGTTCTAGTTCTGAGCTTCCATCCTAGCTCCCTGAAAGCCTGCCTGACATCCTTGTCCCCTTTCCTACATATGTCGTTAGTGCCAATGTGGACCACGACTTGGGGCTGCTCCCCCTCCCCACTAAGGACCCGGAAAACACGATCCGAAACATCACGTACCCTTGCACCTGGGAGGCAACATACCAAACGTGAGTCTCTCACGCTCCCACAAAATCTCCTATCTGTGCCCCTGACTATAGAGTCCCCAATTACTAATGCTCTGCTCTTCTCCCCCTTCTCTTCTGAGCAACAGGGACAGGCTCCGTGCCTGAGGCCCGTACCCCATGGCTTACCCCTGGTAAGTCCCCCCCCCCCCCCACAAGTATCCAAAGCGGTATACTTGTTTCTCAGGGGAACGACCACAGGGGATCCCTGCTCTGACTGCTTTTTCGCAGTCCCTCTTACAGTTACCCACCTATCTCCAATCTTTGGTGTAATTAATTCCCTGAAGCTGCTATCTATGACCCCTTCTGCCTCCCGAATGACCCGAAGTTCTTCCAACTCCAGCTCCAGTTCCCTAACTCGGTCTTGGAGGAGCTGGAGATGGCAGCACTTCCTGCAGGTAAAATCAGCAGGGACACTAACTGCATCCCTCACCTCAAACATCCTGCAGGAGGAACATTGCACTCCCTTCCCTGCCATTCCTCTATTATTCCTGCGGGAATAATGGCCTTCTAAGCCTGCACTGCTCCCGTAGACTCGCTACCATTGTGGTGGCTCACTTAGAAGCCGGGGGTTAACTTATTAGCTCACACCACTGTCACAATTGAGGTGTGCGTTTGCGCAATTTCCGGGGTCGTCAGCCCTAAGCGCCATTTCCCTCCGGGCCTCCTCCTCCTCCACCACCATCTCCAGGGGTTGCGCAATGCGAGCTCCCACTCTGGCTAGACGTGGCTTCCACAACAGGCATTACTATTAAAGCCCATAGGGACCTCAATCAATAATCACTTTGTCAGTTAGGCGGTCATCGTCCTGTGATATTCTTCAGACTCATGGAGAAACTCCTCTAAGGCCTTCCATAGGTGACGGGTTACTTGGCCAATTCCCGATCACTGGGGCCACCGTACAGGAGAACCTGAGCAACTTTGAGGACGTTCTCCGCCGGTTTTCTGAGGTAGGTGTCACAGTTACAGGGAAAAATATATTTTCCACATTTCAGAGGTCATGGACTAAGGGTACTGTGTCGATCGGGACGGTTTGCGATCTGTAGACGCCAGGATGCGGGCAATTTAACAAGCCCCTACACTCGAGAACATGACTGAATTGTTCCGGGAAGTTCATCCCTAAATTGGCGACTATGCTCGCCCCGCTGCCTGCACCATTGAATAAAGCTCCAGGATTGGGCGTGGGGAGAGACGCAAGAAGAAACGGTCGCCAGAGGGAAGCAGCGACAGTCGCCATCGGACATGTTGACCCACTACAACCCAACAAGTCTCGTTTTGTCACTGGTGATGCCTTCCCATACAGGGGGCGTGTTATCCCACTGCAGAGATGACGAAACGGAGAGAAAAATAGAGTACGCATTGCAGACTTTGGCGGATGAGGAACGCAGTTGCGCTCAGATTGAGCAAGAAGGGATGGCCGCCGTTTTGACAGTTAAGACATTCCACCAGTATGTGTGTGGATATTGATCGTAATGAATCACAAGCCATTGATTTGCTTGTTCCACGAGGACAAGGCAATTCCGCCAAAGCTTCTTCCTGCTTACAAGGTTGGTCCCTGTTGTTAGTGACGTGTGAGCACGTGTTTGATTGTCAACCGGGCAGGCAGTCCGCACACAGAGATGCTCTGAGCCGGCCCCCGCTGCTGAAGACAATCTTCGCCACTGACTGATGAGGTCATATCGACCGTTAATTGTGTTACCTTGCCGTTCACCACCTCACAATTTCACGACTTGACGATGAATCATAAAATTTACAGTGCAGAAGGTGGCCATTCGGCCCATCGAGTCTGCAACAGCTCTTGTAAAGAGCCCCCAACCCAAGGTCAACACCTCCACCCTATCCCCAGAACCCAGTAACCCCACCCAACACTAAGGGCAATTTTGGACACTAAGGGCAATTTATCATGGCCAATCCACCTAACCTGCACACCTTTGGACTGTGGGAGGAAACAGGAACACCCGGAGGAAACCCACGCACACACGGGGAGGATGTGCAGACTCCGCACAGACAGTGACCCAATCCGGAATCGAACCTGGGACCCTGGAGCTGTGAAGCAATTGTGCTATCCACAAAGCTACCGTGCTGCCCTTAAAGGACCCGGTCTTGCGAAAGTTGCACCATGCCATCATGCAAGGGCGTCGACAAGGGAAACCGCCAAAGGAGCTGCGTGCTTTTGACGCCAAAAGCTCAGCGTGGAGGACGGCATCATTCTATTGGGAGCTCACATTTCCATTCCAAGCCATCGCAGAAAGCCCACACCCAACATACGCAATGGACACACGGGGATGTCGAAATGAAAATGACAACCAGGAGCTACATACGGTGGTCAGACCTGGAGCCTGGCATCGTGCGGCTGGGCCATCAATGTAACAGACCAGAAGCTGCAATCAGTCACACCCCTTCGTCCATGGCAATCACCCGGCAGGCCCTGGGTGCACCTGCATGCGGATTTTGCCCGGTATTCACTTGAGATGTTTTATTCACGATTGTTTACCTTTTCATTTCACAGGTGACGATGCTGATGCAGTTTATTGTGTAATTAATTACAATGAAGAGACCACAATGTGAAAACACTGTATTTGAGATGTTACACACGCCTGGTACTTTTAAACACAGTTCAGTTTGATATTGCACAAAACTGCAACAAATTCTTTAATTCAGTTGAGCTAATTATCTGTACGATATGTCTGACTGTTATATCTCCGCATGGCTGTGTATGTTTCTATGTGCTGGTGACCGTGGACATATGTGTGTTTATTTGCGTGCCACTTTCTGTGCATACCAATTAATTTTTAACATAAGACGATTATAATTGAATTACATGTATGAAGGAAACAATTAATTTGTAAAGGATAATGCTGAAATTACATTATAAATATTCCAATAAACAAGACAGAGCAAAAATAAGTTAAGTGTTTTTTGTTGTTGTTATGTCTTGAAACACATTTCCGAGCATCAGCAGAGCGCTAAAAGATTGCGCCTCGGGGACATTTTCCATTCTAACTCTTCTGATAAACTCAGAATTTTCCTCAAGGGCAGCAGGTTTGTTTCAAACACTAGCTTTCGGAGCACGCCTTCAGGACACGCGACAACGCAGAATCGCCGAGGAGAAACTTATAACCAAGTTCCGCACACATGAGTACGGCCTCAACCGGGACCTGGGATTCATGTCGAATTACATTCACCCCCCCACCATGCGGCCTTGTCTTGCGAAATCCTACCAACTGGCCTGGTTTGAGACAATTCGCATCTCTTAAACCTGTGGTTACCCGTATCTCTGGATATGTAAACACTTAATTAACTGCAAATGCTCGCATTCTAAGCATTGTCTTGCATCTTTGAATGTGTCTATATATATGTTTCTGGAACATACCTCTTCATTCGCCTGAGGAAGGAGCAGTGCTCCGAAAGCCAGTGTTTGAAATGAACCGTCTGGACTTTAACCTGGTGTTGTAAGACTTCTTACTGTGCTCACCCCAGTCCAAATCCGGCATCACATCACCTCTTCTAGTGATTTTATGACTCCTGAGTAAATTAGCAATGGAATATCAAAGCGAAATCATTCTGTGTTGTCAAGATTTTATTTGACACATCAAAATGTGATTTGGCAAAATACCCAGAATTACATTCCATAGGTTTTTCAGTTAGAAGCCAGGATTTTATGTTATTCCTAATGAAAACATAAGAATATGTTTGAAATAACGCCACCCATAAAGGTGTATAATAATATTGCAGATTTATATATTGATGTCATAGATTGAAAGCAAATAAGAAACGCTACATTCAAATACACATATTGAATAATTATCATCTTCAATTATAAACATTGAAATTAAAATTGCACTTTCAATGAGTCGGTCACAAAAGCATTCATTGTTTAACATAAACAATAAAAACAAGCATCGCCATCTGTCATAGTGGGATCCTAACCCACAGAAACATCCTGAATCTCTGGATTAATAGTTTAGTGAGAATTGCTTTAAGCGACTCCCTCCTCCTGGCTTCACTGCGGTTCTGTAGTAACAGAGTGTCCTGCGCAAGGAAGGGAGCCAGGTGTCCTTCCCCGAAGAACATCTGCCATCCAGGTAGTTTATTTTTCGACAGTACATAACTTTCCGGTCACCGTTTCACATATATATATATATATACATATATATTTTGAATAGCTTCAATTAAATTGAAAGTTCAGACCTGCCCCGGGATGAGTATGATTTCCAATCGCGGTGTGATTAGTCGCAGCCTCAGGATTATGTGACCACTTCATGAAGAGGAGGTAACACAGAGAAATGGAGACTGAATAATGTCATCGCAAAGTCGGTCTGTCCACTTTACTTAATGTCATGTGAAAATATCACCATGTTCCCCTTCTTGAGGGACGGGAGCTGAGGGATGATTTGAAAGATGACACAGTAGCTTTCTTTAAGAATCGAAATTGAACATTCCTCATTCACTTCTTAATTTCATGGGCTCAATCCCAGTTGGTTTGTGTCTAGTCCCTTTGCTGAATTTCGGAAACTTGGTTATCCTGGACACAGAGGGCAACACGATCAAGGGAAAGAAACAGACATGCTTAAAAAACTGCTGAATGGATTTGCCAGTTCATGTTGCAAATGGCAAATGAAGCACGTGTGTAGAGTCACACAATAGGTATTCTCTTCATCATTGAATGCTTTCAGATTGAATAGGACCATAGAACAAAGAACATAGAACATTACAGCGCAGTGCAGGCCCTTCGGCCTTCGATGTTGCGCCAATGGGGCAGCACGGTAGCATTGTGGATAGCACAATTGCTTCACAGCTCCAGGGTCCCAGGTTCGATTCCGGCTTGGATCACTGTCTGTGCGGAGTCTGCACATCCTCCCCGTGTCTGCGTGGGTTTCCTCCGGGTGCTACGGTTTCCTCCCACATGCCAAAGATGTGCAGGTTAGGTGGATTGGCCATGATAAATTGCCCTTCGTGTCCAAAATTGCCCTTAGTGTTGGGTGGGGTTACTGGGTTATGGAGATCGGGTGGAGGTGTTGACCTTGGGTAGAGTGCTCTTTCCAAGAGCCGGTGCAGACTCGATGGGCTGAATGGCCTCCTTCTGCACTGTAAATTCTATGAAGTTCTATGAAATTCTATGACCTGTGAAACCAATCTAAAGCCCATCTACACTGTTCCCTTGTCGTCCATATGTTTATCCAATGACCATTTGAATGCCGTTAATGTTGGCGAGTCCACTATTGTTACAGGCAGAGCATTCCACGCCCTTACTACTCTCTGAGTAAAGCACCTACCTCTGACACCTGTCCTATATCTAGCACCCCTCAATCTAAAGCTATGTCTCCTCGTGCTCGACATCACCATCCGAGGAAAAAGGCTCTCACTGTCCACCCTATCTAATCCTCTGATCATCTTACATAGAACATAGAAAATACAGCACAGAACAGGCCCTTCGGCCCACGATGTTGTGCGGAACCTTTGTCCCAGATTAATCATAGATTATCATAGAATTTACAGTACAGAAGGAGGCCATTCGCCCCATCGAGTCTGCACCTGCTATTGGAAAGAACACCCAACCCAAACCTACACTTCCACCCTATCCCCAGTAACCCCACCCAACACTAAGGGCAATTTTGGACATTAAGGGCAATTTATCATGGCCAATCCACCTTCCGTGCATATCTTTGGACTGTGGGAGGACATAGAACATAGAACATAGAAAATACAACACAGAACAGACCCTTCGGCCCACGATGTTGTGCCGAACCTTTGTCCTAGGTTAATCATAGATTATCATTGAATTTACAGTGCAGAAGGAGGCCATTCGGCCCCCTGAGTCTGCACCGGCTCTTGGAAAGTGCACCCTACCCAAACTCAACACCTCCACCCAACACCAAGGGCAATTTTGGACACGAAGGGCATAAACCAGAGAACCCGGCGGAAACCCACTCACACACGGGGAGGATGTGCAGACTCCGCACAGACAGTGACCCAAGCCGCAATCGAACATGGGACCCTGGAGCTGTGAAGCAATTGTGCTATCCAAAATGCTACCGTGCTGACCTTAAAAACAAGTTAATCTACACTATATCATTCTACCGAGAAACCTATCCAATAGCTGCATAAAGGTCCCTAAAGTTTCCGACTCAACTACTTCCACAGGCAGTGCATTCCATGCCCACACTACTCTCAGGACAAAGAACCTACCTTTGACATCCCTCCTATATCTTCCACCTTTCATCTTAAATTTATGTTCCTTTGTAATGGTTTGTTCCACCCGGGGAAAAAGACTCTGACTGTCTACTCTGTCTATTATCCTGATGATCTGAAACCTCTATCAAGTGGCCCCACATCCTTCTCCATTCTAATGAGAATAGGCCTTGCGTCCTCAACCTTTCCTCGTAAGACCTACTCTCCATTCCAGGCACCATCCTGGAAAATCTCCCTTGCAACTTTTCCAAAGCTTCCACATCCTCCCTAAAATGAGGCGACCAGAACTGTACACAGTACTCCAAATGTGGCCTTACCAAGGTTTGCTACAGCTGCATCATCACCTCACGGCTCTTAAATTCAATCCCTATGTTAATGAACGCGAGCACACCATAGGCCTTCTTCACAGCTCTATTCACTTGAGTGGCAACTTTCAAAGATGTATGAACATAGACCCCAAGATCTCTCTGCTCCTCCACATTGCCAAGAACCCTACCGCTAACCCTGTATTCCGCATTCATATTTCCACCAATCTTCGTATCGGCTGCAAATTTACTGACCCACCCTTCAACTCCCTCATCCAAGTCATTCATGAAAATCACAAACAGCAGAGGCGCCAGAACTGATCCCTGCGGAATACCATTGGTAATTGGGATCCAGGCTGAATATTTGCCATCCACCACCACTCTCTGAATTCTATTGGTTAGCCAGTTCGTTATCCAACTGGCCAAATTTCCCACTATTCCATGCCTCCTTACTTTCTGCATAAGCCTACCAGGGGGAACCTTATCAAATGCCTTACTAAATTCCATGTACACTACATCCACAGCTTTACCTTCATCCACATGCTTGGTCACCTCCTCAAAGAATTCAATAAGACTTTTATGGAAAGACCTACCCCTCACAAATCCATGCGGACTATCCCTAATCAAGCAGTGTATTTCCAGATGCTCAGAAACACTATCCCTCAGTACCCTTTCCATTACTTTAGCTACCATCGAAGTAAGACTAACTAGCCTGTAATTCCCAGGGTTATCCCTAGTCCCTTTTTTGAACAGGGGCACGAAATTCGCCACTCTCCAATCCCCTGGTACCACCCCTGTTGACAGTGAGGACGAAAAGATCATTGCCAACGGCTCTGCAATTTCATCTCTTGCTTCCCATAGAATCCTTGGATATATCCCGTCAGGCCCGGGGGAGTTGTCTATCCTCACGTTTTCAAAATGCCCAACACACCTTCCTTCCTAACAAGTATTTCCTCGAGCTTACCAGTCTGTTTCACACTGTCCTCTCCAACAATATGGCCCCTCTCATTTGTAAATACTGAAGAAAATTACTTATTCAAGACCTCTCCTATCTCTTCAGACTCAATACACAATCTCCCGCTACTGCCCTAGATCGGACGTACCCTCGCTCTAGACATTCTCATATTTTGCCTCTATGTGTAAAAGGCCTTGGGGTTTTGCTTGATCCTACCCGCCAAATTTTGTTCATGCCCTCTCTTAGCTCTCCTAATACCTTTCCTCAGTTCCCTCCTGGCTATCTTGTATCCCTCCAGCGCCCTGTCTGAACCTTGTTTCCTCAGCCTTACATAAGTCTCCTTCTCCCTCTTAATTAGACATTTAACCTCTCTTGTCAACCATGGTTCCCTCACTCGACCATCTCTTCCCTGCCTGACAGGGACATACATATCAAGGACACGGAGTACCTGTTCCTTGAACAAGTTCCACATTTCACTTGTGTCCTTCCGTGACAGCCTATGTTCCCAACCTATGCACTTCAATTCTTGTCTGACAACATCATAGTTACCCTTCCCCCAATTGTAAACCTTGCCCTGTTGCACGCACCTATCCCACTCCATTACTAAAGTGAAAGTCACAGAATTGTGGTCACTATCTCCAAAATGCTCCCCCACGAACAAATCTATCACTTGCCCTGGTTCATTACAAAGTACCAAATCCAATATGGCCTCCCCTCTGGTCGGTCAATCTAAATACTGTATTAGAAAAGCTTCCTGGACACACTGCACAAACACCAGCCCATCCAAACTATTTGATCGAAAGAGTTTCCACTCAATGTTTGGGAAGATGAAGTCACCCATGACTACTACCCTGTGACTTCTGCACCTTTCCAAAATCTGTTTACCAATCTGTTCCTCCACATCTCTTCTACTATTGGGGGACCTATAGAAAACTCCCAACAAGGTGACTGCTCCTTTCCTATTTCTGACTTCAACCCATACTAACTCAGTAGGCAGATACTCCTCGAACTGCCTTTCTGCAGCTGTAATACTATCTCTAATTAACAATGCCACCCCACGCCTCTTTTACCACCCACCCCCTAATCTCATTGAAACATCTATAACCAGGGACCTCCTACAACCATTTATGCCCCCCTTCGATCCAAGTTTCCGTGATGGCCCAAGTACCGATCCATACCTTAAGTTCACCCACCTTATTCCTGTTGCTTCTTGCGTTGAAATATACATATCTCCGTGCCTGCAAGTACTCTCATTTGTCAGTGTTCCCTTCGCCACTGCCTCACTACACGCTTTGGCGTCCTGAATATCGGCTACCTTAGTTGCTGGACTACAAATCCAGTTCCCATTCCCCTGCCAAATTAGTTTAAACCCTCCCGAAGACTACTAGAAAGCCTCCCTCCCAGGATATTGGTGTCCCTCTGCTTCAGATGCAACCCGTCCTGCTTGTACAGGTCTCACCTTCCCCAGAATGCGCTCCAATTATCCAATTACCTGAAGCCCTCCCTCCTACACCATTCCTGCAGCCAAGTATTCAACTGCACTCTCTCCCTAGTCCTTGCCTCGCTATCACGTGGCACCGGCAACAAACCAGAGATGACAACTCTGTCTGTTCTGGCTTTTAACTTCCAGCCTAACTACCTAAACTTGTTTATTACCTCCACACCCCAGTTCCAACCTACGTCGTTGGTACCAATGTGCACAAGGACTTTTGGCTGCTCCCCCTCCCCCTTAAGGTTCCTGAAGGCACGATCCAAGACATCCCTGGCCCTGGAACCCGTGAGGCAACATACCTTCTGGGAGTCTCGCTCGCGACCACAGAATCTCCTATCTATTCTTCTCACCATTGAGTCTCCTGTTACTATTGATTTTCCATCCCCCCCTTCCCTTCTGAGCCCCAGAGCTAGACTCAGTACCAGAGACCTGGCTGCTAGGGCCTTCCCCCGGTACATCATCCCCCCCCCTCCCAACAGCATCCAAAACGGTACACTTGTTTTGAAGGGGAAAGGCAACGAGGGATCACTGCACTGTTTGCCTGTTTATTTTCGTTCCCCTTACTGTAACCCAGCTACTGTTGTCCTGTACCTTGGGTGTGGTTACCTCCCTGTAACTCTTCTCTATAACCCCCTCTGCCTCCCGGATGATCCAAAGTTCATCCAGCTCCAGCTCCAGTTCCCTAACTCGGTGTCTGAGGAGCTGGAGGTGGGTGCCCTTCCCGCAGGTATAATCAGCGGGACACCGATGGTATCCCTCACCACCCACATCCTACAGGAGGAGCATGCAACTGGCTTAGCCTCCTTCCCCTCTGACCTTACAGAACATTGCTGCCCTGGGGACCAACTGGACCTCTGCTCTCCGACTCTGCTCCCAGTCAGCTGCAGTCTCTGTAAACTCCTGGCTCCCTTCTCGCTCTTTGCGGAAATGAAGGAAACTAAATGAAAGGAGAACCTTACTCCCTCCTCACCTAACTCCCGCAGTCACCAAACTCTCACTATAACACTCAAATGCACCGAATTCAGCACTCAGTGCAAGCAAAGTCTGCACTGTAGGTGCATCACTATTATACTGTGAATCTAGCCTCTGAAAACTGGCTTAATGCAATTCACTAATTAACAAGCTCCAGCTCCAAGGACCTACAAGTAGAACCTTTGTTTAAAGTCGATTGAAAATTCACCTTCTTCTAAACCAAACAGCAACTTTTAAGTGAATTAACTAAATAAAAGAAAGACTAGACTTTAGATAAAAATGTATCTTGTATGCCTTTATTAAGACACCTCTTAACCTTCTTCTTTCTAATACATACCTAATGCAATATAGAAGCAGAAAAAAAGCAGCATTTCCTCAATCATGCTCAATGTAATCGAGGCAGAAAGAGGTGCCTGATGCCAGGAAATTATCAGAACGTGAAGACATTGTGCAGAAACTTGAAATGCAGGTCAATTAGCTATTTCCTCTCGAGATTAATTTTATTGATCAGTACCACTCTTATCAGATAAATGTTGCACAATAGTGTTTCTGAAAAGAAAATAGTTGCATTAGCCATTTGTGACAAAAAACAGGACATTTACAACGCAGCGCCACTTCCACTATGTGGTCTTGTTATTTATTCCCTCTCAATTCTATCTCCAATATCATCTGAAATGCATTTATAACATGTCCAATAGCTGGACCTGCATTTATTTAAAATACTCGTGTGAATCAGGAAAAAACACATCGCCACAGCAATAGCGCCTGTTAAATTGATAATATTCACTGAATTGATCCGCTTATCCCTAATACAAAGAGTTAATTAAATGCAAGGAACAGCTCTTGTCAATGGAATTCAACCATGAAATATGCACTTGCTGATTCAGAAAGCGACTATGTGAATGTTGCCCACGAGAAACGACACAAAAATGCACGGCACAGCCAAGCGTTTTCACAGGTGGCGATGCCAATGCAGTTTTATTGCGTAATAAAGGACAATGAAGATACCACATTATACAAAAAAATTACATTGAAGACGTTGCCCAAGTCTGTTATTGGACAAATCTGCCGCAAAACATTCAAGTCAGTTCAGCCAACTATCATTACGCTGTCTCTACCTCGTCTTCTCCACATCTGTAGCTCAGTGTGTGTGAAAGAGCGTGTTTATGTGTGCAGCTGTGTGAATCATTGTGTGCATATATGTGAGTTTAAATTCAAGATAATTTTCGCTGAATAACCTATTCCTTGAGAGAGAACTACACAGGGGGTAGTTCTTGCCTGGAAATCGCTGTTGGAGGGCGCGGTGGAAGAAGGTACGGTAGTGACGATTAAGGGGTGTCTTCATAATTACATGAATAAGATGTGAATAGGGAGAAACAGATCCTGGAAGTGTAGAAGGTTTTATGTTGGATTGCAAGCATTGTCGGCGCAGACTTGGAGGGCCGATGTGCATGTTCCTGTGTTGTACGTTTCTTCTTTCTTTGTTCTGTACAGAAAGTAAACACCATAATTGAACAGCAAATGTCCGAATGAAAGAATAAATAAACTAATAAAATCACAAACAACAGAAAATAATCAGGTAAATATGTTTTGACGTTTTTGCTCTCATGTAGTGAAACACAAATTGGAGCCTGTGGGGACATTTACTATTTTAAGACTGATGTCAATGTCAGACTATCTCCAAGATAACAGCATTTTCAGACACCTCAGAACGTGCGCAAAGAGTCATCAGAGACATAATTGCATGTTTTCAAAATTTAATTTGACGCATCAAAAACTGATCAGGCAGAACAGTCATGTATCCATTCTGCGCTTTTACTGTCGGAACTTAGGACTTTTTAATTCCTATTTTCACTGAAAGCATACGACTACTTTTAAAGAACGGGCGGAACGCAGCACAGTGGTTAGCACTGTTGGTTCACAGCTCCAGCGTCCCAGTTTCTATCCCCGCTTGGATCACTGTGCGTGCGGAGTCTGCACGTTCTCCTCGTGTCTGCGTAGTTTTCTCCCGGGTGCTCCGGCTTCCTCCCACAAGTCCCGAACGACGTGCTTGTTAGCTGAATTGGACATTCTGAATTCTCTCTCAGTGTCCCCGTACAGCGCTGGAGCGTGGCGACTCGGGGATTTGCGCAGTAACTTCATTGCAGTGTTAATGGAAGCCTCCTGTTGACATTAATAAAGATTATTATAAAAGATTATTACATGGAAAGTTATATAGTATTGCAGATTCATACAGTAATGTCACAGATATGAAACAAAATATGAGGAAAACCTCTGCACACTTGTCCATATTGTATTGTAATCATCATCAATCATAAAAAATGAAATTAAAAAACAAATGAGTCAATAACAAAATCATTAGTTGATAAAAGAAAATATTTTTTTCCAAAAACCTTCATAATCGGGGGGAACATTCTGAAGATGACATTCTAATCTTCACTTGGAGAGGCTGGGTTTGATCAGTGATAGTCATCATGGCTTTCCCAGAGAGAGGTCAAGCCTCAGGAATTTGATTGCATTTCTCTAGGAGGTGATCGAGTGTATATGTGAGGGTAGAGAAGTTGTGGCTTATATGGATTCCAGCAAAGTCTTCGACAAAGTTCCCACTTGCACGACTGATACAGTAAGTAAAAGCATGTGGGTTGCAGTGTCCCTTGGCAAGTTGAATCCAAAACTGACTTAGTGGCAATAGGTAAAACGAGGTAAGAAGTCCGGTGTTCAGTGGTGGACCACAGAGTTCAGTGCTTGGCCCACTGTTGCTGCAGGGACATAGAGACGGGTTGGTCAGATGGGCCAGTGGCAGGTGTAATTTAGCTCAGAAAGATGAGAGGTGACGCACCTTGGAAAGGGCAAAAGAGAAGGGAGCATGCAATGCATCATAGGACACGAGAAGCTCAGAGGAACAGACGGATCTTGTGATTATTGTCCAGGGGCGGCACGACAGTTCAAGAGATTAGTAAAAAGGCACACTGGACACGAGACTTTAATAACCGTGCCCCATTTATAAGAGCAGGGAGGTAATGTTGGAACTGCACAAGTCTCCCGTTAGGCCAAAGCAGCAGTACTGTGTGCTGTTCTGGTCGCCTCTCCATTGACGGTGCAGTGCAGCTTCACCAGGATTTTGCCTGGGTGGAGAATTTCAGCTATGAAGAGACGGTAGATTGGATCGTGTTCTTTAATTCAGAACACAGACGGCTGAGGAGCAAGCTGGGGTGCACAGACAGGGTAGATAGGGACGCGCAGTTCTCCTTAGTTACAGGGTTAATATCGAGGAGCATTATTGTAAAGTGGGCGGCAATTGGCTCAGACTGGATCAGAGGACAACACCCCAGAGGGTGTTAGGAGTCGGGAATGCACTGACTGGGAGGGAAGGAGAGGCGGGAAACGTAACAACATTATAAAAAGTAAGTGGATGAAAGTAACTGGATGAGTACTGTCATAACGTTTACGACTGTGTGCCAAGGGCTGGGAAGTGGATTTCAACATCTGCAACAAGAGAAGCCATCATGGTCTACTGATCTAGCCATCAACCCACTAGAGTCTATCATGTGCTATCGAGTGAATGGCCAGCTGTCATTATTGTTATATATCGAGATCGCTTTGTCAAAATCCTGGATCTCTCTCTCCAACAGCACATTTGGTGTACCTACACCATATGGACGGCAGCTGATGAAGAACACAGCTCACTACCGCAATCCCAAGGGCAATTCAGGATAAGCCATCAATGCTGGCCTTTTCACCACCACCCTCTTCTTATTAATGAAGGGGACAGAATGGTCAGGACTTGCAAAAAGCTACACCTATGTTCAGAATAATTTACAATCCTTTAGATTTCCACACCTCCGTCGCTCAAACGTTTTCTAAGCTGCAACGATTGATCATTTCAGCAGCAAGATTGTAGCTGTATTGCAATGAGCTTCTCACTTCAGACGAAGTAGAAATGCCAGATGTTAAACTAAATGTGCCTCTCCGAATTACCGATAGCAGTATTGGCCGTTTTGGTGGCAAGGTTTTTCACGTAAAGATTACATTTCATGTCTCTCTGTTCACCATGACACGCATTTAACAACACCGCACCACATATAGGAGGTGGCCGTTTGGAAAGATTAGCAGAACAGATGTACCTGCCGTGGCCTGATGTAAAACATCATGGCTTCCCCAGAACTTCTGATCAAAGTTACCAATTATTCTCAATGAAAAACATGGACCCATTTGAAATTTCACCTGTTCTCTCTATTCAGTTTCAATTTAATTTCCGTGTCTGGAGAAGCTGAATAACTCCTCTCACAATCGAGCACATGTTTCCCAGCCGAAATGATAGGCTTGGAGACACCGCTCTGGTAGTCAACGGCACCACACAGAGCAGAACAACCCCTGACTGAAAACATCCGCTCACAAAGTTGTGGGTTAATGATGCTGCCGATGGATTAATCACGGACACGGTACTATTAATTCACCAACCAATTCCCACGAACGTAGAAATTTAAAAAATAATTATTGCTCTGTCTGGACTTCATGACCCGTGGGTCCTGATCCACTGAGGAGAACTGGGACACTGCAAATAAACCCCATGGGCATTGATGCCGCCTGCATGTCCGATACTGGATGAGTGAGTGATGGGGTAAGATGGGGAGAGCTCCAATTTAATACAAACTGAAATCAGGTTCAGTCTCTCAGTCACAATAAACATTCCCGCGTGTATTGACAGCAACAAAGGAACGCGGGATTGTGCCGAGTCTTTTGTAATTAAATTGTTTTAGTTTTGGGCAGCCTTGGGAATGACCATATGGAGTTTTCATTCCACGGCAAGAGATGTGGTGAATGTATGAAGTTGTTCTATATTGCTGTGGTAATGTTGTTAACGGTCCTGAGTTCAAATACATTCAGGCCATATGTCTGCTAACGCTGTGATTAAAGAGTTATAAATATGATTTTTGGCATTGACATTAACCAGTTATTTGTTTACGTGTACAGTGCTAATGGAATAAGGTTTATGGAATGGAGATTTACCGGGTATAGTTAATTAATGAAGGATGGTGTGTAATCGGCGGTAATGGACATGAGACATCCCACTGGGTCAAATATGATATATTGATGAGAAGAGCCAGGTCTGTCTGATTTTTGTGGCAGTTTTGTCATCGGATTTAAATCTGTGAAAGCAGAATGATTTCCACGTTGTCCCTGAACGGGTCTCTGTCAAAAGGCCTGCACCGGACCAGGAAGTAAATCTGATTGCTGACTATATTTATGAGTGGACAGTGAACTGTATTGGGATGCTTAGTTGAAATATATATGGTGGCAACTGTGCATCGCGAGTTAAAGTTTTTTCTTCTATTTCAGAACGGTTTTCCTAGTCATTGTTAAAGTGTTAATGTACTTAATTCTGTTTTTAAGCTCACGTTATTTTTGATTGCATGATTGCAAAATTGTAGGTGACAAGAAATAGAACAGAGAGTATCGAAGGTGGCAGGAATCTAACTTCATGCAGAGCAAAGACGGGGACAAATATGAGATGGAGGTGGTCAATGTAGGACTGAGAGTCTTGCACGTAAATGTGCGCAGTATACCAAACAAATTAAATTAGCTTCTTGCGCACAATGACATTGGCTGATACGATGTTGTGGCATCACAGAGACGTAGGTACAAGGGAATTAGGGCTGGTATCTAAATATCCAACAATATGTGTCCTGTCGAAAGGACAGGCAGATGGGCAGATAAAGCGGGTTTGCTTTGTTAGTTCGAAATGAAATTAAATCGACAGCAAGACGAGATACAGGGTGAGAAGACGTAAAATGTGTTTGGGTGGCGTTGAGGAGTCGCAAAGGAAAAAAAGGCCCTGATTTGAGTTATGCCCAGGCAGTAGTCAGGATCTGGAGCAGTAGCCAAACCAGGAGATAGAAACAGCTGCTAAAAAAACAATATTACAATAATCATGGCGGACATCAAGATGCACGTGGAATGGGAAAATCAGGTTGCTACTGGATCCCAAGAAATGGAATTCGTGGACTGCCTAAGAGATTATTTTTATGAGCAACTTGGGACAGAATGCACTAGGGAGGAGACAATTCTGGGTTTGGTGATGTATAATGAGGCAGACGTAAAGAAGGAACTTAAGGTGAAGATAATATTTGGGGGCAGAAAGCAGAGTGGGATCGAATGCATTTTTACTTTTTTATAATATTTATTGTCACAAATAGGCATACATTAACACTGCAATGAAGTTACTGTGAAAAGCCCCTATGCGCCTCACCCCGGCGCCTGTTCGGGTATACAGAGGGAGAATTCAGAATGTCCAATTCACTAACACCGCGTCTTTCGGGACTTGTGGGAGGAAGCCGGAGCACCCGGAGGAAACCCACGCAGACACGGGCAGAACATGCAGACTCCGCACAGACAGTGACCCAGCTGGGAATCGAACCTGGGACCCTGGCGCTGTGAAGCAAATGTGCTAGCCACTGTGCAACTTGCCGCCCACTACCACCGTTTTCAACGGAGAACAAAGAATCAGATGGAACGGTATTTGAAATTGAATCAAGGAACCTACTACGTGAGGGAGGAGCTGGCCAGAGTTGGTTGCAAGTGGAGCCGTGCAGGGAAGACAGTGGAGCAGCAAAGGCAGGGCTTCTTGGTGGTTATTCGCGAGGTACAACAGAAATTTATCCCAAGGAAGAGGAATCATCTAAGGGGAGGACGAAGCATCCAGGGCTGGCGGGGAAAGTCAAGGAAAGATTTAAAGCAAAATACAAAGCATACAACGTGGCGAGTATTAGTGGTGAACCAAAGGATTGGGAAGCCTTTCAAAGCGAATAAAGGATTATTAAAAATGCAATGAGGGTGGAGAGGATAATGTATGAGGGTAAGATAGCCAGTAATACAAATGAAGGTTGCAATAGGTATTTGGAAATATATAAGGGGTAAGAGAGAGAGGCAATAACAGGCATTAGACCACAGAAAACTGAGGATGGAGAAGTCGTAATCGGAAACAAAGAAATGGCAGGAGAACGAATAGTCACTTTACATCAGTCTTCTCGGTGGAAGGCGTCGGTGGGGTACCAGAACATACCGAGAATCAGGGGGCACAGTTTTCTTTTTTTAAATTAGAGTACCCAATTCATTTTTTCCAATGTAGGGGCTATTTAGTGTGGCCTATCCATCTACCCAGCGCATTTTTGGCATGTGGGGGCGAGACCCACGCAAACACGGGGATAATGTGCAAACTCCACACGGAAAGTGACCGAGAGCTCGGATCGAACCTGGGACCTCGGCGCCGTCAGGCAGCAGTGCTAACCACTGAGCCACCGTGCTGCTCCAGGGGGCAAAGTTAACTTTAGTGCCCAACACTAAAGAGAACGTTCTGGGGAAACAGAAACGTCCGAGGGTGGATGAATCAACTGACCGGATGGACTATACCCCAAGGGTTCTAAAGGAGATAGCTGAGGTGATTGTGGGGGCTTTGGTGATGATCTTTCAGAAATCATTGGTGGCACACAGGGTCCCAGAGGATTGGAAAATGCGTAAATTAACACTCCTGTTTAGGAAGGGTGGGAGGCAGAAGACAGGAAATTATAGGTCGGTTAGCCTGACTTCGGTCTTTAGTAAGATTTTAGAGTCCGTAATTAAAGATAAGATTGTGGAGTACTTGGAGAAGGCATGATCAAACAGGCCTCTTCACGTGGAGGACATGTCTGAGTAGGTAACAAGGAAGTTAGACAAATGAGAACCAGTGGATGTGATTGATTTAGATTTCCAGAAGGCATTTGACAAGGTCTCGCATAGGAGACTGTTAAATAAGTTAAGAGCCCATGCTGTTCAGGTTAAGATCCTGGCATTGATGGAGGATTGGCTGACTGGCAGAAGGCGGAGGGGTGGGGGAAAAGAGGTTATTTTTTTTGGATGGCAGCCGGTGACTAGTGCTGTGCCTCAGGGTGGATTTAGGGGCCACAAGTTTTTATTATATACATTAAATATCTCGAATTAAGAACTGAGGGCACTATTGCTAAGTTTGCAGATGATACAAAGATATCCAAAGGGACAGGGAGCATTGAGGAAGCACGGGGCTGCAATGTGGGAAAGTGTGAGGCTACGCACTTTGATAGGATGACTGGAGGCATAGACTAGATTCAACATGCGAAAAGTCTCAGGAAACCAGAAAGGAACAGGGACTTATAAGTCCGAATGCCAGTTCATTTGGCAGTTAGGAAGGCAAATGCAATGTTAGCCTCATGTCGAGAGGGCGAGAATACACAACCAGGGATGTATTTCTGAGGCTGTATAAGGCTCTGATCAGACCCCATTTGGACAGTTTTCGACCCCATATAAAAATAAGGATGTGCTGGCCTTGGGAACGGATAGAGCGGGTTCACAAGAATGGTCCCTGGAATGAAGAGCTGTCGTATGGGAGCGGTTGAGTACTCTAGGCCTTTGTTCGTAGGAGTTTAGAAGGTATGGGGGGGATGTTATTGAAACTTACAGGAAACTGAGAGTTCTAGATAGTGTGGACGTGGAGAGGGTGTTTCCACTCGTCGGAAAAATCTAGAACGCTAGGGCAGAGACTCTTACCGAAGGGATGATCCATTAAAACTGAGATGTGATTGTTTTATTCAACCACAAGATGGAAAACTGGTGGAACTATTCACCTCAAATTACAGTGGAAGACAAATCACTGAGTGTCTTTAAGATAGAAATATATAGGTTCTTGTTCAATAAGGGGGTCAGGGGTTATGGGGAGAAGGCAGGAGAATACCGATGAGAAAAATATCATGATTGAATGACGGAGCAGACTCGATGAGTCGAATGGCCCGATTCTAATCCTCTGCCTTTTGGTCTTATGGACACAAATATTGGCAGAGCTTTGGTTAGTGAGAAGGATATCTATTTTCTCAAAAATTATATAGATGCCTTTGAATTTCGGCGGGAGCGGCGTGCAGGGGCCTGCCGGGAGGTGAGTATTTACTTTAAAAACACTTACCTTGCAGGAGCAGCCCTTTGTTGAATTTCGGCGGGAACGTAGTGCAGAGGCCTGTCGGGAGGTGAGCAATTACTTTAAAAACACTTGCCTGGTCCCGTTTCTGTTCTTCGTTTCTGTTTTATTTTTTATTTTTTTTTATATAAGGCGGGAACCGGAAGTTCGTCCCTCGGACCTCTGGGAAGGTCCCCCCCCCCTGCCACAAACCAATAAATTCTGGTGGCGAGGACTGTAAGAGGGACTGGGAAGAAGCAGTCAGTGCAGGGATCCCCTGCGGTCGTTCCACTGAGTAACAAGAATACCGCGTTGGATACTTGTGGGGGGGGGGTTAAGCAATGGGGTACGGGCCTCTGGCACGGAGTCTGTCCCTGTTGCTCAGAAGGGAAGGGGGGAGAGGAGCAGAGCATTAGTAATTGGGAACTCGATAGTCAGGGGTACAGATAGGAGATTTTGTGGGAGCGAGAGAGACTCACGTTTGGTATGTTGCCTCCCAGGGGCAAGGGTGCGTGATGTCTCGGATCGTGTTTTCCGGGTCCTTAAGGGGGAGGGGGAGCAGCCACAAGTCGTGGTCCACATTGGCACTAACGAGATAGGTAGGAAAGGGGACAAGGATGTCAGACAGGCTTTCAGGGAGCTAGGATGGAAGCTCAGAACGAGATCAAACAGAGTTGTTATCTCTGGGTTGTTGCCCGTGCCACGTGATAGTGAGATGAGGAATAGGGAGAGAGAGCAATTAAACACGTGGCTACAGGGATGGTGCAGGCGGGAGGGATTCAGATTTCTGGATAACTGGGGCTCTTTCTGGGGAAGGTGGGACCTCTACAGACAGGATGGTCTACATCTGAACCTGACGGGCACAAATATCCTGGGGGGGGGGGGGATTTGTTAGTGCTCTTTGGGGGGGGGGGGTGGGGGGGTTAAACTAATGCAGCAGGGGCATGGGAACCTGGATTGTAGATTTAGGGTACGGGAGATTGAGAGTATAGAGGTCAGGAGCACAGATTTGACTTTGCAGGAAGGGGCCAGTGTTCAGGTAGGTGGTTTGAAGTGTGTCTATTCAATGCCAGGAGTATACAAAATAAGGTAGGGGAACTGGCAGCGTGGGTTGGTACCTGGGACTTCGATGTTGTGGCCATTTCGGAGACATGGATAGAGCAGGGACCGGAATTTCTGTTGCAGGTTCCGGGGTTTGGGTGTTTTAGTAAGCTCAGATAAGGAGGAAAAAGAGGGGGAGGTGTGGCGCTGCTAGTCAAGAACAGTATTACAGTGGCGGAGAGGATGCTAGATGGGGACTCTTCTTCTGAGGTAGTATGGGCTGAGGTTAGAAACAGTAAAGGAGAGGTCACCCTATTGGGAGTTTTCTACAGGCCTCCAAATAGTTCTAGGGATGTAGAGGAAAGGATGGCGAAGATGATTCTGGATAAGAGCGAAAGTAACAGGGTAGTTATTATGGGAGACTTTAACTTTCCAAATATTGACTGGAAAATATATAGTTCGAGTACATTAGATGGGTCGTTTTTTGTACAATGTGTGCAGGAGGGTTTCCTGACACAATATGTTGACAGGCCAACAAGAGGCGAGGCCACATTGGATTTGGTTTTGGGTAATGAACCAGGCCAGGTGTTAGATTTGGAGGTAGGTGAGCACTTTGGGGACAGTGACCACAATTCGGTGACGTTTACGTTAGTGGTGGAAAGGGATAAGAATAACCCGCAGGGAAAGAGTTATAGCTGGGGGAAGGGCAATTATGATGCCATTCGACATGACTTGGGGGGGGGGGCGGGGGGCGGGGGGTTGGAGAAGTAGGCTGCATGTGTTGGGCACACTGGATATGTGGATCTTGTTCAAGGAACAGCTACTGCGTGTTCTTGATAAGTGCATACCGGTCAGGCAGGGAGGAAGGCGTCGAGCGAGGGAGCCGTGGTTTACCAAAGAAGTGGAATCTCTTGTTAAGAGGAAGTAGGAGGCCTATGTGAAGATGAGGTGTGAAGTTTCGGTTGGGGCGCTTGATAATTACAAGGTAGCGAGGAAGGATCAAAAGAGAGAGCTAAGACGAGCAACGAGGGGACATGAGAAGTATTTGGCAGGTAGGATCAAGGAAAACCCAAAAGCTTTCTATAGGTATGTCAGGAATAAAAGAATGACTAGGGTAAGAGTAGGGCCAGTCAAGGACAGGGATGGGAAGTTATGTGTGGAGTCTAAAGAGATAGGTGAGTTACTAAATGAATATTTTTCGTCAGTATTCATTCAGCAAAAAGAGAATGTTGTGGAGGTGAATGATGAGACCCAGGCTATTAGAATAGATGGCATTGAGGTACGTGGGGAAGAGGTGTTGGCAATTCTGGACAGGCTGAAAATAGATAAGTCCCCGGGGCCTGATGGGAGTTATGCAAGGAATCTCTGGGAAGCCAGGGAAGAGATTGCTGAGCCTTTGGCTTTGATTTTTATGTCATCATTGGCTACAGGAATAGTGCCAGAGGACTGGAGGATAGCAAATGTGCTTCCTTTGTTCAAGAAGGGGAGTAGAGACAACCCCGGCAACTATAGACCGGTGAGCCTCACGTCTGTTGTGGATAAAGTCTTGGAGGGGATTATAAGAGACAAGATTTATAATCATCTAGATAGGAATTATATGATTAGGGATAGTCAGCATGGCTTTGTGAAGGGTAGGTCATGCCTCACAAACATTATCGAGTTCTTTGAGAAGGTGACTGAACAGGTAGACAAGGGTAGAGCAGTTGATGTGGTGTATATGGATTTCAGTAAAGCGTTTGATAAGGTTCCCCACGGTAAGCTATTGCAGAAAATACGGAGGCTGCGGTTTGAGGGTGATTTAGAGATGTGGATCAGAAATTGGCTAGCTGAAAGAAGACAGAGGGTGGTGGTTGATGGGAAATGTTCAGAATGGAGTTCAGTTACAAGTGGAGTACCACAAGGATTTGGTCTGGGGCCGTTGCTGTTTGTCATTTTTATCAATGACCTAGAGGAGGGCGCAGAAGGGTGGGTGAGTAAATTTGCAGACGACACTAAAGTCGGTGGCGTTGTCGACAGTGTTGAAGGATGTTGCAGGTTACAGAGGGACAGAGATAAGCTGCAGAGCTGGGCTGAGAGGTGGCAAATGGAGTTTAATGTAGAGAAGTGTGAGGTGATTCACTTTGGAAGGAATAACAGGAATGTGGAATATTTGGCTAATGGTAAAGTTCTTGGAAGTGTGTATGAGCAGAGGGATCTCGGTGTCCATGTACATAGATCCCTGAAAGTTGCCACCCAGGTTGATAGGGTTGTGAAGAAGGCTTATGGAGAGTTGGCCTTTATTGTTAGAGGGATTGAGTTCCGGAGTGATGAGGTCATGTTGCAGCTGTACAAAACTCTGGTACGGCCGCATTTGGAGTATTGCGTACAGTTCTGGTCACCTCATTATAGGAAGGACATGGAAGCTTTGGAGCGGGTGCAGAGGAGATTTAGCAGGATGTTGCCTGGTACGGAGGGAAAATCTTATGATGAAAGACTGATGGACTTGAGGTTGTTTTCGTTAGAGAGAAGAAGGTTAAGAGGAGACTTAATAGAGGCATACAAAATGATCAGGGGGTTAGATAGGGTGGACAGTGAGAGCCTTCTCCCGCGGATGGAAATGGCTAGCACGAGGGGACATAGCCTTAAACTGAGGGGTAATAGATATAGGACAGAGGTCAGAGGTAGGTTCTTTACGCAAAGAGTGGTGAGGCCGTGGAATGCCCTACCTGCAACAGTAGTGAACTCGCCAACATTGAGGGCATTTTAAAGTTTATTGGATAAGCATATGGATGATAATGGCATAGTGTAGGTTAGATGGCTTTTTTTTTTGACTGCCCATGTCGGTGCAACATCGTGTGCCGAAGGGCCTGTACTGCACTGTATCGTTCTATGTTCTATGTTCTATGGGTTAGTGGAGGGGCGATCAACTGTCAGATGTAATTAAACAATGAGAAGTGTGAGGTCAGCATTTATTGAGGACAAGCAGTTATAGGGAGTACACAAGAAATGGGAATAGACTGAGAGGGTAATGAAGTGAGAGAGCTTGGTGTACATGTAAACAGATCCCCAAAGGTATCAGTTCAATATGGCAAGGTCGGAAAGAAAGTACATGGAATGTTCTCCTTCATTGGCAAAGGAATATA
This sequence comes from Scyliorhinus torazame, assembly GCF_047496885.1. Taxonomy (NCBI): domain Eukaryota; kingdom Metazoa; phylum Chordata; class Chondrichthyes; order Carcharhiniformes; family Scyliorhinidae; genus Scyliorhinus; species Scyliorhinus torazame. Next base: position 12,908,973 of record NC_092729.1, read on the forward strand.
ATATAAAGTAAGGGTCCACTGGTGGAATTGTATCAAATACTGGTGAGGCCACAACTGGAGTAATGGTCACCACATTACAGGAAGGCCATTATTGTACTGGACAGAGTGCAGAAGAGGTTTGTAAAAATGTTGCCAGGGCTCAACACGTGCAATTACAATGATAGATTGGATAGTTTGAGGTTATTTTCTTCGGTACAAAGAAGGCTGAGGGGTGACTTAGTTGTGCTGTGCAAAGTTATGAATGGATGTGAAAGAATGGACAGAATAAAGTGGTTTCCCTTGGTCGAGAAGTCTGGAACCAGGGGACATAGTTACAACTGAAGTGGTAGAAGGAGTAGAGGGGACATGAGGACGAACATTTTCACCCAGGCGGAAGTGGGTGCCTTGAAATCGCTGCCCGAGTTGATGGTGGAGTCCATGACCCCAAACCCTTCTTTAAAATCCCTCATCTGCACCTGATATGTTTGTGAGCGACAGGGTTATGAACCGGGTGCAAGAAGGTGGGATTATAAAGGCACCCTGGTCTCCCCGGCTGGCATGAACAAAATGGGCTGAATGTCCTCTTACAGAGTTGTAACATTTCCAAGTTTCGATAGGACAACTCCTGGTCATATTATACACACCAGTTGCAGACTTATCCATTACTCATTCTTTTACAAATGGAACATTTTTGAAAATTGCAGTCTGGTCCATTATCATACAACATCGAACATACAGTGCATAAGGAGGCCATTCGGCCCATCGAGTCTGCACCGACCCATTTAAGCTCTCACAACCATCCTATCCCCATAACCCAATAACCCCTCCTAACCTTTTTTGGACACTAAGGGCAAAGTAGCACGGCTAATCCACCTAACCTTCATATCTTTGGACTGTGGGAGGAAACCGGAGCACCCGGAGGAAACCCGCGCAGACACGGGGAGAACGTGCAGACTCCGCATAGACAGTGATCCAGCGGGGAATAGAACATGGGGCCCTGGCGCTGTGCAGCCACAGTGCTGTCCACTTGTGGTACTGTACTGCCAATCCCAAAAGAGATTGAAGTGAAGAAATGTCCCTCACAGAATCAGAATGCCTGACTATGATGAAGACCAATCTCCAACCAAACACAAATGTTTAAAGTTGTTACATCTGCTACATTTAACTCCACAACCGAAACAACACATGATCATTGTGTAACTTACAAATGTTAACATTTTCGAACATGACATTATCTTATCAATGTTTCAGCCTTTGTTGTGCAAAATTCAGCGCTGTTGCTTTAACTGTGACTTTAACTGTCACTTCCTCCTAGTAGATATAACCTCTCTCATTTAACATTTCCTGGTTTGAATTTTTGTGAAGTGGCACTTACCCGCCGTCCTTCCAACTCACATGTCCTCAGCTCCCTCAGAGTGAACATGGAGGGTGGTGTCCTCTTGCTATTCTTTGGTGAGTAGTGCAGCAATCTTTTGTTGATCCGAGTGTGTTTTTGGCTTCTGCTTGGTGTGTGTACTAGCAGAGGAATAGTGGATCTGGGCCCCGAGGCGTCAGAACGCTGGTAGCGGAGAGAGTTAAAGCAATGCCAGTGGTGGAGATTGCATTAGTTTGTACTATCGGACCAGGAACTTAACTGTGTTGAATTCTGTGTGAGCAGCAATGAAAAAGTGAAGCTGGCTTTAGATTGGGGGAATGTCGAGCGATTTTGATGACAGCAGCAAGCCAAGAGAGTGTCTGCTACTTCGACTGACCTCCTGGCCCTGTTACACTGCATTGATCAGTGGATGTACCCTGAGGACATTATCAGTTGATTTACATAGTGTTTAATTAGCCTGTTACACCGCCAAATAACTGCTGAGCTCAAACACCAAGTGGGTCCTTTCCACCAATGTGTGAGGCAGAGAATCACTTGCCCAAGGATCGTGTTGAAGGGGTGTTGATTTATGAATCAAACATTAACGCTTCTATTTGTGACAGATTGTATCTACTTGTCGAATTAATGTGGCAGCACGGTAGCACAGTGGTTAGCACAGCTGCTTCACAGCTCCAGGATCCCAGGTTCGATTCCCGGCCTGTGTCACTGTCTGTTCGGAGTCTGCACGTTTTCCCCGTTTCGACGTGGGTTTCCTCCGGGTGCTCCGGTTTCCTCCCACAGTCCAAATATGTGCAGGTTAGGTGGATTGGCCATGCTAAATTGCCCTCAATGTCCAAAAAGGTTAGCTGGGGTTGATGGGCTACTGGGATAAGGTGAACGGATGGGCTTAAGTAGGGTGCTCTTTCAAAGAGCCGCTGCTGCAGACTCGATAGGCAGAATGGTCGCCTTCTGCACTGTAAATAACTGAGATGTAATCTCTAATGTGAACAAACACTGGAGCCTTGCAATCGGTGTTTCAGCTGACTATTGTGCTCAGCATTTATCTCTCAGTCTCTTCACACCCTGCACTTACTTTTATCCTCCAATTTCCTTGTGCTACTTGTGGAATTGTTCTTCCCTCTTTGTCTGTTAGGGGCCATTCGTGGAATGTTAAGACCGTCATGCTATTGAATGACTAGATTTCATACTTTCTTGAGCAAATAGCAAATAAACGCGGTCCTTATAGTGTAACAGTTACGGTATTCAAGGCATTAATCCTTTTGAGCTTAGGTTGGAATCAAGTAAGCCAGATTCTTATGTAATAAGTTAATTGAATTTTGGTTCTCCAGCACTGCGTCGCCCAATTCCCCAATTTCTGTCAATTGAGTTTCTGGCGCTACCAATCAGCTCACAGCTTCGGCAGCTTTGAAGGAATCGTGGACCAAAAGCATTGACAGAGTCACTTAATTCTGCGCCATTCTGGGGAAGAAACATGCGTTGTAGTTGCCAGTGTTACCAAAGGTCGCGGTTTTTATCCCGCACAGGTCAACCAACCCACTCAGTGTCTGTGCAAACAGGTAAACATTGAGGAGGCGGGTGCTGCATTTGTGAATACTAATCCTGCCAAGGTATTGACAAAGCTGGTGGGAACTTTTTTTATTCACAGTATTGTGACATTTCCTACTGCATATATTTGGAGCTGTTCTTTTATCTTTGAGTCAATTTCATTTCTCACAGTTGCTAAGTTCCTCTTTCTTTGTCGTGAATCTAATTTGAGTTGAAACCACAGTCTTCCTGTCTGTTGCTCAGTGCTTTTTCTCCCATTTATATCAATGGCAATTGTCAGCATGTTTGATGTGCTTTCTGCTCTGTTACATTTCCTAATTTCAGGCGCTGTGTGATAATTTCCAGCGTATGTGTTGCGGTCTGCACAACTGAACTTTCCTCACTGATACTTCAGTCAGGGCTCAGCTGTATGAAATTGTCATAAAACCTTCTCCTCATTCTCCATTCTACAAATGGGCAACAAACTGAGCAGTATGTCTGCGGAGGGGGCGGAGTCAAATGTCCTTGATTAAAACAGCTATCAACACTCCTCAGAATATTTCTCCCCATCTACATCTTTCACAATATACATGATCACTTTTCACAGATACATCCATTCCATAATGGAACTCCGCCAGTTGTACTGCACAGTCTGTTTGGTAATCTGTGAAGAAATCTCCCATCTCTACAGTGTACAATTCTGCTCTCATCAATTTTTCGGTCTCGAAATCAATCAGTCGCATAACTATTTCTGAACAGTTGGAGCATGGGACCTCATTCACTAATATTTAATATTTGGGTTCATCTGTCAAAGTCCCAGTGTGGAGCTGCAGTTGATTGGAATACAGGAACATAGGAGCAGGAACAGAACATTCAACGCCTTGTTACTGCTCCTTCACTCAACAGGATCATAGCTGGTCCTCCACAATAACAGCATGTTCGTTCACTATCAAGTTATCGGTTGATGTATTTTTTACGCGAAAGTTTTCGACATATATCTTCAACATGCCAAGGATTTAGCCCAGAGTTATCTATCATAGAATTTACAGTGCAGAAGGAGGCCATTCGGCCTATCGAGTCTGCACCGCCTCTTGGAAAGAGCACCCTACCCAAAGTCAACACCTCCACCCTATCCCTATAACCCAGTAACCCCATCCAACACTAAGGGCAATTTTTGGGCACGAAGGGTTATTTATCATGGCCAATCCACCTAACCTGCACATATTTGGACTGTGGGAGAAAACCGGAGCACCTGAAGGAAACCCACGCACACACGGGGAGGATGGGCAGACTCCGCACAGATAGTGACCCAAGCCGGAATCGAACCTGGGACCCTGGAGCTGTGAAGCAATTGTGCTATCCACAATGCTACCGTGCTGTCTATCGGAGCGAACGCTAAAGAGTCAGCAGATTTTGAGTGACGAATGTCCTCCTGATCTATGTCTAAAATGGTCTCCTTGTAATTTAGAGACAGTCTCCCCAGGCTGCCAGGAAACATGCATTCTCCATCCACCAGTCGAGTCTTAGAGAGTAATGTTTGGTTCAGTCGGATCATCTGTCATTCGCAACTGTACACTAGAGAACACAAACACATTTTTATCAGTGTCTCCTGAGGGGACAGCTACGCAATCCCTGGGATGGATATAGTGAAGCGAGTCCACTATTTCTGTGGCACATATGTTTGTTCTTATGCCAGAAGGCCACAATTATAGGGAACGCTGCGGATATTGTTTCACCATGGCTCTCTAAATGCAAGAAAACATTTATATTCCTGTCCGAAAAAATTCTTGCAATTAATGACATTGTACATTTTGACATCCTAGTTGTTTGATGAATTTCCATGCCAGCTTTTCGTGAGATATGGACAATGACATCCAAGTTCCTGAGAATTAAATAACTGAGCATTTGGAAAGTGGGGAACGGATCGGTCCAAATCGGCATGGATTTACTGAAGGGAAATCATGCTTGACCAATCTTCTGGAATTATTCAGTATGTGACCAATTATTATTCAGAGTGGACAATGGTAAGCCAGTTGTTGCTGTGTATCTATACTTTCAAATGGCTTTTGACAAGATCCCTTAAAAGACATTGCTGGACAATATTGTAGCTCATGGTATTGTGGGTAATAGATTGAAGTGGATAAATAACTGGTTGGCAGACAGGAAGCAGAGAGTGGGAATAAAGTGGCCATTTCAGAGTGGCAGGCAGCGACAATTGATGTACCGCAGGGTTCAGTGCTGGGGTCCCAGCTATTCACAATATTCATCAGTGATTTGGACGAAGCAATTGCAAGCAGTATCTCAAAATTTGCAAACGACACAAAGCTGGGTGGCAGTGTGTGCTGTGAGGAGGATGCAAAGAGGCGGCAGGGTGATTTGTACAGGCTGGTGGAATGGGCACATACCTGCCAATTGCAACACGATGTGGATAAATGTGAGGTATCCACTTTGGTGGCAAAGCAGGAAGGATGATTAATATGTTAACAGTGGCAGTTTAGGAAAAGGGGAAGTGCAACGAGATCTGGGTGTCATGGTTGAACACAGCAGGCGGTGACGAAAACGAATGGCATGCTGGGCTTCATAGCGAGAACATTTGAGTATAAGAGTAGGAATGTCTTGCTGCAGTTATACAGGGCCTTGAAGAGGCCACATCTTGAGTACTGCGTGAAGATTTGGTCTCCTAGTTTGAGGAAGGACATTCTTCCTTTTGAGGGTGTCAAGAGAAGATTCAGCAGATTAATTCCAAGGATGGCAGGGCTGGTGTATGAAGAAAGACTGGATAAACTAGGCTTGTATTCAGTTGGAGTTTCGAAGAAAGCGAGGGGATCTCATAGAAACATATTAAATCCTGATGGAACTGGGCAGGCTGGATGCGGAAGAATGTTCCCGATGTTGGGTCCTCCACAACAAGGGGCCACAGCCTAAGAATAAAGGGGGAAGCCATTCAGGACTGAGCTGAGAAAGAACGTCTTCTCAGAGAGCTGTGAACTTGTGGATTTACAAACCACAGAAAGCTGTTGGGGCCAGCAAGTTGGATATATTCAAGAGGGAGCTGGACTTGGCCCTTGCGGCTAAAGGGATCAAGGGGTACTGAGACCAATAGGGAGTGGGATACTGAATTTGCATGATCAGCCATGATCATATTGAATGGTGGTGCAGGCTCGATGGGCCGAATGCCCTCCGACTACATCTATATTCTACGTTTCCATGTTAATATCAAATCTCTCACTATTTCGTAAAATCTCTGACTTTCTGCTTTTCCAACCAAAGCGGAAAACATAACATTTTTACCACATTACGGTCCATCCGCCAGGTTGATGTCCACTCACCTGTCCTCTCAGAATCCCATGATGCCTCATTCCATCGCCACTCAAGTGACTTCTCCACCTGGCTGCGTGCTGACAGCATATTTGCAGCTGTTGCCTTTATACCTGTCACCAAACTCATCGATAGAAATTGTGAACAGCTGGAGCCCAATCACAGATCCTTGTGGTTCCCCTGTTTAAACCTTGCCCGAGAGCATGAAATGACTTCCTTTATTGCTGTATTCCTTCCGTATGTAAACGTCTTTTCAGTTCATGCCAGGATATCGTTGCTGTTCACATGTACCCTACTTTTGCCCATTCATTTTGCGTATCGGACAGTTCTGACTTCCGTCTGTAAACTCAATGCATCACGCCAATTGCTCTTACAGGAATGTCCTTCCTGGGATTAGGTTTCTAGTGATATCCATCACCCACCTCTTGAACCTGATCTCTCTCTCAAAGCTTGAAGCAGTTGAAGTTGTAACTTGTTACTCTATTCAGGGACAGACAAATGTTGCACAGTGTCTGATAACACCCTCCAACCTAACCTATTTAGTCCATGTTATGCCCACAAATGCATCCATCCATGTTTAGATGAGGACGTGCTGGTGCAATATTAACTGTATTTATTTATTTATGTGACTGGAATTCAGATTACATCAATAAATACCTGTGAACTTGTCTGCTGCTTCTCTAACAGGTGTGATACACTTTGGAAGGATAATATTGTTTAAAACTGAAGTCTTGCCAGCAATATATCCACGATAGGTTCTAATTCTCTTGACGTGAAACAAACTTCCCACTCGGATGAGAGAGAGTCTTGTAGTGTGTGTTAAATTACAACTGATCATATGTGAAGGGTTCTTGAACTGCAGACATGGATTGTCAGTTCGTGCATTCTCCATTAATTCACGACTCAGTGCATTTGTTATTATTTGTATTTATAGTAGATAAAGAGGTCATTCAGACGAAGAGCTCAGGTGTTGTCATTGACACTCCACACCATCCTCCTCTTATACTAGTTCATACAACCTTATCAGTACTTCCTCTAACTCTTTTGTATCAGTCAAATGTTTACAACCAAATTTCTCCTGAACGACATGAATGTTACCAGCATCAGGTGATCTGGAAAGTATCAACTTCTATATCCCGTGCACTCCCTGGGGGGAAAACATCTCCTCAATTGCACATTCCATGCATTGATATAAAGGCCGACCTCCCGGTTTTATAGCTGGATGCTGACCCGATCACAAGAGAATAAAGGCAATGTTAGATAAGTTCAGCACGTCCAGCAGCATCTGTGGTGAGAAGCAGTTAACATTTCAGATCTAAATGACGATTCTACTGAACTGGCTCTGCTGACTCTGTGATGATTTTGAGCGGAAGGAACCCATGAAATGGAAATTAGACTGCTGTTCAGCCCGTAGCCTGGACAGAGCAGATAAGCTGGTTGCCCTGGATGTCCTCTGTGACGGCCAATCAGCTCAGTGTGCCAAAGCTATAGAAATGAAGCATTGACCAAGTGTGGTGATAACGCTGCTGAACCAGTGTTCAATGCAGCGAAGTGAACATGCGCTGAATGGGCGGGGAATTAGCAAAGATAGAAACAGAGCTAGAAAGGCCTTTAGTTCAGTATTACAACTGTGGTTCTCAGCACAGGCAATCAAGTTCAAACTGGCTTTCATGATGTATATGGTTATGCGGTGGGACATTGACCAATGGCATGATTCAGTCATGAAGGAGGAGCTTCCGGAGATATGGGAAGTTAAGTTAAAGAGCAGCACTTGAAGCCAATAATGGAACGTCCTGGAATGTCTAATTTAGATTATTCTGTTAGATCTGAGTCAAGATCCTTCCGGAAACAGCTAAGTTCCTCTTTTCTCAACTGAAGTCTCTTCGAGGTCAAAACTTTTCTTTCCACTCTGACACTTAAGTGCTATTTCTGTTATATTTAATACCGACCACGTTCAAAACGTTGGCTTAATTTTCCAGTCTGTCTTGTAGGAGTACGTTCCTGGAAGACTCTGTATATGTTAGGAGCTGATGAATTTATCAGTTATACAATCTAACGCTCCTCTTGAGAAAACCAGGCTGCGTTCTCCCTCTGACAACCTGTATTAACTTCACTTCCTCATTCAGTCTGCTGGAGTTTAGCACACCATTGATATAGAGGTCTGTAGACTGAGAGGAGACTAATGAGAGGCAATGCTCTTTGTGCTCAGAATTTCCTTGTCATTTCTCACACACATTGATACATAGAAGTTGGCGGTAGGAGGAGGCCTTCTGGCCCTTCGAGCCTGCTCCTCCATTCATCACGATTATGGCCGATCATCCAACTCAATAGCCTAATACTGCTTTCTCCCCATAGCCTTTGATCCCATTCTCCACATGTGCTATATCCAGCCGCCTCTTGAATATATTCAATGTTTTAGCATCAACTACTTCCTGCGGTAATGAATTCCACAGGCTCGCCACTCTTTGTGTGAAGAAATGTCTCCTTATCTCTGTCTGAAATGTCTTACCCTGAATCCTCAGGCTGTCACCACTGGTTCTGGACACACACATCATTGGTAACCTCTTCCATGCATCTACCCTGTCTAGTCCTGTTAGAATGTTTTACGTCTAAGGACGGCATGTAGCGCAATGGATCGCACTGGGACTCTGGCTCTGAGGACCCGCGTTCGAATCCCTGCCTTGGGTTACTGTTCGTGTGGAGTTTGCATATTCTCCCCATGCCTGCGTAGGTTTCGCCTCCACTACTCAAAGATGTGCAGGTTAGGTGGGTTGGCCACGCTAAATTGCCCCTTAATTAGAAAAATAATAATTGGATAGTATAAATTGATATAAATAAACAAAAATAATTTATTTGTTTTTTGTTTTTTTTTAAATAAATAAACAAAAATAATTTTATAATCCTCTATGAGATCATCCCTCATTCTTCTGAACTCCAGAGAGAACAATCCCAACCTTGTCAATCTCTCCTCATATGTCCCGCCATCCCTGAAATCTGTCTGGTAAACCTTCGCTGCACTCCCTCGAGAGCAAGAACATCCTTCCTCAGAGAAGGAGACCAGAAGTGCACACAATACTCCAGGTGTGGCCTCACCAAGGCTCTGTATAATTGCAATAACACTACCTACTTCTATACTCGAAAGGTCTCGCAGGATGGGAATAGAGGGATACGGACCCAGGAGGTGTAGAAAATTGTAGTTTAGTCGGGCAGCATGGTCGGCACGGGCTTGGAGGGCCGAAGCGCCTGTTCCTGTGCTGTACTTTTCTTTGCTCTTTGTTCTTTGTTCAATTCAGACCAACATACAATTGGCCTTCTTTACCGCCTGCTGCACCTGCATGCTCACCTTCAGCGACTGGTGCACAATGACACCCAAGTCCCGCTGCACACTCCCCTCTCCCAATATACAACTATTCACCTAGGAATTTGTCTTCCTGTTTTTGCTTCCACAATGAATAACCTCACACTTATCCAAATTATACTGCATCTGCCATTGATTTGCCCACTCACCCAACATGTCCAGATCTTGCTGTAGGATCCCTGCATCCTCGTCACAGTTCACCCTCCCACCTAACTTGGTATCATCTGCAAACTTTGAGATGTTACATTTTGTTCCCTCATCCAAATTATTCATATATATTGTTAATATCTGGGGCCCCAGCACCGATCCCTGTGTTACCCCACTGGTTACTGCCTGACAATTTGAAAAGGACCCATTAATCCCTACTCTTTGTTTACTCTCTGCCAACCCGTTTTCTATCCACCTCAATACACTTCCCCCAATCCCATGTGCTTTAATCTTGTACAAAATCGCTTTTGCGGGGACTTTGTCAAACGCCTGCTGCAAGACCAAATATACCACATCGACTGCCTCCCCCTTGTCAACTGTACTGGTTGCCTGTTTAAAGAATTCGAACAGATTTGGCCAGCATGATTTTCCCTTCATAAATCCATGCTGTCTCTGACTGATCGTGCCAGTGATTTCTAAGTGTTCCACTATAAGGTCCTTGATAATGGTTCAATCATTTTCCCCACTACCGATGTTGGCTTACTGGTCTATAATTTCCTGCTTTCTCTCACCCTCCCTTTTTGAATATCGGAGTGACGTGAGCTACCCTCCAATCTGAAGGGACAGTTCCAGAGTCTATAGAATCCCGGAAGATGGCCACCAATGCATCCAGTATTTCCAGAGCCACATCCGAAAGCACTCTGAGATGCAGATTCCCACGCCCTCGATATGTATCCAGCATCAATCCTATCGATTTCCTAGCACCATTACTCTACTAATGTTGATCTCCCTCAGTTCTTCCCTCTCACTAAACCTTTCATTCTCCAACATTTCTGGTGTCTGATTTGCGACCTCATTTGTGAAGACAGAACCAAAGTGTGTACTCCGTTGCTCAGCCATTTCGTTCTCGCTTTTTGTGCATCCCATGTTTCTGTCTCTAGGCACAGACTGTGGCAATTGAGACTGTATATCACAGTCTCAATTGCCACAGTCCATGCCTCCATCTTTTCCATATTGCAACCAGGGCATTGAGATTCACATGATTTGTCTTTTCCTGGACACGTGTGGATCGGTAAAGATCTGTGACGTTTACACTCACACACTCCACGCAGCTGCACCACTTCGTCTTTATAAAGATTGCACTCAGTCAGCAAATGGAGCTTGTGTGTTATTTAAAACTACTTTAATTCGAGGACTTTCCTGAAGATAATGTGAGGTTATTGATCCTTACCATGGAATATTAGTCGTTTACATAAATGGAGCACCCAGTATCACAAATATAATTATATTCACGGGAGTCCGTTACCAAGCATGATCTTGCCCTGCTGTGCTCTGAGGAGAATAACTGTAATTATCATTCGTCTCCATATAAAGTAAGTGTCACCCTCCCTGATACAATTGGATCAATCTCATTTCATCCCTATCAATTGTTGGATACCCTCCCTAAAGTACCTGTTCAAAATTGGAAATGATGGCATGTTCAGGCATGACCGGTGACTTTTTTCAGAATCATTTATTTCATAAAACCATGGAGGAAAGAAGTACTGCATGGGGCCCGTCTAGTCGATTTCGCAACTCAATGAAATTATATCCGATCTGGTCTGCTAATCAATAACTCCCGCTTTTCTGGCTTATCCCCATAATCATTGATTTCCTCACTGATTAAAAGCCTGTCTATTTCAGCCTCGTATTTGTCAACGGCCAAGATCTCCAGACATCTGAAATAAGGAATTCCACAGGATCACTGCCACATTAGAGAATAAATCCCTCCTCACATATCTCTGAAATGATCGGTCCTGAACCTGGGATTATGCCCTCTTGTCCGAGACTCCCTCACAAGGGGAAACAACCATTCCCCATTTACCCTGTCAAGCCTTTCTTGACAATTCTATATTTCTCAATAATGTTCTCATCTGATCTTTCTATGTTTAGAGATCCTTTAATCTTTACTATTTCACAGAGTCTTCCGCATTACCAGTAGTTTGAGTATTTTGTATATGTGGACACTCTTCTCAATGTCAGATGTTAGACAATCAATCAGAAGTACAATGCTTACTGTACAACTACAGTAGTACAACTACTGTCTCCCTCCTTCCTGGAATATCGGTGTAATATTAGTAAGGTTTCAAGCGGCTCCATTCATTCAGGCTGACGGGGATTTGAGAATATTACGCCGAATGCACTTGTTATCGCTGTGGTTCACTTCCATTGAGACCCGCGGTTCAAGGCCTTAGATTTGACGGGACTTGTAATTCTTCACTTCCATAAATGTGTCCCGTATGTGTTGTACCCTTTCTGTCTTGGTTTTAGCTCCCTCCCACTTTTTCGCCGACCAATCCCTGGATGGTTGTTCCCTAATTTACTTTGAACACAATATTTCTCTCCGTATCATTCTCTCGCGTCTGTCTGTCCATCTGTCTGACTCTCTCCATCTGTACACGTGAGGGTCCCTGTATCCATCATCCTATGTGTGTTTATCCCTGACGGTCACTCGGTCTCTCTCTCTCTCTCTCTCTCTCTGGCCGTATGGCTGTATCTGTCTGTCTGCCTCTCTGTTTGTTTGTGCAGCTCTCTCTGCCCGTCTGTCTATCTCTCTCTCCCTCATTCATAGTCTCTCTCTCTCTCTCTCTTTCTCTCACTGTCTCTCTCACCCTCTCTCTCTCTCCATCTCTCTCTGTGTGGCTGTATCTGTCCGTCTGCCTACTATGTCTGTTCGTGTATCTTTCTCTGCCCGTCTGTCTATCTTTCTGTCCCTCAATCAGTTTCTCTCTCTCTCTCTCTTTCTCTCACTGTCTCTTTCATCCTCTCTTTCTCTCTCTCTTTCCGTGTGATTGCAAGAGGATTCAGTCTGTAAGTCCGCCACTATTGGTGATGCCCGGTACAGTAATTAATTATTTAATTTGTTCAAATTATTTAAACAAGATTCTCAGAATGTATCGTCACTCGCCTTATAAAAAACATCTTCCCCTGACCCATTGTTTTTCAGTGATGTGTTAATATGATGTTTATTTTGTCTGAGTTGATCTATTTCTGATCTGAGACCACAGGTTTCCGTTATAATATTTACCAACTCTGTTAAATTTAACCAGATACATTTTCATATGTTTAAGCTATTGTTAATCTTAATCGAGGACTCTTTACGTTAATGCACCAAGTTTGAAATTGTGACAGTGACAAAACTACACTTGTAAACTGAATTGAAGCACGAAACGGATCGAATAATTTGAACTGCACTTCCTCCATTATTCTGCTTAATCTGCTAACACCATTGAGATAGAGATCTGTACAGAGGGAGGAGACTAATGTCCTTTTGTATACACTGTACAGTAGCTGCTGCTTGTGGTCAACATTTATCCGGCAACCTTCACATGTTCAATAAAAAAACTCTATGGTGAATGCAGCCAGCCGTTTAATGATGGTGGATACAGATATAGGCAGACATAAACTGACACAGAGACAGAGACACAGACTGGGACAGACAAACAGAGAGCGACAGACAGAGGCCCAGGTTAATACAGGTATACAGGCACAGACTGCTAAACAGAATGTGACAAATGCATAGAGACAGCTGGACACACAGAGTGAGACAGAGACACAGATTAATACAGATATACAGACAGAGGCAGCTAAACAGAATGTGACAAATGCAGAGAGACAACAGGAAAATCGGAGTGAGACAGAGGCACAGATTAATACAGATGTAAAGATATGGGGAGCACGGTAGCATAGTGATTAGCTTAATTGCTTCACAGCTCCAGGGTCCAAGGTTCGATTCCCGGCTTGGGTCACTGTCTGTGCGGAGTCTGCACGTTCTCCCCGTGTGTGAGTGAGTTTCCTCCGCGTGCTCCGGTTTCCTCCCACCGTCCAATCATGTGCAGGTTAGGTGGATTGGCCATGCTAAATTGTCCTTAGTGTCCAAAATTGCCCTTAGTGTGAGGTGGGGTTACTGGGCAATGGGGATAAGGTGCAGGTGTGGGCTTGGGTAGGGTGCTCTTTCCAAGATGTGGTGCACACTCGATAGGCCGAATGGCCTTCTTATGCACTGTGAACTCTATCTATAAACAGCTAGCTAAACAGAATGTGCCAAATGCATAGAGACAGCCGGATAAGCAGAGTGAGAGGCAGACACAGGTTAATACAGGTATACAGACTAGACAGCGAAACAGAATGTGACAAATGCATAGAGACAGCCAGACAGAGACACAGATTAATACAGATATACAGACACAGACAGCGAAACAGAATGTGACAAATGCACAGAGATAGTCGGACAGAGTGACACACAGACACAGATTAATACTGATAGACAGACACAAACAGCTGGTAGATTGTGACAAATGCATAGAAACTGCCGGACAGTATGAGATAGAGACACAGATTTATACAGATAGACAGACATAGCCAGCGAAACAGAATGTGACAAATGAATAGAGACAGCCGGAGAGAGTGAGACAGAGACACAGATTAATACAGATCTACAGGTACAGACGGCTAAACAGAATGTGACAAATGCATAGCGATAGCAGGACAAACAGAGTGAGACACAGACACAGATTAATACAGATATAGAGGCACAGACAGCTACACAGATTGTGTGAAATGCATAGCGACAGTCACAGAGTGAGACAGAGACACAGATTAATATGTTGCTCAGAAGGGAAGGGGGAGAGGAGTAGAGCATTAGTCATTGGAGACTCCATAGTAAGGGGGATAGATAGGAGATTCTGTGGGAACGAGAGAGTCTCGCGGTTGGTGTGTTGGCTCCCAGGTGCCAGGATGCGTGATGTCTCGGATCGTGTTTTCGGGATCCTTAAGGGGGAGGGGGAGCAGCCCCAAGTCGTGGTCAACGTAGGTACCAACGACATAGGTAGGAAAAGGGATAGGGATATAAGGCAGGAATTCAGGGATCTAGGGTGAAAACTTAGATCTAGGACAAACAGAGTTATGAAAATGAAATGAATGAAATGAAAATCACTTATTGTCACAAGTAGTCTTCAAATGAGGTTACTGTGAAAAGCCCCTAGTCGCCGCATTCCAGCGCCTGATCGGGGAGGCTGGTACGGGAATTAAACCGTGCTTCTGGCCTGCCTTGGTCTGCTTTAAATCCAGCAATTTAGCCCTGTGCTAAACCAGCCCCTATTATCTCTCGGTTGTTACCCGTGCCACGTGACAGCGAGACGAGGAATAGGGAGAGAGAGAGGAGTTGAACACGTGGCTACAGGGATGGTGCAGGAGGGAGGGTTTCAGATTTCTGGATAATTGGCGCTCATTCTGGGTTCGGTTGGACCTCTACAAACGGGATGGTCTACACCTCGACCAGAGGGGTTCCAATATCCGGTTGGGGGGGTGGGGGGGATTTCGTAATGCTCTTGGGGAGGGTTTAAACTAGTTCAGAAGGGGCTTGGGAACCTGAATTGTAGCTCCAGTATACAGGAGATTGAGAGTAGTGAGGTCATGACTAAGGTTTCAAAGTTGCAGGAGTGTACCGGGAGGCAGGTAGGTGGATTAAAGTGTGTCTTCTTCAATGCCAGATTAATCCGGAATAAGGTGGGTGAACTTGCGGCATGGGTTGGTACCTGGGACTTCGATGTTGTGGCCATTTCGGAGAGCAGGGACAGGAATGGTTGTTGCAGGTGCCGGGATTTCGATATTTCAGTAAGCACAGGGAAGGTGGTAAAAGAGGGGGAAGGGTGGCATTGTTAGTCAAGGACAGTATTACGGTGGCAGAAAGGACGTCTGACGAGGACTCGTCCACTGAGGTAGTATGGGCTGAGGTTAGAAAAAGGAAAGGAGAGTCGCCCTGTTAGGGGTTTTCTATACGCCTCCGAAAGGTTCCAGAGATGTTGAGGAAAGGATTGCAAAGATGATTCTGGATAGGAGTGAAAGCAGCAGGGTAATTGTTATGGGGGACTTTAACTTTCCAAATATTGACTGGAAACGCTATAGTTCGGGGACTTTAGATGGGTCTGTTCTTGTGCAATTTGTGCAGGAGGGTTTCCTGACACAGTATGTAGACAGGCCAACGAGAGGCGAGGCCATATTGGATTTGGTACTGGGTAATGAGCCAGGAAAGGTGTTAGATTTGGAGGTAGGTGAGCACTTTGGTGATAGTGACCACAATTCGATTAAGTTTACTTTAGTGATGGAAAGGGATAGGTATATAACGTAGGGCAAGAGTTATATCTGGGGGAAAGGCAATTATGATGCGATGAGGCATGACTTAGGATGAATCGGATGGAGAGGAAAACTGGAGGGGATGGGCACAATGGAAATGTGGAGCTTGTTCAAGGAAAAGCTACTGCGTGTCCTTGATAAGTATGTACCTGTCAGGCAGGGAGGAAGTGGTCCAGAAAGGGAACCGTAGTTTTCTAAAGCAGTCGAAACACTTGTCAATAGGAAGAAGGAGGCTTATGTAAAGATGAGACATTAAGGTTCAGTTAGGGCGCTAGAGATTTACAAGTTAGCTAGGAAGGACCTAGAGAGAGAGCTAAGAAGAGCCAGGAGGGAACATGAGAAGTCTTTGACAGGTAGGATCAAGGATAACCCTAAAACTTTCTCTAGATATGTCAGGAATAAAAGAATGACTGGGGTAAGAGTAGGGCCACTCAAGGACGTAGTGGGAAGTTGTGCGTGCAGTCCGATGAGATAGGAGAGGTGATAACTGAATATTCTTTTACTAAAGTTTTGTACAGCTGCATCATCACCTCACGGCTCTTAAATTCAATCGCTCCGTTAATGAACGCTAGCACACCATAGGCTTTCTTCACAGCTCTATCCACTGGAGTGGCAACTTTCAAAGATGTATGAACATAGACCCCATGATCGCTCTGCTCCTCCACATTGTCAAGGACTCTACCGTTAACTCTGTTTTCCGCATTCATATTTGTCCTTCCAAAATGGACAACCTCACTCTTTTCAGAGTTAAACTCCATCTTCCACTTCTCAGCCCAGCTCTGCATCCTATCTATGTCTCTTTGCAGCCGACAACATCCCTCCTCACTATCCACAACTCCACCAATCTTCGTATAGTCTGCACATTTACTGGCCCGCCCTTCAACTCCCTCATCCAAGTCATTAATGAAAATCACAAACAGCAGAGGACCGAGAACTGATCACTGCGGTACGCCACTGGTAACTGGGATGCAGGCTGAATATTTCCCATCCACCACTACTCTCTGACTTCTATCGGTTAGCCAGTTCGTTATCCAACTGGCCAAATTTCCAACTATCCTATGCATCCTAACATTCTGCAGAAGCCTACCATGGGGAACCTTATCAAATGCCTTACTAAAATCCGTGTACACTACATCCACTGCTTTACCTTCATCCACATGCTTGGTCACCACCTCAAAGAATTCAATAAGATTGTAAGGCAAGACCTACCCCTCACAAATCCGTGCCGACTATCCCTAATCAAGCAGTGTCTTTCCAGATGCTCAGAAATCCTATCCTTCAGTACCATTTCCATTACTTTGCCTACCACCGAAGTAAGACTAACTGGCCTGGAATTCCCAGGGTTATCCCGATTACCTTTTTTGAACAGCGGCACGACATTCGCCACTCTCCAATCCCCTGGTACCACCCCTGTTGACAGTGAGGACGAAAAGATCATTGCCAACGGCTCTGCCATTTCATCTCTTGCTTCCCATAGAATCCTTGGATATATCCCGTCAGGCCCGGGGGACTTGTCTATACTCAAGTTTTTCAAAATGCCCAACACATCTTCCTTCCTAACAAGTATGTCCTCGAGCTTACCAGTCTCTTTCACACTGTCCTCTCCAACAATATGGCCCCTCTCATTTGTAAATACAGAAGAAAAGTACTCGTTCAAGAGCTCTCCTATATCTTCAGACTCAATACACAATATCCCGCTACTGCCCTTGATCGGACCTACACTCGCTCGAGTCATTCTCATATTTCTCACATATGTGTAAAAGTCCTTGGGGTTTTCCTTGATCCTACACGCAAAAGATTGTTCATGCCCTCTCTTAGCTCCCCTAATCCCTTTCTTCAGTTCCCTCCTGGCTATCGTGTATCCCTCCAACGCCCTGTCTGAACCTTGTTTCCTCAGCCTTACATAAGTCTCCTTTTTCCTCTTAACAAGACATTCAACCTCTCTTGTCAACCATGGTACCGTCTCTTCTCTGCCTGACAGGGACATACATATCAAGGACACGTAGCACCTGTTTCTTAAACTAGTTCCACATTTCACTTGTGTCCTTCCATGACAGCCTATGTTCCCAACTTACGCACTTCAATTCTTGTCTGACAACGTCGTATTTACCCTTCCCCCAATTGAAAAGCTTGCCCTGTTGCACGCACCTATCCATCTCCATTACTAAAGTGAAAGTCACAGAATTGTGGTCAGTCTCTCCAAAATGCTCCCCCACTAAGAAATCTATCACTTGCCCTGGTTCATTACCAAGTACTAAATCCAATATTGCCCCTCCTCTGGTCGGACAATCTACATAATGTGTTAGAAAAGCTTCCTGGACACACTGCACAAACACCACCACATAGACAAACACAGACTCACAGACTGAGACAGACACACAGAAAGGGTCAGTAGCATATATTGAAATGTTCATGCTAAGATCGCTTCCCCACAAAACGATGCATGGTATAACTTGTCATTGCACGGTAATTCACTGTCTTTAACCATTGGCGCTATTTCTCGTGGTCCATCCATGTGTCAGATGTGGTCCCTCACACCCCTCCGCGTGAACGCCCACTCCCAATAGACCGGGCTGATATAGGATATTCAGAGGGACATGACGTCATATCCCACACCAGCTCATTCAGAACTTTGGAAACATATCTGAATACAATCCTGTTCTCAAATCGCTCCACCTCCCGCTTGTTTTCTCAATAGACTTCAATCAGAATTGTCTGATTATCAATGACATGCCAGTGCAAACAACCACTGCTCCTTCAGCCAATCAACAGCTTTAGTTATTTACCAAACATCTATAACCGCCAATTAATCTTGCTGTGCACCAAGGAGAAAGCCCTCAAATTGTCATATCTCCCCACCCAATAAAGTCCCTGTCCTCGGGCAGATGTATCGAGCAGTCTGCCTGTAACCCTTTATAATACTGTCCGACTCATCCGAAAGTGGTTCCTTCATAATTCGACGCAAAAAAACGCGACTGCTCGGACGGTCAATTTTTTTCCCAGAATTTATTCTTTCATAACGCGCAGTACGGTAGCACAGTGGGTAGCACTGTGGCTTCACAGCTCCAGGGTCCCAGGTTCGATTCCCCGCTGAGTCACTGTCTGTGCAGGGTCTGCACGTTCTCCCCGTGACTGCGTGGGTTTCCTCCGGGTGCTCCGGTTTCCTCCCACTGTCCAAAGATGTGCAGGTGAGGCGGATCGGCCAAGATAAATTGTCCTTAGTGTCCAAAAAGGTGAGCTGGGGTTGCTGGGTTACGGACATAGGGTGGAGGCGTGGGTTTAACTGGGGTACCCTTTCCTATGGGCCGGTGGAGACTCGATGGGTCGATTGGCCTCCTCCTGCACTCTATATTCTATGATTTCTATGGTAAGACCACAGGGTCGGGTGTAGGCCATTCGGCTAATCGAGCCATTCAATTAGATCATGACCGATCTGACGTGATAATCCTCAACACCACGCTTCCCGCTCTTTCCGCATAGCTCTCGATTCCATTACTGATTAAAAATCTGTCTATCTCAACACTGAATGTTTTTCACGACCCAACCGTTGGACACATCGGCGGTAAATAATTCCACAGATTCACTGCTCTCTGAAAGAATAAATACCTCCCCATGTCTGTATAAAATGAGAGATGTCTTAGTCAGATATTAGTGCCTTTTGAGTTCGACTCCCCCACAAGGGGGACAACGTCAATCATCGACACCGACAATCCACCGTGAGATTCCTATAATTCCCAATAATCTGCTTTTCTTTTTAAAAAGTGAATTTATTACATTGTTTTAAATTATTTTTTGACATATTCATTCGCTTTTACATGCCACTTTGAAGCTTCATGTATGGGAACACTGATCTCAAGGCCATATGATAGGTACCTAATCTATAGTGTGAGATCTGTGGAAGGCTGCCAACAATTTGGAATTTGCAATTGGTGGGACTATGAGCGCAGAGAAGTCATCCAAGATTACTAATACTGCTCAATAGGTGTATTTTATGGTACACAAACTTTAATCTAAACACATACCTAACCATACTCATATTAAGGAAACCTCTTTGCAATTGACAGCTAATACAGTTTGTAAATTACTGAAAAACACAACTTGATCGCACTATCTAAAGCTTCCAAAATATATTCAAGGTTAGTAACCTAATACACTTCAATTTCCACATCTAAATAAAGTCAACATCAGAGCTACTTGCTTCTGAAGAGGAACAACTAAACCGGAGGGCGTAGACTTATTCCGGTTACGGCACAAATTTAGCGTGGGGATTTTCGCGGCTAAACAAATCACTTACAAGGGCCCACCCGAGATGAGAAGTTGTGATCTGACCGCGACAGACTGGAGGGTGGAGTTTATTGTATTTATCAATCAATATTTATGGTAGAAATCAAGCACCAGGGACCACATAGGTAATTGTAACTTAATTTAATAACAATGTAATAAGTAAGTTGGGCAGCACGGTGGTACAGTGGTTAGGAGTGCTGCCTCATAGCGCCGAGGTCCAAGGTTCGATCCCGGTTCTGGGTCACTGTCCGTACGGAGTTTCATTCTCCCCGTGTTTACGTTCGTTGCACCCCCACAACCCGAAAATGTGCAGGGCAGGTGGATTGGCCATACTAAATTGCCCCTTAATTGCAACAAAATGACTGGGTACTCTAAATTTATTAAAAACAAGAATATAATGAGCACTGATTTTTTTATTGATTACTTACTGCTAGAAATGTCAGTAAGCGGGCTAAAATGCTTCCCCTGTGAGATGTGGGAAATCCTTGACAGTTCAAGCGTTCAAATCAAGTGTATCTGCAGTATGTATACCCAATTGCAGATCCTCACAGATGCCTTCAATCGGTTGAAGCACAAGTTGGATCAATTGAGGAGCATTCAGGCGACGAAAAGCATCACAAAGAGGCGTTCTAGAGACCTGGTCACACCCCCGGTACAGATGGGTGACAGCTGTCATAACAACAAACTTTATTGTCACCAGTAGGTGCATCTGACATGTGGGAGACTTCCAAAGTTTGACTCTGTCTTTCTCTCTCTCAGTTATTCTGTATCCATCTGTCTGTCTGTCTGTCTGTCTCCCTCTCCCTCTCTCTCTGTCTGCTACCCCAAGTGACGAATGCTTACTTTAGCTTTTCATTTCCTCTTAAACCCCTTGTCGAATAATATTGCCATGTTTTTTATTCAGTTTCATGGCGCTAAAATCCCCAGCACGTCGGCACAGTGCAATATATCTGCCTGGTAACATATTCTGCCATATGTGTGGAACATTTAAGAGTTAATTAATATTGAAATATGTTAAACATAATTGGATTCGTGCAGGTATGGATCAGTCTGGATAAATAAGTGCAGGGGGTTCAGTCTATCAATCCGACATTTATGACGCCCATTTATTCAAGAATTATCTGTTTCATTTTTTCGAAATATTTGACAGAGATTTTCACCAAGCATTGTTCAACAGGGTCAGTAAACAAGACTTCCGATGGCCCATTGCTTCCACTCTCAATGGTTAAGTTTATTTTGTATGAGGAGCTCTGTCTCTGATCTGAAACAACTGGTTTCCGCTACAAACGCTGACTGTCACTAAAATACAACCAGGCGGAATTTAAAATGTTCTATCCACTAATTGTGGATTTTGTTTCTTCATTTATGGATTTCATGTTGCGTTTCGGACAGTGCACAAACTAATTCCAGATTCCGAAAATTGAAACAATATTCGGTTCTTATTATTTAAACGGCACGTTCTGCTTCATCTCCTTGATTTAACTAATTGAATAATCTGTACAGACGGCGGAGATTAATGTTTTTTAGTGAACACATTACGTATGGATCCATATCGTGCCAGGGACAGGCACACAGATAGTGACAGACACACAAAAAGGTAGAGACAAACAGAGGGAAGCATACAGGGACAGGCAAACAGAGAGTCACAGACACACAGAAAGGCAGAGACAAACAGAGGGAAGCACACAGGGACAGACACACAGATAGTGACAGGTACACAGAAAGGCAGAGACAAACAGAGGTAAGCACACAGGGACAGGCACACAGAAAGTGACAGACACACAGAAAGGCAGAGATTAACAGAGGGAAGCACACAGGGACAGGGACACAGATAGTGACAGGCACACAGAAATGCAGAGACAAACAGAGGGAATTGGCAAATAGGTTTAAGGAAAATCCCAAGGCTTTTTACACGTACATAAAAAGCAAGAGGGTAGCCAGATAAAGGGTTGGCCCACTGAAGGATAGGCAAGGGAATCTATGTGTGGAGCCAGAGGAAATGGGCGAGGTACTAAATGAAAACTTTGCATCAGTATTCTCCAAAGAGAAGCAATTGGTAGATGTTGAGTCTGGAGAAGGGTGTGTAGATAGTCTGGGTCACATTGAGATGCAAAAAGACGAGGTGTTGGGTGTCTTAAAAAATATTAAGGTAGATAAGTCCCCAGGGCCTGATGGGATCTACCCCAGAATACTGAAGGAGGCTGGAGAGGAAATTGCTGAGGCCTTGACAGAAATCTTTGGATCCTCACTGTCTTCAGGGTATGTCCCGGAGGACTGGAGGATAGCCAATGTTGTTTCTCTGTTTAAGAAGGGTAGCAAGGATAATTCAGGGAACTACAGGCCGGTGAGCCTTACTTCAGTGGTAGGGAAATTACTCGAGAGAATTCTTCGAGACAGGATCTACTCCCATTTGGAAGCAAATGGACGTATTAGTGAGAGGCAGCATGATTCTGTGAAGGGGAGGTCGTGTCTCACTAACTTGATAGAGTTATTCGAGGAGTTCACTAAGATGATGGATGCAGGTAGGGCACTGGATGTTGTCTATATGGACTTCAGTAAGGCCTTTGACAAGGTCCCTCATGGTAGACTAGTACAAAAGGTGAAGTCACACGGGATCGGGGTGAGCTGGCAAGGTGGATACAGAACTGGCTAAGGCATAGAAGGCAGAGAGTTGCAATGGAAGGATACTTTTCTAATTGGAGGGCTGTGACCGGTGGTGTTCCACAGGGATCAGTGCTGGGACCTTTGCTCTTTGTAGTATATATAAATGATTTGGAGGAAAATGTAACTGGCCTGATTAGTAAGTTTGCAGACGACACAACGGTTGGTGGAATTGCGGATAGCGATGAGGACTGTCAGAGGATACAGCAGGATTTTGATTGTTTGGAGACTTGGGCGGAGAGATGGCCGATGGAGTTTAATCCGGACAAATGTGATGCAATGCATATTGGAAGGTCTAATGCAGGTAGGGAATATACAGTGAATGGTAGAACCCTCAAGAGTATTGAAAGTCAAAGAGATCTAGGAGTACAGGTCCACAGGTCATTGAAAGGGGCAACACAGGTGGAGAAGGTAGTCAAGAAGGCATACGGCATGCTTGCCTTCATTGGCCGGGACATTGAGTATAAGAATTGGCAAGTCATGTTGCAGCTGTATAGAACCTTAGTTAGGCCACACTTGGAGTATAGTGATCAATTCTGTTGCCACACTACCAGAAGGATGTGGAGGCCTTAGAGTGGGTGCAGAAGAGATTTACCAGAATGTTGCCTGGTATGGAGGGCATTAGCTATGAGGAGCGGTTGAATAAACTCGGTTTGTTCTCACTGGAACGAAGGAGGTTGAGGGGACACCTGATAGAGGTCTACAAAATTATGAGGGGCATAGACAGAGTGGATAGTCAGAGGCTTTTCCCCAGGGTAGAGGGGTCAATTACAAGGGGGCATAGGTTTAAGGTGAGAGGGGCAAGGTTTCGAGTAGATGTACGAGGCAAGTTTTTTTACGCAGAGGGTAGTGGGTGCCTGGAACTCGCTACCGGAGGAGTTGGTGGAAGCAGGGACGATAGTGACATTTAAGGGGCATCTTGACAAATACATGAATATGATGCGAATAGAGGGATACGAACCCAGGAAGTGTAGAAGATTGTAGTTTAGTCGGGCAGCATGGTCGGCACGGGATTGGAGGGCCGAAGGGCCTGTTCCTGTGCTGTACATTTCTTTGTTCTTTGTTCTTTGTTGACACAGGGACAGGCGCACAGAAAGTGACAGACACACAGAAAGGCAGAGACAAACCGCGAGAAGCACATAGGACAGGCACGCAGATAGTGACAGACACACTGAAAGGTAGAGTCCAGCAGAGGTAAGCACACAGGGACAGGCACACAGATAGTGACAGACACACAGAAAGGCAGAGACAAACAGAGGGAAGCACACAGGGACAGGCACACAGCTAGTGACAGACACACAGAAAGGCAGAGATTAACAGAGGGAAGCACACAGGGACAGGCACACAGACAGTGACAGACACACAGAAAGGCAGAGACAAACAGAGTGAAGCACAAAGTGACAGACACGCAGATAGTGACAGACACACAGAAAGGCAGAGATTAACAGAGGTAAGCACACAGGGACAGACACACAGAAAGTGACAGACACACAGAAAGGCAGAGATTAACAGAGGTAAGCACACAGGGACAGGCACACAGATAGTGACAGACACACAGAAAGGCAGAGACAAACAGAGAGAAGCACACAGGGACAGGCACACAGATAGTGACAGACACACAGAAAGGCAGACATTAACAGAGGGAAGCACACAGGGACAGGCACGCAGATAGTGACAGACACACAGAAAGGCAGAGACAAACAGAGGTAAGCACACAGGGACAGGCACAATGAAAGTGACAGACACACCGAAAGGCAGAGATTAACAGACGTAAGCACACAAGGACAGGCACACAGATAGTGACAGACTCACAGAAAGGCAGAGACAAACAGAGGGAAGCACACAGGGACAGACACACAGATAGTGTCAGACACAAAGAAAGGCAGAGATTAACAGAGTGAAGCACACAGGCAAAGGAACGCAGATAGTGACAGACACACAGAAAGGCAGAGACAAACAGAGAAGCACACGTGGACAGGCACACAGATAGTGACAGACACAATGAAAAGCAGAGACAAACAGAGGTAAGCACACAGGGACAGGCACACAGAAAGGCAGAGATTAACAGAGGGAAGAACACAGGGACAGACACACAGATAGTGACAGACACAATGAAAGGCAGGGATTAACAGAGGTAAACACACAGGTACAGGCACACAGATAGTGACCGCCACACAGAAAGGCAGAGATTAACAGAGGGAATCACAAAGGGACAGGCACACAGAAAGTGACAGACACACAGAAAGGCAGAGATTAACAGAGGGAAGCACACAGGGACAGGCACACAGATAGTGACAGACACACAGGAATGCAGAGACAAACAGTGGTAAGCACACAGGGGCAGGGACACAGATAATGACAGACACACAGAAAGGGAGATACAAACAAAAGTAAGCACAGAGGGACAGACACACAGTTAGTGACAGACAGACAGAAAGGAAGCGATTAAAAGAGGTAAGCACACAGGTACAGGCACACAGATAGTAACAGACACACTGAAAGGAAGAGACAAACAGAAGTAAGCACACAGGGACAGGCACACAGATAGTGGCAGGCACACAGAAATGCAGAGATTAACAGAGGTAAGCACACAGGTACTGGCACACAGATAGTGACAGACACACTGAAAGGGAGAGACAAACAGCAGTAAGCACACAGGGACAGACACACAGATAGTGGCAGACACAATAAAATGCAGAGATTAACAGAGGTAAGCACACAGGGACAGACACACAGAAAGTGACAGGCACACAGAAATGCCGAGAATAACAGAGGTAAGCACACAGGGACAGACACACAGATAGTGACAGACACACAGGAAGGCAGAGACAAACAGAAGGAAGCACACAGGGACAGGCACACAGAAAGTGACAGACACACAGAAAGGCAGAGATTAACAGAGGGAAGCACACAGGGACAGGCACACAGATAGTAACAGACACACTGAAAGGCAGAGACAAACAGAGGTAAGCACAGAGGGACAGGCACAATGAAAGTGACAGACACACAGAAAGGCGGCGATAAACCGAGGTAAGCACACAGGGACAGGCACACAGATAGTGAAAGACACACAAAAAGGCAGAGACAAACAGAGGGAAGCACACAGGATAGGCACACAGACAGTGACAGACACACAGATAGGCAGAGATTAACAGAGGGAAGCACACAGGGACATGCACACAGAAAGTGACAGACACACAAAAAGGCAGAGACTAGCAGAGGGAAGCACACAGGGACAGACACACAGAAAGTGACAGACCGACAGAAAGGCAGGGATTACCAAAGGGAAGCACACAGGGACAGGCACACAGATAGTGACAGACACACAGAAAGGCAGAGACAAACAGAGGTAAGCACACAGAGACAGACACACAGACAGTGGAAGACACACAGAAATGCAGAGACAAAACAGAGGTAAGCACACAGGGACAGTCACACAGAAATTGACAGACACACAGAAAGACATAGATTAACAGAGGTAAGCACACAGGGACAGACACACAGATAGTGACAGACACACTGAAAGTCAGAGACAAACAGAGGTAAGCACACAGGGACAGGAACACAGATAGTGACAGACACACAGAGAGGCAGAGACAAACAGCGGGAAGCACACAGGGACAGGCACACAGATAGTGACAGACACACAGAAAGGCAGAGACAAACAGAGGGAAGCACACAGGGACAGGCGCACAGATAATGACAGACACACTGAAAGGCAGAGACAAACAGAGGTAAGCACACAGGGACAGGCACACAGAAAGGCAGAGATTACCAGAGTGAAGCACACGGGGCAGGCACACAGATAGTGACAGACACACAGAAAGGCAGAGATTAACAGAGGGAAGCACACAGGGACAGGGACACTGATCGTGACAGTCACACAGAAAGGCAGAGACAAACAGAGGGAAGCACACAGGGACAGGCACACAGAATGTGACAGACACACAGAAAGGCAGAGACAAACAGAGGGAAGCACTAAGGGACAGCACACAGAAAGTGACAGGCACACAGGTAGGCAGAGATTAACAGATGTAAGCACACAGGGAAAAGCACACAGATAGTGACAGACACACAGAGAGGCAGAGACAAACAGCGGGAAGCACACAGGGACAGACACACAGATAGTGACAGACACACAGAAAGGAGGAGACAAACAGATGGAAGCACAGAGGGACAGGCACACAGATAATGACAGACACACTGAAAGGCAGAGAGAACAGAGGTAAGCACACAGGGACAGGCACACAGGGAGGCAGAGATTACCGGAGGGAAGCACACAGGGACAGGCACACAGATAGTGACAGACACACAGAAATCAGAGATTAACAGAGGGAAGCACACAGGGACAGGGACACAGATAGTGACAGCCACACAGAAAGGCATGAGACAAACAGAGGGCAGCACACAGGGACAGGCACACAGAAAGTGACAGACACACAGAAAGGCAGAGACAAACAGAGGGAAGCAGTAAGGGACAGGCACACAGATAGTGACAGACACACAGAAAGGCAGAGACAAACAGAGGTAAGCACACTGAGAAAGACACACAGACAGTGGCAGAGACACAGAAATGCAGAGACAAACGGAGGTAAGCACACAGGGACAGGCACACAGAAAGTGACAGACTCACAGAAAGGCAGAGATTAACAGAGGTAAGCACACAGGGACAGACACACAGATAGTGACAGGCACACAGAAAGGCAGAGACAAACAGAGGTAAGCACACAGGAACAGGCACACAGAAAGAGACAGACACACAGGAAGGCAGAGATTAACAGAGGTAAGCACATAGGGACAGGCACACAGAAAGTGACAGACACACAGAAAGGCAGAGTTTTACAGAGGTAAGCACACAGGTACTGGCACACAGATAGTGACAGACACACTGAAAGGGAGAGACAAACAGCAGTAAGCACACAGGGACAGACACACAGATAGTGGCAGGCACAATAAAATGCAGAGATTAACAGAGGTAAGCACACAGGGACAGACACACAGAAAGTGACAGGCACACAGAAATGCCGAGAATAACAGAGGTAAGCACACAGGGACAGACACACAGATAGTGACAGACACACAGGAAGGCAGAGACAAACAGAAGGAAGCACACAGGGACAGGCACACAGAAAGTGACAGACACACAGAAAGGCAGAGATTAACAGAGGGAAGCACACAGGGACAGGCACACAGATAGTAACAGACACACTGAAAGGCAGAGACAAACAGAGGTAAGCACAGAGGGACAGGCACAATGAAAGTGACAGACACACAGAAAGGCAGCGATAAACCGAGGTAAGCACACAGGGACAGGCACACAGATAGTGAAAGACACACAAAAAGGCAGAGACAAACAGAGGGAAGCACACAGGACAGGCACACAGACAGTGACAGACACACAGATAGGCAGAGATTAACAGAGGGAAGCACACAGGGACATGCACACAGAAAGTGACAGACACACAAAAAGGCAGAGACTAGCAGAGGGAAGCACACAGGGACAGACACACAGTAAGTGACAGACCGACAGAAAGGCAGGGATTACCAAAGGGAAGCACACAGGGACAGGCACACAGATAGTGACAGACACACAGAAAGGCAGAGACAAACCGAGGTAAGCACACAGAGACAGACACACAGACAGTGGAAGACACACAGAAATGCAGAGACAAAACAGAGGTAAGCACACAGGGACAGTCACACAGAAATTGACAGACACACAGAAAGACATAGATTAACAGAGGTAAGCACACAGGGACAGACACACAGATAGTGACAGACACACTGAAAGTCAGAGACAAACAGAGGTAAGCACACAGGGACAGGAACACAGATAGTGACAGACACACTGAAAGTCAGAGACAAACAGAGGTAAGCACACAGGGACAGGAACACAGATAGTGACAGACACACAGAGAGGCAGAGACAAACAGCGGGAAGCACACAGGGACAGGCACACAGATAGTGACAGACACACAGAAAGGCAGAGACAAACAGAGGGAAGCACACAGGGACAGGCGCACAGATAATGACAGACACACTGAAAGGCAGAGACAAACAGAGGTAAGCACACAGGGACAGGCACACAGAAAGGCAGAGATTACCAGAGTGAAGCACACGGGGCAGGCACACAGATAGTGACAGACACACAGAAAGGCAGAGATTAACAGAGGGAAGCACACAGGGACAGGGACACTGATCGTGACAGTCACACAGAAAGGCAAAGACAAACAGAGGGAAGCACACAGGGACAGGCACACAGAAAGTGACAGACACACAGAAAGGCAGAGACAAACAGAGGTAAGCACAGAGGGACAGGCACAATGAAAGTGACAGACACACAGAAAGGCAGCGATAAACCGAGGTAAGCACACAGGGACAGGCACACAGATAGTGAAAGACACACAAAAAGGCAGAGACAAACAGAGGGAAGCACACAGGACAGGCACACAGACAGTGACAGACACACAGATAGGCAGAGATTAACAGAGGGAAGCACACAGGGACATGCACACAGAAAGTGACAGACACACAAAAAGGCAGAGACTAGCAGAGGGAAGCACACAGGGACAGACACACAGTAAGTGACAGACCGACAGAAAGGCAGGGATTACCAAAGGGAAGCACACAGGGACAGGCACACAGATAGTGACAGACACACAGAAAGGCAGAGACAAACCGAGGTAAGCACACAGAGACAGACACACAGACAGTGGAAGACACACAGAAATGCAGAGACAAAACAGAGGTAAGCACACAGGGACAGTCACACAGAAATTGACAGACACACAGAAAGACATAGATTAACAGAGGTAAGCACACAGGGACAGACACACAGATAGTGACAGACACACTGAAAGTCAGAGACAAACAGAGGTAAGCACACAGGGACAGGAACACAGATAGTGACAGACACACTGAAAGTCAGAGACAAACAGAGGTAAGCACACAGGGACAGGAACACAGATAGTGACAGACACACAGAGAGGCAGAGACAAACAGCGGGAAGCACACAGGGACAGGCACACAGATAGTGACAGACACACAGAAAGGCAGAGACAAACAGAGGGAAGCACACAGGGACAGGCGCACAGATAATGACAGACACACTGAAAGGCAGAGACAAACAGAGGTAAGCACACAGGGACAGGCACACAGAAAGGCAGAGATTACCAGAGTGAAGCACACGGGGCAGGCACACAGATAGTGACAGACACACAGAAAGGCAGAGATTAACAGAGGGAAGCACACAGGGACAGGGACACTGATCGTGACAGTCACACAGAAAGGCAAAGACAAACAGAGGGAAGCACACAGGGACAGGCACACAGAAAGTGACAGACACACAGAAAGGCAGAGACAAACAGAGGGAAGCACTAAGGGACAGCACACAGAAAGTGACAGGCACACAGGTAGGCAGAGATTAACAGATGTAAGCACACAGGGACAGGCACACAGATAGTGACAGACACACAGAGAGGCAGAGACAAACAGCGGGAAGCACACAGGGACAGACACACAGATAGTGACAGACACGCAGAAAGGAGGAGACAAACAGATGGAAGCACAGAGGGACAGGCACACAGATAATGACAGACACACTGAAAGGCAGAGAGAACAGAGGTAAGCACACAGGGACAGGCACACAGGGAGGCAGAGATTACCGGAGGGAAGCACACAGGGACAGGCACACAGATAGTGACAGACACACAGAAATCAGAGATTAACAGAGGGAAGCACACAGGGACAGGGACACAGATAGTGACAGCCACACAGAAAGGCATGAGACAAACAGAGGGCAGCACACAGGGACAGGCACACAGAAAGTGACAGACACACAGAAAGGCAGAGACAAACAGAGGGAAGCAGTAAGGGACAGGCACACAGATAGTGACAGACACACAGAAAGGCAGAGACAAACAGAGGTAAGCACACTGAGAAAGACACACAGACAGTGGCAGAGACACAGAAATGCAGAGACAAACAGAGGTAAGCACACACAGAGGTAAGCACACAGGGACAGGCACACAGAAAGTGACAGACTCACAGAAATGCAGAGATTAACAGAGGTAAGCACACAGGGACAGACACACAGATAGTGACAGACACACAGAAAGGCAGAGACAAACAGAGGTAAGCACACAGGAACAGGCACACAGAAAGTGACAGACGCACAGGAAGGCAGAGATTAACAGAGGTAAGCACATAGGGACAGGCACACAGAAAGTGACAGACACACAGAAAGGCAGAGTTTTACAGAGGTAAGCACACAGGAACAGGCACACAGAAAGAGACAGACACACAGAAAGGCAGAGATTAACAGAGGTAAGCACACAGGGACAGGCACACAGAAAGTGACAGACACACAGAAAGGCAGAGACAAACAGAGGTAAGCACACAGGGACAGGCACACAGATAGTGACAGACACACTGAAAGGCAGAGACAAACAGAGGTAAGCGCACAGGGCAGGCACATAGAAATTGACAGACACACAGAAAGGCAGAGATTAACAGAGGTAAGCAGACAGGGACAGGCACACAGAAAGTGACAGACAGACAGAAAGGCAGAGATTAACAGAGGTAAGAACACAGGGACAGGCACACAGATAGTGACAGACACACAGAGAGGCAGAGACAAACAGCGGGAAGCACAGAGGGACAGGCACACAGATAGTGACAGACACACAGAAAGGCAGTGACAAACTGAGGGAAGCACACAGGGACAGGCACACAGAAAGTGACAGACACACAGATAGGCAGAGATTAACAGAGGGAAGCACACAGGGACATGCACACAGAAAGTGACAGACACACAAAAAGGCAGAGACAAGCAGAGGGAAGCACACAGGGACAGACATACAGAAAGTGACAGACCCACAGAAAGGCAGGGATTACCAAAGGGAAGCACACAGGGACAGGCACACAGATAGTGACAAACACACAGAAAGGCAGAGACAAACAGAGGTAAGCACACAGAGACAGACACACAGACAGTGGCAGACACACAGAAATGCAGAGACAAAACAGAGGTAAGCACACAGGGACAGTCACACAGAAATTGACAGACACACAGAAAGACAGAGATTACCAGAGGTAAGCACACAGGGACAGACACACAGATAGTGACAGACACACTGAAAGGCAGAGACAAACAGAGGTAAGCACACAGGGACAGGCAAACAGATAGTGACAGACACACAGAGAGGCAGAGACAAACAGTGGGAAGCACACAGGGACAGGCGCACAAATAGTCACAGACACACAGAAAGGCAGAGACAAACAGAGGGAAGCACACAGGGACAGACACACAGATAGTGACAGGTACACAGAAAGGCAGAGACAAACAGAGGTAAGCACACAGGGACAGGCACACAGATAGTCACAGACACACAGAAAGGCAGAGACAAACAGAGTGAAGCACACAGGGACAGACACACAGATAGTGACAGGTACACAGAAAGGCAGAGACAAACAGAGGTAAGCACACAGGGACAGGGACACATATAGTGACAGACACACAGAAATGCAGAGACAAACAGAGGGAATTGGCAAATAGGGTTAAGGAAAATCCCAAGGCTTTTTACACGTACATAAAAAGCAAGAGGGTAGCCAGATAAAGGGTTGGCCCACTGAAGGATAGGCAAGGGAATCTATGTGTGGAGCCAGAGGAAATGGGCGAGGAACTAAATGAAAACTTTGCATCAGTATTCTCCAAAGAGAAGAAATTGGTAGATGTTGAGTCTGGAGAAGGGTGTGTAGATAGTCTGGGTCACATTGAGATCCAAAAAGACGAGGTGTTGGGTGTCTTAAAAAATATTAAGGTAGGTAAGTCCCCAGGGCCTGATGGGATCTACCCCAGAATTCTGAAAGAGGCTGGAGAGGAAATTGCTGAGGCCTTGACAGAAATCTTTGGATCCTCACTGTCTTCAGGGTATGTCCCGGAGGACTGGAGAATAGCCAATGTTGTTTCTCTGTTTAAGAAGGGTAGCAAGGATAATTCAGGGAACAACAGGCCGGTGAGCCTTACTTCAGTGGTAGGGAAATTACTGGAGAGAATTCTTCGAGACAGGATCTACTCCCATTTGGAAGCAAATGGACGTATTAGTGAGAGGCAGCATGATTCTGTGAAGAGGAGGTCGTATCTCACTAACTTGATAGAGTTTTTCGAGGAGGTCACTAAGATGATGGATGCAGGTAGGGCACTGGATGTTGTCTATATGGACTTCAGTAAGGCCTTTGACAAGGTCCCTCATGGTAGACTAGTACAAAAGGTGAAGTCACACGGGAAAGGGGGGAGCTGGCAAGGTGGATACAGAACTGGCTAGGGCATAGAAGGCAGAGAGTTGCAATGGAAGGATGATTTTCTAATTGGAGGGCTGTGACCGGTGGTGTTCCACACGGATCAGTGCTGGGACCTTTGCTCTTTGTAGTATATATAAATGATTTGGAGGAAAATGTAACTGGCCTGATTAGTAAGTTTGCAGACGACACAACGGTTGGTGGAATTGCGGATAGCGATGAGGACTGTCTGAGGATACAGCAGGATTCTGATTGTTTGGAGACTTGGGCGGAGAGATGGCCGATGGAGTTTAATCCGGACAAATGTGATGTAATGCATTTTGGAAGGTCTAATGCAGGTAGGGGATATACAGTGAATGGTAGAACCCTCAAGAGTATTGAAAGTCAAAGAGATCTAGGAGTACAGGTCCACAGGTCATTGAAAGGGGCAACACAGGTGGAGAAGGTAGTCAAGAAGGCATACGGCATGCTTGCCTTCATTGGCCGGGACATTGAGTATAAGAATTGGCAAGTCATGTTGCAGCTGTATAGAACCTTAGTTCGGCCACACTTGGAGTATAGTGATCAATTCTGTCGCCACACTACCAGAAGGATGTGGAGGCCTTAGAGAGGGTGCAGAAGAGATTTACCAGAATGTTGCCCGGTATGGAGGGCATTAGCTATGAGGAGCGGTTGAATAAACTCGGTTTGTTCTCACTGGAACGAAGGAGGTTGAGGGGACACCTGATAGAGGTCTACAAAATTATGAGGGGCATAGACAGAGTGGATAGTCAGAGGCTTTTCCCCAGGGTCGAGGGTTCAATTACAAGGGTGCATAGGTTTAAGGTGAGAGGGGCAAGGTTTCGAGTAGATGTACGAGGCAAGTTTTTTTACGCAGAGGGTAGTGGGTGCCTGGAACTCGCTACCGGAGGAGGTGGTGGAAGCAGGGACGATAGTGACATTTAAGGGGCATCTTGACAAATACATGAATATGATGGGAATAGAGGGATACGGACCCAGGAAGTGTAGAAGATTGTAGTTTAGTCGGGCAGCATGGTCGGCACGGGATTGGAGGGCCGAAGGGCCTTTTCCTGTGCTGTACATTTCTTTGTTCTTTATTCTTTGTTGACACAGGGACAGGCGCACAGAAAGTGACAGACACACAGAAAGGCAGAGACAAACCGCGAGAAGCACATAGGACAGGCACACAGATAGTGACAGACACACTGAAAGGTAGAGTCCAGCAGAGGTAAGCACACAGGGACAGGCACACAGATAGTGACAGACTCACAGAAAGGCAGAGACAAACAGAGGGAAGCACACAGGGACAGGCACACAGATAGTGACAGACACACAGAAAGGCAGAGATTAACAGAGGGAAGCACACAGGGACAGGCACACAGACAGTGACAGACACACAGAAAGGCAGAGACAAACAGAGTGCAGCACAAAGTGACAGACACGCAGATAGTGACAGACACACAGAAAGGCAGAGATTAACAGAGGTAAGCACACAGGGACAGACACACAGAAAGTGACAGACACACAGAAAGGCAGAGATTAACAGAATTAAGCACACAGGGACAGGCACACAGATAGTGACAGACACACAGAAATGCAGAGACAAACAGAGAGAAGCACACAGGGACAGGCACACAGATAGTGAAAGACACACAGAAAGGCAGACATTAACAGAGGGAAGCACACAGGGACAGGCACGCAGATAGTGACAGACACACAGAAAGGCAGAGACAAACAGAGGTAAGCACACAGGGACAGGCACAATGAAAGTGACAGACACACCGAAAGGCAGAGATTAACAGACGTAAGCACACAAGGACAGGCACACAGATAGTGACAGACACACAGAAAGGCAGAGACAAACAGAGGGAAGCACACAGGGACAGACACACAGATAGTGTCAGACACAAAGAAAGGCAGAGATTAACAGAGTGAAGCACACAGGCAAAGGAACGCAGATAGTGACAGACACACAGAAATGCAGAGACAAACAGAGAGAAGCACACAGGGACAGGCACACAGATAGTGAAAGACACACAGAAAGGCAGACATTAACAGAGGGAAGCACACAGGGACAGGCACGCAGATAGTGACAGACACACAGAAAGGCAGAGACAAACAGAGGTAAGCACACAGGGACAGGCACAATGAAAGTGACAGACACACCGAAAGGCAGAGACAAACAGAGAAGCACACGTGGACAGGCACACAGATAGTGACAGACACAATGAAAAGCAGAGACAAACAGAGGGAAGCACACAGGGACAGGCACACATATAGTGACAGACACACATAAAGGCAGAGATTAACAGTGGTAATCACACAGAGACAGGCACACAGAAAGTGACAGACACACAGAAAGGCAGAGATTAACAGAGGGAAGCACACAGGGACAGGCACACAGAAAGTGCCAGACACACAGAAAGGCAGAGACAAACAGAGGTAAGCCCACAGGGACAGGCATACAGACAGTGACAGACACACATAAAGGCAGAGACAAACAGAGGGAAGCACACAGGGACAGACACACAGATAGTGACAGATACACAGAAAGGCAGAGACATACAGAGGGAATCACACAGGGACAGGGACACAGATAGTGACAGACTCACAGAAAGGCAGAGATTAACAGAGGGAATTACACAGGGACAGGCACACAGAAAGTTACAGTCACACAGAAAGACAGCGACAAACAGAGGTATGCACACAGAGACAGGAACACATAAAGTGACAGGCACACAGAAAGGATGAGTGAAACAGAGCTAAGCACACAGGGACAGGCACACAGAAGGTGACAGACACACTGAAAGGCAGAGATTAACAGAGGGAAGCATACAGGGACAGGGACACAGATAGTTACAGACACACAAAAGGCAGAGATTAACAGAGGGAAGCACACGGGGACTGACACACAGTTAGTGACAGACACACAGAAAGGCAGAGATTAACAGAGGTAAGCACACAGGGACAGGGACACAGATAGTGACAGAGACACAGAAAGGGAGAGACAAACAGAGGTAAGCACACAGGGACAGACACACAGACAGTGACAGACACACAGAAAGGCAGGGACAAACAGAGGTAAGCACACAGGGACAGGCACACAGAAAGTGACAGACACACAGAAAAGCAGCGACAAACAGAAGTAAGAAGACAGGGACTGGCACACAGATAGTGACAGACACACAGAAAGGCAGAGATTAACAGAGGGAAGCACACAGGGACAGGCACACAGAAAGTGACAGACACACAGAAAGGCAGAGATTAACAGAGGGAAGCACACAGGGACAGGAACACAGACAGTGACAGATACACAGAAAGGCAGAGATTAACAGAGGGAAGCACACAGGGACTGGGACACAGATAGTGACAGACACACAGAAAGGCAGAGATTAACAGAGGGAAGCACACAGGGACAGGCACACAGAAAGTGACAGACACACAGAAAGGCAGAGATTAACAGAGGGAAGCACACAGGGACAGGCACACAGAAAGTGACAGACACACAGAAAGGCAGAGATTAACAGAGGGAAGCACACAGGGACAGACACACAGAAAGTGACAGACACACAGAAAGGCAGAGATTAACAGAGGGAAGCACACAGGGACAGGAACACAGACAGTGACAGACACACAGAAAGGCAGAGATTAACCGAGGGAAGCACACAGGGACAGGCACACAGATAGTGACAGACACACATAAAGGCAGAGACAAACAGAGGGAAGCACAGAGGGACAGACACACAGATAGTGACAGATACACAGAAAGGCAGAGACATACAGAGGGAATCACACAGGGACAGGGACACAGATAGTGACAGACACACAGAAAGGCAGAGATTAACAGAGGGAAGTACACAGGGACAGGCACACAGAAAGTTACAGACACACAGAAAGGCAGCGACAAACAGAGGTATGCATACAGAGACAGGCACACGTAAAGTGACAGTCACGCAGAAAGGATGAGTGAAACAGAGCAAAGCACACAGGGACAGGCACACAGAAGGTGACAGACACACTGAAAGGCAGAGATTAACAGAGGGAAGCACACAGGGACAGGGACACAGATAGTGACAGAGACACAGAAAGAGAGAGAAAAACAGAGGTAAGCACACAGGGACAGACACACAGACAGTGACAGACACACAGAAAGGCAGAGACAAACTGAGGGAAGCACACAGAGACAGACTCACAGACATTGACAGACACACAGAAAGGCAGGGACAAACAGAGTTAAGCACACAGGGACAGGCACACAGAAAGTGACAGACACACAGAAAAGCAGCGACAAACAGAAGTAAGCACACAGGGACAGACACACAGAAAGTGACAGACACACGGAAAGGCAGAGATTAACAGAGGGAAGCACACGGGGACAGACACACAGACAGTGACAGACACACAGAAAGGCAGAGACAAACAGAGGTAAGCACACAGGGACAGACACACAGAAAGTGACAGACACACAGAAAGGCAGAGATTAACAGAGGGAAGCACACAGGGACAGACACACAGATAGTGACAGACACACAGAAAGGCAGAGATTAACACAGGGAAGCACACAGGGACAGGCACACAGAAAGTGACAGACACACAGAAAGGCAGAGGTGAACAGAGAGAAGCACACAGGGACAGACACACAGAAAGTGACAGACACACAGAAAGGCAGAGATTAACAGAGGGAAGCACACAGGGACAGGCACACAGAAAGTGACAGACACACAGAAAGGCAGAGACAAACAGTGGTAACCACACAGGGACAGAGACACAGATAGTGACAGACACACAGAAAGGGAGAGACAAACAGAAGTAAGCACACAGGGACAGGCACACAGAAAGTGACAGACACACAGAAAGGCAGAGACAAACAGTGGTAACCACACAGGGACAGAGACACAGATAGTGACAGATACACAGAAAGGCAGAGACATACAGAGGAAATCACACAGGGACAGGGACACAGATAGTGACAGACTCACAGAAAGGCAGAGATTAACAGAGGGAAGTACACAGGGACAGGCACACAGAAAGTTACAGACACACAGAAAGGCAGCGACAAACAGAGGTATGCACACAGAGACAGGCACACATAAAGCGGCAGGCACACAGAAAGGATGAGTGAAACAGAGCTCAGCACACAGGGACAGGCACACAGAAGGTGACAGACACACAGAAAGGCAGAGATTAACAGAGGGAAGCACACAGGGACAGGGACACAGACAGTTACAGACACACAGAAAGGCAGAGACAAACAGAGAGAAGCACACGGGGACTGACACAAAGTTAGTGACAGACACACAGAAAGGCAGAGATTAACAGCGGTAAGCACACAGGGACAGGGACACAGATAGTGACAGAGACACAGAAAGGGAGAGACAAACAGAAGTAAGCACACAGGAACAGGCACACAGATAGTGGCAGGCACACAGAAATGCAGAGATTAACAGAGGTAAGCACACAGGGACAGACACACAGTTAGTGACAGACACACAGAAAGGCAGAGATTAACAGAGGTAAGCACACAGGTAGAGGCAAACAGATAGTGACAGACACACTGAAAGGGGGAGACAAACAGAAGTAAGCACACAGGAACAGGCACAGATAGTGGCAGGCACACAGAAAGGCAGAGATTAGCAGAGAGAAGCACACAGGGACAGACACACATTTAGTGACAGACACACAGAAAGGCAAAGATTAACAGAGGTTAGCACACAGAGACAGGCACACTGAAAGTGATAGACACACAGAAATGCAGTGGTTAACAAAGGTAAGCACACAGGGACAGACACACATAAAGTGACAGACACACAGAAAGGAAGAGATTAACTGACGGAAGCACACAGGGACAGACACACAGTTAGTCACAGACACACATAAAGGCAGAGATTAACAGTGGTAAACACACAGGGACAGACACACAGAAAATGACAGGCACACAGAAAGGCAGCGATTAACAAAGGTAAGCACACAGGGACAGACACACAGAATGTGACAGACACACAGAAAGGCAGAGATTAACAGAGGAAGCACACAGAGACAGGCACACAGATAGTGACAGACACACAGAATGGAAGAGATTAACTGACGGAAGCACACAGGGACAGACACACAGTTAGTCACAGACACACATAAAGGCAGAGATTAACAAAGGTAATCACACAGAGACAGGCACACAGAAAGTGACAGACACACAGAAAAGCAGAGACAAACAGAGGGAAGCACACAGAGACAGGCACACAGAAAGTGCCAGACACACAGAAAGGCAGAGACAAACAGAGGGAAGCACACAGAGACAGACACACAGACAGTGACAGACACACAGAAAGGCAGAGACAAACAGAGGTAAGCCCACAGGGACAGGCATACAGACAGTGACAGACACACAGAAAGGCAGAGACAAACAGAGGTAAGCACACAGAGGCAGGCACACATAAAGTGACAGACACACAGAAAGGCAGAGACAAACAGAGGTAAGCACACAAGGACAGGCATACAGACAGTGACAGACACACAGAAAGGCAGAGACAAACAGAGGTAAGCACACAGAGGCAGGCACACAGAAAGGGACAGACACACAGAAAGGCAGAGATTAACAGAGGAAGCACACAGGGAGAGACACACAGAAAGTGACAGACACACAGAAAGGCTGAGATTAACAGAGGTAAGCACACAGAGACAGGCACACAGAAAGTGACAGACACACAGAAAGGCAGAGATTAACAGAGGTAAGCACACAGAGACAGGCACACAGAAAGTGACAGACACACAGAAAGGCAGAGATTATCAGAGGGGAGGACACAGGGAGAGGCACACAGATAGTGCCAGACACACAGATAGGCAGAGGCAAACAGAGGAAAGCCCACAGGGACAGGCATACAGACAGTGACAGACACACAGAAACGCAGAGACAAACAGAGGTAAACACACAGGGACAGGCACACAGAAAGTGACAGACACGCAGAAAGACAGAGATTAACAGAGGTAAGCACACAGGGACAGGCACACAGAAAGGCCGAGATTAACAGAGGGAAGCACGCAGAGACAGACACACAGACAGTGACAGACACACAGAAAGGCAGAGACAAACATAGGTAAGCACACAGGGACAGGCACACATATAGTGACAGACACACAGAAAGGCAGAGACAAGCAGAGGTAAGCACACAGGGACAGACACCCAGGTAGTGACAGACACACAGAAGCGCAGAGACAAACAGAGGTAAGCACACAGGGACAGGCACACATATAGTGACAGACACACAGAAAGGCAGAGACAAACAGAGGTAATCACACAGGGACAGACACACAGACCGTGACAGACACACAGAAAGGCAGAGACAGACAGAGGGAAGCACACAGAGACAGACACACAGACAGTGACAGACACACAGATAGGCAGAGACAAACAGAGGTAAGCACACAGGGACGGACACACAGACAGTGACAGACACACAGAAAGGCAGCGACAAACAGGTAAGCACACAGACAGGCACACAGAAAGTGACTGACACACAGAAAGACAGAGATTAACAGAGGGAAGCACACAGGGACAGGCACACAGAAAGGCAGAGATTAACAGAGGGAAGCACACAGGGACAGGCACACAGAAAGTGACAGACACACAGAAAGGCAGAGACAAGCAGAGGTAAGAACACAGAGACAGACACACAGACAGAGACAGACACACAGAAAGGCAGAGACAAACAGAGGTAAGCACACAGGGACAGGCACACATATAGTGACAGACACACAGAAAGGCAGAGACAAACAGAGGTAAGCACACAGGGACAGACACACAGATAGTGACAGACACACAGAAAGGCAGAGACAAACAGAGGTAAGCACACAGGGGCAGGCACACATATAGTGACAGATGCACAGAAAGGCAGAGACAAACAGAGGTAAGCACATAGGAACAGGCACCCAGATAGTGACAGACACACATAAAGGCAGAGGCAAACAGAGGAAAGCCCACTGGGACAGGCATACAGACAGTGACAGACACACAGAAACGCAGAGACAAACAGAGGTAAATACACAGGGACAGGCACACAGAAAGTGACAGACACGCAGAAAGGCAGCGACAAACAGGTAAGCACACAGAGACAGGCACACAGAAAGTGACTGACACACAGAAAGACAGAGATTAACAGAGGGAAGCACACAGGGACAGGCACACAGAAAGGCAGATATTAACAGAGGGAAGCACGCAGAGACAGACACACAGATAGTGACAGACACACAGAAAGGCAGAGACAAACAGGTAAGCACACAGGGGCAGGCACACAGATAGTGACAGACACACAGAAAGGCAGAGACAAACAGAGGCAAGCACACAGGGACAGACACCCAGGTAGCGACAGACACTCAGAAGGGTAGAGACAAACAGAGATAAGCACACAGGGACAGGCACACATATAGTGACAGACACACAGAAAGGCAGAGACAAGCAGAGGTAAGCACACAGGGACAGACACACAGATAGTGACAAACACACGGAAAGGCAGAGACAAACAGGTAAGCACACAGGGGCAGGCACACAGATAGTGACAGACACACAGAAAGGCAGAGACAAACAGAGGAAAGCACACAGGGACAGACACCCAGGTAGTGACAGACACACAGAAGGGCAGAGACAAACAGAGGTAAGCACACAGGGACAGGCACACATATAGTGACAGACACACAGAAAGGCAGAGACAAACAGAGGTAATCACACAGGGACAGACACACAGACCGTGACAGATGCACTGAAAGGCAGAGACAAACAGAGGGAAGCACACAGAGACAGACACACAGACAGTGACAGACACACAGATAGGCAGAGACAAACAGCGGTAAGCACACAGGGACAGACACAGAGACAGTGACAGACACACAGAAAGGCAGAGGCAAACAGAGGAAAGCCCACAGGGACAGGCATACAGACAGTGACAGACACACAGAAACGCAGAGACAAACAGAGGTAAACACACAGGGACAGACACACAGGAAGTGACAGACACACTGAAAGGCAGCGACAAACAGGTAAGCACACAGAGACAGGCACACAGAAAGTGACAGGCACACAGAAAGACAGAGATTAACAGAGGGAAGGGACACAGGGACAGGCACACAGAAAGGCAGAGATTAACAGAGGGAAGCACATAGGGACAGGCACACAGAAAGTGACAGACACACAGAAAGGCAGAGACAAGCAGAGGTAAGCACAGAGAGACAGACACACAGACAGTGACAGACACACAGAAAGGCAGAGACAAACAGAGGTAAGCACACAGGGACAGGCACACATATAGTGACAGACACACAGAAAGGCAGAGACAAACAGAGGTAAGCACACAGGGACAGACACACAGATAGTGACAGACACACAGAAAGGCAGAGACAAACAGAGGTAAGCACACAGGGGCAGGCACACAGATAGTGACAGATGCACAGAAAGGCAGAGACAAACAGAGGTAAGCACATAGGGACAGGCACCCAGATAGTGACAGACACACAGAAAGGCAGAGACAAACAGAGGGAAGCACACAGGGACAGGCACACATATAGTGACAGACACACATAAAGGCAGAGATTAACAGAGGTAAGCACACAGAAACAGGCACACAGAAAGTGACAGACACACAGAAAGGCAGAGATTATCAGAGGGAAGGACACAGGGAGAGGCACACATAAAGTGCCAGACACACAGATAGGCAGAGACAAACAGAGGTAAGCACACAGGGACAGACACACAGACAGTGACAGACACACATAAAGGCAGAGGCAAACAGAGGAAAGCCCACAGGGACAGGCATACAGACAGTGACAGACACACAGAAACGCAGAGACAAACAGAGGTAAACACACAGGGACAGGCACACAGAAAGTGACAGACACGCAGAAAGGCAGCGACAAACAGGTAAGCACACAGAGACAGGCACGCAGAAAGTGACTGACGCACAGAAAGACAGAGATTAACAGAGGGAAGCACACAGGGACAGGCACACAGAAAGGCAGAGATTAACAGAGGTAAGCACGCAGAGACAGACACACAGACAGTGACAGACACACAGAAAGGCAGAGACAAACAGAGGTAAGCACACAGGGACAGTCACACATATAGTGACAGACACACAGAAAGGCAGAGACAAGCAGAGGTAAGCACACAGAGACAGACACCCAGGTAGTGACAGACACACAGAAGGGCAGAAACAAACAGAGGTAAGCACACAGGGACAGGCACACATATAGTGACAGACACACAGAAAGGCAGAGACAAACAGAGGTAATCACACAGGAACAGACACACAGACCGTGACAGACACACAGAAAGGCAGAGACAAACAGAGGGAAGCACTCAGAGACAGACACACAGACAGTGACAGACACACAGATAGGCAGAGACAAACAGAGGTAAGCACACAGGGACGGACACACAGACAGTGACAGACACACAGAAAGGCAGAGGCAAACAGAGGAAAGCCCACAGGGACAGGCATACAGACAGTGACAGACACACAGAAACGCAGAGACAAACAGAGGTAAACACACAGGGACAGACACACAGAAAGTGACAGACACACTGAAAGGCAGTGACAAACAGGTAAGCACACAGAGACAGGCACACAGAAAGTGACTGACACACAGAAAGACAGAGATTAACAGAGGGAAGCACACAGGGACAGGCACACAGAAAGACAGAGATTAACAGAGGGAAGCACACAGGGACAGGCACACAGAAAGTGACAGACACACAGAAAGGCAGAGATTAACAGAGGGAAGCACACAGGGACAGGCACACAGAAAGGCAGAGACAAACAGAGGTAAGCACATAGGGACAGGCACCCAGATA
Organism: Scyliorhinus torazame; assembly: GCF_047496885.1. Taxonomy (NCBI): domain Eukaryota; kingdom Metazoa; phylum Chordata; class Chondrichthyes; order Carcharhiniformes; family Scyliorhinidae; genus Scyliorhinus; species Scyliorhinus torazame. The sequence goes on from NC_092729.1 coordinate 12,952,929, forward strand.
GTGACAGACACACAGAAAGGCAGAGACAAACAGAGGGAAGCACACAGGGACAGGCACACATATAGTGACAGACACACATAAAGGCAGAGATTAACAGAGGTAAGCACACAGAAACAGGCACACAGAAAGTGACAGACACACAGAAAGGCAGAGATTATCAGAGGGAAGGACACAGGGAGAGGCACACATAAAGTGCCAGACACACAGATAGGCAGAGACAAACAGAGGTAAGCACACAGGGACAGACACACAGACAGTGACAGACACACATAAAGGCAGAGGCAAACAGAGGAAAGCCCACAGGGACAGGCATACAGACAGTGACAGACACACAGAAACGCAGAGACAAACAGAGGTAAACACACAGGGACAGGCACACAGAAAGTGACAGACGCGCAGAAAGGCAGCGACAAACAGGTAAGCACACAGAGACAGGCACACAGAAAGTGACTGACACACAGAAAGACAGAGATTAACAGAGGGAAGCACACAGGGACAGGCACACAGAAAGGCAGAGATTAACAGAGGGAAGCACGCAGAGACAGACACACAGACAGTGACAGACACACAGAAAGGCAGAGACAAACAGAGGTAAGCACACAGGGACAGGCACACATATAGTGACAGACACACAGAAAGGCAGAGACAAGCAGAGGTAAGCACACAGGGACAGACACCCAGGTAGTGACAGACACACAGAAGGGCAGAGACAAACAGAGGTAAGCACACAGGGACAGGCACACATATAGTGACAGACACACAGAAAGGCATAGACAAACAGAGGTAATCACACAGGAACAGACACACAGACCGTGACAGACACACAGAAAGGCAGAGACAGACAGAGGGAAGCACTCAGAGACAGACACACAGAAGGGCAGAGACAAACAGAGGTAAGCACACAGGGACAGGCACACATATAGTGACAGACACACAGAAAGGCATAGACAAACAGAGGTAATCACACAGGAACAGACACACAGACCGTGACAGACACACAGAAAGGCAGAGACAGACAGAGGGAAGCACTCAGAGACAGACACACAGACAGTGACAGACACACAGATAGGCAGAGACAAACAGAGGTAAGCACACAGGGACGGACACACAGACAGTGACAGACACACAGAAAGGCAGAGGCAAACAGAGGAAAGCCCACAGGGACAGGCATACAGACAGTGACAGACACACAGAAACGCAGAGACAAACAGAGGTAAACACACAGGGACAGACACACAGAAAGTGACAGACACACTGAAAGGCAGCGACAAACAGGTAAGCACACAGAGACAGACACACAGAAAGTGACAGACACACTGAAAGGCAGTGACAAACAGGTAAGCACACAGAGACAGGCACACAGAAAGTGACTGACACACAGAAAGACAGAGATTAACAGAGGGAAGCACACAGGGACAGGCACACAGAAAGTGACAGACACACAGAAAGGCAGAGACAAGCAGAGGTAAGCACACAGAGACAGACACACAGACAGTGACAGACACACAGAAAGGCAGAGACAAACAGAGGTAAGCACACAGAACAGGCACACATATAGTGACAGACACACAGAAAGGCAGAGACAAACAGAGGTAAGCACACAGTGACAGACACACAGATAGTGACAGACACACAGAAAGGCAGAGACAAACAGAGGTATGCACACAGGGGCAGGCACACAGATAGTGACAGATGCACAGAAAGGCAGAGACAAACAGAGGTAAGCACACAGGGGCAGGCACACATATAGTGACAGACACACAGAAAGGCAGAGACAAGCAGAGGTAAGCACACAGGGACAGACACACAGATAGTGACAGACACACAGAAAGGCAGAGACAAACAGGTAAGCACACAGGGGCAGGCACACAGACAGTGACAGACACACAGAAAGGCAGGGACAAACAGAGGTAAGCACACAGGGACAGGCACACAGAAAGTGACAGACACACAGAAAGACAGAGATTAACAGAGGGAAGCACACAGGGACAGGCACACAGAAAGTGACAGACACACAGAAAGGCAGAGACAAACAGAGGTAAGCACACAGGGACAGACACACAGATAGTGACAGACACACAGAAAGACAGAGACAAACAGAGGTAAGCGCACAGGGACAGGCACACATATAGTGACAGACACACAGAAAGGCAGAGACAAACAGAGGTAAGCACACAGGGACAGACACACAGATAGTGACAGGCACACAGAAAGGCAGAGACAAACAGAGGGAAGCACACAGAGACAGACACACAGACTGTGACAGACACACAGATAGGCAGAGACAAACAGAGGTAAGCACACAGGGACAGACACACAGACAGTGACAGACACACAGAAAGGCAGAGGCAAACAGAGGAAAGCCCACAGGGACAGGCATACAGACAGTGACAGACACACAGAAACGCAGAGACAAACAGAGGTAAACACACAGGGACAGGCACACAGAAAGTGACAGACACACAGAAAGGCAGCGACAAACAGGTAAGCACACAGAGACAGGCACACAGAAAGTGACTGATACACAGAAAGACAGAGATTAACAGAGGGAAGCACACAGGGACAGGCACACAGAAAGGCAGAGATTAACAGAGGGAAGCACACAGGACAGGCACACAGAAAGTGACAGACACACAGAAAGGCAGAGACAAACAGAGTTAAGCACACAGGGACAGGCACACATATAGTGACAGACACACAGAAAGGCAGAGACAAACAGAGGTAAGCACACAGGGGCAGGGACACAAACAGTGACTGACACACAGAAAGGCAGAGACAAACAGAGGGAAGCACACAGAGACAGACACACAGACAGTGACAGACACACCGAAAGGCAGGGACAAACAGAGGTAAGCACACAGGGAGAGCCACACAGAAAGTGACAGACACACAGAAAGGCAGCGACAAACAGAGGTAAGCAGACAGGGACTGGGACACAGATAGTGACAAACACACAGAAAGGCAGAGATTAACACAGGGAAGCACACAGGGACAGGCACACAGAAAGTGACAGACACACAGAAAGGCAGAGATTAACAGAGAGAAGCACACAGGGACAGATACACAGATAGTGACAGACACACAGAAAGGCAGAGACAAACAGAGGTAAGCACACAGGGACAGGCACACAGAAAGTGACAGACACACAGAAAGGCAGAGATTAACAGAGGGAAGCACACAGGGACAGACACACAGAAAGTGACAGACACACAGAAAGGCAGAGACAAACAGTGGTAACCACACAGGGACAGACACACAGATAGTGACAGACACACAGAAAGGGAGAGACAAACAGAAGTAAGCACACAGGGACAGGCATACAGATAGTGGCAGACACACAGAAAGACAGTGATTAACAGAGGGAAGCACACAGGGACAGGCACACAGAAAGTGACAGACACACAGAAAGGCAGAGACAAGCAGAGGTAAGCACACTGAGACAGACACACAGACCGTGACAGACACACAGAAAGGCAGAGATTAACAGAGGGAAGCACACAGGGACAGGCACACAGAAAGTGACAGACACACAGAAAGGCAGAGACAAGCAGAGGTAAGCACACTGAGACAGACACACAGACCGTGACAGACACACAGAAAGGCAGAGACAAACAGAGGTAGGCACACAGGGACAGGCACACATATAGTGACAGACACACAGAAAGGCAGAGACAAACAGAGGTAAGCACACAGGGACAGACACACAGATAGTGACAGACACACAGAAAGGCAGAGACAAACAGAGGTAAGCACACAGGGGCAGGCACACAGATAGTGACAGATGCACAGAAAGGCAGAGACAAACAGAGGTAAGCACACAGGGGCAGGCACACATATAGTGACAGACACACAGAAAGGCAGAGACAAGCAGAGGTAAGCACACAGGGACAGACGCACAGATAGTGACAGACACACAGAAAGGCAGAGACAAACAGGTAAGCACACTGGGGCAGGCACACAGATAGTGACAGACACACAGAAAGGCAGAGACAAACAGAGGTAAGCACGCAGGGACAGACACACAGACAGTGACAGGCACACAGAAAGGCAGAGACAAACAGAGGGAAGCACACAGAGACAGACACACAGACAGTGACAGACACACAGAAAGGCAGAGACAAACAGAGGTAAGCACACAGGGACAGGCACACAGAAAGTGACAGACACACAGAAAGACAGAGATTAACAGAGGGAAGCACACAGGGACAGGCACACAGAAAGTGACAGATACACAGAAAGGCAGAGACAAACAGAGGTAAGCACACAGGGACAGACACACAGATAGTGACAGACACACAGAAAGACAGAGACAAACAGAGGTAAGCACACAGGGACAGGCACACATATCGTGACAGACACACAGAAAGGCAGAGACAAACAGAGGTAAGCACACAGGGACAGACACACAGATAGTGACAGGCACACAGAAAGGCAGAGACAAACAGAGGGAAGCACACAGAGACAGACACACAGACAGTGACAGACACACAGATAGGCAGAGACAAACAGAGGTAAGCACCCAGGGACAGACACACAGACAGTGACAGACACACAGAAAGGCAGAGGCAAACAGAGGAAAGCCCACAGGGACAGGCATACAGACAGTGACAGACACACAGAAACGCAGAGACAAACAGAGGTAAACACACAGGGACAGGCACACAGAAAGTGACAGACACACAGAAAGGCAGCGACAAACAGGTAAGCACACAGAGACAGGCACACAGGAAGTGACTGATACACAGAAAGACAGAGATTAACAGAGGGACGCACACAGGGACAGGCACACAGAAAGGCAGAGATTAACAGAGGGAAGCACACAGGACAGGCACACAGAAAGTGACAGACACACAGAAAGGCAGAGACAAACAGAGGTAAGCACACAGGGACAGGCACACATATAGTGACAGACACACAGAAAGGCAGAGACAAACAGAGGTAAGCACACAGGGGCAGGGACACAAACAGTGACAGACACACAGAAAGGCAGAGACAAACAGAGGGAAGCACACAGAGACAGACACACAGACAGTGACAGACACACCGAAAGGCAGGGACAAACAGAGGTAAGCACACAGGGACAGGCACACAGAAAGTGACAGACACACAGAAAGGCAGCGACAAACAGAGGTAAGCAGACAGGGACTGGGACACAGATAGTGACAAACACACAGAAAGGCAGAGATTAACACAGGGAAGCACACAGGGACAGGCACACAGAAAGTGACAGACACACAGAAAGGCAGAGATTAACAGAGAGAAGCACACAGGGACAGATACACAGATAGTGACAGACACACAGAAAGGCAGAGACAAACAGAGGTAAGCACACAGGGACAGGCACACAGAAAGTGACAGACACACAGAAAGGCAGAGATTAACAGAGGGAAGCACACAGGGACAGGCACACAGATAGTGACAGATACACAGAAAGGCAGAGACAAACAGTGGTAACCACACAGGGACAGACACGCAGATAGTGACAGACACACAGAAAGGGAGAGACAAACAGAAGTAAGCACACAGGGACAGGCATACAGAAAGTGGCAGACACACAGAAATGCAGTGATTAACAGAGGTAAGCACACAGAGACTGACAGACAAATGACGTAGAGAAAGACAAGGCTAACACATAGAAACATTCACCGAGATAGCCAAAGAAACAAAGATACACACAAACGGACAAATGGAGGTGGGTAAAGAGAAAGACAGAAACTAACACACAGACTCACACAGACACGTCCATGAGCACACAAAAAGACAGAGGCACATAGACTGTCACAAAGACTGAAATATAAAGACACATCAGCGCAAACATAGACAGATACACAGAAAGACTCATAACAAAGTATAAAGAACAAAGAAACGTACAGCACAGGAACAGGCCATTCGGCCCTCCAAGCCTGTGCCGACCATGCTGCCCGACTAAACTACAATATTCTACACTTCCTGAGTCCGTATCCCTCTATTCCCATCCTATTCATGTATTTAGCAAGATGCCACATAAATGTCACTATCGTCCCTGCTTCCACCACCTCCTCCGGCAGCGAGTTCCAGACACCCACTACCCTCCTTGTAAAAAGACTTGCCTCGTACATCTCCTCTAAACCTTGACCCTCGCACATTAAACCTACGCCCCCTCGTAATTAACCCCTCCACCCTGGGATTAAGTCTCTGACCATCTACTCTGTCTATGCCCCTGGAGACCTCTATCAGGTCGCCGCTCAACCTCCTTCGTTCCAGTGAGAACAACTCGAGTTTATTCAACGGCTCCTCAAAGCTAATGTCCCCTATACCAGGCAGAATCCTGGTAAATCTCGTTTGCATCTTCTCCAAAGCCTCAACATCCTTCTGGTAGTGTGGCGACCAGAATTGAAGACTACACTCCAAGTGTGGCCTAACCAAGGTTCCACGCAGCTGCAACATGACTTGCCAATTCTTATACTCAATGCTCCGGCTAATGAAGGCAAGCATGCCGTATGCCTTCTTGACTACCTTTTCCACCTGTGTTTCCCCTTTCAGTGACCTGTGGACCTGTACACCTCGATCTCTCTGACTGCCAATACTCTCGAGGGTTCTACCATTCACTGTAAACTCCCTACCCGTATTAGACCTTCCAAAATGCATTACCTCATATCTGACCGGACTAAACTCCATCTGCTTTCTCTCCGCCCAAGTATCCAAATGATCTAAATCCTGCTGTATCCTCTGACAGTCCTCATCGCTATCCGCAATTTCCGAAACCTTTGTGTCGTCCGCAATCTTACTAATCAGAGCAGTTACATTTTCCTCCAAATTATTGATTTCTACTATGAACAGCAAAGGTCCCAGCACTGATCTCTGCGAAACACCACTAGTCACAGCCCTCCAATCAGAAAAGCACCCTTCCATTGCAACTGTCTGCTTTATATGACCTAGCCAGTTCTGTATCCAGCTTGCCAGCTCACTTCTGATCCCGATTGGCTCACCTTTTGTAACAGTCTGCCATGAGCGACCTTGTCAACTGCCTTACTAAAGTCCATATAGACAACATCCATTGCCCTACCTGCATCTGTTACCTTTGTGATCGCCTGAAAAAACTCTATCAATTAATGAGACACGACATCCCCTTCACAAAACCGTGCTGCCACTCGCTATTACGGCCCCTTTCTTCCAAATGGGAGTAGATCCTGTCTCGAAGAATTCTCTCCAGTAATTTCCCTACCACTGACGTAATGTTGACCGGCCTGTCGTTCCCTGGATTATCAGTGCTACCCTTCTCAAACAAAGGAACAACATTGGCTATTATTCAGTCCACTTGGGGGATCACCTGAAGACAGTGAGGATCTAAAGATTTATGTTAAGGGCTCAGCAATTTCCTCTCTTGCCTCCTTCAGAATTATTGGGTCGATCCCATCAGACCCTTAGTATTTTTCAAGACGCCCAACACCTCGTCTTTTTGGATCTCAATGTGACCCAAGCTATCTACTCATCCGTCTCCAGACTCAACATCCGCCAATTGAAATGAAATGAAATTGCTTCTCTTACGATGCAAAGTATTCATTTAATACCTCGCCCAATTCCTCTGGCTCCACATATAGCTTCCCTCCCCTGTACTTCAATGGGTCAACCCATTCCCTGGCTACCCTCTTGCTTTTTATGTACTCATAGAGCTATATGTACATAACGAGAGCGAGACAACAACAATCACACAGGCTAGCAGAGACAGATGCGCAGATAGAGATACACGCACAAAAACGCACAGACAGGTCTGAAGCTGGGAAACGTTTCTCCGAGAATATGGTGCTCGAAGGTTGGAACCTGTTGCTGAAAATTGGAAGTGTTCCACGATTAATTATTAATTCCAAACCTCACACTGGGAGACGTACAGGCACAAACACACAAATACAGACTCATACAGAGAGACTGCGACAAAGGCAGAGACAGACACACTTACAGAGAATGATCCAGCCCAACATTATTGGTGACATAGAGAGCGTATACAGGAAGGAACTTTCCCCACGAGTAGAGGGGCACAATCCAGGGGATATGACGTAAGGAATATGTCATTTCGAGGCAATTTGAGGGAATACCACATTCACACAGAGGAAGGTGGGAATCTGAAACTGACTGCCTGGAAGGATGGAAGAGGTGGGAATCTACACAACATTGAAGAAGTATTTAGGTGAGCACTTGAGACTTCATAACATACAAGTCTCGGGACCAATTGCTGAAAATGGAATTAGAATAGATATGTGCCAGACGGCTGCTACAGAACCTCTGGACCGAATGGTCTCTCTGTATCCTGTAAAACTCTATGGCAACTCTGTCCCCTCAGCTACTTGACTTCTTATATATAAAGACATGGTAATACATTTAATTTAGAAAAAAAACTCCTGAACTGAGATTTACAATTAGTATTTGACAGTGGATCAATTGCAATTTGTCGGGGAAAGTTCCAATCTTTGGGTACCGTTTCCCCGGGAAAAATTATCCCGATCTTTCCGACTGAAGGCATTGGCACTCGAGTGTCTTTTATTCCCCAATATCCGCACTGCAGTGTTGGAGCCGCTGGGCGTGTCTTCCCCCGAGCAGCGAACATCCAGATGAGATTTAACTCAAGTTTTCAAAATCATAATTGATATTTATTGATTGCATAAGGATAAATCATCTTTATGTGCAGAATAGTGGGTAGCCAGAGGATACTCAATAGAACCTGATTGGCACAAGAAACAAACGGGCATAAGAGGGACTTTTTTCTCCACAGCGAGCTGCTTCACTGAAATGTACGTCCTGACATGTCAACAGCAAAGCTGAAAATAAAATCAGATGCTTACCTGCCGTCAAAAAGGAATACCTGGATATCAGGGAATTCGGGATGTGTGTTTAGTAACAACGGCTCTGAAACGGGCACTTTGGCGCTGCATTGGAACAGGCATTGTTTCGAGAATTCTAGGAATGGTGTTAATGCTCCTTTTATTCATTCTTATTTTCTCAATTTCAGTGATTTTCCTGATTGAAATGAGCGTTTCACAAAGTAAGTGGCGACATATCTCTCCAATTTCATAAACTGCCTTGAACTACTAATTTTTGTCCTGTTTAATCAATCCTTTTTTTCCATGGTAATTGATCTGAATATTGTAACCCATCGTGCTACAACACTGACAATGATAATGCAGGACCTGATTGTCAATGCGACCGGAAATTCCGTATTTTCTGTTGACACGTCACCCATTCACACACACACCGGGGGAGGATGACGAGGGAGGCATGTCGATTTCAAGTTGGCAACAGCTGAAGTTCTGTAAAATATGAGTATTCATTTTATGTTTGCAGTTACAATTCCAAGTATATGTACAGCACATTCAAAGGTGTCATTGCATGTCTTCGAACTGCTCCACTGTCCAATTGAGGCCTATCCTCGGAGTACCGAATAAACTGCAAAACCGATAACCCTCATGTCTGAAATTAACAACTAACTCAGATGCTCTAGCAGATCTAAAACACTCACCTAGTGAGTAATTGCTTGTTAGAATCGCCCATGAAATGGGCTTCTTCTACTCCTGAGATTTTCTCACATGCCATCTGAGCAGAAATGAAGGGAAATAGTCTCACTGTCAAGTGCATGACAAAGGTGATAATTGTCCACCAATATCATTCCCATCCAAATGCCTCACCAAACATTATTTTATTTATACAGTGGCAGCACTGCAGTAACTCGTCCTAAACGCCACAAGGGAGCAAATATCCATTGAACACCGAGCATGGAGATGGCATTGGAGATTAGCAAAAACTGTGACGAGAAGGAGGTCTTCAAGGGGGAGTGACTCAAGCGGAGAGTTTTTGGGGGCGAACCCCAGAGCTCAGGGTCCCAAAGCAGCTGCAGGAGCTCATTACAGGGTAATGGAAAGTCTAAGTGAGCTCTAAGGCACACAATTATATTGGCGTAGAGAGATCAGCGGGTTTCAGGAGCTCGGGAACAGAACACAGATAGGGATGACACATGGAGAGTTCCGGAATATAATTATTTTCCTCTTTAATGCAGGCAGTTTTCAATTCATTGGCTTTCGTTTAGAGGAGCACAATTTTTTTCTTAGAGAATGGAGCTCCGACATTAATGGGCCTTAGGTTGCATTGGGGCTGAGGATACCGGATATTCTGTTACATTCATTCTGATGCAGTGTGACAGATGTGTTCTCCACCGGGTGAGAGTTGAAATACACATGTGCGGAGGCAGGACAGACAGGTGGGCTGAGACAGGGGCGGAGTCAGCGGATGTCATGTAGATTGACGTTTTTGGTCTGAGCAATGATGCATTAATGGGGGCAGAAATCAACGTAGGGTCAAATATGATATCAAGATGGTGAAGTGTCTCTGTCAGCTCAGGCGGATATCAATGAGAAGGATCCAGTTCGTGTCTGGGGAACAAGTTTACAGGGTGCCAAGGGCGGACTGGTGTTTGGAACGAGATTATTAACATAGACACTGAAAGCAGATTCATAGGAAGGCCATCAAAGTACGGTTTTCCTCCATTTCGCAACAAATCCAAACTCGGAATATGTCAGTGGTCCTTAACTAATAGCTGGCTCCAACTGCTGCCTTCCTTTTGTTTTTAGATTAACATCACACCATGGAATGCATCGCTTCGCAGAGTATCCCCAGCAGATTCTAAACGGTCCATTCGTGAGGGCAGTAATTAGAACAAACAAATAACATATCAACACAGGAACAGTTCCTTCGGCCCACCAAGCCTGCGCCAATCCAGATTCCTGATTATCACTTAGCACTTATTGCCCAAGCGATCTGCGTCCCTCCATTCTCAGTCCGTTCATGTATCGAGCAAGATATGTCTTGAACGTTGCTATCGGCCTGGCACCACTACCTCCACTGGCACCGCGTTCCCGGCGCCCAACCCCGTCTCCGTGAAAAACAATTCCCCTGAACGTTCCCCCTCTCACGTTGAGCCTCTCGGCCTTGTAATTGAGCCTTCCACCCTGGGAAAAATATTCTGACTATTCACCATGTCTATACCTCTCTTACATTCGTAGACTTCAATCAGGTCACCCTTCAGCCTCCGTCTTTCAAACGGAAACAATCCGAGTTGATGCAACCTCTCCTCAGGGATAACTCCCTCCAGACCAGGCAATACCCCAGGACACCTTCTTTGCACTTTCTCCAAACCAACCACGCCCATCTGGTATAGTCGCGAGCAGAACTGCACATAATATTCCAAATGTGACCTAAATAAGGTTTTATATAACTGTAACATGATCTGCCATCAATTGTACTCAATACCCCGGTGGATGAAGGCAAGCAGACTGTCTGTCTTCTTGACCGCATTGCCCACCTGCATTGCATTTTTCATAGAAATATGGACCTGAACGCCCAGATCTCAGTGTATGTCAATGCTCTGAAGGGCTCTGCCATTTACTCAATAATTCACACCTGAATTTGATTTTCGAAAATGCATCGCCTCGCATTTAACCGGATTGAACTGCACCTGTCATTTCTCTGCCAAACTCTCCGATCTATCATTATTCTGTATTCTCTGACAGACCCCGTCACTATCTGCAACCCCGTATATCGTAGTGGTCCCTGAAAACTTGCTAAACAGAGCACCGTAGTTTTATTCCACATCATTTGCATATATTAAAAACAAATATAGTCCAAGCACTGATCCACGTGGAACACCACGAGTTACATAACTCTATTCTCAAACACTCCCTTGCACTACTACTCTCTTTCTCCTGTTGCCAAGCCAGTTCTTTTACAATCTAGCTAGCACACCCGACTCCCACGCAACTTTATATTTTTTAGCAGTCTGCCATGAGGGACATTGTGAATCGCCATACTAACGTCCATGTAGACGACATCTCCACCCTATCCCTCATGAATTAATTTTGGCACCTCCTCAAAAAAACTAAATGAAGTTGATAAGACAATACTGCTCCCGAACAAAACTATGTTGCCTGTCACTAACAAGTCCATTCGGTTCCAAATGCGAATAAATCCTGTCCCTCGGGAGTTCTCCAATAGCTTCCTCGCCATTGACGTCAGGCTCAACAGGCGATAGTTACCTCGTTTATTATTGCTTACCGTCTTAAACAAAGGGAATTTAGCTATTGTCCAGTCCTCTGGAACCTCGCCTGTGGTCAAAAATAATGCAAAGCTTTCAGTGGGATCCCCCGGTTTTACCTCTTTTGACTCCCATGACCCTGGAATATATCCCATCCGGCAGAGGGCACATGTCTAACAGTGCATTGATAGATATCCAGCACTTGCTCCTTCGTTATGCTGACGCGTCCTCTATTATTCACACACCCTTATAATCATATAATTTACAGTGCACAAGGAGGCCATTCGGCCCATCGAGTCGGCACCGGCCTTTGGAAAGAGCACCATACTCAAGGCCACACCTCGATCTTATCCCGATAACCCAGGAACACGTCCTAACTATTAAGGCAATAAGGGGCAATGTATCATGACTAATCCCTCTAAACTGCACATCTTTTGCTTGTGGGGAGAATGCAGAGCACACGGAGGAAACCCATGCAGACACATGGAGAATGGGCAGACTCCACACGAACAGTGACCCAAGCGGGAATCTAACCTGGGACCCTGGAGCTGTGAAGCAATAGTGCCGGCCACTATGCAAACTTGCCACCCAAACACTGTACTGCTGTGCCACCCATCCGCAACCCCAATATCCGTCATGCTCCTGTCCTTGGTGAATACCGATGCAAAGTACTCTTTGAGGATATCAACCACTTCCTCTGACTCCACGGATGCCCTCCCTCCTTTGTCCTGGAGTGGGACTAATCTTTCCGTAGAAACCCTCTTGCTCCTCGCATACGTATAAAATGCATTGGGATTTTAATAAACCCAATGGCAATGACATTTCAAGCCCACTTTTAGCTCACCTAATTCCCCGCTTGAGTTTGTCAGTCTTGACAGAGTCACTCGCCGCTGTAATAATTGTATGTACTTATTTCAGCGAAGAGAATCCATTGTTTGAAATTGCACAGATTAAAATAGATTTTCACACTTTTAAATTACATTTTTAAATCAGTTGTACTTAACATAAATATTGACGTCAAAACAAATCTTCACTTCCAGGAAAATATTTCTGATCAAACATCTCACTTTGGTAAAGAGTATTCCACTGATTTATTATATTTATTGTTATTTTATTTACTACTTTCAGATCTAGTTACATTTAAATATCTGTATCACGTGCTGAGCTGAGCTACTGAAATGTATTCTGCAATTTCAAATATCTCACTGTTTCTTTGCAACCAAACTCCTTAAAGTAAGATTGGTCAACATGAGATGCCGGAGCAAACATTTCCCTCCAGCACAGTTCAGCAGTTACTGAGTTATCACATTCTCACTGTACATGAAGTCCTGATGATCTATTTAACAGTCATTTCTGTTCCGGTCAACACAGTTCACCGGACAAAGGCAAATATATCACTTGATCAACCGACTGGAGTGTATTTAGAAACAGAGAACGTCACCATTACCTGCACCGGCCAGACATGTGATTCTGATAAAACCTTCTACGTTTACAAAGATGGTCAACATTTTACCGGTGCTGGAATTACCACACAGGACATCTCTGCAACTTTCTCATTTGCTGCAATCGGCAATAGAGGACATTTTGCGTGTTATTTTTATTGTGTGCATGATCAGAAAACATCCGCAGTGAGCGAATCTGTGATTGTGACAATAGCAGGTGAGGGACTGAAAACAGTGTTTTTTTAAGATAACTGCTTCAGTTCATTGTTATTTTACAAAGCCTGTTTCATCTAATGTAAGAACATTTTCGGTCAGATACTGAGAGGGAGCATTTTAATTGAATAAAATCCTGACAGAATCCATGAACGTTTGGGGCCTGGATACTTGACCTATAACTATGAGCCAGAGAAGACCACACGAGCCAATCAGGAGGAGGTGTGAAGTATCCAGTCCACAGATGATGTGGTCTGGAACTGAACTGCAGACTGTGATCATTGCCACATGATGGCGCAGTCACTCCCACGCTGCGTGAGTATTTAGAGAGTGCTGCACTGTCAGGGGCTAGATATAAAGAATTTAGGGTTTGAGGTCGATAATCCGGAGCAGAACTCCTTCTACAGCCCGTCCGTTTCCGCTACTGCGGAGGTGCTGCACTCTTGGAGGTAGATGTAAATAATTCAGGAACTGAGATCCATAACACAGGCTGACACGAACCTCGATGCCTGTACTGAAGAAGGCTGCACTGGGCGGGGAAGATGTATATGCTTTCAGGCTTGAGCTTCATAATCCACGCCGACATTAGCCCCCACCCCAAACCCGTGGAAAAAATGAGGGAGGGCTGCACTGTCGGAAGTAATACGTGAATGAGCCGATTTAAGCATATTTGATCGCACTCTCATGAGGCAGAGGAAAGCACATTTAACTCCCACTCCATGCAACCCCTTTTTAAATTCTTATTTCCCAGATGTTGGTTTCGCTGGCTGGGCCACAATCTATTCCAAATCCCTAATATCGCTTCAGAATGTGTTGGTGAGTTGCCTTCTTGAAGCACAGTCCCTTGTGCTGCACACACCGTTAGAGAGGAAATACCCCGGTCTTCACAATTGGACAGTGAAGAAACAGCGATATATTTCCAACCTCTGAGTTATTTGCCACAGGATTCCTAGTCGCCACAGTGTTTGTAAGGCTCGTCCAGTTCCGTTTCTGGGCTTAGTAAGCTACCCTGAGGAACTGCTGCAGTGATGTCCAGACAATGATGTGAGTGACCTTCAACAACCACAACCATCATACACTGCGCTTTGTATGACTCGAAACAGAGGATAGTTTCAGAAATCATTCACATTGACTCCAGTCTTGCTAAGGCTCCTTGAAGCCATATTCGACCTTCGATATCAATGAAAGTGTTAGCTATCGTTTGGGTTCCAGCTCTTCTTTCCTTGCTTGACCCGAGGCTGTAATGATGCCAGCAGATGAGTAGCCGTGGTAAACCGGATCTAAGCGGCAGTGAGCAAGTTATGGCTTAGTAAATTCCGCTTGATAGCACTGTTGATTTAGTCAGGGAGCAGCTCAGTGGACTGTGAGACCGGTTTGTTTTCCGGAGAGACGCCATCAGTGGGTTGTACTCCTCGGGCAACCTACGGTATCCATGTGACCTCTCCCTGTCAGTTGTTCCCCCTGCCTGCGGTGTGGTGATCGGCAGGTTAAATCCCAACAATCAGCTCTCTCTTTGATCTGTGGCTGTGATCCTCAGAGACTCAGGGTGCTTTGAGACAGATCAATGGAGATTTTTGTTCTAACAATGGCCCTAATATGTATTCTTCTGATACATTTAGAACTAATCTATCCACTTTCTCTTTACCATAGATCCGCTGGCAAAGCCAAGGGCAGTCCTTGATCAATGGACCGGAGTATATGTAAGAGGAGAGACTCTCACTATTACCTGCACAGTTACTGGAGATAATCGAGAAAAATACTTCAAATTTTACAAAGATAAACAACGTTTGTCCACCCGTCGAATTGACAGAAACGTCAAAATTGGACCAATCCGGGCCACTGGTAGAAGAAGTGAAGGGCGATATGCCTGTCAATATAGAATTTCCGTCGGTGGAAGGCAGCTAATATCCTCAATGAGCGAGACTGTGGAGGTGACCATTTCAGGTAAATAACATAGAAATGAAACTTCTGTTTATTCTGTGGGCTTTGATTATTGATTATTTCCGCTCCGGTTCACGGCAATAACAATTTAACTTTCATTTGGGGTGGCTGCCCGTCACCGAGGTGGCACGGTAGAAGCGACAGTATTTCTAAATGAGTGTCCTGTGGCGGAGGGGGTTTATTACAGGCATAAAGTACCGGACTGTGCCATTGATTTCCGAGATCAACGAATGCCCAATTCCGTACCCCCTTCCCCCTGGAGTGGTATCTACTGCATATACTGTCAAATATCACCCTACAACCTGCACCCACCGCGTCATTCATTCTCCTTGTTCGTATGACCAGCAGTTCGACTTCATTTGGGTTATCTCCAGTTGAGATCTGCGGACCGATAATTGTAGCTTTGTCTCGGAGATCGGCATGTTGTCATATCATAGAATTTACAGGGCAGAAGGAGGCCATTCGTGTCTGCACCGGCTCTTGGAAAGAGCACCCTACCAAAGGTCAACACCTCCACCCTATCCCCATAACCCAGTAACCTCACCAACACTAAGGGCAATTTTGGACACTAAGGGCAATTTATCATGGCCAATCCACCGAACCTGCACATCTTTGGACTGTGGGAGGAAACCGGTGCACCCAGAGGAAACCCACGCAGACACGGGGGGACGTGCAGACTCCGCACAGACAGTGACCCAAGCCGGAATCATACCCGGGACCCTGGAGCTGTGAAGCAATTGTGCTATCCACAATGCTACCATGCTGCCCCGGTAATCTCCTCAATATCAAGCAACATAATCGTAAACTCACTGTACCCCCTCCAAAGCCTCCATATCCTTCAGGCTCAATGCCGTGGATGAAGGAGAACCTGACACATTCCTTCTTTCCGAGTTTCTCTACCTGCGTTTTCACTTCTAGTTACCTGTCGACCTGTACACTCAGGTCCCTCTGCCTTTCACTACCTCGGAAGTTCTGATATTTATTGCTTATTTCGCACTCGTATTAGACGTTTCAAAATGCATTACCTCACATTTGTCCACATCAGACTCCATCTGGCATCTCTCTGCCGAAGTCTCCAACCGATCAGTATCCTGCTGTGCAGACGCGATGGGCCGAATGGCCTCCTTCTGCACTGCAAGCTCTATGTTTATGTTCATCAATTGCAAATATATATCCAGCTCTCTTAGGCAAAGTCCTATGCAATCCACCTCCAACAGTCGGCAGCGCATTCAAAACCCCAAAAACATATCACTCATAGCTCTCTTGATTGCCGTCTTGTAATTGTGACCGCTAGTCACTGACATACTAATTAGTGGAAAAGGAATATCCTCTTCACCCTGTCAAAATTGTTCAGAATATTCGCCGCTTAATGTTCTCTGATCCAAGGAAACCTGTCCAAGGAGGAGGGGCCGCATCTCACCTGCAGGGGCACTAATATCTTGGCTGGTAGGTTTGCTAGAATCACTAGGGAGGATTTACCGTAGGATGTCAGGGGTTGGAAACCCCTCAGCGTTAGCGTAGAAAGTGTAATAACTGAAGGGGAACATAGAACAAAATAAGAGAACGACATTACCCGCAGGCAGAGCAAAGAAGGTGACAAGTTTGGGAAGGGCGGAGTCAATGCAGGACTCAGGATGCTGTATGTTAATGCACACAGTGTACGCATTGAAATTGGCCGGTACGATGATGTGGGCATCACAGAGATGGGGCTGCAGGGGGAATCAGGACTGGAATCTCCATATACAAGGATGTGTCCTATGAAAAGGGCAGGCAGGTGGTCAATGGGGCGGGGTTGCATTGTTGGTAAGAATGAAGATAAATCGATAGCAAGGAGCGGTATGGGATCAGAAGGCTTAGAATCTCCAGGTAGGCTGAGGAATCGCAAAGGTAAAAGTACCTGATGGGAGTTATGTACAGGCCCCCTGGCACTGGCCAGGATGTGTGGCAGATAATAAATCAGGAGACAGAAAAGGCAAGTCAAAAAGGCAATATTGTGTTACGGGCGAGGCGTTTTCAGAACCCAAAATGTATCATGGAGTTCAACCAACCTCTTCCTTTAATGGATGTGTTGCTTTTCCTAGCACACGGCTTTTTCCTTAGGTGTGGGATTACAATTATGGACATGTGGGTTTTTAAACACAAAACAATGTGTATTCCATGAACTGAACTTAACATCTGAAAAAAACATTGGATCTCTTAACACCCCTTACTTCAAAGATAACTCAGAAAATATTGCAACAGTCATTAACTCCTTAAAATGTTCCTTCAACTTTCAAGAGACTTAACACCTTTAAACAGTATGACATCAGGTTAAAGGATATATATTATTTCTGTAGCATGGCAGAGATATAGTAGCTCGGTTGACTTCAGCTCCAGCACCTTGCTTTCTTCCTGCAAACTCTCTGGAAACACACAGACACACACAACCTGCTTTTTTCCAACTGGCTTTCTCCCTCTCAGCAACTCACAGCAAACCAGAACTGCTCAAGCTCCAGTCTCACACTGGCTTTCTCCTTTTAATCAGCTCACAGCAAAACAGTCAGGCACTTTTAAACTGCTCTCAGCAAAACCAGCCAGTCACTTTTCAAACTGCAAAACCAAACTGCCAAATGGCTGAACTGAACTGAGCTCCACCCACTCTATGACATCACTGTTTTCTTAAGGGCACATTGCTTAAACATCCAGTTCTTAAAGGCACTCTCGCATGACAATTGCAATAATCATGGGCGACTTCAATATGCTGATGCACTGGGAAAATCAATTCCGTTGTGGATCCCAAGAAAAGGAATTTATGGAATGCCGAACAGATTTTTTTTAAGAGCAGGTTGTGACAGAGCCTGCTCGGAGACAGGCAATTCTGGATTTGGTGATGTGTAATGAGGTAACTTGATTAGGAACTTAAGGTGAAGGAACCCTTAGGGAGCAGTGACCACAATATGTCAGAATTTACCCTGCAGTTTGATAGGAAGAAGTTGGAATCAGATGTAACGGTATTAACATTAAATACGGGAGACGACAAGGACACGAGGAAGGGGCTGGCCAGTGCTCATTGGAAAAGAAGCCTAGCAGGGAAGACAATGGATCAGCAATGGCAGGAGTTTTGGGGGATTATTCCGGAGGCACAACAGAAATTCATCCCATTGAGGAGGAAACATGCTCAGGGGAGGACAAGGAATCCATGGCTGACGAGGGAAGTCAAGGACCAGATAAAAACAAAAGAAAAAAGGTTGCAAAGTGGCGAGGATTAGTGGGAACCCAGGGGCTGGGAAGCCTTTAAAAGCAAGCAGAGAACTACTAAAAAAAACAGAAACGGGGGAGAACATGAAATATGAGGACAAGTTAACTAGCAATATAAAATACATAAAAAAAGGTAAGAGAGGCAAAAATAGATATTGGGCCATTGGAAAATGTGGCTGGAGAAGTAATAATAGGAAATAGAGAAATGACAGAAGAACTGAATACTTACATTTATTATGGGCCAGGGTTTAGACAACTCCAAAGTATATCATGGAGTTCAGCTGATCCACGACGTTTAATAGTTTTGCTTATGGGGAGCAAAAGGGTCCACTCTCCAGGAATTATGCAACAGAGACCATAAGTGTTTTTTAAAAAACAAAACAATGTTTATTCTATTAACCCAGTTAACATTTTAAAAAATACACTGTAAACATCTTATCAAATACAAACACACGTAACCCCAGAGATACAATACTCTATAGATAGCCCTTAATGCCTTTCCGAGCAACATCCATAAGTTAACCCTTTTAACAACGACAACAGGTTTGAATTCTCTCCATAAGCAGGTATTACTTTGAAATTATCAACTGAGCTGAAGACACTTTAGCTGGTCGAGAGAGGTCATTACACATTTGTTTGCTCTGAAGATAGCTCTATGGAATTCCTTGCCCAGTGAATCAGTAGAGGCTCCTTCATTAAATGTTTTTAAGATAAAGATAGATAGTTTTTTGAAGAATAAAGGGATTAAGGGTTATGGTGTTCGGGCCGGAAAGTGGAGCTGAGTCCACAAAAGATCAGCCATGGCCTCATTGAATGGTGCAGCAGGCTCGAGGGGCTATATGGCCTACTCCTGCTCCTAGTTCTTATGTTCTTATGTGCACGTCTGACAACGAAACCAAAAACAGAGCCACAAAGCATATTTTCAGCTCAAAACGAAGTAAAAGACTGAAAGACAGCACAGCTCCAGCTACACACTGACATCACTGCAGCTATTTGCTAAACACCCATTTCCTAAAGGGTCATCCACCTGACACATCACACCAAGATTAAAAAAATAAACCATCAACTTTAGGACGGTTTCATTTTTCACCTTTTCATTTTCCGTTTAAGATATACTGACAGTAAAATATATTTACGTTTCACAAAACAAAAGACGCAAACAGGTATAACAACATAGTCCATTTTACTTCTTCTTCATCCACCGAATCTGCTTCTCTTCATCACATTCGTGACAAAGCATCGGCTATCACGTGTTCTCGTCCTGCCACACATATTATTCCACATCGCTCACATCATCAGCGACTTTGAATCGTTTGGTATAATTTGGGATGGCTAACACAGGAGCAGTGGCTAACACAGACTTCAAGCCGTCAAATGCCAGTTCACACTCCACTGATTTGCTACGTTTCTTTGGCAAATCCGTCAGTGGAGCGACCACACTGCTAAAATTCGGCATAATTTACCGGTAAATTCCACTCATGCCAAGAAATCGCATCATTTCCCTTCGTGCTGAGGATACTGGAAACTCCCCAATAACGTTTGTTTTCACAGCCCGTGGCACCATTCGACCCTCTCCGATTGTGTGGC
The DNA here is from genome assembly GCF_047496885.1 of Scyliorhinus torazame. Taxonomy (NCBI): domain Eukaryota; kingdom Metazoa; phylum Chordata; class Chondrichthyes; order Carcharhiniformes; family Scyliorhinidae; genus Scyliorhinus; species Scyliorhinus torazame. The sequence continues at coordinate 12,973,404 of NC_092729.1, forward strand.
CAAGGAAAGTGACTTGGGTTTTCCAAGTTCACTTTTAGCTATGTTTACAACCAAACACGGCTCCTGAATTCGATCGAATAACCCCAACAGACGCTTCAAAATGGTCTTTGCATGTCTGGCTGAAAATTACCAGATCGTCGATGTACACCGCACAATTGGGTAATCCTGAAACAACTTTGTGAGGTAATCGTTGAAATGTGGCTGGGGCGTTTTTCATGCCAAATGGCATAACCTTGAATTGGTATATACCATCTGGAGTCACAAAACCTGAAATCTCCTTCGCCCTTTCGGATAAAGATACCTGCCAGTAACCTTTAAGTGTTTGGAAATAAAAGCTGATTGTCCCACTTTCGCATTCCTCTGAGCGTGGGATAGGATAAGAGTCCGTTCTTGCAACTGCATTCACCTTTCTATAGTCCACACACAACCGTTGGGTACCGTCCGGTTTCGGTACTATCACTATGGGTGAGGTACATTGGCTGCAGCCCACTTCAGTTGTGCCATTTTAAAGCATACTTTCAATCTCTCTGTTATGCAGTGCGTATTTTAAACGATTAAGTGGACACGGATGTTGTTTAATTGGAAAAGCATTTCCCACATCTACATCATGTATAGCCATTTTAGTACTTGCTAACCTATCTCCACAAACCTGCCCATGTGATATCAATAACTCTTTCAGGTCAGTTAGTTTTTCCTCTGGAACTTAGCTCAACAATTTATCCGAATTTTTAAGAGCATCCTCGTTTTACAATTTAATTGGAGGAATGTCAAAGCCAAAGTATCTAGATTCAGTTCTTCACTTTAAAACCTCCTCCTTTTGCTCTCCTTCCCTTTCAAAGTACCTTTTAAGCATATTCACATGACACACTCGGTGAGTATTCCTTCTATCTGGCGTTCCTACCACATAATTTACCTCACTTAATTTCCTTTCAATCTGATAAGGTCCACAAAACCTAGCTTTTAAAGGTTCACCTACCACTGGCAATAATACTAAATCGTTGTCTCCACTGGGAAAACTGCGAACTTTTGCTTTCTTGTCCGCTACCCGTTTCATCACATGTTGTGCAACCTTTAAAGATTGTCGAGCCAATTCCCCTGTTCTATTTAATCGTTCAGGACAATTTGACACGCAGTCCAATAATATAAGTTCCGACTGCTTACTCACCAATTTTTCCTTATTCAATTTAAGTGGTTTTCTTACCTCACGACCAAGCATTAGTTCAAAAGGACTGAATTTGGTTGACTCATTAGGTGCATCCCTAATTGCGAACAGTATGAATGGAATTCCTTTAATCCAATCCTCTGTATAATCTTGACAATAAGCCGTCTTTAACGTCTGATGCCACCTTCCTAACGCTCCCGGCGATTCTGGATGGTACGCAGTTGACTTAAATTGTTTTATTCATAAGCTATCCATAACTTCTTTGAATACCCTTGGGGTAAAACGTGATCCTTGATCCGATTGTAATTCTGTGGGTTGTCCATCTACGGTAAATAATTTAAGTAACTCCTTCACATTCGTTCTAGCTGTAATATTGCGTACTGCAATGGCCTATGGAAACCTAGGAGGCACATCCATTATAGTCAAAATATATTGATTCCCACTTTTCGTTTTAGGAAGCCGTCCTACGCAATCAATTAAGACCCTTGTAAAAGGTTCCTCAAATGCTGGAATGGGTATTAAAGGCGCTGGTTTTATCACTGCTTGAGGTTTCCCTATCACTTGACATGTGTGACATGACCGTCAAAATGTAGCTCCATTTTTATGTAGTCCAGGCCAATAAAAATATTTTTGAATTTTAGCTTGAGTTTTCCTTACTCCCAAATGCCCTTCCACTGGGACCTCATGTGCAACTCGCAACACCTTCTTTCTATACACTTCCGGCAATACCACTTGCTGAACTCCTGCCCACTTTTCATCCGCCTGCATATGCAAAAGTCTCAATTTTCTCATCAAGACATCATTTATACGGGAATAACATTCTGATATACACTCAGATTCCTCTTCCGCGTATGCTTTCTGATACATCCGTTTTATTTCTTTATCTTTCTGTTGTAACTCCGCCAATTTTCCTGAACTAAAAATATCCGCCTCATCCTCCACCTGTTCTTATCCAACCATCTGATCAAAATTCGTTTCTGATAATTGCACTTCAACTTCATCTTTACTCTTTGATTTCTCCTCTTGTCTTATCCTATGACTTTGCGACCTTGTTACTACACAATCCGGAAACATCACAGGGTATTCGTCCTTCAACACGTCAGTTGTCTGATTTTCCACTGGTTTATCAACCACAGTAGACATCACTCCCACCTGCGATCCAGCTTTATCATTACCTAAGATTAACTCTATTCCTGGACACGATAGTTTGGCTATTACTCCTACTACCACTTCACCACTCATCGCTGTGCTTTCCAACCTTACCTTATATAATGGAACACTACTTCTCTCACCCTGAATTCCACATATTACCACCTTTTCTTGCAATATTCCTCGCAAACTACATAATTCCACATCTCTTACCATCAAAGTTTGACTAGCTCCCGTATCTCTTAAAAATGTGGCTTCTTTACCTGCTTCTACTGATACACATGAGTAAATTTTAATCACACAAGTAAATTATTTAAAGAGATCTGGCACCTTCTTATCAACTACCTCTTGATCAGGCACATCCTTCGCTTCACTGGGGCTGTTCTTTCCCACGTTAACACACCTCATTCTCTTATCCTGTTTTACCACACCAGTCTCCCCAGTGCTTTTCTTCAACAACCAACAATGTGACTTTATATGGCCTAGCTTATTACAGTGAAAACATTTGAAACGTTTCCTGACTCTTCCAACCTCCTGGATTTATTTCTTAATCTGAGGTACACTCTCCTTATTATCTCCCGTCAGATTACCTTTACCTTTACCGCTTGAGTATTTCTCTTTTCCCCAGTTTCTATCCCTCACAGGCTGAAACTGATGTCGGAAACCAAACATTGATTGATGAACTAATTCATAATCATCTTACATTTCTGCTGCTAAAATTACAATTTTAACCTTCTGTTCTTCCACGTGAGTTCGCACTACATCCGGAATTGAAGATTTAACTTCTCTAAATGTATTATTTCTCTGAGAGCGTCATACGTTTGATCTGTTTTCAAAGCCCCTATCCACCTATCAAAAGTACTCTGTTTGATCATTTCAAACTGCACATATGTTTGACCAGGTTACCTCCTTAAATTTCTAAACCTTTGTCTGGCTTCAGGCACTAGTTCATATGCACATAAGATGGGTTTTGTCACCTCCTCATACGTTCCAGATACCTCCTCCGGTATGATACAAACACTTCACTAGCTCTACCTACCAACTTCGTTTGAATCAGTAATACCCACACGTCCTGTGGCCATTTCAGTTGTTTAGCTGCCTTCTCAAATGAAATGAAAAAGGCTTTTATCTTCTTCTCATCAAACCTTGGCAATGCGTGGACATATTTAAATAGATCCACACCAACCTTCGACTATGACGCTCAAGCTTATTATCCTCAGTACGATCCTGAAACTGTACGTGTCCCTTTACATCTGCCAATTTTCACTGACTGGTGTTTCATGGCCATTTTCCGAAGTTCAAACTCTCTCTCTTTTTCCCTTTCCTCTCTCTCTCTTTCTCTCACATTTGCTTTTTCCTCTCTATCTCTTTCTCTGTCATTTCATTTTTCCTCTCTATCTCTTTCTCTCTATTTTTCTTTTCCCATCATTGCGTTTTCAAGCTGCTTTCATTCTTTCTCATGTTCCAGTTGTTTAAACTGTAACTGAAATTTTGCCAGTTCTAATACGTCCGACTGTATCTCAGGCTAGTTTAAATGTTCAGCTACCGCCGTATGTACCTCACCTTTTCGTACGCTGTCAGGCAACATTAACTGCAATGTCTTTGCCAATCTAAAAGCCTTTTTTTAGTCTCTGTTCGTCAGGTACTGCGTGTGACCTTCTCCAACCCCCAAAACACCCGAGCCTCTGAATGAGCCATTGTCTAACACACACTGCCTTCTTAAACTGGAATACCACACCTGAAAAGCAAACTCAAATATGGTCACCCCTCACTGTCTTTAAGTTTACTAAGTCAACCCAATCACGAAAGATAGATCTTCATCCCGGACGAGCCCACAATTTATTATGGCCCAGGGTTTAGAAAACTTCAAAGTATGTCATGGAGTTCACCTGAGCCACGACTTGTAATAGATTTTGGTTATGGGGAGCAGACGGGTCCACTTTCCAGGTGCTATGCAACAGAGACCATAAGTATTTTTTGAAACAAAACAATGTTTATTCTAAGAACCAAGTTACAAATCATCAAGTGAGCTGAAGACATGTTTTAACTTGTAGAGAGAGACATAATTACACATCTGCTTGCTTTGAATACAGCCCTACAACTCAAAGCCAAACTAAACAGAGCCAAAATGCAGCTTTATAGCTCAAAATAAAAGTGAGAGACAGAAAGACAGCCCAGCTCCACCACACACTGACATCGCTGCAGCTATTTGATAAACACCCATTTCTTAAAGGCACATCCACCTGACACTTTGCAGCAGTCATCACGGTGGTAGGCGCCAGTGGGATGTCAGAGCTTCAGGGGAATCAGGGTGAAGGGGTGAGTGCAGTGGCCATTGCTAAAGATAATGTTCTGGGGAAACTGAAAGGTCTGAAAGTGGATAAGTTCCCTGGACCGGTTAGATTACTCCCTAGGGTCCTAAAAGAGATAGCTGAGGATATTGTGCAGGCATTGCTGGTGATCTTTCAGGCATCACTGGAGTCAGGAACGGTCCCAGAGGACTGTAAAATGGCTAATGTGATACCACTATTTAAGAAGGGATGGAGGCAAAGACGGGAATCTATAGGCCGGTTAACCTGACTTCGGTAATTGGTATGATTTAATAGTCCATTATTTAAGATGAGTTAGCGGAGTACTTGGAAGTGCATGATAAAATAGGACTGAGTCAGCACGGCTTTGTCAAAAGGAGGTCATGGCTGAAAATACTGTTCTTTGAGGATGTAACAAGGAAGTTAGGCAAAGGAGAACCAGTGGTCGCGATTTATTTAGATTTCTAGAACGCCTTTAACAAGGTGCCGCATAGCAGACTCTTCAATAAGTTAAGAGCTCATGGTGTTAAGGATACGAACCCGGCATGGATAGGGGATTGGCAGACTGGCAGAAGGCTGAGGGTCAGGCAAAAGGGATATTTTTCGGGATGGCTTCCAGTGACTCGTGTGCCTCAGGGATCAGAGCTGGGAGCACAGCTTTTCACACGATACATTGACAATCTGGAAGAATGAACTGTTGCTAAGTTTGCAGATATGCAAAGATCTGCAAAGGGACAGGTAGTATTGAGGAAGAAGGGGGCTGCTTAAAGACGTAGACAGGCTAGGAGAGTGGGCAATGAAGTGGCAGAAGGAGTACAATGTGGAAAAGTGTGAAGGTATGCAACTTGGAAGAAGGACTGGAGGGTCGACTACTTTCCACATGGGAAAAGCATCGCAAATCAGAAGCAGCAAGCCACTTGGGAGTCCGTTTTCACGATGTTCGTACGTTTAACGTGCAGGGTCATTCGGCAGTTAGGAACGCAAATGCAATGTAAGCATTCATATGGTGAGGGCTAGGATTCAAGCCCCAGGAATGCACTTCTGAGGCTGTAAAAGGCTCTGATGAGACCCCCATTGGAGGATTGTGAGCAACTGTGGGCCCCGCATCGAAGGAAGGATGTGATGGGCCTTGGAAAGGGTCCAGTGGAGGTTCACAAGAATGATCCCTGGAATGAGGAGCTTGTCGTACGAGAAACGGTTTAGGTCTCTGGGTATGAAGTCGTTGGAGTTTAGAAAGATTAGGGGGGATCTTATTGAAACACAGGATACTGCGAGGCCTGGATAGAGTGGCTGTTTCCACTTGTAGGAAAAACAAGATCCAGAAGACTCAATTTCAGACTAACGGCATAGGCAGCACGATAGGACAATGGAAAGCAGTGTTCCTTCACAGCTCAGGGTCCCAGGTTCGGCTTGGGTCACTGTCCGTGTGGGGTCTGCGTTGATTTCCTCCGGGTACTCCGGTTTGCTCCCACAAGTCCCGAAAGGTGTGCTGTTAGGGAAACAGTCCATTATGAATTCAACCTCTGTGTACCCGAACAGGCGACGGAATGTGGCAACTATGGGATTTTCACGGTAATTTCATTGCAGTGCTAATGTACGCCTAATTGTGATAATAAAGAATAATATTCTGTAAAAAGAGATAGGAGAATTTTCTTCAGCTCGATGGTGGGGATGCTGCGGAGACCAAGTCACTGAGTTTCTTTAAAACAGAGATTGACAGGGTCCTGATCAATAATGGGATCAGGGTTATCGGGAGAAGGCAGGAGAATGGGGATGAGAAAATTATCAGCCATGATTGAATAGCGGAGCAGACTCGATGGGCCGAGTGGCCTAATTCTGTTCTTGTTCTTAGTCTTATGGAGAACAAGCCCAGTTTCTCCGGTCTTTCACTGTGTCTAACATCCTTTATTGCTGGTATAATTCTAGCAAATGCTCTCCGCACCCTCTCCATGCCTTCAACATCCTTCAATAAGGTGCCCAAAACGGAACACAATACACCAAATGGAGTCTGACCAATGATATGTAGAGGTGTAGCATCATTTCCTTGCTTTTATACTCTATGAGTCTTTATGACCCCGAGGATGTTATCAGTATTCTTTACACAGTTTCAATGCCCATCCACCTTTAGAGAATTATGCACTTCAGCCCCGAGGTCCGTCGGCTCCTGTATCTGCGAAAAGTTGCACCGTTGAGCCTGTATTGTTTTGCCATTTGTCTTCGACCAAATAACCTCACAATTGGCTACATTGATGGGATTGTTGTTTTTCTGATAAGAAGCCTTTGGCCAGCAACGTCCTACAGGGATGAATGTTTTTTACATACATCAATGACGTGCATGTTAATGTCGCAGGCGTAATTGGTAGATTTGCAGGGTACAGGAACATTGGGGATGTCCCTGACAGTGAGGAGGGCATTCTTGGACTGGGAATGATACGGATCAACTCGTTGTTGGGCACAACAACAGCAGATGGAATTTACTACTGATAATCTGCGGGGATGCATTTTACGAAGTCTAATAATGATAGGATAGACAGAATGTACGGTAGTTTCCAAGGGAGTATGGAGGAGCAAGGGGACTTTGGTTGAAAAGTCGATGGATCCCGAAATGTGGATAGATAGGGCAGTGCAGAATGCACACTGAACGACTTCCTTCATTACGCGGCGTATAGACTAAAGGAGCAAGGAGGTATTGCCCAAATGTGCATAACATTGCTTTGGCCACAGATGAAATACCGTGTGCAGTTCTGGTTGCCACACGATTGGAAGGGCGCTAATGCACTGGCGAGGGTGCAGAGGAAATTTAGAAAGATGCCGCCTGGGGTGGAAAGTTTCAGCTATGAGGACAGTCTGGAGAGGCTGTGCTTGTCTTCCCTGTAGAAGGAGGTTGAGGGAACGATCTGATTGAGATATACAGAGGCACAGAAAGGCAATATCGTAATAACATTTTCCCATGGTAGATCAGAGGGAATATGTTCAAGGTGTGGAATGAATTCCTCAGAAGGGAGCTGAAGAAACATTATTTCACCGAAAGGGTGGTGGAAATATGCAAGACACTGTCTGAGTGTGGTAGAAGCAGATACACTCGGAACTTTTCGAAATTATCTGGACAAGGACTTCAATCGCCAAGGCATTGTTGACTATGGACCATGTGCTGCTAAATAGTATTGGCATTGAATGGTATTTCACGCACTGAGGACCCGGGTTCGATCCCGGCCCTGGATCACTGTCCGAGTGGAGTTTGCACATCCTCGCCGTGTTTGTGTAGGTTTTACCCCTTCAACCCAAAGATGTGCAGGGTAGGTGGGTTGGCCACACCAAATTGCCCATGAATTGGAGGAAAAAAGAATAGGGTACTCTAAATGTATCTAAAAATAATAATGATATTTAGGGGCAGCACGATGGCACAGTGGTTATCACTGCTGCCTCACGGCGCCGAGGTCCCAGGATCTGGGTCACTGTCCGTATGGAGTTTGCACATTCTCCCCGTGTTGCGTGTGTTTCGCCCCCACAACCCACAGATGTGCAGGGTAGGTGGATTGACCACGCTAAATTGCCAATTAATTTAAACAAATGAATTGAGTACGCTACATATATTTTTTTTAATAACATGTCATGGTCGACATAGACGTGTTGGACGGAAGGGTCAGTTTGCCTGCTCTATGACTGTATCGTCACCTACTCCCCAATGACTTCATCAAAACAAATAAGTGGTGTATTCTATTTCCTGTAAATGTTGCCCTAACCTTTCTTGCACTGTCCAGAAAAATCCCAGATTCTCCAGTCTCTATATATAACGCATTTCCCTCATCACTGCGACCGTTCGATTGATGTACTCCAAGGCTATTTCCATGGCCTGGCATTTCTTAACAGTCTGGTGCACAGCATTGGAGACAAGTTAAAACTATTGTTGCACAAATATTTAGCAGAACTCCCTTTGTTACTCCATGTGCTTATTGCCAGAACACATATCAGTTATCTGTCTCTTTCAAGGATGTCATGCCAACGCGCTTTAAGGTCCACCTCCTCCTGCGCCTCATTTTTCTGCTCCATTTACTTTACATTCAAAACACTGTAAACCTGCCAATTCCCTGTCCAGTTCAACAGATGAGGATAGCGCATTTAATATTGTGAAGGAAAAGATAGGTAGATTTTTGAACAGTAGAGGAACTCAGGGTTATGATGAGCGGGCGCCTAAGTGGAACTGAGTCCACAAAAAGATTAGCCGTTATCTTATTGAATTGCGGAGCAGGCTCGAGCGGCCAGATGGCCCATTCCTGCCTCTAGAACATAGAACATAGAAAAATACAGCACAGAACAGGCCCTTCGGCCCACGATGTTGTGCCGAAACTTTGTCCTAGATTATGCATAGATTATCACCGAATCCACAGTGCAGAAGGAGGCCATCCAGCCCACCGAGTCCGCACCGGCCCCCGGAAAGAGCACCCTACCCAAGGTCAACACCTCCACCCAACACTAAGGGCAATTTTGGACACTAAGGGCAATTTATCAAGGCCAATCCACCTAACCTGCACATCTTTGGACTGTGGGAGGAAACCGGAGTACCCGGAGGAAACCCACGCACACACAGAACTGTGGGTGTAGGTACACCACGTAGACTGCACTAGTTCAATAAGTTAGCTCTCCACCACCTTGTCAAGGGGTAATACGTGCTGGTAATGAGCCGAGCCAGCGACACCCACATCCCATGAATGAATGAAAAAAACTCTTGTTCTCCTCATTCCTCCAACAGAATCGACTCAATTCATGTTCTCCTGCTTTAAAATTAATCAGTTGTGTTTCCTTCGCATTATACATCTCTGTGTCGTCTGTAAGTGCATCCCTCCTCGCTCCTCATTACACTCTCCTGCCTCGTCGCATCTGTGATTGTATTCATTTTAATTGTGCCGTTTTACCAAAGTTCAGATTATAATCCACTCCCGACAAGTCAGTAGTGAGTTTGCAATCAGTCGTCACTGTTCCTTTCTTTCTAATTGCAGATTTACATAAACCACATCTCTCAGTTGATTTGGATGGTGTTGGTGAGGGTGGAGATATCACTTTGAATTGTACAAGCCCCATGGAAAGTCCTGGCATTGCATTTTACTTATACAGGCAAGAAGAACCTCCTTTAGTCAGTGTCAAACCTCCTGATGAAGACAGACATGCTGTCACTTTCGCCATCAAGAATATCGACCACTCGAAAATAGGAAAATATACCTGTCAGTATGAAGCAAACATCAATGGAAGAAACCTATACTCGCCTTATAGTGACGCTGTCAGCATCACTGTTAGAGGTAAGTGAGATTGGCTGTCAATATATCCATCCGATTTTACTGAAGGTTTCGCCCTGTATTAATTTCAATATGCGATCCTGGTGACACTTGCTACTGTAATTAACAATTCAAACGTATGTGGGCATGGGAACATATTTTTCCCCTCCGCAGGTTTCCAATATTGACCCAATGGATTGTGAGCATCGCAGGTGTAACACACACAGAAGGTGGGAATAATGGAACATCTGTTTGATAGTTGGCACACGGTGGTATCCCATGAAGATTCTCATGACTTACAGTCAAAATGAGCAATCGGTCTGGTGTAAATGAAACGTAAAACCCCTTAAAATCAATGGATTGATTTGAACCCCATTGCTGATTAGCAGTTTTCACTGTGGCCCACTTTTTAAAAACTAGGAAAAACGGACTGATAATATCAAATTATCCAAATAATGTTAAACCAAAATAAAAACATTATAAAAGATACCACAAGGTCAGACAATGCTATATCATGTTACATGCAGAAGGGAAACGGCCAAATGTCCCGTTTTAACTGGAAGTTTTCAAAATAATAATGAGCTTTGATTGGTTACATAAGCAAAAGGTCTGTGCAGTGGCGAGGGAGTGTCTAAACAGGAGATGTTGATTGAACATCATTGACGAAACGAGCAGAGCTGAGATTATTATAGTGTCTCCTCTGTAGGCATTTTCTGTGACGTGGGGAATGCAGCTAGAAATGTTGGTGGAAGCATATTCAGTAACTTTCAAACGGAAACTGGAATATATACTGAATTAAAAGTTAATGGAGGATGAAGAACGAAACAGTTTGGTGGGAGATTGAGACTAATTGAATATGAGATTAAATGCGACAGCACAGATGTTATGGATCGAAGGATCTCCTCCTCGTTTAGATAATTGTGTGTTTCTACATCTAGTTTTCAACTTCTGTTTATTTTCTCTTCCTCTGGCCTGGAGAAACTGTTTGTGTCTGCAGTATTCCCGTCTCAATTAGTGTCCCAACACGTGTACCACATTGTTGACCTTGAGTAGAAGATGCTCATTCATAATGTTCTGTTCTTTCTCCCATTATCTCATTCAGAAAGTAAGTCTATTGCTCCCCTAGCGGCTGGTGTTGGTTCTGCTGCGGGTCTAATACTCATCCTGGCTCTCCTGGGCGCCTGCCTCTGGCGGAAAGGTAGGTCATACTCGGTATAACAACAGGTAAGTACATGCACCGACCAAGGTGAATGTCGCCTCTTCGTGAACACTATGAGCCAATTCGCTAAACAATCCAGCCAATTGGGCAACACGGTAGCACAAGTGGATAGCACTGTGGCTTCGCAGTGCCAGGGTCCCAGGATCGATGCCCCCGCTGGGTCACAGTCTGTGCGGAGTCTGCACGTTCTCCCCGTGTCTGCGAGGGTTTCCTCCAGTTGCTCTGGTTTCCTCCTACAGGTCAAAGACGTGCAAATTAGGTGGATTGGCCATGACAAATTGCCCTTAGTGACCCAAAAAGGTTCCAAGGGGTTATTGGGTTACGGGGATAGGGTGGAAGTATGGGCTTAAGTGGATCGGTGCAAACTCGATGTGCCTAATGACCTCCTTCTGCACTGTATGTTCTATGTTCTATATAATTGTCTCTGACATGCAGTGCATGTCGAGCATCACATAAAGGATGAGATAGCCAATGACGAATCTTGAAGAATCATAGGCAGAAAATAACCTTGTGCGGATGAGGAAGGCAACAGTAAATATCAACTGTTACTCGAAAATTCAGTGGCACTGTGTTCACGAGAGCTAAACGAGTGGCTGAGCTGGTGACTCAAAATCAGACAGCTGATATTGCACAGGTATTACTTTGCTATCACTTGCGACAGAACGTGCATATTGCTTTGGAGGATAAAAAAAAAAGCAAATGTCTACCCCAGCACTGTCAGATTACGAACAAAGGAGCGTGGGTTCAGAGAGGTGATTTTAAACACGGTGTTAAAAGAAGACATGATATGGAATCTGCAACATGACTGAAAAGACAAAGGAAGACAGCAACAAGTTGGTAAAATATAATCTTGTACATATATATGGAAATTGTTCAATCAGTGTTGAGATTAAGTAATGACTGCCAAGGACTATACTGGTGACGAATGGCTTGGCATCATTCACCCAATAGCTGGATGTTGCAATGGGCTGAGGGCACCGCAGCGACAATCTGGGGGATGTGTGAAATTGACTTCCTTGTCTGGAAGCATTTGACTGTCTAATAGGTACAGCTTCTCCACACCATTCTTCAATCCACTGATTCCTAGCCCACTGCCATCGGCCATTGTGTAACTCACATCAATTGAAATGGACATTGAGTTTGGTATCACCACACGCCCCACGTTTAGACCCATCCACTACATTAGACGCACCAACTGCTCAATGGACACTTGCCCATAGAAACCCCCACCACACTGGAATTTTCCAGGTCATTCCACTGAGTCCCACACTGGTTTCAGTTCGAACAGTGGACGCTCATGCCAACACCTCTGTCGGGAAGAAATTCCCTCACTTTGCAAACTTCCCCACATATCAAGACAATATTCTTTTGCAAGTGTTTAATTAATGTTCTTCTACTTGAATGTTTTCTATTGCTCATAAATCTTACTGCTCAAAGTCTCTTAAACAATCTACCATCCCAACAAATATACCAGAGTTTTCTTCGCCGAATGCTAGCCGGGATGTTATCATTTTTAAAAACCGTACATCTCTCAATTCCATTAATTCTTTATTCATTCCTCATACCGCTGACCTAAATGGGCTTCCAAACAGGAACTATTCTTTCTCATCCCCACTTCCAATCGCACCCTCGACATAGCTTTGAATCCAATGACTTGCTCTCCCTTGTCTGCATAACCACCTCTGCCAAGTTCTGAATTCACTCCGTCAACACCTTCATATTCATTACCCTCACCCAAACTCCAAACGAAATTGTTTAGTCGTGTAAATTGAACTTACACCGTCGTAATAATCACACACAGTGCCATCCACTGACACGACAGTGGGAATCACTTTGGATGGGACGTGAACTAATTCTTCAGGGCACTTTTTATAGAATCCCTACTGTTATGGGCTAGGCGGTTTCAGAACCCCAAAATGTATCATGGAGTTCAAACAACCTCCCGCTTTAATGTATTTTTGGCTTTTTCGAGCACACAACTTGTTCCCTAGAAGTAGGATTACAATTATGGACACGTGGGGTTTTAAACACAAAACAATGTTTATTCCATGAACTCAACTTAACATCTTAAATAAACATTTGATCTCTTAACACCCCTTACTTCAAAGATATCTCCGAAAATATTGCAACAGTAAATAATTCCTCAAAATGTTCCTTCAAACTTCCAAGAGACTTAACACCTTTAAACAGAATCACATCAGGTTAAAGGCTTTACTCTTATGAGTTTAAATCACCCAAATGATCCAGAGATAGTCTTTCATGGCAGAGATCCAGCTCACTGCAAACACAGACACTCCCAAGCTCTTTTCAATCTGCAAAACTAAACTGCAAAATGGCTGAACTGCACAGCTCCACCCACACTCTGACATCATTGTTTTCTTAAAGGTACATTGCTTAAACATCCATGTCTTAAAGGTACTCTCACATGACACTACAGTGCAGAAAGAGACCATTGGGCCCATCAAATCTACTTCGGCCGGTAGGAAGAGCACGCTACTTAAGCCCATGCCTCCACCCCATCTCTGTAACCCATTCATCCTATCTAAACTTTTGGATAGTAAGGGGCAATTTAGCATGGCAAACCCACCTGACCTGCACAGCTTTGGACGGTCGGAGAAAAAGCGGAACATCCAGAACAGCCCACGCAAAACGGGGAAATAATGGAAACCCCACGCAGACAGTCCTCGAAGCCGGAATTGAACCTGGGTCCCTGTCGCTGGGAGGCAGCAGTGCTAACCACTGTGCTACAATGCCGCTAAGATTCAGAATCAGCAGTCAAACAACCTGAAAGTCTCCATTCATATTTAGATTGGCTCTGGCGTCTCAAAGAGCCTCACTGCTCTTTGAAATTCTATGAAACTTCCTTTCCTGCAGACGCAGTATTGGTTCGCGGTTTCTAACCCGTGTGTTTCCTTCACAGGGAAAAGAAAAGAGAACAGTCAAACCAGGTGAGACCATTCCCGCTAATACTCAGTGACATGGGTCAGCCTAATGCTCAGAACGATTCGATGATTAGAAGAATGTGTGCTCTCTGGGTGCAGTGTGAATTGGTCTTTAAGATACGAGATTTAGCAACTTACATGTAAATAAGCATCTACCAGGCACACGCACACTGGAAAACACAATGACACAAAGAGACACGATTCATAAATCATAGATGCACCACGCACGTGCAATCATTCGAAATGACGCACTTACCTTCGCACTCATTCACTGTCATTCACTCATGGCCAAGGGCGGACATGTGACACAGTCACTCAGACACACAAAAGCACAAGCACGCCTACATTCACACACGCACACACTCGCGCACACCCTCACAAATTCTCATGCACAGTCACATTCACCCACACGTACCGATATGACACACACGCTTTCAGAATCTTAAATTCGCTCACACACATTTACACACGCACTCACAAATCCAGATACTCACACTCATACATGCAGAATGTAAATACAATCCACACTCCTACCTACACACTCACACCAATCTCGCAAGTGCACTATCACACACATAAATTCTCTCACGCACACACTCACAATTGCAGACTCAGACACGATCCACACACTCACATTCACACACTCAGACCATCAAACGCACCACATACTCACTCACACAGGCATCCATTGACACACAGACTCATGCGCATGATAGGAGGGATGTGAATGAACTGAAAATGGTGTGGAGGAAATTGACCATGATGAAAGCAAATTACTGTGGATTCTGGGACCGGAAACATAAATGGAAAATTTGTGGACACTCTCAGCTGGTCTGACAGCCTCTGTTGAGAGAGAAGGGAGTTGATGTTTTGAGTCTGGATGACTCTTTGTCAAAGCTGTGGGGAACTGGGAATAGGGTCAGATTTATACGTATTAATGGAGGGTCGGTGGGGGGGGGGAGGGGCGCGTGTGGCATTTGAGCTGGATAGAGCCCCAGTGAAATGTGGAGATTGAGAGAGATGTCATGGTAAGTAATATCAAAGAATGTAAAAGGGTTGACAAAGGTTAATAATGGTGCTGACAGTGACACATTGAGGGATTAGAATACATTAATGGTAGAACACAGGTATGTAGCGTGTGAAAGGGCAACTAGGAGCAAGTTGCATAGGCCAAGTTGGGTAGGCAGAGGGGGGGGGGGGAACAATGGTGCGGAAAGAACATATCGATGGAAGAAACGAAAATACGTTGAGCGCGGGGATTCACTGGAACATAGTAGCAGGCCAAGGACGGACATGTGGACGTGAGCGCAGGACGGTGAGTTAAAATGTCAGCGATAGGAAGGTCTGGGTCCTACTTGTTGGCGGACCCATGGTGTTCTGCAAAGCGGTCACCCAGTCTGCGTTTAGTCTCTCTAATGTAGAGTAGGTTTCATTGGGGCAGCAAAAACAATAGGCCAGTTACACGTGAGCGCTGCATCACTTGAAAAGAGCGTTTAGTCATTTGTGTGCATGCAGAGGTGCAGTGGGAAGAGAATGAGGTATTTAGGGGTTGGGGGAGACCACAGTCTCCCGGATGGAACGGGCCCTCCGAAATGCTGACATGGGGAGTAACGGAAGATGTGTTTGACGGTGGCATAATGCTGGAGTTAGCAGAACTGGCTGATGATAATCCTTTGAATGTGGAGGGTGGCGGACGGAGGGGCGAGTGAGGACAAGGGAAACTTGTCATTTTTCTGGGAGGGGATTTACCAGGTTGTTGCTTGGGCTGGGTAGTTTTAGTTATGAAGAGCGGGAGACGTGGCTCGTGTTCCATGGAACTGATTGCACTGAGGGATGAATAAATGTAAATACGTTGACATAAATTTAAAAAAACGTGAGTGAAGTTGCAAGAAGAGCTCACAGTCAGAAGATGTTAAGTCCAGAAGGCTGCAACGTGCCTAATCGTAAGATGGTGTTGTTCCTCCAGTTTGCGCTGGGCTTCAGTGGACATTGCAGCAGGCTAAGGAAGGGCATGTGAATGTATAGAATTATGAGGGGTGCATATAGTGTAGACAGGAAGAAACGTTCCCCCTTGGTTAAGGCATCAATTGCGATGGGGGATAGTTTAAAGTAAGGGGCATGTGGTTTATTGGGGATGTGAGGAATAAAACTTTTTTACCCATGGGGTGGTCGGAGTTTTGAACTCATTGTCTGAATGTGTGATGGTGGCAAAGACATATGGAACAGAAAATGAGTATTTAGATGAACACTTCTGATTCAAGGAGACAAGGTTATGGGCCAAGTGGTGGAAAATCTGATTCGAAAAGATAGGCTTGGCCACCGCAGATGAGATAGGCTGAAAGGCCTTTCTGTACAGTATAACGTTATGATTCTATGGCTATGCACACTCATACACCACTCACACACTCACAAATCACTGTCACACACATACACACACGCACATGCGCAGTCACACATCCGCACAGCACCCAAACGCACATACCACTGACATAGTGACACACTCAAACACACACTCTCTTTCTCACATACACGCATACCTGTACACACATAATCAGACCGTCAACATAATCGCAGGCAGAGCTTCAAGAACGCACAAAACTTTCACATAAACACCCGCACTTAAATACTGACACAGGGACACACCCACGGAAACACGCACATGCACACACAGTAGCACTCAGACTCACCACAAGACACACAAACCCGCCAGTGTGCGTGCGCGTGCACAAACACACACACACACACAATTCAATATAATCTCAGGCTCTCACTCACACTGAAACTCATATATGCACACAACATGCACACCCTCAAGCACCGACACACATGCACATTCAAAAATGTTTTCGCGCACACATGTCCAAACACAACCCTTCAACTGATGTATTTAAATTTCAGTTATGGGCTGAAGCCGTGACACAGAAACATTTCTTGGCCATTCCAATTGTAGCGTATTTACACAATACACCGGAATAATCCCTACATCTCATTCAGTAACAGAGAATCTATCACCTGGGGTGATACCAGATGAAGAGGACTGAATGTTTTTTTTCTGTTACTTGAAGGGACACAGTGTCTCCTGCCGACCAAAGCGATGAACCTGTTACATGTGAGTTCAGATTTCCATTCTTACAGCAAAAATTGTCCTTTGTGTTCAGATATCTGTTGTCACCTCATGAATATGTAAGTGCAGAGATTCCCGACACAATTGTAGCACAGTTGTCAGGAATAAGCTAATGGATCAGCCGCACTGTTCTAATTGACATTGGCCATCTTTCTCTAAGTCCCAGTTAGTATAGGTGATCCAGAAAAAGCATTGAATGTGCTAGTGATCAATTCAGCTGGGTCTCTGATTGACATCAATATACAATAGTATATTGTGGTGTAATTGGATCATGCATGTGAAGGGTCCTTGGAGAGCAGTGTATCATTAAATGTAGCAACAAAAGTTAACATTTCTGAAAATAAACTCGAAAGTGGTTTTATTCTGAAAGGGTGGAACTGAAAAACATAGAAAGTGAAGCTAAATAAACAACCAGCCTTGGGCAGGAATGGAGTGTTGACTTCAATGTTGGTCAACAGATAGCAAAATGGTCAAACTAAATATATCTGAACAATTGAGTGAATCTAAAATCTGTGCATGGATGGTCATGGCAGGTTCGCATTGTTGCATAATTCTATTAGTGGTAATGGAAGGCTGAAGGGTTAATGACCACAGTTCTTCAACTTTTTGAGAGTATTTTCATGGAGAAATCACAGAAGGATGTGGCTGATTGTGGATCAGAGCAAACCCAGAGAACATTAAAATTAATGTCACAAATAAACTAAGTGTGAATTAAAAATGAGATTATTTAAAAGAAAAAGACAACGAATTTCATTTATATATTATTTGGAAAGCTAATTGGTCACAAATCATTTAAAAAAAAAATAGTCACACAACAGGTCACATGCAACTCATTAATGAATGGTCAAATATTCTGAGAGTTGAATCGTCAATGTGTTGTTTTCAAATTGTTTTGTTTCGTTTAGATGCTGTTCTTAACCTACAATCTGAACCGGAGAGTAATAAGGTAAGTTCTACTTGGCTCTGAGAGTGTATGTGAGGGGGGATGCATGTGACTTGTGTGTGTGGGAGAGTATGTGCGCGCAAGATTGTGCACCTGGTGGGGGTGGATGTTCGGGTATATGTGTGCCTTAGTGTGTGCGTGAGGGATAGTGTAGTATGTTTGAGTGGGTATGTTTGAGTTGTGTGTGTGTGGAGGAGGGAGCCTGTATGTGCGTTCGAGTGTGTGAGTGGGGGTGTCTGAGTTTGCATCTGGACGTGTCAGGGAGAGTATGTTTGGTTTGTGTGCTAGGGAGAGTATGTTTTTTGAGTGTGTAAGGGAGTGTCTGTGTCTGCAGGTGCGTGTTAGGGGCAGTGTGTGTGCTTGCATGTGTGTTTGCGAGGGAGGGTTTGTGAGTGCATGAGTGTGTGTGCTTGAGTCTGTATGCGAGTGATATTGTGCGTGCTTGAGTGTGTGACAGGGTAAATATGTGTATGTTTCAGTGTGTCTACGTGGGTGTGTCTGAGTGTTCGTGAGGATGACTGTGTGTTTGACTGGTGGTGTCTGTTTGTCTGTGTGTAATAGAGAGTGTGTGTAGTTTACCTGTGTGCCCAAGGGAAAGTGCATGTGGTTCAGTGTGTATTTGTGGGAGAATGTTTGTGTGCGAGAGGGTAAGAGTGAGTGTGTGTGTGTGCTTGAATGTGTATTTGTGGGAGTGTGTGTCCATTGAAGAGTGTGTGTGAGATATGGAGCGCACATGCTTGAGTGTGTATTTAGGGAGCAAGGCCAACAGCGTTCGTTGAATTCCAGTTCAGACTGACGCCATTCATGAAGGCACCACATTCTCAACCTCGCCCTCCGCCTGAGGCGTGGTGAACTTCAGGTTCCATCACCACCAGTCAGCCCCCTCAAAGGGGACAGCAGCCTGAAGTGAACTGGCACAGTGGCGACATTACTGTTTTTCAACTTCATAAGGAGTTGAATGTGCGTATCTTTGTGTGCACCTGCGGGAGAATGTGTTTGTGTTTTCGTATGTAACTTAGTATATATCTGTTTCTGTGTCTGTAAAAGACAATATGTGAGTGTTTGCAAAGTGTATTCTTTGATGCTCTTTTTATTTCGTTCATTCTTTATCAAATAACGTGCTGCCTTGCATCACTGAACCTTTTCTTGCGTTTGCACACAATAATTCTCTTTCCCCTCAATAGATGTTCATTACAATACATGGTGTGTCCATCATATTTTGATTTGCCTTCAACATGCCACCGAACTTTATGGAGCTAAGAGAATCGAACGGATATGAATTTGTCTAAATATGTTAGACAGCTGATCCTCAGTAAATAGAGAATTATCGAGCAGTGATGTGTTCAGCTACCCTTTACAGGGCATGGAGTGGATTGAACGTGTATTTCTAATTATTGCAGCTGTGTGTAGAGAACAGAAAACTTTATCATCTGGACATGCATGTTTCTATTGTTTTCATTGAGCAGGTGTGAACATCTAATGTCCTGCACCAACAATCATTGAGCCCACCTTGAATGTCAAGTTCTCCCGACCATTAACCTTGAAGCAGAATTCTAATTGTACTGTGCATTGGCAATAATAATACTCTTTATTTTTACAAGTAGGCTTACATCAACACTGCAATGAAGTTACTGTGACAAGCCCCTAGTCGCCACATTCCGGCGCCCCTTCGGGTAAACAGGGAGAAATCAGAATGTCGAATTCTCCTAACAAGCACGTCTTTCGGGACGTGTGGGAGGAAACCGGATCACCCGGAGGAAACCTCGCAGCCACGGGGAGAACGTGCAGACTCCGCACAGGTCCGCACAGACAGTGACACAAATCGGGAATCGAAACTGGGGCCCAGGCGTTGTGGAGCAAGATGCTAACCACTGTGATACCATGCCGCTCAAGATCACACCTGCCCAGTTTCTTGTACCTAACTTCAGGATGGACATAATTGTATGGGAGGCAGTTCAGGGAACGTTCACGAACACAACTCTGGGGTAAAGGGGATAAGGCTGATGAGGAACGGTTAACCAAATCAGGCCTGTACCCAGTGTGTTTACAGAATTGCGAGGTGTCTTTAACATACAATGTCTGGGCTAACACGGTGGCGCAGTAGGTTAGCCCTTCTGTCTCACGGCGCTGAGGTCCCAGGTTCGATTCCGGCTCCAGGTCGGTGGCCAGATGCAGTTTGCACATTCACCCCGTATTTGGATGGGTTTCGCCCCCATAACCTAAAGATGTGCAGGGTAGGTGGATTGGCCACGCTAAGTTGCCCCTTCATTGGAAACAAATAATTGGGTACTCTAAATTTATATTTAAAATACATCGAACTGTCTGTGTGCAGGGGTGCGCTATGTATGGATGAGGTGCAGCGTGATAGGGTAGCTGCGAAGGCAGTGCTTCGACTAGTGTGGTATCTAAATTATGGGGGTCGGAGGTTGGATGCACAGGTTCATAATAAGGAGTCCACCACTGTATCCGGAGATAAGGCGGAATGCTGTCTCTCACAGGGTCATTAGAAACTGGAATTTTCTCCCCCAGAGAGCAGTAGACATTTGGATATTGAATATATTCGCGACTGAGTTACATTTATTTCTGAAAGACAAGAGAGTCGAGGGGTGGTGGGGCGGGGCCGGGGGCAGTCAGGAAGTGGAGGTAAGGGGGAAATCAGATCACCCCGCTCCTATCGAATGGAGGAGCAGGCTGGAGGTACCGAATGGCCTATTCCTGATCCTATTCCATTCGTTGTCATAAGACCATAAGACCACAAGACATAGGAGCAGAATTAGGCCACTCGGCCCATCGAGTCTGCTCCGCCATTCAATCATGGCTGATATTTTCCTAATTCCCATTCTCCTGCCTTCTCCCCATAACCCCTGATCCCCTTATTAATCAAGAACCTATCTATCTCCACCTTAAAGACACTCAGCGATTTGGCCTCCACAGCCTTCTGCGGCAAAGAGTTCCGCAGATTCACCACCCTCTGGCGGAAGAAATTCCTCCTCATCTCTATTTTAAAGGATCGTCCTTTTAATCTGAGAAGGGGTGCTCTGGTTCTAGTTTTTCCTACAAGTGGAAACATCCTCACCACGTCCACTCTATCCTCGCCTCGCACTATCTGGTACGTTTCAATAAAATCCCCTCTCATCCTTCTAAACTTCAACGAGTACAGACCCAGAGACCTCAAACGTTCCTGAAACGTCAAGTTCTTCATTCCAGGGGTCATTCTTGTGAACCTCCTCTGGACCCTTTCCAAGGCCCAGCACATCCTTCCCTAGATATGGGGCCCCAAACTGCTCACAATACTCCAATTGGGGTCTGACCAGAGACTTATACAGCTTCAGAAGTACAGCCGTGGTCTTATAGAATAGAATAGAATCATAGAAGTTTACAGCATGGAAACAGGCCCTTCGGCCCAACCAGTCATGCCGCTCAGTTTTTACCATTAAGCTAGTCCCAGTTGCCCGCACTTGGCCCATAACCCTCTGTACCCACCTTACCCATGTAACTATCTAAATGATTTTTAAAAGTCAAAATTGTACCCGCCTCTACTACTACCTCTGGCAGCCCATTCCAGACACTCACTACCCTCTGAGTGAAGAAATTGCCCCTCTGGGCCCTTCTGAATCTTTCCCTTCTCACCTTAAACCTATGCCCTCTAGTTTTAGACTCCCCTACCTTTGGGAAAAGATGTTGACTATCTACCTTATCTATGCCCCTCATTATTTTATAGACCTCTATAATATCACCCCTAAGCCTCCTACGCTCCAGGGAAAAAAGTCCCAGTCTATCCAGCCTCTCCTTATAACTCAAACCATCAAGTCCCGGCAACATCCTAGTAAATCCTTTCTGCACTCTTTCTAGTTTAATAATATCCTTTCTATAATAGGGTGACCAGAACTGCACACAGTATTCCAAGTGTGGCCGTACTCCTCTTGACATGCTAACATTGCATTTGCCTTCTTAACTGCCGACTGAACCTGCACGTTAACCTTACGAGAATCTTGAAAAAGGACTCCCAAGTCCCTTTGTGCTTCTGCTTTCCTAAGCATCTTCCCATTTAGAAAATAGTCTATCCCGAGATTACTCCTTCCAATGTGCATAACCTCACACTTTTCCACATTGTATTTCATTTGCCTCTTCATTGCCCACTGTCGTTGCTGGTCCAAGTCCTTCTGCAGCCCCATTGCTTCCTCAATACTACCTGTCCCTCTTTGTAGCGTCTGCAAACTGAGCAACACTGATCACTATCTTCTCCCAGATCATTAATGTATATTGTAAAACGTTGTGGTCCCAGTACAGACCCCTGAGGCACACCACTAGTCACCGGCTGCCATTCTGAAAAAGACCCCTTTATCCGCACTCTCTGCCTTCTGCCAGTCAGCCAATTCTCTATCCACGCCAGCATATTACCCTTAACACCATGGGCTTTTAACTTATTTAACAGTCTCATGTGCGGCACCTTGTCAAAGGCCTTCTGGAAATCTAAATAAGTGACGTCCCTGATTCTCCTTTGTCTAACTTGCTTGTTACCTCCTCAAAGATCTCTAACAGATTTGTCGGACACGAACTCCCTTTGACAAAGCCTTGTTGCCTCAGTCCTATTTTACCAAGCACTTCTAAGTACTCTGTGGTTTCAGCTTTAATAACAGACTCCAAAATCTTACCAATGACCGAAGTCAGGCTAACCGGCCAATACTTTCCCATCTTCTGCCTCGCTCCCTCCTTAAACAGGGGTGTTATATTAGCCACCTTCCAGTCCTCTGAGAGCCTTCCTGCCTCCAGTGATTCCTGAAAGATCATCACCACTGCCTCCACAATCTCCTCAGCTATCTCTTTTAGAACGTGGGGTGTAGTCCATCCGGCCCAGATGACTTATCCACCTTTAGTCCTTTCACTTTCCCCAGAACATTCTCCTTAGTAATGATCACTGCCCTCACCTCTGCCCCCTGGACTCCTGGAGCTCTGGCATCCGACTGGTGTCTTCCACCGTCATGACCTTGTGACGATTGATTCTCGAGCCCCGTTTCCCTCTATCAGGATGTGTCCCTTTGAGGCCTGGAAGGCGGGATGTGGCTTCTTATCACCGCTTATCACGTCGCGTAATGTTCTTTCTCTGTCGAGTCAGCACGGCAGCACAAGTGATTAGCACTGTGGCTTCACAGCACCAGAGACCCAGGTTCGATTCCCTGCTTTTCTGGTCTGCACCCTCTCTAGTGCAATCACAGCCTTCCTGTCGTGTGGCGACCGGGACTGCACGCAATACTGCAGTGCGGAGTCTGCACGTTCTCCACGTGTCTGCGTGGGTTTCCTCCGCGTGCACGGGTTTCCTCTCTCAGTCCAAAGACGTGCAGGTTAGGTGGACTGGCCATGATAAATTGCCCTGAGTGACCAAAAAAGGTTTGGAAGGGTTGTTGAGTGACGGGGATAGGGTGGAAGTGCGGGCTTAAGTGGGTCGCTGCAGACTCGATGAGCCGAATGGCTTCCTTCTGCACTGTATGTACCATGCGTTCGTTTTTGTTAGTATGAAATCCAGCATCGCTCCTGAGCTAATACCTTCAGTGGAAACAGTTCGCAGACCGTCAGTCATAACTAAAACGGAAAATGGTAATAACACTCAGCTCGTCTGGAAAAATCTAGGGAGAGACAAACAGAGTTAATGTTTCGATTTCCAATGACTCGTCAGAGAAATAGAGATGGTGGGGTAAGTGATGGATTATGTATTGTTTCAGAAGAACTCGATTATTTGGGTCAGATTGGAAGATCAGACGTAGGGGGAATTTGTCAAATATGTAATGGGAAAAGACAAAGACTGTTATTGGCAGTGCTCAAGCCAAAAGAGGTGGTAATGGCGACAGAGAAGTAATTGAGCATGTACTGTTAATAGGATAACAAGGATCCCCGTTTTGTGAATGAAAAACTCAAGAGCAAGGGACAGAGGGCACCGTGGGCTGGAGGTGGGTCTTTGGGAAAAGCGGAAGGGATTTAAAAGGGTCAAGGTGGATACGTAGAATTATACAGCACGGAAGTGGGTCCACTGCCCCTCATGTTTGTACTGGCCATCAAGCACCTATTTACTCAAGTCCGATAATTCAGTACTTTAACTGTAGTCCTGCATGCTATGGCGATTCAAGTGTCATCTAAATGCTTCGAAAATGTTTCGAGGGCTACCGCCTTTACCGTACTTTCAGATTCACTTCCCTTTGGACGAAAAACGGCTTGCCTCAAATCCGCACTAAATCTCCTGTTTCTAAACTTACATCTCCTGCTCCAGGCTCTTGATCCCTCTACTAGGGGTAATTATTCTTCCTACCTACTCTATCTCTGACCTCATAATTATACACGCGTGTCGCACCCCCTCGCCCTCCGCCCAGCATGCTCTGCCCTACGGAGCACAGCCCAAGCCTAAACACTCTCTCTACAAAGTTTCGGCCGAGGAAAGATCCTACTGTTCTGGTCTTCACAGCCTTCCTATCGTGTGACGGCCGGAATTAGCCTCGGCTAATAAAGACAAGTATCCCATGTCTGCTATTACCCACCTCACCTACCCGTTGTTTTGCCTTCAGCAATACATCTACCTACACACCAATACTCTTCTGGCACTTTGTACGTCCTAGCGCTGTACTATCCATTGTGCATTCCCATTCCTTGTGAGTCCTCCCAGAGTGCAGCATCTCACACTTTTCCTGGTTGAATTCCAAGATGGAGGGCGAAAGTTCATAGGATGAAGTCGTTGAAGTCAATGTTGAGTTCAGAGTGTGGTAATTGGCTAGTCGGAAGATGTGTTGCTGTTTCTCCAGTTGTGAATATTTAGCATTGAGCCAATTTCCCAGGAACAACTGTTCCACCTTGCTGTTGAATGTTTGACACTCTTGTGCCACCTTGGTATCCGAACAGAATTCTGCGGAACTTACGTAAGACTTTCAAACAATTGACAGAACTTATTTATTTCAGGCCCAGCGTCAGCGAGGCATCGCGCAAGCTCAGGGCGACGACTCAACATTCTACGCAACGGTGAAGCTGTAGAGCTTTGGCAGGGATCCTGGACCCTCCGCAAGAAATCCAGGAGTTAGCTACCCAATGACAAGCAACATGTCACCCAATTCAATATTGTCAAAGGAAACTCGTTGTTTACCGGGAGGTATTCAGAGAGAGATCAAACTTCTTGAGACGTTCATCTCCACTCCTTTATTGAATCTATTAAGGGCCTGGGGACATTCTGCTTCTCTATGTTGCTGATATTGAATTTAATCTGTTCTGTCTAACTTCCTCTTCTCCATAAATATTAATGGCAGTAGCTAAGAATATTGAAACATCCAAAATTGTCTCCAACTGTCCTCCTCCATCAAGAGTCCTTTGAGTCAACGAGTTCCCAATTTTCAGTTTCTCAATTTAATTTCTGGACTGACTATCGTTAGAGTAATGTCTTCTGCTGTATAGATTCTCCAATCAGAGCTAATGGCGTATCTGCCTCTATCTTATGAAATAGGTTTAACATTGTAACCACCACAAACTGATCACCTATCGATTTTCTCTCCTCAACTGAATCATAGCTATTCTCATTACTTTACATTCAGAGCAAAGGAGCAGCTGTGCTCTTCCAACTTTAAGAGCAATGTGTCTCTACTGAGGTGCACTGACCAGAACACAACACGTGCATCACAGGTTGGATCGTACTATGCTTCTGCGGACCTGGAGCTGGAGCGGACAGCTCTTTCCAATTTACAACTATGAGAGCATTGGGACTGTGTCACTGCCTCCGTGTCGCAGCATGCTGCCTTCTACCGGCTCCGAGAATGTGACCTCTCTGCTAATCAGCATATTATTGTCTGCACAATTGACAGAGTCGGCACGGAGCCCATCATGCACTCAGGTAGTAAAAACGGAGATTGTGGGAAAAGGAAGCTTCTTCTCAAGGACCATTTCTCTCATTGTGTTGTGGGAATTAAAATGGATTTAGGAAGTTACAGGAACATTGATGTCCTCCTTTTGCTGATAGATTTCACTCCAATACAATGCTGAGTCACACCTGAGCTGAATGGCAGAAGGCAAATCTGGAGAGTGTAATCAGATGACACATACGGACTGGGAATTAATCCCTTCCATTGATTGCAATGAGTTTCTGTCCTTTGAGAATTATGGGATTGCTCCCTTCCTCCACAAGATAGTCCTTCCTGTTGAAAGACCAGGCTGTTCTAAGCACATTGAAGTTTAAGAGCCAATGTCCATTACAATCGCACTCATTGTTTATTTTTGGGGACGCCTATGTTCTCCAGTTATAGTTATTTAAGGTGCTTTGATCGATTCATTGTTTCTGAGTAGACATTTGCTCATGTCTATTGCGGCGGAAGGTTTTTTTTACAGTTATACTTACTTGAGGTGATTTGAAGATTTGTAATTTGCTGCGACTATGTTTTGAAACGACACTTATCGTTGAGGTTCTCAATAAATGCCCCAAACTTTCACAATGTCATGGTCTGGTGTGGTTCTGTTTACCAGAACACGGTCAAAGTGTCTCGTCAGGATTAGTCCTGGCACCATTTACGTGGTGTATGCAGAATCAATTCATTGAAGCGGGACATGACATTCGGAGGTCCGGTCAGCTTTGATTTGGACAGGAACATATCATCTAATATATCAATAAACTTGCCTCTTAACTGGAAAATAACTTAAAACAGCGATACAGGCGCGACATCACAGTTTGCTCCGCCCAGCGCAGCCCACATCCCTCCAATAAATAAAATCAAGCTTACCCACATAATTGAACCTCCTCATTCCTGAAAGCCTCCCTTTACATGTTTAGTGCCAACTCGTTAAAACATTCATCTCCGTCCTAAAGTCCAGCATCTTGAATTAGCTCCGGTGGTGGGAGCGGGGTGCGGGGAGGGGGAGATGGTGGAGGAGGGGGGAGGGGGGGCTGCATTGCCTCTCTGCCGGCTTCCGAACTAGGTTACAGCTGTGGCCAGAATAAATACTTTTGGGACATACAGGTACAATGTACATACAGTATCCATGAAAATGTTTGGAAAATTAAAGAATAGAAATCCAAGACTGTTTAGATAGAGATTATTGCTGCAATCATTTAACAGACAAATTATATTTTAACACTTGAAAAGGGCAGCACGGTAGCACAACTGGGTAGCACTGTGGCTTCACAGCGCCAGGGCCCCAGTTTCGATCCCCCGCTCGATCACTGTCTGTGCGGAGTCTGGAAGTTCCTCCCGTGTCTGCGTGGGTTTCCTGCGGGTGCTCCAGGTTCCTCCCACAGTCCAAAGATGTGCAGGTTTGGTGGATTGGCCATGCTAAATTGCCCTTAGTGTCCAAAATTGCCCTTAGTGTTGGGTGGGGTTACTGGGTTATGGGGATAGGATGGAGGTGTTGACCTTGTGTAGGGTGCTCTTTCCAAGAGCTGGTGCAGACTCAATGGGCCGAATGGCCTCCTTCTGCACTGTAAATTCTATGATAATCTATGATGTTCTATGTTCTATACATTAATCAGCAAGAGAAAATGGGATTGCAGATGCTGCATCACGAATCTGATATGGAGAAGATTGGAATGTTCGAAGGAGGAGAACAAAGACTGAAATTGAGATACTTGCATGCTTAAATGTAATATATGCACCTTAACGAGCATTAGTCGTGTTAAGTAATGGGAAATATATAGAGTTGAAAGACTTTAAAAAATGAAGTCAACGTTTTATATTGCTAGATCATTGTTAAGGGAAGGTGTGATGAACGCAGACATTTCACCCATATTGTATGATAGGCATTTGGTGCAGTAAGGGGTAAATGTCTGGGTTAGTGTTTGCTTGATTGCTGCAGTAGTGTTTTAAACACCCTGGATGCATGGCAGCTAAGCTTGTTGCTCCGAAAGTCTAATTAAAACATTGTATAGGTTTGGGCTAATGGGTTTTATGTATTTTAAAAGCGTTCCCCGTGTAGCAGTTAATTAGAGACAAGGTGTTCACTTTAATAATGTTATAAAGTTCAACCCAAGAGTTGAAGCAGTCAGTTGTTACCGGCTTCAAGAAAGTTACTTTTAGCTGGAAGGTGAGCTGGTAAGGTTTCTGAATATTTGAATATTTGAACATCTAGATATTCTGCATTATTCTGGCAGGGTGTCAGATCATTTCTTTCCACAGTCTCAAAAGATCTCTTCAAAGTGGAGTGTTCGATATATCTCAACACAACAATATTCCTGAACGCTAACTGCAGTTTAATGTCCTTTGGAATCTGAGATGCTCTTGCTGCTTGAGTGAAAATAAAGATCATAGTTCAGGATTATTGTGTCACTGCATGAATTAGCAATGTTTAAACGGGAATTGTACTTTATTTTCTTGTGTTACATGAAAGAAATTGTGTTGGTAATACATTTTATTCCTTTTTTATTCATTCATGGGATCTGGACTTCGCTGGTTGGACCAGTATTGATTGGCCATCGCGAATTGCCCTTTCACTGAGTAATCTGCTCGGCCATTTCAAAGAGTTTGTCAGAGTCAAACACATTGCTGTTACTCTGGAGTCACATGTAGGCCAGACCATGTGAGGACGGCAGATTTTCTTCCCTAAAATACATTAGTGAAGCAAATGGGGGTTTTGCGACAATCGTCAATGGTTTCATTGTCATCATTAGACTTTTAATGGCAGATTATTATTGACATCAAATATCATCATCTGCCGTGGTGGGATTCGCACTTGGGCCCCAGATAACTCCCCTCGGTTTCTGGATTATTATTCCAATGTGCCACGTCCTCCGTTTGCTGAGATAGCCCCCGAGGACAGGTAGACTTTCCTTACAGTCTTAGAAAATTAAAACAAATTATTGGCGTTCGTGTCCAGTATCTTAGCCATTGTTTGTGTCTAATCCATGATCGTAATGGAAGGTCTGATGAAGGAGCTATGCTATGAAAGCTACTGATTCCAAACAAACCTGTTGGACTTTAACCTGGTGTTGTCAGACTTCTCACTGTTTTCACCACAGTCCAACACCTGCATCTGCACATCATGATCGTAATAAATGGCACGATTGTCCCAGTCATAATTTCATGAACATCTCCCGGGCTCCAATTGACCAAAGGCTTCATTGGACCAGCCGTATCAACACTGTAGTTGAAAAAAAAGCAGGCCAGATATAATGACATCTGGAGAGAGTTTCACATTTTCTGGCTCGCCAAACCCTGTCGATCAGCTTCATGGACACACACCAAGTGTTTGAAGAATATTCACCGCTTGCCTGGATGATTGTGGCTCTGAAAACAATGCGGGTAAATGCAGCTCAAGACGGATATGTTGGCTTTGGCGCGCATAACACACAGATTCACAATGAGACTCGCACTGAACAATTACTCAGGCTAGAGAGAGAGAAACTGTCAGTGGTGATGTCACTGCGAACATCCACACTCGATGCTGACAGAGGAGTGACACTTCCCATCCTATCCCCTTCGATTCTATCCAATTCCATCCCCCTCCATCCCACCTCTATCTCATACGCATCGATCCCGTTCACCCACGCTCCGCCTCCACCATCGAAACTGTGTTAAAATATATGATACAATTTGTATCAATGGGATGAAGATACAGAACAGTCAGCCATATTTAAATCGAATGGCGTATGTGCCACAGTGAGCTTGTGTCGGAAACAAAAACCTTTGTTGCTAAAATAGAGATGTCTAGACGTCTAGATGGTGTAGAGGAGGAAATATGGGCTGGTTAGGAGCTGGTTTAGCTCACTGGGCTAAATCGCTGGCTTTTAAAGCACACCAAAGCAGGCCAGGAGCACGGTTCAATTCCCGTCCAAGCCTCCCCGAACAGGCGCCGGAATGTGGCGATTAAGGGTAACATTACTTAATTGAAGTCTTCTCATGACAACGAGCGATTTTCATTTTCATTTCATTTCATATCACACAGATCCAGCGGTCCAGGTAAATGCCATGGGGAATATGGCAGCCTGTGCAATATACATTAAGTTAATAAATGTGGAATTGAAAGCGAGTCTCAATAAGAGTTACGATGGCAACGAGCACCGTTTGTCCTCAGATAGCGATTTTCCAGATGGCGGGGGAGGGGGGGAGAGGATTAGCCGCAGAATGGAGGTGGATTCTGCCACGTTTGGTTGCTCTGTTCTACCAGTGACTCCATGTCCACGCAATTTTAATTGGCATTGCATTGGCCATTACAATTGCAGTTCCTGGGAACACGCGGGCAGTCAAGAAGGGCTAACAGCTGATCCCATGAAAGAAAATAATTTGTGCCACTGAATCGACAATTGGTTCGGGGCCACCTTTAAAACCGAATGTACCTTCAAAAGCCTCAACAGTGATTTGAAGTGGACAGAATTACAAAATATAAACTAAATTTCATGTCTTCACCCGACTCGGATATAAAACTGCATTGCACCGATCAATGGCACAGCACGACGGGTTAAATCAATCAAATTAATGTTCATAACATTAAACTCTGTGATTTCATAGCTTAATTATGGCCTATCCGAATTCATTAACTTACACAGGGCCAGAGAAGTATCAGTTCTAAACTTGTGAAATGCTTTGTCGAACTCAAAAATCACTGAGAAAAGAACATGTGAATACGATAATTGTACATAAATAGGCCTTGATATAATTTATTGTGTTGTAGAATGATGCAGACCAGAGACGTTCTGGTCCATCATAACTATTTCCGATGTAGTCTGTTCACCCCCAAACAAGCATTTATCAAAATCAAATAGAATATTGCAATTTAAGCTGCTCCCATTTGCATATCAGAGAGCGGTCCAGGTTACAGCAACCTGTGTTCACAGAAACATTTAATTCGATCCTTGCACCAATCCTGAATTCAACTTCATCTAGGCCGGCACGGTGGCCCAGTGGATAGTGCTGCTGACTCACTGCGTCCAAGGTCCCAGGTTCGATCCCGGCTTTGGGTCACTGCCCGTGTGGAGTTTGCACATTCTCCCCGTGTCTGCATGGGTTTCCCAACCCAAAAATGTGCAGGGTCGGTGGATTGGCCACTCTAAATTGCCCCGTAATTAAAATTAAATAAATCAACGCCCGCTGGTGACTGGAGACAGACTTTAATTATTTTCTCTATTCAAACACTTCCTGATTTTCGACTCCACCATCAAATCCACCCTTAACTAGCTCGGCTCTCAGGAGAACTACCGCAGTTTCTCCAATTGGACGAGATGAACATACTAATATTGTTGCGTTGGATCTTCCATAAATGAAGCTACAATAAAGCTTTTACACAGAATGGATGGTGGAGGATTGGAAATCATTTCCTCACTGGCTCTTGACGCGAGGATGATTGCCATTTTCAAATCTTCGATTGATAATTATTTTTATTTAATAGAGAGAAATAACAGATATCTGATTGAGCAGGTAGCTGGACTTACGAACCAGGCCCCACATATTGCCATTGAATAATGGACGAGGTTTCTGTTAGCAAATGACGGACACATGCAAGCACGTCCTATTGGTGCGTCTGTCTTTTTCTCTGCATTATGTCACGTTGTTCCACAATATAAACTTAGCAAACGCTAATTCGAACTCAGCAGTGAGTAGCATAAAAGCCACCCTTCAACTGGGTATTAGCAGAATGGCTACATTTACAAAACATGCATCGTGAAATTTACTACTGTGATAAATATAAGAATTGGTTACCTCTTTCTCTGTTCCTCTCTCTATGTTACCATATAATTTACAGTGCAGAAGGAGGCCATTCGGCCCATAGAGTCTGCACCGGCCCTTTGAAAGAGCACCTTACCTAAGCCCATACCTTCTCCTTAACCCCACACCTCCACCCTATTCCTGTCACCCCACCTAACCTTTTTTGGACCATAAGGGCAAGTTTTGCATAGCCAATCCACCTAACCTGCACAGCTTTGGACTGTGGGAGGAAACCGGAGCACCCGGAGGAAACCCACGCAGACACGGGGAGAACGTGCAGACTCCGCACAGACAGTGACCCAAGCCTGGAATCAATCCCTGGACCCTTGAGCTGTGAAGCAACTGTGCTAACCACTGTGCTACCGTGCTGCCCACTGGTTACTACTTCGCTCTCTCTTTCTCTCTGTTTCTCTATTTGTCCCTCTGTTACTGCTTCTCCCCTCTCTCTTTGTCTCTCTCTCTCCCTCTGTTACTGTTTTCTCTCTCTCTCTCTCCCTCTGTTACTGTTTCTCGCTCTCTCTCCCTCTGTTACTGTCTCTCTCTCCCCCTCTGTTATGCTTCTCTCTCTCGCGCGCGCTCCCTATCTCTCTTTCTCTCTCTCCCTTTCTCTCTCTCAGTCACTCTGTCTCTGACTGCTCCTCCTCATATTGGTGGTGCCTGTTCCCATAACATGTTTGGTGCTGTGCTGACTGCCTGACTGCAGAATGGGGGAGGAGAGATGGAACGAGAGAAGTAGAAGAGGGATACTTTCAAGGCCGTGAAGGGAGCAAGCCCGCGGAACTGCTTATTTGATGGGAACCTCCAAGCTGATGGTCCTGCACGGCCCGCACCCCCCCCCCCCCCACCCCACCCCCCCCTCACTCCCCAACAATCAACAACTGCCTTTCAGCGAGGAGGAAGCATTTGTTGTTATTCTGTCAGATGTGCTTGCTCCCGGGTGGGGATCTGGTAGACAGTGTGTTTTCTGATTCCCTTCCGGGCTGAGAACGTCGCACACCAGTTGATCCTGTGCATGGTGAGGGCCTATGCTTTTCATTGGTGTAGTCGTCCTAGAGAGGAAGTCCGGACCGTCTATCTGCTCGGCCCCTTCCTTGCTGAACATCTACTTTTGTTCCCCTATCCTCCCGTCCACCAGCTGGACAGGAGTCTCCAGTCACCGGCTCTATCCCAGCCACATGTCCCACCCTCCTGTGAGCCATCCTCCTCCTCCCGCCGTGTCCCTTGCTCTGTCTCCCCTCCCTGTCCTCGCTACTCCGCTAACTTTCTGGGTGGAGAGTCGGGAATGCCACTTCCCTCCTCCCTCGGGGCTGGTGCTCCACAATCCTGGCTGTCTCGCAGAAATGCCCTCCATGGTTTCTGGCCTGCACGAAGTGGTTTCATGGACCGGCTGCTGCTGCAAGAACGTCACCTCCTTACCCTCACACATCATACGGATCCTGGGGTGGAGGGTGTTGCATGTGGCAGTGTTGTACAGCCATTGATTGTACATGTTCGCCGACTCCCCGGAACTCTGCCATTGTTGCGGCAATGTGGAGTCCATTAACCGTGTCTCTGTGTTATAGGCTGTGTTGTGGGAAAATCAACCACTTCGGGAGTCAGACTTGCTGTGTTCAATCAGTGCAGTTTATTGTTACACGAAGCTTCGGGAGAAAGCTTACGGACCCCCGCGGTACGGTAGCCAACCTTTCTCGTGGTTTGAATGGCATTCGTTCATTTTATACTTTGGGTTCACAATGAGCCCAGATACAAAACAATTATCACCTTGTTATCTTTATACATTTTATAGATTGTACATCGCTATTTGTAAGCGTTTTGCCATTTACACATGGTTATAGTCAAAGAGGTTTTACAGGTTACAGGCAGCAGCAGGAAGGTAGTATCGATTGTCCCTTTGTTTCAGGAAATGGCCCAAGCCATTCATATTAGCATATCATTGTGTACACCCTGGCTGAAGTCAGCTTTATTCAAGCGGTGTCCCGCATTTATGTATTTCTTAATCTTTCTGTCAGGCTCCCTTTGTCCTGGATCTGTTCCTATCTGTCCCAATGGCACCCCGCTGGGCTCCAGGCATCAGTTATGTCTGCTTTATTCTCTGTGTCTCCATCATATGTGTCAGGCTACCATCTTCTGTGCCAAGTGCCCTCCTGAACCATTTCCCACTTCAGCTGCACTCACTCCTTCGCTTTCTGACCAAACTGTCATGTGAGAGTACCTTAAAGAAATGAATGTGTAAACAATGTACCTTTAAGAAAACAGTGATGTCAGAGAGTGGGTGGAGCTCAGCTCAGTTCAGCCATTTTGTAGTTTGGTTTTGCAGTTTAGTTTTGAAGTTTCAGTTTAAAAAAGTGTCCGGCTGGTTTTGCTGAGAGCAGCTTCAAAGTGCCTGGGTGTTTTGCTGTGAGCTGTTTAAAAGGAGAAAGCCAGTTTGAGAGAGCAGCTTGAGAAGTTCTGGTTTGCTGTGAGTAGCCTGAAGGGAGAAGCCAGTTTTGAAAAGAGCTGGGTGTGTGTCTGTGTTTTGCAGTTTGCAGCAAGAAAGCAAGGTAATGGACCTGAAGTTAACCAAGCTAACTGCCCACCTCAGACCCCCACCACTTCTTTGCTAGGGTGAAGCAGCAGGCGACCATGTACGGCCTGGATGAGCGTGAGCAAGTGAAGCTCACAGTTTTGAGTTTAGACCCTTCGGTCGTAGCAGCCCTTCCCGACCCACAGAATGTAGGAGGAGGCACCCTTGCAGAGATGCACACAGCGATACTAGAACCGATCGGTTACAACAGAGATGACCATATTGAAGGCCTGAATAAGTGCAGGCAGAAAAAGACAGAACACCCCACAGCGTTTGCTGGTCGCCTGTGGATCCATTTTACAGCAGATTTCGGCAATTTAGACCGCGCCCATTTGTCCCAAGACGGTATGGCCAAATGGATCCGCGCCCTTATCTCCCATGCCACAGAGGCAGGACAAAAGGCGTATACAAACTATGACCCCCTCAGAAGAAGCGCACAACGAAAAGTTGGTTTTAAAAAGACTATCCCGTGCCTGGGACCAATCTGTCCAAAACAAACCCGTAATTAAGTAACCCGAAGAACAGCAGACAGAGGCAGATATCCACGCAGTTAAGACGCACCAGAACCCCGCATGGGTGAACGAAGGCATGAACAGCCCCCGACAAAAGCCATAGGAGTGTTACAACTGTGGACAATTAGGACACTTTGCACGAGAATGCAATGCCCCACGAAAGCCACAGACAGCCCAGCGGGCAGTCACTCTGAATAAGAATAGGACAGAGCCCATACATAGTTTGAGCACCCGTTCAGACCAGACAGACATGAACGGGACTGACTGAAGGTGCTAGTGCTTCCCCACCTGGGTCTGCGACACACTTTGGGATAGGTCCGGCCAACCAGTAGTTGCAACAAAAGTACGGGGACAGTCCATCGAATTTCTCTGGGACATAGGAGGGTCCGGACCACAATAAGTTCCTCCACCATATTCCAAAAAGACACGTGGCCCACTACATCCACAATCAACCTCAGCGGCTTCACAGGCCACTCACAGCAGGGACACATCACAGCCCTGTACCCATTCAAATTGGCAATATTACGACAAGGCACGACATAGTTTTAGTCGATCTACCCCACACAGCAGAACACATTTTGGGCATTGATTTTATGAACTCCCACCACCTTTCATTTGATCCAGTAAAGCAATGTGTCTGGAAAATGGCAAAAATCCGCAAGAGCCCCCGCAACGCTCACAGTAGGTGAGCATGCAAACAAGATTCGCGCAGTCGGCGATTTCTGGTTTAACCCGACCACGATTATCACAGACAAGGAGGTTAGGGCAGTTCTGCAGAAGCACAGGACAGCATTCGCGACCCACAAACACGACTGTGACCGAATGACTGGTTCCGTTCAAATCACAGGACCTGACCCTAGACCCCAAAAGCAATACGGATTTCCTGAAGAGGCAGAGGGGAAAATCTCCAAAGTTATCGAAAGCTTATTTGAGTCGGGCATACTTAGATCGGTAGCGTCTACGAATAATGCCCCGATTTGGCCAGTGAGAAAGCCCGATGGATCATGGCGACTGACCATCCATTACCGTGAACTCAACAAAGTCCCCCTCGTACAAGCCCCCACTGCAGCCACAAGTCACGAGACCATGCTGAAACAGGGACTCAATTCACGATGTTTTACGGTTTTGGACGTCAGTAACGGATTCTGGTCCATTCCATTGACAAATGCGTGCCAATACAAGTTTGCCTTCACTTTTAAGGCCAGCAGCACACGTGGACATGCCTTCCACAAGGATTCCACAACTCCCCCTCCATTTTCCACCGACAGCTGGCAAATGGATTATCAAACTTTTCTCTCCCCGAATGTCTGGTCCAGTACATGGACGACCTATTACTGCAGACAGCCACCAAGGCAGAGCACATCGAGCTTCTGTCCGAACTCCTGGAACTCCAACAGCAAATTGGATGCAAAGTGAACCCCAAAAAGGCACACATTTTGGAAAACAAAGTGAAGTATTTGGGTACGATTATCACGCATGGTAAACGTGAGATCGAGCATAAAATAGTTGACTCGCTTGTCAAATTGCCCCTTCCCCAGAATGTTTCAGCACTCCGGTCGATTTTAGGACTGGTTGGCTACTGCCGAATCCATATTGACGGTTTCGCCACCAAGGCAGCTCCCCTCTCAGACCTCCTAAAGAAAGGAGCCCCTTAGGAATGGCTTCCGCAGCATACGGATGCTGTGGATGCTTTGAAAAGAGCCCTCATTGCAGCCCCGCACTACAGGTTGCAGGCCCGCTTTCTCCCTATGCTATAGAGATAGCTAGCACAGACCGTATCCTTTCGGCCGTGCTCCTCCAGGAACGGCACGAACAGTTAAGACCCGTGGCCTACGCCTCCAGAGTTTTAGATCCTGTGGAGCAGGGATTTTCGGCCTGTGAGAGGCACCTGCTCACAGTTTTCTGGGCGGTTCAGTATTTTTCCTACATAACCGGACTAAACCCCATCACAATCCTCACGGAACACCCCCGCCCACCCAACTTTTACTCGGCGGACTTCAGGACGGTATCGTAAGCCAGATTAGAGCAGCCACGTGGACCCTGCTTTTGCAGGGACGGGACATCACTGTAAAAAGGACCAAGACCCACACTTTACTAGCCGACAACCTTCAATACCCAGGCATCCCCCGCCCCCCCCCCCCCCCCCCCCCCCCCCCCCACGAATGTGAAATCATCTCACCGCACCACAACACAGGCCACTTTATCGCAACAACACGCCCCCAAAAAATAGGTAGTTCACCCCAGAGCCCCCAGCGCACAGACATGTGCGAATCCTTAATGATATATGTGGATGGTTCTTCCATTGTATTAGACGGGAAGCGTATTACAGGACGGGGCATCTATGTTGAGGACGCGCAGGGACGCGCCCTAGAAGAGGTCTCATTAAAACTACCAGGACACTTAGGCACGCAGGCGGCATACATTGTGGATCACCCAGTTTCCTTCCCCAGCCCAGCAGACATATACTTGGACAGCCTCCATGTCTGCAACAGCCTTACAGAATTCCTACCCGTGTGTAAAGCAAGAGGATTTGTTTCCGTAGATGGAAAACCCCTCCCTTCAGCCCCATTGCTCCGCCACATTTTCGAGAAAGCACAGGACAGGACATTTGGAATTGTTAAAGTTCGAAGTCACCAGCGTTCCTCCCCACCTGGACATGTAAAAGCCGATGCACTGGCTAAAGCAGGTTCCAGGCATGTATATATTTGGACACCTCCCGAAAGCGCCCCAGTGAATGCAGTTCAGGTCTCACAGACTAATGTCGAGGATTTAGTACAGGCCCAGAAGCAAGATAGCAATCTCAGGGAGATTTTGAAAGAAACATTTCCAGCAACTGAAGATAGATTTAAAAACGCACTAACAACACATGACGGTGTGGTCCTAAAATGCACCCTTTCTGTGGTTCCTGAACAGGACAGGAATCAGCTTATTTGTTTGTTCCATGACAGCCAGGGGCATGAGGGAATTGATCCCACTACAGCCCACCTCAGGCAGCTCTGTTGGTGGCCAATTTTAAAAGAAGACGGAACGCACTACGTTGAGAATTGCCTTATCTGTGTCCAAAACAATCCGGACAATCCGCAAAGAAATCTGAACTTAGCCACACCCGCCCCGTTAATGGCCCCTGGACTAACCTCCAGATTGATTTTATAGGACCATTGCCCCCTTGAAGGAATCGTTACAAGTACGTATTAGTCGTCATAGACACTTTTACGAAATGGGTAGAGGCATTCCCATCCAGAACTAACACGGCAAAGACCATAACCAAGATCTTAACCCACCACATCTTTCCGAGACAGGGACTCCCCCGCAGCATTGAATCCGACCAAGGTTCCCATTTTACGTGTCATAAAGAACATCCTCACGATATTTGTTATTACCCAAAAATTCCACATCGCATACCACCCCCAGTCAAGTGCTATCGTGGAGCGAATGAATCTGACCCTAAAAGCAACCCTCAGGAAGATGGTCCAACAAAACAGCACCACTTGGGATTCAGTCCTCCCTTTTGCACTAATCTTTTTGTGTAACACTGTTTCGACATCCACAGGATACACCCTACACGTTCTCATGACCGGACGCCCCATGAAAGGCACAGAAGTTTTATTAAGACTTGACTTGACCAGCCCAGAAGTGACGGCCCTCACACACGAGAAGGCAGTGATTCAATTAGTAAAGAATGTAAAAACGGCTCAGCTAGCAGCCGCAGTAAAATTGGGCACCAGGAAGAAACAGAGCAGGGTCTGTTTTGACAAGACAGTGCATGCGACTAAGTTTGATGTAGGACAGCTGGTTGTGCTCTCCATTTACAACCCTAGCACGTTCCTGTCACCTACGTATTCGGGTCCGTACTCCATTGCGAACAAAGTAAGCCGCTCCGTTTATAAGATTAAGTACCCCAACGGGAAGACCGCGTGGTTTCATATTAACCAGCTCAAGCTATATGGCTCGCAGTCAAACCACGCACCACGTCATGCTCGACGCAGCAGACCACGCCCCGCCCACAGTCAACGTATCCCTCCCCTCCCACAACACGCCCACCCCATCCACGGACTCGACCCCGACTCCACCCCCGAAATCTAGACTCCGCCCCGGAACGCCCACAGACAGCAACAGCAGCGACAGCGACTATGACTGTGACACAGACGGTAGCCACAGCATGCCTCCCTACTATCCCCATGCAACAGGCCCCAGATCCAGCGAATCTGAACACGATTCGAGTGATCCCTTCCTGATCACATGCCTTAACAAACCTCACCAAAGACCACCGCCCTCCGATGACGACCCCGACTCCATCCCCACAGAATTAGACACCACTATTTGGCACCGTGACAATTCGTACAGGCTCGTCCGAAACGACGAGATGGACCCTAAGTCACACTATGCAGCTTTAGCAATCCTCATCCATTCAAGAGTATGGCAACCGGGAGAAGATGATGACATCGAGTCTGACTCCCAAAACGAGAACCCCTTTGCGACCCTGTTCGCAGCTGATAACTGAGGTGCCCAGGAGATGGAGAAAAAAAGGAACCGATGGAAAGATACGGTGTCCTTTCTGATGGAACTGCACCATGTTTTTTGAATGTTTGTTCGTTAGTGTTATCGTTAAATGTTGTGTGTAAACTTGGAAAGTTTTTTCACGGCCCCACGTCACCACGCTCTTTGACGGCCAATGACTGTTAGAGGATCTAGTTTGTCCCAGACAATAGTTCAGAGGAACTAGTCTGTCCACTGAACTCGACTCTTAGCTGTTCTCCTAAATTCCAGAGGCAGCCACCCATGACGACCACATTCTCACCCGTTCTTGCCGGTTGCTCTGGCAGTGGAGAAACGGCATTGGTCCCGATCCTGCCTGAGGACCCCCCTCTGGTCAGCTACGCTCGGGTAGAGCACATACGGCATTGATCACCATCCTACCGGGAGATTCCATCCAAATCTTACCCGCCGCGGTCCATAGAGACCCCATTTTGGCTTCTTACGTTCAAAATTATTTTGTTTGGTTTTGGCAACCTATGGTTGCTTCCCTCTGCTATTTGCACCCTCAAACACTGGCGAGACGGCTCGCAGTACGGAAGTATTTTCTTAGATGTCTAGTTCAAATATTCGGTGAAAAAAAAATGAGGGAGTCACACATGGTGACCAATTATAAAGGGAAATTGGCACTAAAAGACAGAAATGCTAACGTACAAGATATTAAACAAGATAGTAACAGAAACTATGCTTGATTCACAGTATTCCAGAAGCTCTAGGAAGAGAGAAGAGACGAAAAGGAAGAGAGAAGGAAGATGAGAACAATGAAGACACCATACGTGCCTTTCGTTATCATTGTGATTTGTATTCGGTTACGCGTGAACGCGAACCACCTGACCCCCCCCCCCCCCAAACCCCCCCCCCCCTCCCCCCCCCCCCCCCCCCCCCCCCCCCGGCCGTCAATGATTCACTTCCCCATAGCACCCAGAGCCCAGTGACAAGTCACAACACACCATCATGGTGTGATAGCTTTATAACGTGGTACTCCCTTTCATACGTAATTGAATCCCTTTTAGCATTGGCAATATTCTGCAGCATCGTGCAGACTATCCGCATGAGAAAATGGCGAAGGAGAGCCTACCGCTCTCGCACCCCGGTATACAGGATGAGATCCCCTATTTTCGGTTTCCACCAGGCCCCCGAACCCCTTGATCTACAATGAAGGACATTCGTTTTGCGCCATTTGTAAATTAAGAACTATGTCTCATTTTGCAACTGAAAGATTGTACAACTCTATGCGTGACCGCCAAGCCAGAGGAAAATGTGAATGCTGCTATTATGTTTGTATTGTTAGGAATTTATTATGATTGGATGTTTAAGTGAGTGTAGTTTATGGACGATAGTTAGACGTACCGTTTTTTAATGTTGTAGTGCATGTCTATTGTGACATAGCGCCACTTATAACTGTCAGTTAAAAAAATTCGTGCATACTTATGGTCAGTGTAGAGGCCATGGAAGAGTGCTCGCTGGGTCAGGGAGTGAAGACGACGCA
Source organism: Scyliorhinus torazame (assembly GCF_047496885.1). Classification (NCBI taxonomy): domain Eukaryota; kingdom Metazoa; phylum Chordata; class Chondrichthyes; order Carcharhiniformes; family Scyliorhinidae; genus Scyliorhinus; species Scyliorhinus torazame. The sequence goes on from NC_092729.1 coordinate 13,014,271, forward strand.
GTTCTGTGATCCTTCACGCTTCGCGTTAGGGATCACAAGGATGAAGTGTAGCCACCTGCGTTGGCAACTTCCCGACTTAAAATGGAGATCCTCTAAGAATGCAGGAAAATTCAGTCAGGCGCAGGAAAACAAGCAGGTGCAAAGTTTCCTGTTTAGCAGAATCTGCAGGAACCCAGACAGCACTGAAACCAACAACCATCTACATATTAATGAGCGATCTCCGGGAACAATTGGAAACATTTAAGGGAAACAAGGCCAAGCCAGACTCCTCGGCGCCAGCAGGAGCCAAGACAAGGGAAGGCCAACAGACACTTAGGGACAGCCCAGTGATCAGGGAACAGCTCCAATATTGGAGAAATCGATCCAAGTGATCAGAAGTCAGTCCAATCACTTGGAACCAGGTGCGGGGTCCGCCCAAAAGGGCGCGAAGCCCCTGGGAACTATAAAATAGAGTCTCCAAGTTCAATTCGCCCTTCTTGGCAGGGTGTCTCAGCAGCTCGAATCAACCCTTGAACGTGACCTGCTTCAGCCAAGTAAGTCTCCAGTCAACGCACGCTACGAGATAGGCGCTCCGAGCTACCAGTCTATACCAGCTTGGAAGCCTGCAGCCTCAGAATCAAACGAAAGGCCATTTGTTCCCCTGACCTGGTGGGCCAGTTCCAAAGATAAGTATAGTCCTTTAGTGTTAGAGATAGTCTAGTAAGTAGAGTTTTATGCATGAGTAGTGATTGCCTGTGTATAATAAATGTGTTTTGATTTGAAACTTACTAACTGGTGTATTGAGTTATTGATCAGCATTTGAACTTGAACCTCGTGGTGGTATCATAGAGATACCTGGCGACTCTAGAGCAAAGGTTATAAAACAGAGCGAATTCAGTAAAGATGCAACGAGCGACATTATTAACCGCCAAATTTAAGCCACCAGTTAGCAACATTTCCCTCTAATCTTTCCAGTTCTCACTCTCTTGGTTGTTGTTGGCCACAAACACGTTTTGGAACAGACAGACAAATTGCCCCCATGCAGTCAGGAAGTCTTACTCTGACCCTCCGTTGGCGTATTTGATATTCTCCAGGTGGAGAAATACCGAGAGGTCAGCGAGCCAGTCTGCAGCTGTGGGTGGTGCTGCTGATCGCCAGCCAAGCAGGATTCTCCGGCATGCGATTAGGGAAGTAAAAGCGAGGGCGTCGGCCCTCTTCCCCATGTGTAACACAGGCTGCTCCGATACACCGAAGATCGCCACTATTGGGCATGGCTTCACCCTTACCCCCACAACATTGGACATTGCCTCCGAGAAGGCTGTCCAGAAGCCAGCAATTTCGGGACAAACCCAGAACATGTGGGTATGGTTGGTCTGCCCCTTTTGGCACAGTTCACATTTATCCACCACCACCGGGAAGAAGCTGCTCATTCGGGTTCTGGTCAAGTGTTCTCTGTGTGCGACATTCAACTGCATGAGGCTTGCGCAGGAGGAGGTGAAGGTTGCCCTTATCAGTGCTTCACTCCAGAGTGCCGACCCCGCGTCTGTTCCCAGTTGGTCCTCCCATTTCCGTCTGGTCTCGACCAGTGGTGTTCGGGCTCTGTCCAGTAACTGACCGTATATTTTCGCACACAATTCCCCCTCCTTACTGTCCGTGGTCATCAGGTCCTCTAATAGTGCAGTCTCCGGAGGCCTGGGGTATCCTACTGTTTCTGCCGAGAAAATGATTTATTTGTAATATCCAGTCGTTTTTTCAACTACCATTCCTCCGTCAGTTCATTTATCGTCGCTAGTCTGTGCCCTACGTGGAAGTCCCTAACTGCCAGCGTTCCTCCCTCCTGTCTCCATTATTTAAACGTTGCGTCCAGCATAGCTGGTGGGAATCTGTGGTTACCACAGATGGGGGCCATGGAGGAACATAGCAGTTCGCCCGAAATGTTGTCTTCGCTGGCCGCACGTTTTCAGTATGGCTGCTACCACTGGGCTCGATGTCTATTATGCCGAGGAGGATTGGAGTGCTGCCGTTGCTAGGTCCCGGAGTATCGTTCCCTTGCAGGAGGCCTCCTCCATCTGTACCCACTACGAGTTGTGCTCGTGCAACCATCCCCGCACTCTTCCGGCTTTAATTTGCAGTAATGATTTGAGCACTCATGGATTTTTGCCTCCTCCACTCCCACCCTCAACATAGACACACAGAGAAAAGGTTTCAATTAAGCTGTCTAGGTTCTGGAAGATGGCCTTGGGGATGAAAATATGTAAGGACCTAAGCAGGAAGGGGAACCTCGACAGCACGTTCATTTTCATCGTCCGCATTCTCCCTGCCAGGTAGGGTGACAATGAGTGCCACCTCTGTACATCTTTTTACAGTTCCTCCTCCACCAGGCTGGTAATGTTCCATTTGTGGCACTGTTATCTGCATCCCAGGTTCCGGAATCTGTTTTGTGCTATTTTGAACGGGTCCCTCCAGCCCCGCCCCCGCCCCCCCCCCCCCCCCCCCCCACACACACACACTCCGGTTTGGGTTTCACTGGGAATGCCTCCCTTCTGCCCAGATTGAGTTTGTAACCTGCTATGAAAACAAAACACACAGAGGATCTACTTCGGAGTGAAAGTTGGTGGCAGAGAGTGTGGGACTGTTAGATTAGTTTACTTGAAAACTGGAATGAATGGCAGCATTTACTGACAGACTGCAGAGTTAATCAGGGAGGCAGGGATGATTGATATCAAGGCATTAAATGTGACATACATGGGTTCGTTTGAGGGGTGATCTTTGAATCACATACACGGTGAATGTACGGAACAACTGGGGGGTTACATGCCCCAAAGGCCTTATATCTTTAAAACACACCCTGCAGCCCTCATATTGACTCATTGTGGTCATGTGCGATTTGGTAAACATCTTCCATGGCCAACAGGAGGGAATTTGGTTGACAATTCTGTCTCTCACATTATATGATTGTGGGACATTCATGTGGGACAATTCAGCTTTTTACAATATATACCTAATTCTTAACAATGTTGCACATTATATCTAACCCTGCAGTTCGGTGTACTTTCTGTGTCTGCTGCTGTAATAGCAGCCCTGTGTGCAAAACAAATGACTCATCGCCAGGTGCACACTCAAAGATAATGGACGATTAACAAACTTTGCCCAAGGTCTGAATGCCTTCAGTTATTTGTGCCTGCCCGGCTAAATGTAAGCTGAAGAATTAGGAACAACAGGAAAAGGCTGCAGATTACATACTAATAACCATTTATGGCATGGGCTGAGATTATGGAGGATTAATTAGTTGCATGTAATGAATTGTGACGCGAATAAAGGTGATTGGCTGTATGAAAATGAGATAACAATCTGATTTCGCTTTAGAATCTGTGTATTAACCCCGTGCGAACTTAGCTATAGTGAGGAAGAGTGGTTTCTAAATAATGCGGAACCGCAGGCCTGTCTCCCAGATCTGATATAATAAACTGCTTCTTTACTCACTCAAAAAGGCGTACGTGTGAATATTTTCAACTCTAACAGAGTCATTACGAGGGCACTGATGAAACAGACTCCTTACTACAGCGCTTTTTAAATAAACACTATTACCAGCAGAGTATGGTTGACTGCTTACTATCGGGCACTGTTTTCATACACTCAGTTTAAAGGAGGATCGGTTGACACAAACACTGTTAACTGCAGGGCATTGTTTACATAGACTTTGTTGACAGTGGTGCACGGTTTTTAAAAAATATGTTTACTGTCGGGTACCGTTTACATAAACTCTGTTACAGCAGGCTACAGTATACAGAGACAATGCAGCAGTGTAATGTTTACACAGTCACTGTTCACTGTAGGAAACTGTTTACATAGACACTATTTACAGCAGTGCACGGTTCACGTAAACATTGTTTACTCTAAGACACTGTTGACATAGACACTGTTTACTGTAGCTCACTTTTTAAATAAAATCTGTTTATAGTTGTGCGCGATTTACATAAGCACTGCTACTATAGGAGACTGTTTACATAAATTAAGTTTGCAACTGTGTACGGTTTATATAAACACTGTTTACTGGAGGACACTGCTTATATAGACTCTGTTTACAGCAGTTAATGGTTTATATAAACACTATTTACTTTAGGGCACTCTTTGCATAGACTCTGTTCACGGCAGTGTACGGTTTACAAAGACAGTGTTTACTGTAGGACGCTGTTTACATAGACTCTGTTGACAGCAGTGTACGTGTTACATAAACACTGTTTAAAATAGCGCTATTTATATAAACTCTATTGACGGCAGAGCACGTTTTCCATAAACGCTGCTTACTGTCGGGCACTGTCTACATAGACCCTGTTTACAGCAGTGTACGGTTCACATCATCACTGCTTACTGTAGGGCAGTGTATACATTTACTCGGTTTACAGCAGTGTACGGTGTGAGTCACCCTGGTTAGCTGATGTCTGTATAAAAGACAGACAGAAAGCGCACTTAGTAAGCTTTGCGGAGGTGAAGGAGACACATCCTGAATGAGGCAGACCCAGAGTGGTAATTGGAACTTGATAATTTGGTGCAGTGAGGGAATCAGGAAAGGTAAGTGGTAAGTCTAATTTTGCTATATTTCATTTAAAGTGCAGTGTGTAGCTTAGTGTCTGATTGGCTGAAACTGCCCTCACCCTAATTGCTGAGAGGCAGTTCTCTGTCAGTCACCTGAGTCTTGTTTAGTGGCACAAGGGTATACATTGTATTCTTCTGTTTGAAGCTTAAGCAATGTGAGTCACCCTGGTTAGCTGGGGTCTGTATAAAAGACAGACTGAAAGCGCACTCAGTAAGCTTTGCGCAGGCTAAGGAGTCATCTCCTGAGTGAGTGAGACACATCCAGAGTGGGAATTCGAACTTGGTAATTTGGTGCAGGAAGGTAATTCGGTGCGGAGTGGGAGAAGGTGCTTTTTCCCTACTCGCCAACATTGAGGGCATTTAAAAGTTTATTGGATAAACATATGGATGATAATGGCATAGTGTAGGTTAGATGGCTTTTGTTTCGGTGCAACATTGTGGGCTGAAGGGCCTGTACTGCGCTGTATTGTTCTATATTCTATGTTCTATGTTTTGTTCCCCTTCCCCTGGCTTGTCACTGTTAATCTGCAGGGAGGGAACCAGAGAGCATCCTGAGAAGCTAAGTGATTCTTATTTCCTTTTCAAATTGTGTGGGATCACGTAAAGCTGTGACCTGATTGGCTGGTTGGGAATCTGTTAAATTTGAAAAAGAATGATCGCCAATAAATCTAATTGATTAACTAGATAGTGGAGTAACTAAACCTGCGGGCAGTGATCGACATTTAGCATTTAAGTTTACAGTAAAGATCATCTAGCGGCAGGGCCAAATAGTTATTTGTAACAATAATTCAAGTATTTATTTTAAATGAATTAATTAGTGCTTAAATGTCACTCAGCGGGGTGCAGTGCTCCGACTTTGACATGTGGCAGACACGTGACGCTTCCAGCGTTCCGGCCGACTACTTCTGCAGCGAGTGTAACCAATGTCAGCTCGTCACAGACCGCATGGTTCGGTTGAAGCAGCAATTGGATGCACTTAGGGTCATGCAGGTGGCGGCAAGTGTCATAGATAGGAGTTATAGAGACGTGGTCACACCCAGGGTACAGGCAGAGAGATGTGTGACCACCTGAAGGGGCAGACAGTCAGTGCAGGAATCCCCTGTGGTTGTCCCCCTCTCGAACATGTAAACGCTTTGAATACTGTTGGGGCTATAGCCTATCAGGGGAAAACAACAGCAGCCACATCAGTGGCACCACGGCTGGTTCTGATGTTCTGATGTTCAGATGTTCCGCCTCTCCCCGCCTCTCCCAGCATCTTCCCGCCTCTCCCCGCCTCTCCCCGCGTCCCCCCGCCTCTCCCCACCTCCACCCGCCTCTCCTCGCCACTCCCCGCCTCGCACCGCCTCGCCCCGCCTCTCTCTCCATCTCTCTCCATCTTTCTCCAATTCTCCATTTCTCCATCTCTCCATTTCTCCGTCCCTCCATTTCTCCATCTCTCCATCTCTCCTGGCCTCAACAACATAACGGGACACAAAGCGAAGCGAAGCGGTATCACCAGGAGCAGCGCACCCCTCCCCACTGAACTCAATTCATTCGATGCTCAGTTCGACCAGGAAACCAATGATCGCTGTCGAGTTCCCCAGCGGCCCATAACACACCCATAGCCACCATCATAGCTTCCGAAGTCAGATCGGCCTTCCAGAAAGTGAACCCTCGGAAGGCGATCCTTGGTCGTGCACTCAGAACGTGCATGGACCAGCTGGCAGATGTGTTCGCGGACATCTTTAACCTGTCCCTATGCTGCTCCGAATCCCACACCTGCTTCAAGAAGACCACCATCATACCAGTGCCAGAGAAGTACCAGGCAACGTGCCTCAATGATTACCGTCTGGTGGCGCTGAATTAAGTCGTAATGAAGTGCTTTGAGCGGTTGGTCATGAAGCGCACCACCTCGAAATGCCCAGAACGCCTTGATCGACTGCAATTTGCATACTACCGCAATGAGTCCATAGTTGACGCCATCTCCCTAGCCCTACACTCATCCCTGGAGCATATCGACAAGGGCTACTACATCAGACTCCTTTTGACTGACGACAGCTCCGCCTTTAACACCATAATCCCAGCCAAGTTCATATCAAAGCTCCAAAACCTAGGACTTGGATCCTCACTCTTCACCTGGATCCTCGACTTTCTGACCCACAGACCACAATCAGTAAGAATGAACAACAACACCACCTCCATAATAGTATTCAATACCGTGACGCTGCAAGGCTGCTTACTTAGCCCGTACTATACTCCCTGTACACACATGACTGCGTAACAAAATTTGGTTCCAACTCCATCTACAGTTTTGCTGACGATGCGGCCATAGTGGGCAGAATCTCGAACAATGACGAATTAGAATACCGCAGGGACGTAGAGAACCTCGTGGAGTAGTGCAGCGACAATAATCTATCCCTCAATGCAAGCAAAACTAAAGAGCTGGTCATTGACTTCAGGAAGCAAAGTACTGTACACACCCTGGGGCCGAGGTGGAGATGGTTAACCGTGTCAAATTCCAAGGCGTCCACATCACCAAAAATCTGTCCTGGGCCACCCCCGTTGATGCTACCACAAATAACGCACAACAGCGCCTATACTTCCTCAGGAAGTTAACGAAATTCGGCATGTCCACATTAACTCTTACGAACATTTACAGATTCACCAGAGAGAGCATCCTATCTTGTTGCATCACAGCCTGGTATTGTAACTGCTCGGACCAAGACCGCAAGACACTTCAGAGAGTCGTGAACACCGCCCAGTCCACCACACGAATCTGCCTCCCATCCATTGACTCGGTCTACACCTGCCGCTGCCTGGAGAAAGCGGGCTGCATAATCAAAGACCCCTCCCATCCGGCTTATTCACTCTTCCAACTTCTTCCATCGGGCAGGAGATACAAAACTCCGAGAACACGCACAAACAGACTAAAAAACAGCTTCTTCTCCGCAGATACTAGACTCCTAAACGACTCTCTTATGGACTGGCCCGATTAACGCTACACCCCTGTATGCTTCACCCGATGCCAGAATTATGTAGTTCCATTCTGTACCTTGTGTTGCCCTATTATTTATTTTCTTTTATTTCCTTTTCTTTTCATGCACTTAATGATCTGTTGAGCTGCTCGTAGAAAAATACTTTTCACTGTACTCGGTACACGTGACAATAAACAAATCCAAATCCAATTCGTAAACTTCGGTGTTTGAATATTTTTGATATAAGTAAAACAAATGCTGTGTCAGTGGATTTATTACTTTTGAGTCCTTTTCCAGTCTACTGCGCCACCCTGGCTGCTGACGTTCCTCCTCCTCCCGGTCGCCAGACGCCGCAACAATTCTCTCTGCGGTGGCTGCTGCTCCTCCTGGTGTCACCTCTTGGCCCCGCACCCCCGGCCCGGCCCGGCCTCCCCCCCCCCCCCCCCCACCTCACCCTGTCTACACACACACACACATAACGCAAGGTGGCCGCCGACCGTCTCTCCTTGTAATACCAGGATGGCATATCAGGGTGAGGCTGGCTGGTGATGAGCAGTTTCACTGGCAGTGTAAGGCGAGAGATGCCGTGTTGGTGGGTTTGCTTCTCTGCATTGAATGAATTGAAGAAGAGAATTAAAGGGAAATTTCAGCACATTCTTCAACTGCTGTGTGAACTGGGTCTGTGTCACGGCGTAAATAGCAGTGTTTGTGCAACAACTCAAGAGCTGCAACATGAAGCCTAATTGCAGAACATAAACATCTAACCACACAGACCGATGCTCCAGAGAGTCCATCCGGTTCCATATAGAATAAACCATGAACACTGATTATAACAGGATAAAATTGGCCGAGATAATAAACAGTAGAATGATGGATTTCCTCCGACTCTCCATCTCTCGGTCTCTGGGACTGGCCCCACTGCTGCGAGCCCGGTGTCTCCTGTTCACGACACTGTGTCTGACGGTGAAAACATTGAGGAGCAGAATCAGAACAAATGGAACACACGGGGTTAGAATGTTGTGGAGGAACTCGATTGCTGCCCAGGCCGGATATTCCATAACATCCCATATGAATCGCAAAACCAGGCGGCATTCTCCAGCCAATACCGACCTGACAACATAAAATACCAGAAAAAGTTCTTCAAACAGCTCAGCACAGTCACTGTCCCCAGAACCACAGCCGCCGATTTCTCGCTACAATATTTACTTTTCAGCTTTCAGCACGAAATAGCCACACATCGATCAAATGTGAAAGTGACGGTGAACCAGACAGAACAGTCAGTGGCTGCATAAAGCATGACGGCGTGGATATTGCACACGGGGATGGACCGCAGCAAAACAAACTGGTCCTTTAAAAGCAATGGGAATGTGTCTCAATATGGAACAGTATGTAATGGAACCTACAAAGGAACAAGCGGTCCTAGATCTGGTCCTGTGTAATGAGGCAGGATTGATTAATGATCTCATAGTTCGGGATCCTCTTGGAAGGAGCGACCACAATATGGTGGAATTGAAAATACAGTTGGAGAATGACAAGGTAGAATCAAACACTAGTGTTTTGTGCTTAAACAAATGCGATTACAATGGGATGAGAGAAGAACTAGCTAAGGTAGACTGGGAGCAAAGACTTCATGGTGAAGCAGTTGAGGAACAGTGGAGAACGTTCCGAGCGATCTTTCACAGTGTTCAGAAAAGGTTCATACCGACAAAAAAGAAAGACGGTAGAAAGGGGAAAAATCGACCGTGGATATCTAAGGAGGTGAGGGAGAGTATCAAATTGAAGGAAAAAACATACAAAGTGGCAAAAATTAGTGGGAGACTAGAGGAATGGGAACACTTTAGGGGACAACAGAAAGCTACTAAAAAAGCCATAAAGAAGAGTAAGGTAGACTATGAAAGTAAACTGGCTCAGAACATAAAAGCAGATAGTAAAAGCATCCAAATATATAAGACTAAAAAGAGTGGCTAAGGTAAATATTGGTTCTTTGGAAGATGAGAAGGGAGATTTAATAATAGGAGACGGGGAAATGACTGAGGAGCTGAACAGGTTTTTTGGGTCAGTCTTCACAGTGGAGGACACAAATAACATGCCAGTGAATGATGGAAATAAAGATATGATCGGTGAGGACCTTGAGATGATTGTAATCACTAAGGAGGCAGTATTGGACAAGCTAATGGGGCTAAAGGTAGACAGGTCTCCTGGCACTGATGGGATGCATCCCAGAGTGTAAAAAGAGATGGCTAGGGAAATTGTAAACGCACTAGTGATAATTTATCAAAATTCACTAGACTCTGGGGTGGTCCCAGAGGATTGGAAAGTATCAAACGTGACACCACTGTTTAAAAAAGGAGGTCGGCAGAAAGCGAGTAATTATAGGCCGGTAAGCTTAACTTCGGTTGTAGGGAAAATGCTGGAATCTATCATTAAGGAGGAAGTAGCGGGGCACCTGGAGGAGGGAAATTGTCCCATTGGGCAGACGCAGCATGGGTTCACAAAGGGTAGGTCGTGTCTGACTAATTTGGTAGAATTTTTTGAGGCCGTGCAGTAGATAACGGGAGCCAATGGATGTGGTACATCTGGATTTCCAGAAATCTTTTGACAAGGTGCCACACAAAATGTTGCTGGATAAACTAAAGATGTATTGCATTGAGGGTAAAGTGGTAGCATGGGTAGAGGATTGGTTAACTAACAGAAAGGAGAGAGTGGGGATAAATGGGTGTTTCTCTGGTTGGCAACTAGTAACTAGTGGGGTCCCTCAAGGATCAGTGTTGGGCCCGCAGTTGTTCACAATTTACATAGACGATTTGGAGTTGGGGACCAAGTGCAATGTGCCAAAGTTTGCAGACGACACTAAGATGAGTGGTAAAGCAAAAAGTGCAGAGGATACCTGAAGTCTGCAGAAGGATTTGGATAGGTTAGGTGAATGGGCTAGGGTCTGGCAGATGGAATTCAATGTTGCCAAGTGTGAGGCTATCCGTTTTGGGAGGAATAACAGCAGAATGGATTATTATTTAAACGGTAAGATGTTAAAACATGCTGCTGTGCAGAGGGACCTGGGTGTGCTGGTGTACGAGTCGCAAAATGTTGGTGTGCAGGTGCAACAGGTGATTAAGAAGGCTCATCGAGTCTTGTCTTTCATTGCTAGGGGGATGGAGTTGAAGACTAGTGAGGTTATGCTGCAATTGTCTCGGGTGTTGGTGAGGCCGCATCTGGAGTATTGTGTTCAGTTTTGGTCTCCTTACCTGAGAAAGGACATATTGGCACTGGAGGGAGTGCAGAGGAGATTCACTAGGTTGACCCCAGAGGTGAGGGGATTAGATTATGACGAGAGGTTGAGTAGACTGGGACTGTACTCATTGGAGTTTAGAAGGATGCGGGGGGGGGGGGGATCTTATTGAGACATATAAAATTATGAAGGGAATAGATAGGATAGATGCGGGCAGGTTGTTTCCACTGGTCGAGGAAAGCAGAACTAGGGTGCATAGCCTCAAAATAAGGGGAGGTAGATTTAGGACGGAGTGTAGGAGGAACTTCTTCACCCAAAGGGTTGTGAATCTCTGGAATTCCTTGCCCAGTGAAGCAGTTGAGGCTCCTTCTTTAAACGTTTTTAAGAAAAAGATAGCTGCCTTTCTAAAGAATAAAGGGATTCGGGGATATGGTGTACGGGCCGGATAGTGGAGCTGAGTCCACAATGATCAGACATGATCTCATTAAATGGCGGAGCAGGCTCGAGGGGCCAGATGGCCTACTCCTGTTCCATTTCTTATGTTCTTATGTAATATCAGGTCGAGAATAACGACCGGTAGATCCCCCACGGCCATGGCCACCAGGTAACAAGTGCCACTTTTGGTCAGTCCACAGATGTTTCTCTTCAGGGTCACAATTGTGATGACGTTCACTGAAAGGAAAGGAAATAAACACTGAAATTAAACATCAGGCTTGGTAAGTCATTACCAGTTTGATTGAGGTGGTGTTGACAACGTCAAACAAATAAACACGAACACACGCTCACAGATACAGATACACAAATAAACATACTCACAAACAAACTGTGGAACAAATCCACACTCACAGGAAGAGGGACAAATACACACGCTCACAGACACAGAGTAACAATTAAACAGGCACACCTGGGCACAAATAGACACTCATAGACAGGGACACAATTACTGGCGCTCACAGGCACACACATGGCACAAATACACACAAGCATAGACAGAATCACAAATACACACACTCACTGATACACAGAGACAAAAATACACACGGACAGGCACAGAGACACGAATAGACGCTCACATACACACAGAGGCACAGATACACACACAGGCATACACAGACACAAATATAAACACTCACAGACAGAGGCGCACACAGACATACTCAAGGACAGACAGAAATACAAATATACACAATCACAGGCACACAGAGACGCAAATACACACTCTCACAGACACAGAAAAACAAATACACACACTTACAGGCACAGCGAGACATAAATACAACTGCTGAAAACCACGCCCACATACATTGACCCACGCACAACCTCTCACAAAAACACGCCCACACCCTCACTCCCCCCCCCACAGACACAAATACACACAGCCTCACATACACATGCAAACTCTCACACACTGTCACGAACATCCACCCACACACAGTCACACAGAAACACACCGACCCACATACAGACACAATCACAAACCAACTCTCTAACACTCACGAATACACCCACCCACAAAATCACATACAATCGCACGCATACAGCCACAAAAAACACCATCACATGCACCCACCTACACACAAAACCACGCACAACCTCACACGCACCCATCCTACCACACACATCCTCACACACATCTACACACTCACACACACAGCCACAAACACAGCCACACACCTGCCGTCCCGCACACACAACTCCCACATAAACCCATCGTCTCAGACACACCCTCACAGGTCCACACACATTCAGCCGAACAGACCCAAAACCACAAAAACATACCCCACATGGCCGACGCACATGAATATATACAACCACACACACACACACACAGGCACATACACTCACAGATACACCCTCACACCCACACACCCAATAACACAAACACCCCCACACACCCTCACATTACCCTACACACAACTATAAAAACAGGCCACACACACAGAGCCACAAACATACCCTCACACATTCGCGCACGCATATACTCCCACTTACTTACACCCACTTCCATTTTCCTCCCACCCAAAACCCCATCAACACACACACACACACACACACAAACGCACACGCGCACACACATTTCCACGAACACATTGCCCCCCACGCAACCGCTCACACAAAATCCACACATGCCACCACCCACATACACACACTGTCACAGCCACACACATACACGCACATGCTGGTGCGCACACATACTCCCACATACATCCACCCACTGTGATACCCATTCACACACTCAACCACACCCAAACACGTGCAGTAACACACCCACACACACTCAACCAAACACACAACCACACACACACTCACCCATACACGCACACAAACACACGCATACTCACACACACGCACCGTACCCACAAAAAATGCCCCCCCCCCACAGTATCCCCACACACGAATCCATAAAACCACAAACACACATAGCCACTCAAAGACGTACCCTCACAACTACACACACCAGAATAGACAGACAAATACTCACAGGCACATGCACACGTGCTCACACCCTCAAACACTCCTACACACCCATTAAGACACCGAAACATACACCTATCCATAACGACAAAAAAAATCTCCGGCGCATAGCCACACACACACGCACTTACAGATCCGCACACCCACACATACACAAACACAGACACACACACTGACTCACACAAAACACACACAGATTACTTCACGCACACACACACCCATAGCGAAACACACACTCAAGCACACACCCACATATACACAGACTCAAACATACATTCCCATACATAAACACACAAAATAACGCTCACACGCATACTTGTAGAAACACCCATACTTACAAGCACACTCACAAGCACGCTCACAAACACATCGCAACAAAAACATACACCGACACATAAACTGTTCTTACCCCACAAAAGCACCCGCACACTCTCCCACATACCTCCACAAACACTAACGCACACACAAACACGCGCCCAAAAGCACACCCAAATACAGCCACGCAAACATTCACGCACATATCCCCCACACACAGCCACACAGAGTGCCACCTTCCCGCACTCAGAGAAACACACAATCACACACACACACACTCACACCAATACACAACCACACACACAGACTACTTCCCGCACACACGCACCCACACATACCCACGCCCTGTACACCAAGATCTCTCTGACCGTCAACACTCTTCAGGGTTCTGCCGTTCACTATATATTCCAGACCTGCATTTAACCTTCCAAAATGCAGTCGCTCACATTTGCCCGGATTAAACTCCATCTGCCATCTCACCGCCCAAGCCTCCAAACGATCTACATACTGCTGTATCCTCTGGCAGTCCTCATCGCTATCCGCAATTCCACCAACTTTTGTGTCGTCCGCAAACTTACTAATCAGACCATTTACATTTTCCTCCAATTCATTCTTATATACTAAGAACAGCAAAGATTCCACTGATCCCTGCGGAACACCACTTGTCACAGCCCTCCAATCAGAAAAGCACCCTTCCACGAAAACTCTCTGCCTTCTATGACATAGTCTTTCAATATCCATCATGCCAGCTCACCCCTGATCCCGTGTGACTTCACCTTTTGTACCAGTCTGCCATGAGGGACCTTGTCAAAGGTCTTACTGAAGTCCATATAGACAACAAACACTGCCCTACTTGCATTAAACAACTTTGTGGCCTCCTCGAAAAACTCTGTCAAGTTAATGAGACACGACCTCCCCTTCACAAAACCGTGCTGCCTCTCGATAATATAACCACTGGCTTCAAAATGGGAGTAGATCCTGTCTCGAAGAATTCACTCCAGTATTTTCCTTACCATTGACGTAAGGCTCACCAACCTGTATGTCCCTGGATTATCCTTGCTACCCTTCTTAAACAGAGGAACAGCATTGGCTAATCTCCAGTCCTCCGGGACATCACCTGAAGACAGTGAGCATCCAAAGATTTCTGTCAAGGCCTCAGCAATTTCCTCTCCTGCCTCCTTCAGTATTCTGGGGTAGATCCCATCAGGCCGTTGGGACTTATCTACCTTAATATTTTTTAAGACACCCAACACCTCGTCTTTTTGATCTCAATGTGACCAGGATATCTACACACCCTTCTCCAGACTCAACATCCACCAATTCCTTCTCTTTGGTGAATACTGATGCAGAGTATTTATTTAGAACCTCGCCTATTTCCTCTGGCTCCACACATAGATTACCCCCCCCCCACCCTGTCCATCAGTGAGTCAATCCTTTCCCGAGCTACCCTTTTGCTTTTTATGTACGTGTAAAAAGCCTTGGGATTTCCCTCATCCCTATTTCCTAATGACTTTTCGTGACCCCTTTTAGCGCTCCTGACTCCTTGCTGACGTTCCTTTCTACTTTCCTTATATTCCACAGAGACTTCTGTTCCCAGCCTTCTAGCCCTGATAAATGCCTCATTTTTCATTTCACGAGGTCTACAATATCTCTCGGAACCCAAGAATCCCGAAATTTGCCATATTTATCCCTATTCCCCACAGGAACATGCCGGTCCTGAATTCCTTTTACCTGACATTTGAAAGCCTCCCACGTGTCTGATGTTGATTTACCGCCAAACATCCGCCACAATCTATTTTATTCAGATCTCGCCTAATATTGTTATAATTAGTCTTCCCCCAATTTAGCACATTCACCCTAGGACCACTCGTATGCTTGTCCAGCAGCACTTTAAAACTTACTGAATTGTGGTCACTGTTCCCGAAATGCTCTCGGACTGAAACTTCTGCACCTGGCAGGGTTCATTCCCCAATCCTAGCTCCTGTACAGCCCCGCCCCTAGTTGGACTATTTATATATTGTTTCAAGAGGCCCTCCTGGATGCTCCTTAGAAACTCAACGCCATCCACCCCCTTAGCATTAAGTGAGTCCAGGTCAATATTGGGGAAGTTGAAGTCTCCCATCACAACAATCCTGTTGCTTTTAGTCCTTTCTAAAATCTGTCTACCTATCTGCTCCTCTATCACCCGCTGGCTTTTGGGCCGCCTGTAGTAAACCCCCAACATTGTCACTGCACCCTTCATATTCCTGATCTCTACCCACATAGCCTCGCTGCTCTCTGAGGTATCGTCCCGCAGTACAGGTCTGATACTCTCCTGAACCAGTCGCGCAACTCCTCCACCCTTTTTGCATCCACCTGTATAACGCCTGAAACATCTAAATCCTGGAATATTTAGCTGCCAATCCTGGCCTTCCCTCAACCAGGTCTCTGAAATGGCGGCAACAGCATAGTTCCAAGTACTAATCCAAGCTCTGAGTTCACCAACATTACCTGTTATACTTCTTGCATTAAAACATATGCACTATTTTCCTTGTCTGCTCCGACTATTTTCCCTGTCTGCTCTTCCTCAGAGCCATAGTGGCCTTATTTCCTTGCTCTCCCCCAATCTTTTCACCTTCGGACCTATTGCTCCGGCACCCCCTCCCCCCTGCACACTAGTTTAACCCATCCCGTGTGACACTAGTAAACCTCGCGGCCACGATATTTACGCCTCTACAGTTTAGATGCAACCCGTCCTTCTTATACAGGTCACAGCTGCCCCAAAAGAGGTCCCATTGGTCCAGATAACTGAAACCATCTCTCCAATACCAGCTGTTTAGCCACGTGTTTAGCTGCTCGATCTTACTATTCCTAGCCTCACTGGCACGTGGCACAGAGAGTAATCCCGAGATTACAACCCTTAAGGTCCTTTCTTTTAACTCTCTGCCCAGCTCTCTGAACTCCTGCTGCATGACTTCATCCCCTTGTCTGCCTATGTAGTCACTTCCAATATGGAGCACGACCTCTGTCTGTTTGTCTTCCCCCATCAGGATGCCTGCTACCCGTTCTGAGACATCCTGGACCCTGGCACCATGGAAGCAACATACCATCCTGGAGTCTCTTTCATGTCCACAGAAACGCCTATCTGAGCCCCTAACTATAGAGTCCCCTATGCCTATTGCTAATCTGCGCTTTGACTGTCCCTACTGTACATCAGGGACAGCCGTGGTGCCACTGCACTGGCTGCTGCTGTTTTCTCCTGATAGGCTATTTCCCCCGACAATATTAAAAGGGATATACCTGATCGAGAGGGGAACTCCTACACTGACTGCCTGCCCCTTCTCCTGGTCACCCATCTCTATGCCTGCACATTGGGTGCGACCACATTTCTAGAACTGCTATCTATGACGCTTTCCGCCACCTGCCTGCTTCTATGTGCATCGAAATGCTGCTCCAACCGAGACATGCGGTCTGAAAGGAGCCCCAGTTGGGTGCACTTACTGCAGATGAATCGATCCGGGACGCTGGAAGCCTTTCGGACCTGCCACATCTCACAGTCAGAGCACTGCACCCCTGACATTACGTTAAATAATTACAAAATAATTTTTTTAATGTTACTGTTAACTCTATGTTTCCTGTTTATCTGTTTCCGAGCACACGATTTCTACTAAAAATGTAAAAGCTAAATACAGTACTCTCCGGTCTCTGGCTTCGATACCCATCTAATTTATGATTAAGTAATTAATTAATTATGTTTAATTATTTTAACAATGTTTAATTTTTTAATTTATTGCAGATTCCCTACCAGCCAATCAGGTCACAGCTTTCCGGTGACGTCACTTTTCAGAACCCACCCCCTCCCACTCCCAGTCAGATCACTCAGAACAGCAGAATATCCCCGGCTCTCTCTCTCTCTCTCTCTCTCTCTCTCCTGCTCCCGGAAACGAAGGCCGCTGGAACCTAGGGGTAAGAATTTATATCACTTACCTGTTCCCAAGCTTCTCCCCGGCTATCTCTCTCTCGCTCTCTCTCTCTCTCGCTCTAGCTCTCGCTCCCGCTCCCGAAAATGAAGGCCGCTGGAACCTGGGGGTGAGATTGTATATCACCTACCTTCCCAGGGTGCTCCCTGGTTTTCTCCCTGCTTCCCGGAATGCATTATGGATCTCTCCCTGTTGATGACCAGTTACAAAGCCAAACGATGGAAACAGAACAAAAAGGGAAACAGCACCTCCTCCCACTCCCTGCCGAATGATCACACTGCCCAAATTACCAAGTTCCAATTCCCACTCTGGCTGTGTCTCACTCACTCAGGGTGTCTCGCCTTCACCTGCGCATAGCTTACTGCGTGAGTTTTCTGTCTGTCTTTTATCGAGGAGTCAGCTCAACAAGATGAGTCACACGATGTAAGCTTCAAACAGAAGAATGCAATGTGCACCCTTGTGCCACTAAACAGACCTCAGGTGACTGACAGATAGCTGCCTCTCAGCAATTAGTGTTGGGGCAGTTTCAGCAAATCAGACACTGAGGTGCACACTGACCTTTTAGCTGAAAAACAGTTTTGAAGATTTCAATTCGCCACTTTCCTCTTAACTGTTCAATGACCACACTGCCCAAATTACCAAGTTCCAATTCCCACCTTGGCTGTGTCTCACTCCCTCAGGATGTGTCTTCTTCACATGAGCAAAGCTTGGGTGTGGGTGTGTGCGTAAGGCAGGAAACCTGTGTTGGAATGTGGGCGAGCATGCGTTTGGATATGTGTGTCTGAGAGTATGGGTGTGGGTTTGTGTGCATGTGGGTGGGTGGGTATATGTGAGAGTGTTTGCGCGATATATGTGGGTGTGTCTGTGCGTGGGTGTCTGTGGGTGCGAGTGTGTGTTTGTATATGTGTCTGAGGGAGTGTGTGCATATTTTTGTGGGTCTGTTTGTGGGAAAGTCTGTGGGTGTGTATGTGGGTATGAGTGTGTGTGTGTCTGCGTCTTTGTGATTGGCTGTGCATCTGTGAGGGTGTATGTTGGTTTGCAGTATAGGTTTGATTCTGTGGGCTTGTGTCCTGTCTGTTTTGGGGGTTGTTTTCATCCAATGTGTCCATGTGACTGTATGAGAGTGTGTGTATGCGTAGTGGTGCATGTGTGTGTATGTGTGGGTAGGCTTGTGTGTGATGCGTGCATACTTCTTTGTGTGTGAATTTTTGTTTATATATGTTGCTGTGTGTGGATGTGTGTGTGAGTGGGTATGCGTTTCAAGGAGGGTGTCTGCGTCTTTGTGTGGGCGTGTGGGTGTAAGATTGTTCGTGGTGGGTGAGTGTTGGTATGTGTGGGTGAGTAGGTTTGGGAGTTATTTGTGAGGGCGTGTGTGGGTGCGTGTGTCTGTATGTGTTTGTGTGTGTGTGCTTGTGTATGGGGAAATGTGTCTGCGTTTACGGATGTATGTGGGTGCATTTATGGCTGTGTTTGTGTGGGGGGTACTGTGGGTGTCAGGATGTGTTTTTGAGGGCGTGTCTGCATGAGCGGGTATATTTGTGTGTGTGTTTGTGGGCGTGCCCGTGTGAGGGCATGTTTGTGTAAGTGTGGTTGCATGGTTTCAAATTCGTTTGTGTTTTTTGGGGGAATATTCTTGGGCGTACGGGTCTGTGTGTTTGTGGTGGGGAATTTGTGTTCTGTGTTTGTTGAGTCTGTGTGGGTGGATGTGGGTATGAGTGGATGTGTGACTGCATGTCTCTGAGTATGGGTCTGTGCAGGGAAATGTGTGGCTCTGTCGCTGAGTGGCTGGGTGTATGTGGGAGGTGTGTGCGTGTGTGCGAGGGACTGTGCCTGACATATTTGCGCGAGTGTATTTGTGTGGGTGGGTGTTAGGCTGTGAGGCTGTTTGGGCGTGTGTATACGTGCGTGTGAGTGAGTCGGTTTGCAAGTGTGTAGGTCAGAAGAGGTGTGTGTGTGTACCGCTGTGTGTGCGCGGTTGTGAGGATGGATGATGGGTGTGGGTGTGAGTCTATGTGGCTGTGTGACTGCATGTATGTGGGTATGTGTCTGTGTATGGGCATGTCTGTGGGTGTGTCTGGTTGTGTGTGAGTGAGTGGGTGGCTGTATGTGGAATTGCGTGTGCATGTGTGTGAGGGTATGTGTGCGTGGGCGTGCTTGTGCGGGTGGGTTTGTGGGTGTGTGTGAGGGTGTCGATGAAATCATAATAAGGACAAATTCCTCGAGGTTCGAATTAAGGTAATTTATTTACACAAATATATTTGCAGAAAGAGTGTTCCAGCTGCAAAGCCAGTGCACTGCACTCTGAGATTCGATTGAAGACAGCATATTTGTGCAGTCTGAAATAACAGCTTGACATAAACAGGCAAGTTTATATTAAAGAGACATTGGAAAGCACGTAAGATGAAATACATAGTACGCATGTTATTGCCCTTGCCTAAAACGACTCGAGTACACATTTTGTTATCTTTCGGAGGACAATGTGTTTTCATAATAAGGCCGAGATCATAATATTAAGCAGTATTTCATTTATGTTACTTGACCTACTTATTTTAATTCAAAAGCAGTGTTGAACTATAGTCAAGTATTTCTCAGCATGCTTCTAAGTTGGCAACTCATTAATTTCCCTTCCACAATTCCCTCCTTGTTGATCTTTTGATCAACACCTTTTAGTAAATTATCGTGTAGGGTGGGTTATAATGTAAGGGGAACTGACGTATGACAGTTCCTCGCGTGATTTGAGCCTGGTAGCAAGGAGGCAAGGCCATCGTACAATAAAAATATCTTGAGCAACATTAAAACAGTAACCATACGACAAGCAATATTACAATGGCGATTATAATCCAGAATACAATCCTCTGCCCTGACGATCCTCACCACCCAAAGCCAAAGTCCCATCCCGCCTTTTCATGTAATCTTGTCATCTCTCTACGAATGTAATCCACCAGATTATCATTTTTTTCTGAGTTATCAGAGATGTATGTGCAACAGTCAATTCCAATCAGGGCACAAGTGCCTCCCTTTTCAGCTAACAAGAACTCAAGAGCCCTTCTATTCTGCAGGGCAACCACTCTTGTAGCAAACATCTCAGTTTCTATCTGGTTAACAGGTTTTGCAGTGTCATTAGCTACCTGCTCAAGGATGTCTCACAGTTCGCGTAGTTCGTATGTATTAGTGGCAATTCCTAAAGTGGAATCACTATTCCCAGCATTTGTGCCAATGTCATAATGCATTGTGTCGTCCTGTGATGGGGATGGTCCTGCAATTGCTGAATGCGATGCACATAATGGACTACCTATTTCAAATAGCAGGAGCCTTCCCAAAATGTTCTGGTAAGGCCACAGATAAAATACGTGCCGTTATATGCGGTCAGGTTCAGTCATCATTCGTCTAATCGATCCCCTCCCAGGAGCCTCCACTAGTTTGATTTTCAATTCCCGAACAATCAAAGATGAATAGTCCTTTAGGTGTAAGGTTGAACATCGGGGGTTGCCAATTCAAAGTCTGATCACACTGACTCGTGCTGCTGAGTGGGTCCCATATGTGTTATGATTCTTAAAGCATATACTTCCTTTTGGGACTCCAGTATAATTGGGAAGGATCAACCAGGGCGGTTGACGTGTTACATTAAACGTAGGCCCCCACCATTCCTCACAGCTGTTCATATCGTATCCAGCTAATCTCCAATCTAACATATTCTGTGTATCGTTACCATGTCTTGCACTATTTTGTCCTAGAGCTCATTCTCCTATTTCTTTGCAGGTGAATGGGATAGGTCGCACAGGGAAGCCCTCGCCCAAGCATCTGGGAGTTTGTGTACAAACCCAACAACTAAATTTGTTTACCCTCTCTGCGTATGAGTGAGACATGTATATTAAGGTGTTAGTATGCAGTTTACCCCTTACATGATGTTGGATTAATATGATAATATAAAAACATCAACACCGTCATTCTCTTCAGGTTAGCGTCTCACTAGTACTCTCAAAGTTCCTTATGATATAGTTTACACGAGTTGCGTGGATCCTATCTGGCTTTTCTTTAATTTAACGGCTGTTCGGGTTGTTAGCAGCACTTGGTAGGGTATATTCCACCTAGGAGAAAAATAATCTTTGTTTAGTGCTTTCACATACACTTGATCTCCAGGTGTAAAGGGTGTATATTTACCTATTTTGGATGCATCTGAGGCCTGTCGCACCTTTTCATTTTTTTTTCAGCCGTTTCACACATGGCCTGTGTTATTGAAAATATGGAAAGATGTGTCATTGGAAACATGGAAGTCTGGCAATATCTGGTCTGAGAGAAACACGAGAGAATACAGGGAAAGGTCCCACAAAGGGCTAACAGCAGCTGCCAGGGAAGGATTGTAAAATGCAGATATCCTTGGTCAAGCGGTCTTAGCAAACAAGACAAACAGGACTTTGAATGAAGCCAATAACAATGGCTCACACCTTCATTGAAAGTAACTATCTTAGTAAGGATCTGGAAAAGCATGGATGAGGTTCAGTTGAATTTGGTGATAATTCTAGGTGTGAAAAATTGCTAATACCAGGTAAATTAAAGAAAACTGGAGATTATCAGTCTAAGAGAAACTTAATTCAAAGCCAATATCAAAGTCAAAATTGAGCTGAGGACAATTGGAAAATAAAACTATAGAAATGACGGGTATTAAAAGTAACACCTCTTGAAGTCAAAGCATTTTGAACATCACAAAGGAAACAATGTAATCAGATCTATGAGATGAAGTCATGTCAAAATGAACACTTAGTTGGATTAAAAGGTTTAGATCAAAGAAACATTTTACAATCAAAGAAAATAAGAGTTACTTTACAATAACATCATAAAAACTTATTTGTTAGAAAGCAAATATAAACCTCGAGACCAGAGCAGGAACTATCCAGAACCAGAACTCAGGGAGAGAGAGGAGAGAAGCAGCCAGACAGAATACAGTCAGCTCGGTCATGGGAAAGAGACAGGGCAGAGCAGCCGAGCTAAAATAGCTAAGTACATCTAAGGAAGACTAGAATTTAAAGAGTAGGCAGATTCAGCTCAGAGAAAGCTCTCACAGCTCGGTACATGGGAAAGATAGGTCACAGCAAATGAGCTCATCAGCGAATACATTTAAAGAAGACCAGATTTTAAAAAGAAGATTGATTGTCACGTTGGGCCTGAAGGTCCCTTCAACCAACCAGAAGGATCCAGAAGCAAGATCTTTTTACTTTTCTGTAAAGGCAGTGATTGCATCTTTTAGAAAAAGAGAAAATATATATATAATAATAAAATAACTTAAAAGTTTTAACCTGAAACAGTGGTTATTAGTCTACTTTACTTACTTGGCAATGCGGGACCCAGGATCGATGCTACTAAGTGGTAAGTAGATGAAATCTTCGATGAAGGTATGGGTTATACCAGGGGATAACTTGAAAATATAGTTTGACCTGAATAGCACCCACTGAAGCTTGCATCCGAGTCGGGGAGTGAGAATCCCTGATCACCATTTAGAATGTCGGCCCTTTTTGGTATAGGGGGACTTCAAAGAATAGTGGTGAGTTTTCAAAAACAGCTGGGCATATTTTAGTGATGTCTCATCTGCCCATATTAAGGCTGCTGCCGCTGGAGTCATTGCGGGATTTGTTCCAGTTGTCATGGGACGTTCCATTAATTTTTCAAACGGGGTTCAACCCGTATTACGATTTTTCTGATTTCTCAGTGCATGCATTACTATGGGTATGGCATCTGGCCATAGCAGCCCATTTTGTTGACACACTTTTGTAACTGCAGTTGTAATTATTCCATCCGCCCTTTCCACCATTCCTCAGGCTTGTGGCTGATATGGTGTACGGAATTTGCAATCAAATCCATGGCTTCTGTTAGGGTTTGGTCAGTTTCCTAGTGAAATGAGTTCCCCTGCCACTGTTAATACCCATTAGTATCCCAAACCTAGGTATTGTTTCCTTTAACATAATATTTACCACTGTTCTAGCATCATCTCTTTTGGTTGGAAAAGCCTCTACCGACCGTGAAAACATGTCCACTATCACCGATCATTCCTTTGACAAATCAAACATGTGTGGGCTACTTTTCAAATTGTTACCGTAATACCTCGAGCATAGCATTGTTGACATATGGCATTTGTCATTCCTCCTTTGCCCACATGAGCCTACCCATGGGCAAGGCGACACAGTGGCAAAAACAGACTTCTGGGGCATACTGCGCGGGTATCTGGGTGGATCCAGATTTGATGATTGTCTTGATAGCAACCTGCTTTTAGACAAGAGCGATGCTCCTGTAGAGAGGCTTGCTCCTGTGCCTGTTTTAACTTTGGTTCTGTTATGGTAGGTGGAAGTTCAACTGCAGCCGCTTGCAGTTGTGGCTGCTTTTTGAGAGCCAATTCCTTTGCCATTTTATCAGCAAATCTATTGCCGCATGAGACTTCGCGTCTGCGGTAGTATGCGCTTCGCACTTTAAAATGGCCATATTGCTGGGTAGCTGAACAGCACCTAGTAAATTTAAAACCAATTTAGCGTGTTTAATAGGTTGGCTGGAGGAAGTTATGAATCTTCTGTTTTTCCATAATTGTCCAAAATCATGTTCTACCCCAAAAACGGATCGGGAATCAGTATAAATATTGACTTTTATTTTTAGCGAGAATACATGGTTTAGTAAGGGCAAACTATTCGGCCGCTTGAGCAGACGTTCCCGGAGGCAGAGCAAAAGGTTCCACTATCTTGAATGGAGTTACGATTGCATAGCCGGCTAGGAGGGTCATATCATTTGGTCGGTTTGCTGACCCATTGGTGAGAAAGATGATGTCTGGATTTTCTAGTGGGTGACTCAATAAATCGGGTCGAGGTGGCTTCAACGAATTGTAAACAGTCATGACCACATATACGTTCTGCTTCCGAGGGCGCGGGCAAGAGTGCAGCAGAGTTGACAGCTGGCGCTCGCGTGTAGGTAAAGTTGGTTTTAGCGAGGATTACTTCGTACCCTGTCTGTCGAGCCGCAGTAGAATGCTGTGTTGCGGGTGAATTAAGCAGCAGCAGAACTGATTTTCTTCTACTCTGGCCGCTGTGGCTGCTAATGCTCTTAAGCAACTCGGCATACCCATTACCATAGCACATAGGGCCACCGAGTAATAGGCAAAGGGTCGTTTCACACCTCCATGCTCGTGCACCAGGACCCCTTTTGCAAATCCCCCTGCTTCATTCACATATAAAGTAAAGGGCTTGGTGAAATTAGGAAGTCCCAAAGCAGTGGCGTTAATCATGGCTTAGAACATTGAACATAGAACATTACAGCGCAGTACAGGCCCTTCGGCCCTCGATGTTGCGCCGAACTGTGAAACCACTCTAAAGCCCATCTACACTATTCCCTTATTGTCCATATGTCTATCCAATGACCATTTGAATGCCCTTAGTGTTGGCGAGTCCACTACTGTTGCAGGCAGGGCATTCCAAGACCTTACTACTCTCTGAGTAAAGAACCTACCTCTGACATCTGCCCTGTATCTATCTCCCCTCAATTTATAGCTATGTCCCCTCGTGCTAGACATCACCATCCGAGGAAAAAGGGTCTCACCGTCCAACATATCCAACCCTCTGATCATCTTGTATGCCTTAATTAAGTCACCTCTTAACCCTTTTCACTCTAACGAAAACAGTCTCAAGTCCCTCAGCCTTTCCTCGTAAGATCTTCCCTCCATACCTGTCAACATTCTAGTAAATCTCCCCTGCACCCTTTCCAATGCTTCCACATCCTTCCTATAATGCGGCGACCAGAATTGCACGCAATACTCGAAATGCGACCGCACCAGAGTTTTGTACAGCTGCAACATGACCTCATGGCTCCGAAACTCAATCCCTCTACCAATAAAAGCTAACACACCGTACGCCTTCTTAACAACCCTCTCAACCTGGGTGGCAACTTTCAGGGATCTATGTACATGGACACCGAGCTCTCTCTGCTCAGCCACACTGCCAAGAATCTTACCATTAACCCAGTACTCTGTCTTCCTGTTATTCCTTCCAAAATGAATCACCTCACACTTTTCTGAATTAAACTCTATTTGCCACCTCTCAGCCCAGCGCTGCAGCTTATCTATGTCCCTCCGAAACTTGTAGCATCCTTCCGCACTGTCCACAACTCCACCGACTTTAGTGTCATCTGCAAATTTACTCACCAATCCTTCTACGCCCTCCTCCAGGTCATTGATAAAAATTACAAAAAGCAGTGGCCCCAAAACAGATCCTTGTGGCACACCACTAGTAACTGGACTCCAGTCTGAACATTTCACATCAAGCACCATCATTTGTCTTTTTCCAGCTAGCCAATTTCTGATCCAAACTGATCACCCTGAATCTCATGCCTCCGTATTTTCTGCAGTAGCCTACCGTGGGGAACCTTATCAAACGTTTTACTGAAATCCATATACACCACATCAACTGCTTTACCCTCATCCACCTGTTTGGTCACCTTCTCAAAGAACTCAATACGGTTTGTGAGGCACGACCTCCCATTCACAAATCCGTGCTGACTATCAAGTTACAAAATGCTTGCTCCCTCTCTGGGGTCCAGGTCACAACTGAAGGGGCATCCCGTTGGGTAGTCTTGCGCAGTACTGCGTCCATCTCTCTATAATCCTGTATCCACTGCCTGCAATAGCCTATCATGCCGAGCAAGGTGAGGATTTTCTTTTTCGTACGCTGAATTGCAACCCTTGCTGCAGCCTGTATTCTTTCAGACCCAAGCCTCCGCTGCCCTTGGTGAAGTTGAAATCCCAAATACTGAACTGTCTCCTGACAGAATTGCAGCTTGTCCATTGAGGTCCTGTGCCCTCTTTCTGCCAGATGTGACAATAACAAAAGGGTATCCTGTTGGCAAGTTAAACCCTTCTCTGATTCCAATTAGAAATCCTATTGTAACAGCATTGAGCCGGACGACAACTGGCACTCACCCAAGTCTCTTTCAACCGCCGCAGCAAATACTACCGGGCTTTCTGTGTAGCTCTACGGGAGGCGCGACGAAGTGTACTGCTGATTCCGATGAGTAAAAGCAAATAGATATTGACTGTCCGGGTGCAATGGTATGGAGAAAAAGGCTGAGCATAAATCTATGACAGAGAAGGTGTCTGCTGTTGGTGGAGCAGAAGATAAAATAACATTTGTGTCCAGCAGCAATGGGGCAATTGGGATAACAATTTTATTGACGGCTCTGAGATCTTGCACAAATCGCTACTCGTTGGTCTTCCTACTTTTGGAATGGGGAGCATAGGGGTGTTACGGGGGCTTTGTGTTCTCTTCAGCACCCCTTGCTATAATAGTGCATTGGTCACTCCCTCTATCCCTTTTTCTGCTTCCGGTGCCAACCTGTATAGTTTTAAGCAGGGCAGGGCAACGTTATTCTGTAACTGCACCCTGTGCACTCGGGCAGAATGTACATTTCCACCATGATTTTTATGCTGGGCCCGTAGATGTGCCAGTACCTGGGCCAGTATTGAAGGGAGTAAATGATGGCTCTCTCGGGGCGTTTGTTGTCTTTCAAGTGTAGCGGGCCATTGTTCATCTTTCCAAGTCACTCTTCCCTCCTGTTTGCCATAAAACTCTAACAGGCAATTTCGTCCGTCCATTTCAACATCAACCTGATGTATGACTTTTTTCTTTCTGGCCCCTTTCATCAGTACTCCCATTTACTTTGCCTTAGCGGGATGTCTGACGGCCAATGTTAAATGGGGTTCTGAAGTTAATCCCATCCTAAAGAGGTCCCTCTGACTATTGGTCAACTGTACGAACATTCCTAATCCCAAAACACCGGAAAAAGAAATGGGGTGACATGCAATGTTGTCTGCCTTCCTAGGTGACGTTGCGCTTGTAAATTGTGTGCGGGCTCATTCTCACGAGCAGACCAAGCCGTACAGTGGGCCACTCTGCTCTCTCGGCTGGTATCTATCAGGTGTTTTAATAGTTGCGCCCAAGGGTCGGTAAGCTTTTGTACGGCTTCCTGTAGTTGTTTAACGATGGTGCTGTAAAGGTTAATGCCCAGCTGCCAGCAATATAACACAGACACAGAGCGATCTGGCTCTTGGTCAGAAGCTATTAAATGTAATAACTGATGAGCTCGTATCTCAGGTAGTTCCATAAACAAGCCACTGTTAGTGCAAAGTATTATTGCCCCCCAATTTGCAGAGTGTCTGTCTGCCAAGCAGAGGGGGAGGTGTAGTTTTTGAAATAATCATAGTATCGACCAGGGGGATATAATCAATTTCCAGGTTAGTCGGCGTGATACAGGCTCCGTCATGGGAATGCCGGCTACTCCCCACAGTGACAACAGAGGACTCGCTGGGAGTTAGATCCACGGACGACATAGTAGCGCCGGTATCGACCAGAAGGTCCACCTAATGAACTCCTATTTTAGCCGTTGTCATAGGTTCGTCTCTTACTGAGTTGGACAGTCTGATCGTGGCCGCTTGTACCACCTTTTCTCCGTGGCACCCTTATTGGTTTTGATCAGGGTCCGGGTCAGATTACGTAAAGGGAGGCGGGGGAGGGGGCATGTGTCCAAGTGGGACGTCTCCTTCCTGTGGGTTAAAGTTATATTCATGAGCCCAATGTCACTTTGCCCCGCATCTTCTACATTGAGCGTGGGATTTATCCCTCCTTTGCTAATGTCCACTGCCTCTACCCCTACCTCTCTTCCCTCTGCTGGCCTGCCGACCCCGGCCCTGCCCTGTCTTTCCTTGGTAGAATTGCCCTGTGATTCTATGCTTTTGATCTTTTGGGGATCTGAACAGTCCCTCTATGTCCATGTTTACCAAGGAGGTTCCCACTGCCTTCCATGGCTGTCTTTGCCAGGTGAGATTGATCAATTTGTAACTTTGTGCATCCTCTGGTCGCATGCAATTCAACAATGTCTGCACTGCTAAAGGGCAATTGTCTTCTAATGCAACACAGGCATGTTCCTCCCAACAATTCTTAAATCTGACCTCAAATTGGGGCAGCCTCTCACCCTTCTTCTGCAAACACCATGTCACCTCGCCTATGTCACTAAGCTTCTTGGCCCTTTGCATAGACATAGACATAGACATAGACATAGAATTTACAGTGCAGAAGGAGGCCATTCGGACCATCGAGTCTGCACCGGCTCTTGGAAAGAGCACCCTACCCAAGGTCCAAACCTCCACCCTATCCCCATAACCCAGTAACCCCACCTAATCCCCATAACCCAGTAACCCCACCCTACGGGCAATTTTGGACACTATGGGCAATTTAGCATGGCCAATCCACCTAACCCGCACATCTTTGGACTGTGGGAGGAAACCGGAGAACCCGGAGGAAACCCACGCACACACGGGGAGAACGTGCAAACTCCGCACAGACAGTGACCCAAGCCGGAATCGAACCTGGGACCCTGGAGCTGTGAAGCCATTGTGCTAACCACCATGCTACCGTGCTGCCCAAATACAGTGATAGCCTGATAGCCTCTTTCTCCCTATTTGCTAACCAGTGTTCAAGGGACTCATTACCTTCATTTAAATGGTCATCATTGTGAGCCCAGTCTCCGTTTATACCAGGTGGGACCGCGATCCTGTCTTTTAAAGCTGGCCAAGATGCACCAAAAGGGTATTTTAAAAGCAGCAATACAACCCCTGGGAGGGTCTATAAATAGCACACATTCGCTGGAACCAGTTGTGGAATGCGAGAGGTTTCTTTATTGGGTGCGGAGTCTCATGATCCATAGCCCTTACTTCAGCAGGGGTCCAAGGTTTTAGGACAGGTACATCTCCTATTATTATCTTGGGGTGCTGACTAACAGGTCCTGCTGACCGAAGCTGTCTGTCGGGCACTGTACTGTTGGGCAAAGTCATACCCCTATGGGAGAACTGTCCGGAGGCCGCCGGATCTACCTCCCCTGCAGGGGCGGCGGCTACATCAAGCTGATCATGTAGCAAACTGCTCTGTGCATTACTCCTTATCACCGGCTGCCAGGCCTGCCCCCCCCCCCCCCCCCCGCCCCCCACTGGCTGCTGTGCTCTCATTGCAGCTGCCATCAGTAAAAGTGTGTTGCATTCTTCTGACGGTGCAGATGCCTCACTTAAATCTTTAGGATATAGCCCTGCTGCTGTGCCGTCTCTGTCTGTTTATTGTCATTCTCATTCTTTACTGTATCTTTACTCTCTCCACCATTCTTACATTTGATCTTTGGGTTCTCATCCTTCACTGTATCTTGACTCACTTCGCTATTCGTACATTTGATCATTGGGGGCTGGCGCCTCCTAGCCACTTCCTTCCATGTCTGAAAGCACCACAGCATATAATTAGAATCCCAATTAGGGTCTCCACTCCCATCTCTTCCCATGTTTCAATCAGCGGTAATTTAAAACCCCCTACGGCCATGCGCCGTGGGACCACCCAGACAAATCGCTACTGAATGTTACCGCGTATCGAAGTTCTCCGGTTTCTCTTATCACAGTGTCAGTTGGTGATCCCGACGGGATGAGGGGATGTCCTATATTTCTCCGTTGCCTCACGATTGTTGTTATCCGCTGTCCTGGTATCTTACTCATTTTCACTCACTTATCAATCTCCTTTGCAGCGTCTGGCATCTTTATTGCCCCGAACGTCTGTACCGTGGCTTCGGGGTGACCTGTCAGGGGGCGTCCGAGTTTTTGGCTCATCGTGACTTCTGAAAAATATTTTAAAGCTTACACATATAACAGCAAGGACCGCGGTAAATTATTAACAAAAACTACAAGGAGCGCTCACCCGTGTTAGTCCTTTTGCGAATCTTGAAGCCTGCTGATTGTTCAGGTTTATTTTTAGTCTCTAAGGCACCTTTGTTCTTCTCATTCAGCTATCATTAATTTATTATTTAAGATAGCTCTCCTAGCATGAGTCACCTGGCCAGTAATTAAAGCTGCCGAGCCGCAGACCCCCCTTTCAGCTGGGGTCGCGCTATGGCTCTCTCCCTTTCAGCTGAGAGAGTCCTGTTTAGAGATTCGTTTCGGGGTTGACTTCCCGTTAAATTAGGGAAACTGCAACGACTACGCCAATAGTCAGCCCTTCGAGTTTTCGCCAAAGGTCCTTTATTTCACATTAAGATCGTGGGGGGATTAGATCTACGAAAGTCATTCCAAATGCCCTCGCTGTAGAACAACAAAGAACAAAAAAATGTACAGCACAGGAACAGGCCCTTCGGCCCGCCAAGCCCGTGCCGACCATACTGCCCGACTAAACTACAATCTTCTACACTTCCTGGGTCCGTATCCCTATATTCCCATCCTATTCATGTATTTGTCAAGATGCCCCTTAAATGTCACTATCGTCCCTGCTTCCACCACCTCCTCCGGCAGCGAGTTCCAGCACCCATAACCCTCTCTGTAAAAAAACATGCCTCGTACATCTACTCTAAACCTTTCCCCTCTCACCTTAAACCTATGCCCCCTAGTAATTGACCACTCTACCCCGGGGAAAAGCCTCTGACTATCCACTCTGTCTATGCCCCTCATAATTTTGTAGACCTCTATCAGGTCGCCCCTCAATCTCCTTCGTTCCAGTGAGAACAAACCGAGTTTATTCAACCGCTCCTCATAGCTAATGCCCTCCATACCAGGCAACATTCTGGTAAATCTCTTCTGCACCCTCTCTAAAGCCTCCACATCCTTCTGGTAGTGTGGCGACCAGAATTGAACACTATACTCCAAGTGTGGCCTAACTAAGGTTCTATACAGCTGCAGCATGACTTGCCAATTCTTATACTCAATGCCCCGACCAATGAAGGCAAGCATGCCGTATGCCTTCCTGACTACCTTCTCCACCTGTGTTGCCCCTTTCAGTGACCTGTAGACCTGTACTCCTAGATCTCTTTGACTTTCAATACTCTTGAGGGTTCTACCATTCACTGTATATTCCCTACCTGCATTAGACCTTCCAAAATGCATTACCTCACATTTGTCCGGATTAAACTCCATCTGCCATCTCTCCGCCCACGTCTCCAAACAATCTAAATCCTGCTGTATCCTCTGAGAGTCCTCATCGCTATCCGCAATTCCACCAACCTTTGTGTCGTCTGCAAACTTACTAATCAGACCAGTTACAGTTTCCTCCAAATCATTTATATATACTACAAACAGCAAAGGTCCCAGCACTGATCCCTGTGGAACACCACTGGTCACAGCCCTCCAATTAGAAAAGCATCCTCCCATTGCTACTCTCTGCCTTCTGTGACCTAGCCAATTCTGTATCCACCTTGCCAGCTCACCCCTGATCCCGTGTGACTTCACCTTTTGTACTAGTCTACCATGAGGGACCTTGTCAAAGGCCTTACTGAAGTCCATATAGACAGAAGTAAGGCAAACAATTTATATGATACAGTAAGCAATATCTTGGACAAAAGGCATTATTTAGATTAGCAAAAAGACAGAAAAGCGAGCAGGCTGGAGTTCGTGTTTAATAACAGGCTTTCAGTTCCTCGTCTCAGAAAAATAGTAATTGTTTGCAGTCAGCAAAACAATGTGCAGCTGTATGCTTGTTTACATTTTATGACGTTCTGACTGTTTCATACAGAGCATCTTGACTAAATATAAAGCTAACTATCCATCCTGCTTTGCCAAGTACCTATTTCCATGAAATATCGTCAAGCAGCCGGTTAAAATGAATACAGAATATTAAGGCAATTAATCCGCCAACTAAAGTCTCTTCTAGTTTCTGAACGGGAGGTCGTGCCTCACCAACTTGACCGAGATTTTTCAGGAGGTGACAAAGATGATTGATGAGGGATGTCTTTTTTTACATGAAATTCAGTAAAGCCTTGACGATGTGCCTCACGGCAGACGGATGCAAAAGGTGAAGTCACACGATATCAGAGTTGTTTTATTCAGATACATTTGGATGCCCAATTCATTTTTTTTTCAATTAAGGGGCAATTTAGCGTGGCCAATTCACCTGCCCTGCTTATCTTTCGGTTGTGGGGGCGAAACCCACGCAAACACGAGGAGAATGTGCAAACTCCACACGGACAGTGACCCAGAGCCGGCTTCGAACCTGGGACCTCGGCGCCGTGAGGCAGCAGTGCTAACCCACTGCGCTACCGTGCTGCCCACACGATATCAGAGTTCAGGTGGCAACATGGATGCCTTCCTGATTCGTCGACAGAAGGCACAGCATGGCAGATAAAGGACATTTTTCTAAATGGAAAGTTGTGCCTAGTGGTGTTTCACGGGGATCTGTGCTGGGGCATCTGTTGTGGTCAGTGTATATAAACGACTTGGAGGAAAATGTAGCTGATCTGATTAGTAATGCGCGGATGACGCCAAGGTTGGTGGAGTGGCAGGTATTGTTGAGGATTGTCAGAGGATACAGTCAGAGGATAGGTGCGAGGTGATACATTTTGGTAGATCTAACATCGAGATGAAATATACAGTATATGGCAAAACACTTCGAAACATAGAAAGTCAGAGAGATCTGGCTGTGCAGGTCCACAGATTTTTGAAGTGCCAATGCAAGTGGACAAGGTAGCGAAGAAAACATCTGGAGTGATTGCCTTCATTGGACGGCGCACCGAGTATAAACATTGGCAAGTCATGCTACGGTTGTAGAGAACCTTGATCAGGCCAGACTTGGAAAATTGCGCACAATACTGGTCGCCACACTACCAGAAGTGTGTGGAGGCTTCGTGGAGGGTGCAGAACAAGTTTACCAGGATTGTTCCTGCTCTGAAGGGTGTTGGTTGTGCGGAGAGGCTGAAAAGAATCATACTATTTCCATTGGAACGATGGAGGTTAAGGGGCGACCCAATAAATGTCTACACTATCTGAGGGACATGGATAGGATGAGTGGGCAGGAACTCTTTCCCAGGGTGGAGGGGTCAGCCAGTAGGGGCATTGGTTTAATGTCCATGGGCAAGGCTTAGATGAGATGTGCAAGGCCGTTTTGTTTTATAGTCAGAGTGCCTGGAACTGGTTGCCAGAGAAGGTTGTGGAAGCAGATACATTAACGGTTTTCACAAAAACCGGTCGATATATAAGCATACGGGACGAGCAGTGCTGCGGGTTTTGTATCAGGGTGGTACCATGACCGCTAAAGGCTTGGAGGGGCGAAGGACCTGTTCCTGTGCTGTATTGATCTTTGTTATTTGTTCGAACTCCGTTCATCAACACAGTAATTTACTATGTTTGGGGTGGGTGGCGATCTGCCACAGAGGAAGAGAAGAGCTTCCCTCTCCCTCATACTTTTAAACTTCTTCCCAGATAGAATTTTCGCTAATTTTCCTTCTGGTCTCTCCTCGTCTGCGCACTTGAGGTTTGCATAAAAATCCTCAAAGCTGATTATTGGATGTTGCCATGCCTTACTGACCGTTAGTCACTCTAACCCTTTGCTCCAACGATGTGTCTACAACAGCAGAGCTAATTGGCTACACAATGCTTTGTTTTATGTCCTTTTCAAGCACTTACTCCGATCCATCACCTGAAGCTCACTGCCTGCTTAATTCACGCTCTGGCCGGAGGATTGAAGTATTTAACTCAGGACCATATGGACTGCTGTAATGTTAAAGGTGTCCTATCTGGCCTGCCAGTATGTTGCTGCCCTCTGCCAGTGGCACCGAAGAAGCAATCAGTCCTCAGAACAAGGGTTTCTTACAAAGCAAATATAAACAGTTATATTAGATTGAAGACTCTTACCTTGAACTAGAAAATGCTACCCTATAGGAAGCACTTGTCCTGGCTCGCATTGAAGGGTGCGCGCTGTGATTTACCAAACTCTGGTCTTGACTTGTGAATGTTGATCCCAGCGTTATCGCTTCTGAAAACACGGAAGCTTTTATTTGTAAGCTTTCAGTTCTTATTCTTTCCGCTCCCTTCTCCCACAAACATCATTGTGCAGAGAGCTCCAATTTTCTCTGTTAGCTACTTTAATGTCAGCCATTGTCCTATTTCACCATCATGCTTAGCTATCTTTACTATTCAGCAAAACATTACAGTCCGCCTTTCTGACCCTGTCAAGTGTATTTTATTATCTATTTCGTGCCACTTGGTTAATATGTACCAGCAATTTTTTCGGACTCGTATTTGGAAACAATACGATCCTTAATTAATTTTGTATGTCATTGTTCGTCCACTTTACTTATTGTATTTCAGCATCAGGATACATAGTATAACGTTTCGGATCAGACTTCTTCACTTTCGATCCGAATGAACACTTCATCATGTTATGGTCACTGTTCTCTCAAGGATCCTGCACAAGAAGCTATTGATTCTCCCATTACCAAATAATAAATCAAAGATAGCATATCCCATGTTGGTTAATCGACATATTGGTCGAAGTAACTATCTCGTACACATTCCAGGATTCCATCTACTCCCGTATTATTGTTTCTTTGATTTGCTCAATCTACATGTAGATTAAAGTCACGAATGATTAGTGTTGCACCCTTGTTATGTGCATCTCAAATTAACTCAAAATCCCATCCCGTGACTTTACAATGAAGGTATTAGTGTTGTGACAACGCCCAACAATATACTCGTCTCCCTTTTGCTATTTATTTTCACTCAGATTGATTATACATTTGAATTTTTCGTGCATATGACTTATTTTACTGATACACTGATTTTATTAACGAACAACATCACCACACCTCCTTTTTCTTTTTGTCTGTCCTTACTAAACATGCAGCCATGTTTTCTTTATCCGTCATTTTTGCTCTTAATTCATCTACCTTAGTCCAAATGCGCCATGTATTTTGATACTATGCGTTTAAATTTGCACTTTTCAACATTTTAACGCATTATTTTTGTACTTATCCCTTGTTGTTGTTCGCCCGTGTTTTCCACCTTCCACATTTGTCTGCTTTCCTGTCTTTCATTCCGATGGATTCATTCTCTGATGTGTGCCTGCTCAGATTTTCATTCCCCTGTCAATCCAGATCACCCATACCCCAACATCAAGAGCGAATTTCTCTGAAAGGTTATTTGTTCCTGACCTGCGGTTGTGCAACTTGGTGATATGCACTATCAGTTGTAATTGTCATATTATTTTTCTTATTTCATATTCAATGGATATTTTTAAAATAATACTTGTCAGTCACTAATTCCTGGTACAACCGAACTATAGATTTGAACATAAGCAGCAAGGTAGCATTGTGGATAGCACAAATGCTTCACAGCTCCAGGGTCCCAGGTTCGATTCCGGCTTGGGTCACTTTTTTGCGGAGTATGCACATCCTCCCCGTGTGTACGTGGGTTTCCTCCGGGTGCTCCAGTTTCCTCCCACAGTCCAAAGATGTGCAGGTTAGGTGGATTGGCCATGATAAATTGCCCTTCGTGTCCAAAATTGCCCTTAGTGTTGGGTGGGGTCACTGGGTTATGGGGATAGTGTGGAGGTGTTGACCTTGGGTAGGGTGATCTTTCCAAGAGCCGGTGCAGACTCGATGGGCCGAATGGCCTCCTTCTGCACTGTAAATTCTAATTCTAATTCTAATACTGAGACTCTTAAATTAACTCTCACAATTCTTTCAAACATGACAACAGAAAACACTGAACGACAGTTCTCTGTGAAGTCTCTTGCTATTTTATGCTGTACATAACATGGAGAGATAGTTCAGTGTGAAGCATCTTGCTAACTTTGTTCGGTATGAGACAAAAAGTTCAACACCTGTGAAGTTTTAACTGCAGCGTTGCCGTCAGCAGCCTCCGTCAATCGTGAATAATGATAATCTCATCTATTACCCACAACGATGATATCAGAGGGAACCATTCCCATATCAAAGGATGATTTAAACATTATTGTCGGACGCGGAATTGTTCCTACTTTTCCACCCCGCACTGGCCTTCATATACCCCAGACCAGGTAAGTAGTCTAGTCCATTGTGATGTAATAAGTGTTGGATTGAAATGAGTTAACTGACAATGTCTGTTCAGTGACTGTAATTAATATCAATCTCCATGGACCCTGATCGGGACACTGGAGATTTTCCCTCTTCTACTAATAAGGCATTCATTTCAATGTATTATCCAAACTGTCAGTGGGGGCAGCATCTCCAACACTGACAGATATCTGCAGCTCCAGAGAGGCCGAGAGGAGGCATCCGGATCTGAGAACAATGGATTGGAACGTTGCATCAATAGACAGGAGTTTATCCCAGGGTCTGTATTGGCTTTCTCAAGATTGGATTTCATTAGAATCCAGGATACAAGATGTGCTTATGATTATTCAAGGGGGTTACTATCCAATCCTGGCTATCGTTGGTGTTCCTGGTAAGACTCCCTGTCCAGACATTAACTTTATAACCTCTGTTGAACTGTATTATTGTTCTTGTCATTTCCTCTGCCCTGTTTGCGGCTGTTGTTTCAGCCGAGTCTCTGAATCCAGTTACTAACTCTACAGGACACTGCTAAATGTTATATTGTTTTTTATACTTCACTGTCTCCTCTGGCTCCTACTGGAATTGCTGCTAAGTCCCTATATCCAAATATTATATTTGTAATTCACTTTGTACCGTACCACTCTCCTTTTAATTCAAGTCAAGGGAACATGGACAATGACTTCAGTTACACTCAGAAACTCTGAGTCTTTCCTTCCACTGACTCCATTTCTGTACCTCAGAGTTGTCCAGACGGATTAAAACTTCTGTTACGTTTTAAACCTGATGTGGAGATGCCGGCGTTGGACTGTGGTGAGCACAGTAAGAAGTCTTACAACACCAGGTTAAAGGCCAACAGGTTTGTTTCGAATCACTAGCTTTCGGAGCGCTGGTTCACCTGAGGAAGGAGAAGCGCTCCGAAAGCTAGTGATTCGAAGCAAACATGTTGGACTTTAACCTGGTGTTGTAAGACTTCTTTCTATTTTAAGTCTGAACAGATGCCTGGGGCCATATCCATTCCATTATTAATCATGTCTACTGTCACCACCAGAATACCATCCTATGGCTCACCCCAGCTGTCAATGTGAGTTCCAGACTCGACTATTCCGATTCTCTTCTGGACAGCCTCGAGTTAATAGGATACATAATCAAAGCGCATCTCAAATCTGCTGTCCATATCCTAATCTCTGACCAAATCCCTTTCACCCATCATCCTTTTGCTCACTGGCCTCTAATCACCAGCAGCAAAGCCTTACTTTCTCACTCCTCTGATCAAATCCCACCATGAGTTTATCCGTCTGATTGTCAAAGTCTGTCAATTTCCCAAAATGTTTCTGCTTATTCAAGTTTTAACAGAGCCAAGAACACCGCCGGCCTGCCCCTAGAATCTCCGCGTCCCTAACCCAACGCCATAGAACATAGAACGTAGAAAAATACAGCACAGAGCAGGCCCTTCGGCCCACGATGTTGTGCCGAACCTTTGTCCTAGATTAATCATAGATTATCATTGAATTTACAATGCAGAAGGAGGCCATTCGGAACATTGAGTCTGCACCGGCTCTTGGAAAGAGCACCCTACCCAAAGGCAACACCTCCACCCAACAGTAAGGACAATTTTGGACACTAAGAGCAATTTATCAAGGCCAATCCACCTAACCTGCACATCTTTGGCCCGTGGGAGGAAACCGGAGCACCCGGAGGAATCGCATGCAGACACGGGGAGGATGTGCAGACTCCACACAGACAGTGACCTAAGCCGGAATCGAACCTGGGACCCTGGAGCCGTGAAGCAATTGTGCTATCCACAATGCTACCGTGCCGCCTTTAAGAACAAATACATCTACACTGTATCATTTTACCGTAATCCATGTACCTATCCAATAGCTGCTTGAAATTCCCTAATGTTTCCGACTCAACTACTTCCACAGGCAGTGCATTCCATGCCCCCACTACTCTCTGGTAAAGAACCTACCTCTGACATCCCCCCTATATCTTCCACCATTCACCTTAAAATTTTGTCCACTTGTCATGGTTTGTTCCACCAGGGGGAAAAGTCTCTGACTGTCTACTCTATCTATTCCCCTGATCATCATATAAACCTCTATCAAGTCGCCCCTCATCCTTCTCCCTTCTAATGAGAAAAGGCCTAGCACCCTCAACCTTTCCTCGTAAGACCTACTCTCCATTCCAGGCAACATCCTGGTAAATCACCTTTGCACCTTTCCCAAAGCTTCCACATCCTTCCTAAAATGAGGCGACCAGAACTGTACACAGTCCTCCAAATGTGGCCTTCCCAAAGTTTGGTACAGCTGCATCATCACCTCACGGCTCTTAAATTCAATCCCTCTGTTAATGAACGCTGGCACACCATAGGGATTATTCACAGCTCTATCTACTTGAGTGGCAACTTTCAAAGATGTATGAACATAGACCCCAAGATCTCTCTGCTCCTCCACATTGCCAAGAACTCTACCGTTAACCCTGTATTCCGCATTCATATTTGTCCTTCCAAATGGACAACCTCACACTTTTCAGGATTAAACTCCATCTGCCACTTCTCAGCCCAGCTCTGCATCCTAGCTATGTCTCTTTGCAGCCGACAACAGCCCTCCTCACTATCCACACTATCCACCAATCTTCGCATCGTCTGCAAATCTACTGACCCACCCTTCAACTCCCTCATCCAATTCATTAATGAAAATCACAAACAGCAGAGGACCCAGAACTGATCCCTGCGGTACACCACTGGTAACTGGGATCCAGGATGAATATTTGCCATCCACCACTACTCTCTGACTTCTATCGGTTAGCCAGTTCGTTATCCAACTGGACACATTTCCCACTATCCCATGCCTCCTTACGTTTTGCAGAAGCCTACCATGGGGAAACTTATCAAATGCCTTTCTAAAATCCATGCACACTACATCCACTGCTTTACCTTCATCCACATGCTTGGTGACCTCCTCAAAGAATTCACAAAGACTTGTAAGATAAGACCTACCCCTCACAAATCCGTGCTGACTATCCCTAATCAAGCAGTGTCTTTCCAGATGCTCAGAAATCCTATCATTCAGTACCCTTTCCATTACTTTGTCTGTCACCGAAGTAAGTCTAACTGGCCTGTAATTCCCAGGGTTATCCCTAGTCCCTTTTTTGAACAGGGGCACGACATTCGCTACTCTCCAATCCCCTGGTACCGCCCCTGTTGACAGTGAGGACGAAAAGACCATTGCCAACGGCTCTGCAATTTCATCTCTTGCTTCCCATAGAATCCTTGGATATAACCCGTCAGGCCTGGGCGACTTGTCTATCCTCAAGTTTTTCAAAATGCCCAACACATCTTCCTGCCTAACAAGTATTTCCTCGAGCTTAGCAGTCTGTTTCACACTGTCCTCTCCAACAATATGGCCCCTCTCATTTGTAAATACAGAAGAAAAGTACTTGTTCAAGACCTCTCCTATCTCTTCAGACTCAATACACTATCTCCCGCTACTGTCCTTGATCGGACCGACCCTCGCTCTAGTCATTCTCATATTTCTCACATATGTGTAAAAGGCCTTGGGCTTTTCCTTGATCCTACCCGACAAAGATTGCTCATGCCCTCTCTTAGCTCTCCTAATCCCTTTCTTCAGTTCCTTCCTGGCTATCATGTATCCCTCCAACGTCCTGTCTGAACCTTGTTTCCTCAGCCTTACATAAGTCTCCTTTTTCCTCTTAACAAGACATTCAACCTCTCTTGTCAACCATGGTTCCCTCACTCGACTATCTCTTCCCTGCCTGTCAGGGACATACATATCAAGGACACGTAGTACCTGTTCCTTGAACAAGTTCCACATTTCACTTGTGTCTTTCCCTGACAGCCTATGTTCCCAACTTATGCACTTCAATTCTTGTCTGACAACACCGTATTTACCCTTCCCCCAATTGTAAACCTTGCCCTTGCACGCACCTATCCCTCTCCATTACTAAAGTGAAAGTCACAGAATTGTGGTCACTATCTCCAAAATGCTCCCCCACTGACAAATCTATCACTTGCCCTGGTTCATTGCCAAGTACTAAATCCAATATTGCCCCTCCTCTGGTCGGACAATCTGCACACTGTGTTAGAAAAGCATCCTGGACACACTGCACAAACACCAACCCATCCAAACTATTTGATCTAAAGAGTTTCCACTCAATGTTTGGGAAGTAAAAGTCACCCATGACTACTACCCTGTCACTTCTGTACCTTTCCAAAATCTGTTTCCCAACCCATTCCCCAGCCAAATTAATTTAAACCCTCCCAAAGAGTACTAGAAAACCTCCCTCCCAGGATATTGGTGCCCCTCTGGTTCAGATGCAACCCGTCCTGCTTGTACAGGTCCCACCTTCCCCAGAATTCGCTCCAATTATCTAAATACCTGAAGCCCCCCCCCCCCCCTCCTACACCATTTCTGCAGCCACGTGTTCAGCTCCACTCTCTCCCTATTCCTAGCCTCGGTATCACGTGGCACCGGCAACAAACCAGAGATGGCAACTCTGTCTGTCCTGGCTTCCAACTTCCAGCCTAACTCCCTAAACTCTTTATTACCTCAACACCCCTTTTCCTACCTACGTCGTTGGTACCAATGTGCACCACGACTTCTAGCTGCTCCCCCTCCCCCTTACGGATCCTGAAGACACGATCGGAGACATCCCTGGCCCTGGCACCCGGGAGGCAACATACCTTCCGGG
The DNA here is from genome assembly GCF_047496885.1 of Scyliorhinus torazame. NCBI lineage: Eukaryota > Metazoa > Chordata > Chondrichthyes > Carcharhiniformes > Scyliorhinidae > Scyliorhinus > Scyliorhinus torazame. The sequence goes on from NC_092729.1 coordinate 13,055,331, forward strand.
AGTCTCGCTCGCGACCACAGAATCTCCTATCTATTCCCCTTACCATTGAATCTCCTACAACTATTGCTTTTCTGTTCTCCCCCTTCCCTTCTGAGCCCCAGAGCCAGACTCAGTGCCTGAGACCTGGCCGCTCGGGCCTTCCCCCGGTAGGTCATCCCCCCAACAGCATCCAAAACGGTATACTTATTTTGAAGGGGAACGGCCATATATTTCCCTGACACCAGTTTCACTGCCACTGACCCTCCTGTCCTTGTGCTGTGGAAATCTCGATACAGAAACGGAGCAGCCACACTGTTGGTCACTTCCAGCGTGCCCTGTACATCTCCGCATTCTGGACTGATATCGTCTCGGTTTGTAACCAGCTCGGACAGGTAATATGAGGCAGCTTCTGAATGTGCCAGCAATGAGCTATTTCAATCAATCATGCAGTATCTGTATTTTCCTCTCTCCATTCTTATCGTTCAATTCCACCTCCAATATATCATATTTCATTTTCCGACATCTCCACAACGTGTTGCTTTTAAGTATGTGTGCAAATCCCGGTTTTAATTGATTGATGTCCCTCATTATCCATTTTTCATCAATCGTGATTTTCCACCTACAGTTGTTGGCAGGGAGGTCAGTAGCGTACCATCCATCTCCCGCGCCACTAACCTCGCCCCCTCCCTCCATCCCAGAACAAGGATAAAATCCCCCTCGTTCTCACAGTTCACGCCACTAGCCTCCGTATGTAAAGCATAATCCTCCGCCATTTTCGCCAACTCCAGCGTGATGCCACCACCAAACATATCTTCCCTTCACTCCCTCTGTCAGCATCCTGCAGAAACCATATCCTCCGAGAGAATCTTGTCCACTCCTTCCCCATACCCAACACGTCTCCGATCACCCATGGCACCTTCCCATGCAATTAAAGAAGGTATAACACCCGCCCCTTTACCTCTTCCATGCTTTACATCCCAGGCCCAAAATACTCATTCCAGGTTAAGCAGCGTTTCATTTGCACCTCTTCCAATTTGGTCTATTGCATTCGCTGCTCACAATGTGGGTTCTCTACATTGGAGAGACGAAACGTGGACTAGGTGATCGCTTTGCTGAGCATTTTCGGTCTGTGCGCACCCAGGACCCTGATCATCCTCTTGTTTGCCATGTTAACACAAGACCCTGCTCACATGCCCACATGTCTGTCTTTGGACTGCTGCAATGGCCAGTGAAGCTCAACGCAAACTGGTAGACTGGCATTTCACCTTCCGGTTAGGCACGCTGCAGCCTTCCGATCTTAACATAGAAATCATCAACTTCGGATGATTAGCTCTACTCCAGCTCGACTCAGTTGTTTTCATTCCAATTCATGGTGACTGCATTTTACATTTACCTTCTTTATTGTCTTTATTTATATATATATTTTCCCCTACCTTTTCATCCCTTTGCTTCCTCCTCCCTCCCCCTACGTCTTCACACCTTACCCTCCGGTGTTATTTCTCTGCTGTTTGACCTTTCCCACCGTTTATTCTCCCTGAGGACTGCAATGCGCACACTTTTCCGTTGTTTTCTGTGGCTGTGACGCATCATTCCTTCCCCACACCACAGTATACATATCTCCCACATTCTATGTCTTTTAGCTTTGGCAAAGGATCATCTGGTCTCGAAACGTTAGCTCTTTACTCTCCCTCCAAATGCTGCCAGACCTGCTGAGATGTTCCAGCATTTTCTCTTTTGCCCAAGTATCTCTACCTGGTATTGATTTTCTATCCAAAGAGTCAGTGGTTATGGTATATCAGAAATCAGAGAACATGAAATCCGGTGGGTTCAGTTCCTGGCGTCTCCCGTCTGGGGCTCTACATTGGACAGAGCATTTCAACAGCTGTGACACATGTCTCCGAAAATTGACCTGTCCCACTGACACTCTGTGTTCAACGCTCTCAGCTGAACATGTGTTCAGCAACACGAGGATGCCCCTCCAGTGTTATTACAAATGACGCAGGGATATACAGTAGCTGAGGGTCTTTTGACTTACTTCTATATTGGATAGTTGTTGGAGCTGCTATGGACGTGTTTCTGGATGTTGTGTTGTGAGCTGCTGCATGCATTTAGTGAGGACAGAGGATTTGGTCACCCAGCTCTGGACGAGGTATGGGGCTATAGTTACAGTGTACATGGGTCTGGAACATGATCGACAAATGGGGCAGAGGCTGCGGAGAGGGAAGCTCTGTAAAGAGGGAGGAGGAAATCTCCTCCTTCCTCTTTGGAGTTTACAAGAACATTGTGCTATTGTCGCTGAACAGTTAATCCAATGAAAAGTGGGCAGCACGGTGGCGCAGTGGTTAGCATATTTCCTCACGGCGTCGAGGTCATAGGTTCGACCCAGGCTCTGGGTCACTGTCCGTGTGGAGTTTGCATATTCTCGCCGTGTTTCCGTGGGTTTCGCCCCCCCCCCCCAACTCAAAGATGTGCAGGGTAGGTGGATAGGCCACATTAAATTGCCCCTCAATTGGCAAAAATGAATTGGGCACTTATAAATCCAGTAAAAACGTCAATACACTGGGGGCACAGATTCCAATCCCACCACAGAACTTGTGGAATTTGAATTGCAGAAGAAACAATGTCTGGAATTAAAAGTGTAATGATCACCTTTAAACCATTGTCAATTGTTCGAAAAACCCATCGGCTTCACTAATCGCCTTTAGGGAACGAAATCTGCCGACCTTACCTGGCATGACCTTTATGTAACTCCAGAGGCACTGTAATGAAATTCAATCTTAACTGTCCTCTAAAACGGCCGAGTGTTGTATCAATTTGCTAAAATGTCACAAATATGTAAAAATGGATGGACCGAACTCGGAACTGGAAACAACAACGGCAAACCCAACCATGTCAACCCTGTAAAGACTTCATTATTAACATCTGGGTGCTTGTGAGGAAATTGGGGGAGTGTTTCACAGAAAAGTCAAGCATCAGCCTGACGCCACCTTAGACATTATTGTAGTGGGAGAGTAATTGATAAAGAAGCGAAAGTCGGGACACTACCCTGACTTTGCATTGCCGCCAGTCATCCAGGGGGCAGAACAGAAGTTGAAGAAGCGCAAGGACGAGGAAGAGGCAGTGATGCGATTTCCTGAATTTGTTCAATCTGATAGATTATGCTCCCATTGCTCAACTTCCCTTTCCCGCCATGGATCCCCAATTGTGCACTGTTATATCAACCTGAGACCACCCCCATCACAACTGCCACTTGGTCACCATTGTGTAATTTAAAAAAACAAGAAACAAACCTGTTAATTCTAATGATTACCGCAACACACACAATTATACCAACTAAACAATCCTCCGCACATCCTGTAGTGCCCTGCTCCCTGCCTGGTGGCTTCTTTGGATTTACCGAGGGCTGCGACGCCAGAGGATCCCCAGTTACTGCAGCACACGGGCGAAGGATGCTGCCTGTGACTGGGGAGACGGCAGACGGGCTTACATACATGCATAGAATATGGGAGCAGGAGGATGTCTTTTGGGCCATCGAGCCTGCTCCGTCATTCATCACGATCCTGGTTGATCATTCAATGCAATCGCCTAATTCTGCTTTCTCCCCATTGCCTTTGATCCCATTCTCTCGAAGTGCTATATCTAGACGGTCTTCAATATACTCAAAGATTTAGCATCAACTTCTTCCTGTGGTAATGAATTCCACAGGCTCACCACTTTTTGTATGAAGAATGTCTCCTTATCTCTGTCCGAATGGTTTACCCTGAATCCTCAGACTGTGTTCTCTGGTTCTGGACATACCCATCATTGGTAACATCTTCGCTGGATCAACCCTATCTTGACCTGTTAGAATTTTAAACGTCTCTAAAAGATCCACCCCTCATTCTTCTTAACTCCAACGAGAACAATCCCAACTTAGTCAATGCCTCCTCGTATGACAGTCCCGCCATCCCCGAAATCAGTCTGGTAAACCTTTGCTGCATTCCCTCGAAAGCAAGAACATCCATCCACAGAGATGTAGACCAACGCTGCACACAGTACTCCATGTGTGGCCTCAACAAGGCTCTGTGCCATTGCAGCACACATCCCTGCTTCTGTCCTCGAAACCTCTGTCAAGGAGGCTATGCCATTAGCCTTCTTTACCGCCTGCTGCATCTGCATGCTTATCATCAGCGACTGGTGCACAAGGGCACCAAAGTCCCGCTGTGCACTCCCCTCTCCCAATTTACACCCATTCAGGTAGTAATCTGCCTTCCTGTTTTTGCTTTCGAATTAAAAAACCTCACACTTACCCAAGTTATACTGTATCTGCCATTGACTTGCCCAGTCGCCCTACCTGTCCAGATCCTGCTGTAGGATCCCTGCTTCCTCGTCACAATTCACCCTCCTACATAACTTGGTACTATCTACAAACTTTGAGATGTTACATGGTGTTCCCTCATCCAAACCATTAATATATATTGTGAATAGCTGGGGTCCCAGCACCGATCCATGTGGTCCCCCACTAGTTACTGCCTGACAATTTGAAAATGACCCATTAATCCATACGCTTTGTTTTCCCTCTGCCAACCAGAAAGTGCAACTATACCACATCGACTGGATGCCCCTGTCAACTGTACTGGTTACATCTTCAAAGAATTCTAACAGATTTGTCAAGCATGGTTTTTCCTTCATAAATCCATGCTGACTCTGACTGATTCAGCCAGTGCATTCTAAATGTTCCGCTATAACGTCCCTGATAATGGATTTAAGCATTTTCACCACGACCGATGTTAGGCTTACTGGTCTATAAGTCCCTGTTTTCTCTCTTCCTCCATTTTTGAATACCGGCGTGACGTGAACTACCCTCCAATCTGCAACGACGGTTCCAGAGTCTATAGAATAACGGAAGGTGACCACCAATGAATCCACTATTTCCAGAGTCACCTCCTTCAGCACTCTGGAAGGTTGATTCTCGGGCCCTGGGGATTCATCCTCCTTCAATCCCATCACATTTCCCCGCACAATTTCTCTGCTAGTGTTGATCTCTCTTAGTTCTTTCTTCTCACTAAACCTTTCATTCTTCGTAAGAAGTCTAACAACACCAGGTTAAAGTCCAACAGGTTTGTCTCCAATCACGAGCTTTCCGAGCACAGCTCCTTCCTCAGGTGAATGAAGATGTGGGTTCCAGAAACGTAGACATGGACAAGTCAATGATGCCAGACGATACTTTGAATGAAAGTCGTTGCAGGTAATAAAGTGATTACAGGACCAGACGGAGCAATTGGAGAGAGGGATAATCAGAGGTGTAAATTGTCTCAAGACAGGACAGTTGGTGGGATTTCTCATTCAGATGGTGGATTGCTGCGGAACGTGGCGATAATTTTCTGCTCGGCGGTTTTGCATTGTCACACATCCTGAAGGCCGCCTTGGAGAACGCTTTCGTGAAGTTCAGAGGCTGAATTCCATGACTGCTGAAGTATTCCCCGACAGGAAGGGAACGTTCCTGCCTCGCGATTTCATTCTCCGACCTTTCTGGTATCTGATTTGTGTCCTATTTTGTGAAGACAGAACCAAAGTATGTATTTAATTGCTCAGCCATGTCTTTGTCCCCTATTATGCATTCCCCTGTTTCTATCTGTAGAGGGCCTACATTTCTCATGACCTATCTCTTTCTCTGCACATATCCATAGAAACGCTTAGTGCCAGTCTTAATGTTCCTTGCAAGATTCCTTTCTTACTGTACTTTACCCTTCTTAATCAATCCCTTCGACCTTCGTGGCTGAATTCTAAACTGCTCCCTATCCTCTAACCTATAATGTTTCTTGGCAATCTGTGTACTTCTTCCTTGGATTGAATACTGTTTCTAATTTCATTTGCCTGCCATGAATTGGTCCTCTTACCCCCTTTGCTGTTATACCAGGTAGGAATGAACAGTTGCTGTAGTTCCCCCATGCTTTCTTTGAATGTTTGCCTTTATCTATCTACTGTCATTCCTTTAAGTAACTCTTCCCAATCTGTCAAGGCCAACTCACGCCTCAGTGTTTCAAAGTGGTCATTATTAAGATTCAGCAACCTATTCTCCGAATCAACTACTTCACTCTCCATCTTGATCTAAATTTATGGTCGCTCATCTCCAAGTGGTCTCTTGCAGCCAGATTGGCAATGATTCCCTTCTCATTACACAGCACCCAGCCTAGGATGGCATGCTCTCTCGTTGGTGTCTCCATATATAGTTCAAGAAAACCATCCCGTATGCACTCCAGGAATTCCTCTTCTCCGGCATCGTGGCTGATTTGATTTGCCAAATCTATGTGAAGATTAAAATCACCCGTGATCATCGCTATTACCTTATTACATGTATCTCTAATTTCTTGTTTAATGATACTTCCAACCTCACCAGTACACTTTGGGGGTCTATATGGAGACCCACTAATGTTTTTTGTCCTTTGGTATTTCTCAACTCGACCCATACAGATTTCGCATTGCCAGAGATAATATCCTTTCTCACTACTGTGTTAAGTTCATCTTTAACCAGCAGTGACACGTCACCGCCTTATCCTTTATTCCTGTCCTTCCTCAATACTGGAAACCCTGGAAAATTCAGTTCCCATCCCTGTTCACACTGCAGCCAGGTTTCCGGAATCCCAATTACATCATACCCATTTATATCTAAATGCACGATTAGTTCATCCACTTTATTGCAAATGCTCCGTGCATTAAGGCACAGAGCCGTTAAGTTTGTCTTTTTCACATTGTTTGTCTTGCTCCCAATATTGTTCATTACTGCCCTGTTTGAATTTTGCCCTTGGTTTCTCCACATTACACTTTTCTTATTCACTTTTCTACCTTTTGCTTTTGTCCTTGCTCCCTCTTTCTTTGAGTCCTTGCATACGTTCCCATCCCCTCGCATATAAATGTAATCCCTCCACAACCGCTCTAGCAAATAGCCCCCAAGGACATCAGTTGCAGTCCTGTCCAGGTGTAACCCGTCCGGTTTCTATAGGTTGTGTACAGGTTGGTGATTGTGTGCGTGTGTTTATATGTGTGTGTGTTTGAGTATCGCTGTGGGTGTGCGGCATGTGTGTCTGTCTATGTGAGGATCTGGATTTGTGTGTGTATTGGGGTTTGTGTGTGTGTTTATGTTTATGTGTGCGTTTGGATGAGCACGTTGTTGCTCTCCTGTGTGTAGGTGTCTTTGAGTGGGTATGTGTGTGGGAGTGAGTGCGTGGGGGAGGCAGTATGTCATTGTATGTTGAAGTGAGTGTGCTTATGTATGTACGTGAGTGAATCTGTATGTGTGGGCGAGCGTGTGGGCGGGTGAGCGGAATAAGTGTGTGTGTGTGGGATTGCGTGCTTACGAGTTTGTTTATGTGTGAGTGACTGTGTGGGTGACCGTGAGTGGGTGTGTGTGCCGCGAGGGTGTGCGTCAGTGTTCGTGGATGTGTCTGAGTGTCTGTGAGGGTTTCTGTGTGTCTTAGCGTCCGGGTGAGGGGTAATGGGAGTGAGCGTGAGTCTCTGTGTGCTTCTTTCTACGTGTGAAGGGATGTGGGTGTATGTGTGGGAGTCGTGTGTGTGTGGGTGAGATTCTGTTAGTGTACGATTGGTCGTGTGTGAATGTGTGTGAGTCTGAGGTTGTCCGTGCGTCTTTGTGTGGGGGCTATGTGTATCGATACGTGTCTGTGAGTTTCTGTGTGAGTATTTATGTGAATGTGTTTGTTGTGTACGAGGGTATGTGTATGTACCCGTGTGTGCGTCCGTGTCTATGGATTCGTGTGTGTCTGTCGTGTGTGTGCATGTGTGTTTGTGAGGATGTGTGTCCGTCTTTGTGCATGCACAGATGTTTCTGTGAGGATATTTCTGTGTACGTCTTTGTGCGTGTGTATGTGTGAGTATATGGGTGTGCGTTTTTAGGTGGGGATTTGCATGTGTGGGTTTGTGTGTCTGTGCCGATATGTGTGGCAGGGTATATGTGTGTTAGTGTGTCCGAGTGTGCGTGTGCGTCTTTTTGTGTGTATGTAGGGTAGAGTGTGTGTCTGTATGTATGTCGGACTTTGTGTGAGTAGGGGGTGTTTGAGGTTGTGTGTGTGAGAATTTGTGTGCACGGATGTGCGTGTGTGTGGGGGGGGGGGGGGGGTGGGGGGGGAGTGTGTGTGAATAGAACATAGAACATTACAGCGCAGTACAGGCCCTTCGGCCTTCGATGTTGCGCCGACCGGCGAAACCACTCTAAAGCCCATATACATTATTCCCTTATCGTCCATATGTCTATCCAATGACCATTTGAATGCCCTTAGTGTTGTCGAGTCCACTACATCTGCAGGCAGGGAATTCCACGCCCTTACTACTCTCGGAGTAAAGAACCAACCTCTGCCATCGGTCCTATATCTATCTCCCCTCAATTTAAAGCTATGTCCCCTTGTGCTAGACCTCACCATCCATGGAAAAACGCTCTCGCAGTCCACCCTATCCAATCCTCTGATCATCTTGTATGCCTCAATTAAGTCACCTCTGAACCTTCTTCTCTCTGACGAAAACAACCTCAAGTCCCTCAGCCTTTCCTCATAAGATATTCCCTCCATACCAGGCAACATTCTGGTACATCTCCTCTGCACCCTTTCCAATGCTTCCACATCCTTCCTATAATGCAGCGACCAGAATTGCACGCAATACTCCAAGTGAGGCCGCACCAGAGTTCTGTACAGCTGCAACATGACCTCATGGCTCCGAAACCTAATCCCTCTTCCAATAAAAGCTAACGCACCGTACGCCTTCTCAACAACCCTCTCAACCTGGGTTGCAACTTTCCGGGATCTATGTACATGGACACCGAGATCTCTCTGCTCATCCACACTGCCAAGAATCTTACCATTAGCCCAGTACTCTGTCTTCCTGTTATTCCTTCCAAAATGAATCACCTCACACCACATCAACTGCTTTCCCCTCATCCACCTGTTTGGTCACCTTCTCAAATAACTTAATAACGTTTGTGAGGCACGACCTACCCTTCACCAAACCGTGTTGGCTCTCTCAAATCAAATTATTCCTTTCCAGATGATTATACATCCTATCTCTTATAAACCTTTCCATGATTTTTCAAACAACAGAAGTAAGGCTCACTGGTCTATAGTTACCTGGGTTGTCTCTACTTCCCTTCTTGAACAAGGGGACAACATTTGCTATCCTCCAATCATCTGGCACTGTTCCTGTAGACAAAGATGACATAAAGATCAAAGCCAAAGGCTCAGCAATCTCCTCCCTAGCCTCCCAGAGAAACCTAGGGTAAATCCCATTCGGCCCAGGGGACATCTATTTTCACACTTTCCAGAATTGCTAACACCTCCTCCTTATGAACCTCAAGCCCTTCTAGTCTAGTAGCCTGAATTTCAGTATTCTCCTCGACAATATTGTCTTTTTCCTGTGTGAATACTGACGAAAAATATTCATTTAGCACCTCTCCTATCTCCTCAGACTCCAAGCACAACTTCCCACTACTGTCCTTGGCTGGCCCTACTTTTACCGTAGTCATTCGTTTATTCCTGACATATCTACAGATAGCTTTAGGGTTATCCTTGATACTACCTGCCAAAGGCTTCTCATGTGCCCTCCTGGCTCTTCTTTGCTCTCTCTTTAGGTCCTTAGTAGCTAACTTGTAACTCTTGAGCGCACTAACTGAACCTTCATGCCTCATCTTTACATAAGCCTCCTTCTTCCTCTTGACAAGTGTTTCGACTGCTTTAGTAAACCACGGTTCCCTTGCTCGACCACTTCCTCCCTGCCTGAGAGGTGCATACTTATCAAGGAAACGCAGTAGCTGTTCCTTGAACCAGCTCCACATTTCCATTGTGCCTATCCCCTGAAGTTTTCCTCTCCATGCGATGCATCGTCGCATCATAATTGCCTTTCCCCCAGATATAACTCTTGCCCTGCGGTATATACCTACCCCTTTCCATCACTAAAACAAACGTAATCGAATTGTGGTCACTATCATCAAAGTGCTCACCTACCTCCAAATGTAACAACTGTCCTGGTTCATTACCCAGTACCAAATCCAATATGGCCTCGCCTCTCGTTGGCCTATCTACATCCTGTGTCAGGAAACCCTCCTGCACACATTGGACAAAAACGGACCGATCTAAACTACTCGAACTACAACGTTTCCAGTCAATATTTGGAAAGTTAAAGTCCCCCATAACAACTACCCTGTTGCTTTCGCTCCTATCCAGAATCATCTTTGCAATCCTTTCTTCTACATCTCTGGAACTTTTCGGAGGCCTATAGAAAACCCCTAACAGTGTGACCTCGCCTTTCCTGTTTCTAACCTCAGCTCATACTACCTCAGTAGACGAGTCCACATCAAACATCCTTTCTGCCACCGTAATACTGTCCTTGATTAACAATGCTACCCCTCCCCCTCTTTTACCACCTTCCGTGAGCTTGCTGAAATATCTAAACCCCGGCACCTGCATCAACCATTCCTGTCCCTGCTCTATCCATGTCTCCGAAATATCCACAACATCGAAATCCCAGGTACCAACCCATGCCGCAAGTTCACCCACCTTATTCCGGATGCTCCTGCATTGAAGAAGACACACTTTAAACCACCTTCCTTCCTGCCGGTACACTCTTGCAACTTTGAAACCTTACTCATGACCTCACTACTCTCAACCTCCTGTATACTGGAGCTACAACTCAGGTTCCCAAGCCCCTGCTGAACTAATGTAAACCCTCCCGAAGATGATAAGCAAATCCCCCCCCCCCCTTCCCCCCCCCCGGATATTGGTACCCCTCAGGTCCAGTTGGAGACCATCCTGTTTGTAGAGGTCCCACCGACCGCAGAATGAGCCCCAATTATCCAGAAATCTGAAACCCTCCCTCCTGTATAATCCCTGTAGCCACGTGTTCATCTCCACTCTCTCACTATTCCTCGTCTCGCTATCACGTGGCACGGGTAACAACCCAGAGATAATAACTCTGTTTGTCCTAGATCTAAGTTTCCACCCTATCTCCCTGAATTCCTGCCTTACATTCCTATCCCTACCTATGTCGTTGGTACCTATGTGGACCACGATTATGGGCTGCTCCCCCTCCCCTTAAGGATCACGAAAACATGATCCGAGACATCACGCTCCCTGGCACCTGGGAGGCAACAGACCAACCAGGAGTCTGTCACGTTCCCACAGAATCTCCTATCTATCCCCCTAACTATGGAGTCTCCAACGCCTAATGCTCTACTCCTCCTCCTTCCCTTCTGAGAAACAGGGACAGACTCTGTGCCAGAGACCTGTACCCCATGGCTTACCCCTGGTAATTCCGCTTCCCGAACAGTATCCAAAGCGGTATACTTGTTACTAAGGGAACGACCACAGGGGATCCCTGTACGGACTGCTTCCTCCCAACCCCTCTCACCGTCACCCATCTATCTTTATTCTTCGGAGTAACTACATCCCTGAAGCTTCTATCTATGACCACCTCTGCCTCCCGATTGAACCGAAGTTCATCCAGCTCCAGTTCCCTAACGCGTTTTCTGAGGAGCTGGGGATGGGTGCACTTCCTACAGATGAAATCAGTAGGAACACTGACGGCATCCCTCACCTCAAACATTCTGCAGGAGGAACATTGCACTACCTTCTCTGCGATCCCCTCAAATTAAAAAAATAAAAAGAAAGAAAGAGCTTACCTGTTATTCACTCCCCTTCTCAGCAAGCACTCACTCAGCAATGTCTGTGCCCCTCACGATAACACCTGAGGGAAAATAAAAGAAAAACTACTTCCCAGTCACCAGCCAATCCCTTACCTGCAGACTGTGACTTCACGGTTCAATTTCTTTCTACTTGTACCTGCCCTCGAGACTTCCTCTTGATCTTTACAGCAGTTCTTTTTTTTTTGTTTAGAGGAGGGTGTAGGGAGGGAAACACTGAAGAAGTGTTTCGGGTTGAAGTGTCACTTGACAACAGCTCCTCCACAAACCACCTTCAAGTTAGGGTGAGCTCAACAGACATATGCAAATTGCCACCGCAACAGCCGATCAGCAGCTCCGCACTACTGCCATCTGTGGATGCTTGTCTTCACTTGAACAGCTAGGATATCTTGCTCAGATACACCTTCAAGTTAGGGTGTGCTGAATAGACGTATGCAAATTGCCCCCGCAACAGCCAATCAGCATCTGCGCTCTACTGCCCTCTGCTTGATGCATTTTCTTCACTTGAACAGCTAGGGTATCTTGCTCATGTACACCTTCAATTTAGGGTGAACACAACAGGCGTATGCAAATTGCCCGCGCAACAGCCAATCAGCATCTCCGCTCTACTGCCCTCTGCTGGATGCGTGTCTTCACTTGAACAGCTAGTGTCTCTTGCTCAGGTACACCTTCAATTTAGGGTGAGCACAACAGACGTAGGAAATTGCCCCCGCAACAGCCAATCAGCATCTCCGATCTACTGCCCTCTGCTGGATGAATGTAAATCACACTGGTAATATCTTCGCCAGCCTGATGTCTAAATGTATTGTTTATTTACTTTTCTCCCAGTGAACCTGCTGACAATTGTGATCCTGAAGAGAAAAAAGTGTGGACTGTCCAAATGTGTCACTTGTTACCTGGTGGCCATGGCAGTGGGGGATCTACTGGTCATTATTCTCGACCTGATATTGAGACACATTCCCATTGTTTTTGATGAACAGTTTGATTTCCTGCGGTCCATCCCCGTGTGTAATATCCACGCCGTCCTGCTTTATGCAGTTACTGACTGTTCTGTCTGGTTCACCGTCACTTTCACCTTTGATCGATTTGTCGCCATTTGTTGCCTGAAGCTGAAAAGTAAATATTGCAGCGAGAAAACGGCGGCTGTGGTTCTGGGAACAGTGACTGTGCTGAGCTGTTTGAAGAACATTTTCTGGTATTTAATGTTCACAGGTTGGTATCGGCTGTGGAACAATCCCTGGTTTTGTGACGTTACAATGGAAGTTATGTACTCTCCGGTCTGGGGAACAATCGAGTTCCTCCACAACATTCTAACCCCGTCTGTTCCGTTTGTCCTGATTCTGCTGCTCAATGTTTTCACCGTCAGGCACATTGCCGTGAGAAGCAGGATCCGCAGGCGACTCCGGGCTCACAGCAATGGTGAGAGTCCCAGAGACCAAGAGATGGAGAGTCGGAGGAAATCCATTATTTTACTCTTGGTTGTCTCAGCCAATTTCATTCTGTTGTGGTCAACGTTAATGTTTTATTCTATATGGAGCCGGATGTGGTATCTGGGGTATAAGTCTTTCTCGTTACAACTTTATGTTATGGAATTGGGCCTCATGTTGCAGCTCCTGAGTTGCTGCACAAACACTGTGATTTACGCCGTGACACAGACTCAGTTCAGACAGCAGTTGAAGAATGTGCTGACATTTCGTTTCCGTCTTGAATTCATTAACTCCAGATAGGAAATCCCACCGTCACGGCATCTGCCTTCTCCCACTGCCGGCGAAACTGTCCATCACCAGTCAGCCTCATCCTGATTTGCAATCTGTAAATACCGTGGAAACGGTAGGGCGCCATCTTGCGTTGTCAGGGTAGACGTTCAACGGCTACATTGCGTTTTGTGTGTTTTTGGGGAGGTAGGGCCACGGCTGCGGGGCCAAGAGGTATGTGAGGAGCAGCAGCCGCCACAGAGAGAACGTTAGCCCCCCACACCCCCCCCCCGGTGGCTGCGATGAGTAGGGGAGGAACAGCAACATTCACACTGGAGAATACGATTGCAAAAGATTTCAAAAGTGTTTGATTCACCAAAACAAACATTATTTTAACCTGTTCAAAAATATTAAAACAGCCAAGTTTATGAGATCGAGAAATGTCCCATTTCAGGAATTATGCTTTTTAAAAAAGCCAAGCAGCAACATTCAGGATGAGTTAGAGAGTTTCAGCAAATTTCCCCCAAACTCTCCTTCTGAATGGGACTAGAACCTGATAATTGTAACCCCCCCCCCCAAACACACATGAGCACATTGCGGACTGAGATCACCCGCCCACCCCCAGTACGATTCCCGGACTATATTTCCCAATGTGGGGTGGGGAGGGCGGATGCGGCGAATGAGGGTCAGAGTTCTCCGACATTGTTCCTGATGAACAGTGGCGGGGATGGTACATGAGGGACAGAGTTCATTGACAGTGTAATTGATAAATGGTGGGTGGGGGGGGGGGGGGTGAGGGTCGGGATTCATTGACAGTGTTCCAGGTAAATTGAAACTGTGGAGAAAGAGGGACAGAGTTCTCCGACAGTTTCCCTGATGAATTGGAACTGGGAAGAAAGAGGGATAGAGTTCACCAGCGGTGTCCCTGATAAATGGGAACTGGGGAAAAAGAGGGTCAGAGTTTACCGACAGTGTTCCCGATCAACGGGAATTGGGGGAAGAAGGACTGTGTTCACCGACACTGTCCCTGAAAAATGAGTGGGTGATGAGGGACATGTGTAAGCTGACGATGTCCCAAATAAACGGTGGTTGGTTGAAGGAGGAACAGAGTTCACCATCAGTGTCCCTAATGTACGGGGGTTGGTCGAAGGAGGGCCAGAGTTCACTAGCAGTAACCCTAATATACGGGGTTGTTCGAAGGAGTGAATGAGTTCACCGTCATCGTCCCTAATATAGGTGGTTCTATGAAGAAGGGACAGAGTTCACCATCAGTGTCCCTAATATACGGGTGTTGGTTGAAGGAGGGACAGAGTTCACCAACAGTGTCCCTAATATAAGGGGGCTGGTTGAAGGAGAGACAGAGTTCGCCGACAGTCTCCCTGATAAATAGGAGTAGGTGCACGGAGGAGAATGAATGACAATGTTTACTGATATTGTCCCTGATAAATTAGGGAGGGTGGTCATGTGGGATAAAGTTCACCGACAACGTTCCAAATAAACGGGGGGAGGGGTCGGGGGGAAAAGCGGGACAGAGTTCACCGACAGTGTCCCTGATAAATTGGTGGTGAGGGGCGACAGAGTTCACCAACAGTATCATAAATATACGTGGTATGGGAGTGCTCGAGTGCAAAGAGGGACAGAGATCACCAACAATGTCCTTGATAAATTGGGGGGGGGGGGTGAGGCACATAGATCACCAACAAAGTCCTTGATACATGGGGTGAATGAAGCACAGAGATCACCAACAATGTCCTTGATAAATGGGGGGGGGGGGGGGTGAGGCACAGGGATGACCAACAATGTCCTTGATCAATAGGTGGAATGAGACACTGAGATCACCAACAACGTCCTTGAAATGACGGGACGGGGGAATGAGGCACAGAGATCACCAACAATGTCCTTGATAAGTGGGGGAGGGGGGAATGAGGCACATAGATCACCAACGATGTCCTTCATCAATGGGGAAATGAGGCACAGAGATCACCAACAATGTCCTTGATAAATGGGGGGGGGGGGGGAGTGAGGCACAGAGATCACCAACAATGTGCTGATGAAAAGGGGGGAATTATGGACAGAGATCACCAACAACGTCCTTGATCAATGGGGGAATGAGGCACAGAGATCACCTGCGATGTCCTTGATCAATGGTGGAATGATGGACAGATATCATCAACAATGTCCTTGATCAATGGGGGAATGAGGCACAGAGATCACCAACGATGTCCTTGATCAATGGGGGAATGAGGCACAGAGATCACCAACAATGTCCTTGATAAATGGGGGGGGGGGGCAGTGAGGCACAGAGATCACCAACAATGTGCTTATGAAATGGGGAGAATGATGGACAGATATCACCAACAGTGTCCTTGATAAATGGGGGGCGGGGGGGGGGAGGGAAATGAGGCACAGAGATCGCCAACAATGTCCTTGACAGTGGGGGAATGAGGCACAGAGATCACCGGCAATGTCCTTGATAAATGGCAGGTCGGATTGAGGCACAGAGATCACCAACAACGCCCTTGATAAATGGGGAGGGGGCGGAATGAGGCACAGAGATCACCAACAATGTCTTTGATAAATGGGGAGGGGGCGGAATGAGGCACAGAGATCACCAATAATGTCCTTCATAAATGGGTGGGGGGGGGGGGGGAGGTGAGGCACAGAGTTCACCAACAATGTCCTTGATAAATGGGGAGGGGGCGGAATGAGGCACAGAGATCACCAACAATGTCCTTGATAAATGGGGGCGGGGGGGTGGGAGGTGAGGCACAGAGTTCACCAACAATGTCCTTGATAAATGGATGGTTGGGAATGAGGACAGAGATGACCAACAATGTCCTTGAGAAATGAGCAGGGGGCGGAATGAGGCTCAGAGATCACCAACAATGTCCTTGATAAATGGGGGCGGGGGGGTGGGAGGTGAGGCACAGAGTTCACCAACAATGTCCTTGATAAATGGATGGTTGGGAATGAGGACAGAGATGACCAACAATGTCCTTGAGAAATGAGCAGGGGGCGGAATGAGGCTCAGAGATCACCAACAATGTCCTTGATAAATGGGGGGAGGTGAGGCACGTAGATCACCAACAATGTCCTTGATAAATGGATGGTTGGTAATGGGGACAGAGATGACCAACAATGTCCTTGATAAATGAGCAGGGGGGGGGGAATGAGGCACAGAGATCACCAACAATGTCCTTGATAAATGGGGGGTTGTGAATGAGCGACAGATCACCAACGATGTCCTTGTTAAATGGAGGGTTGGGAATGAGGGACAGAGATCGCCAACAATGTCCTTGATAAATGGGGGGTTGGCAATGAGGGACAGAGATCGCCAACAATGTCCTTGATAAATGGGGGGAGACACAGAGATCGCCAACACTGTCCTTGATAAATGACGGGGGGGGGGGGGCGGGGGCGGGGGGGGGGGGGTGGTTGGGATTGAGGGACCGAGATCGCCAACAATGTCCTTTATAAATGCGGAGGAGGGAGAGACACAGAGATCACCAACAATGTCCTTGATAAATGGAGGGTTGGCAATGAGGGACTGAGATCGCCAACAATGTCCTTGATAAATGAGCAGAGGGCGGAATGAGGCACAGAGATCACCAGCAATGTCCTTGATAAATGGGGGGTTGGGAATGAGCGACAGATCACCAACGATGTCCTTGATAAATGGGGGGTTGGGAATGAAGGACAGAGATCGCCAACAATGTCCTTGATAAATGGGGGGAGGGTGAGGCACAGAGATCGCCAACAATGTCCTTGATTAATGAGGGGGGCGTGCGGGGGAGGGGGGGGGTTGGGAATGAGGGACCGAGATCGCCAACAATGTCCTTGATAAATGACGGGGGGGGGGGGGGTGGGGGGGGGGGGGAATGAGGGACCGAGATGGCCAACAATGTCCTTGATAAATGCGGAGGAGGGAGAGACAGAGAGATCGCCAACAATGTCCTTAATAAATGGGCGGTTGGGAATGAGCGACAGATCACCAACAATGTCCTTGATAAATGGGGGGTTGGGAATGAGGGACAGAGATAACCAACAATGTCCTTGATGAATGGCGGGGTGGGAATGAGGGACAGAGATCACCAACAATGTCCTTGATAAATGGGCGGTTGGGAATGAGCGACAGATCACCAACAATGTCCTTGATGAATGGCGGGGTGGGAATGAGGGACAGAGATCACAAACAATGTCCTTGATAAAAGGAGAGCCGGCGGAATGAGGGACAGAGATCACCAACAATGTCCTTGATAAATGGGGGAGGGGCGGAATGAGGCACAGAGATCACCAACAGACTCAGGCTGCCGAGGGCGTGGGTTCCACACCGGCCCCGTGTCACAGTCCGTGTGGAGTTTGCACATTCTGCTCGTGTCTGTGTGGGTCTTACCCGCACAACCAAACGCCATGCAGGGTTAGTGGATTAGCCGCACTATATTGCCCCTTAATTGACAAAATAATTTAAAAATAATTCACCAACCGTGTTCCACAGTAAACCTAGTGTGGGGGCGGCGGAATCAGGGACAGAGTTCAAAAGTGTCTTCTGAGAAACGGAAGTGGTGGTGGAGGAATTGTCTATCCCATGTCCTCACCTTAGACCCATGCACCAAACTGCACCTCTTTTTGCTGTATATTTCTGTTTTGTCAGTTAACCCTTTGTCTCTCATGTTCACCAATGTATTCTACTCTGGGAGAAAGATTGGGAAAGAGAGAGAGGGAGAGACTGCGAATCTTACAAGCAGCAGCTCAGTAAAAGTCGATTCGAACGCTGCCAAAGGGCTTTTGCCCGGAACAGTGACATTAAGTACAGTAAAACACAGGCACTGTGCGTTAAACCGGGCCCCAATATCAGCCTTTTTCTTCCCAGGCCCTTTGTGAGAGCTAGATTGGAAAC
The DNA here is from genome assembly GCF_047496885.1 of Scyliorhinus torazame. NCBI lineage: Eukaryota > Metazoa > Chordata > Chondrichthyes > Carcharhiniformes > Scyliorhinidae > Scyliorhinus > Scyliorhinus torazame. The sequence continues at coordinate 13,073,578 of NC_092729.1, forward strand.
ATCTCTGCAAAACTCCTCTCAACTCCCTCGTAATTCCTACCCCCACCACCCTGGATGTGTTTAATATTTACAATTACACAACCAGATCCCTAAATTGTATCTCCCGCCGGGCAATGAATCAATGACTAAAGTTACAATTACGACAATTCTGGGCAGCAGGAAATCACTGGCAGTCCCACAATGGAGGAGGACTCACCCGCACCTCCACCAGATCCAGCATCTCTTTTCCTCACGGAGTCCCCAACATTCCCCAAACCCACTCTCTCTGTTTAACTCTCTTTCACACTGTTTCACTGCTTTTAACCCCACGCTCCTCATGCATTCCCATAATGGGGAATGTCAGGATCACACACACACCATTTCCAATCTACTCACTAGTGGCAAATGTCAAAATCACACACATACCTTTACCAATAGACCGTCTAGTTGGGAATGACAGAATCACACATACCTTTCCCAATCTATCCCCTAGTGGCGAATGTCAGAATCACACACACACACACCTTTACCAATACACCCCCTAGTGGAGAATGTCTGAATCACACATACACCTATCCCAATCTACCCTCGAGTGACGAATGTCAGAATCACACACACACCTTTACCGATCTACCCTCGAGTGACGAATGTCAGAATCACACACACACCTTTCCCAATCTATCCCCGAGTGTGGAATGTCAAAATCACAGACTCAAAACTTTTATCAATCTACCCCGTAGATGAGAATGTCTCAATCCATACACACATTTTTAACAATCTATCCCGTAGTGGACAATGTCTGAATCACGCACACAAAAACCTTTACCAATCGACACCTTAGCTGAGAATGGCTGAATCACACACACACACCTTGAACAATCTACCCCGTAGTGGAGAACGTTTAAATCACACACACACACGTAAACCTTTACCAATGTACCACGGAGTTGAGAATGTTTGAGTCATACACACATCATTAACTATCTACCCCGTAGTAGAGAATGTCTGAATCACACACACCGAATACCAATTTACCTACTAGTGACGAATGTCAAAGTCACGCATACAATCTACACCCTAGTGGAGAATGTCTGAATCACGTACACACACATTTCACAATCTAGCCACTATTGAAGAATGCAGAATCATACTCACACATTCATTTACCAATCTACCACTAGTGGAGAATGTCAGAAACACACACACACGCATTTACAAATCTACCATTGGGGGGGGGGAGGGGAATGTCTGATTCACAAACACACACATCCTGACCAGATTGCTTATTGATTTATTCAATGACTAGTGTTGTCTTTAGGTACTAATAGAGTGCACAGTCACAGAATGGTATTATTCAGATGGCCATGACAGTGAAGTCATTGCTTCAGATAATTAAACAACTATTGAAATTTAGGGCCATGTCTGCAGAAATTAAGACATTGATTCAACGAATTTTTCATGCAATGAAAGGCCATTGTATTTCAGGGCAGTAGTAATAAGAATGTATCAAATTATTAGTTACAGCAATGTTGATGGCTAGCCATGTCGTGAGAATCCCGTTCTTGTGAGACAGGTTTCGTAGACACTGAATTATTCCTGACGGATATAAGTCAATCTTAAGGAATGGCCAATCTTTAATTAAAAAATCATCCTCTTGGTAACATACATCTCTTTGAACAAATCAGATCTCTGCTGATGACTAGAAACCATTGAGACGAAGGGAATTATTTTAAGGGAATCCTTATCGATAGTCATAAGGGATATGACAATCGATAAGGATTCCCTTAAAATAAGACATTGTGCTCAAGGTTTTGAAACTGGTGTCTTGCCTTCCTGAATTTTGAATGAGCTATCCGTTTGCCTGTGTTTGGTGATTTATTTCGCTTCGATGTTTAATGCTTTTTTGCCGCCTGTTAATGCTTGCATGTATTTTCTGTTTTGTTTCTAAGTTTTGACTCAGTTTTTATTCAAGTGAATAATTCGCAATAAAGCTGTATTTTCTGCATCTCCAATAACTGACTATCGACTTTCATTAGAAAATAAACTAAAGTAATTTGCAACAACTTTACCAATCGACCCTCGGGAGGAGAATGTCTGAATTACACACACACACACATATACTACCAATCTACCCCCTGGTGAAGAATGTCTCATTCACACGCTCACACTTTAGCAATCTACCGCCTCGTGGAGACTGCCAGAACCTCACACACACCTTTATAATCCAACCCGAGTGAATATAGTCTGAATCAAACGCACGCATTTCTACAAATATGTGCCTGCGTCTGAGAGTACGTGTATCTGAATGTATGTGTGTGTGTGTGTGTAAGGAAGTATGTGTGTGAGAATGTGTATGTCTGTTGATGTGCGTCTGAGTGAGCCTGCTTGTGTGTGAGTGCGTGTCCCTGTGTCTGAGTGTCTATCTTTGTGCGTGAGAGCGTGTGCCATTGTGTGTGCCTCTTTGAGTTTGTGAGAGTGTGTATGTGTGCTTGAGTGTGTGTCTGTGGTTGTTGGTGTTTGTGAGATTGTGTGTTGCGTTTCTCTGTCCGTTTCTGTGTGAGAGTGTCTGTAGGTGTGTGTGTGTGTGTGAATATGAGTGTGCATGTATTCGTGTCTCTTAGCGTGCATGTTTGTCTGTGTGTGTGTCTGCTCATGTATGAGAGTTCGAGTGTGCCTGTGCCACAGTACTGTGCAAGCGTTAGTGTGTGTCAATAAGTGTATTAGTGTAGGTGTGTGTCAGTGTGTATGTGTGTGACTGTTTGTGTGTGAGTGAGTCTGTGAGAGAGTGTGCGTGTATCTCTGTGTGACTAAATGTGGGTGTGTTCATGTCTGTGTGTATGTGCCTGTGAGCGCATGTGTGTCTACGAGTATATGAGTGTACGCGTATATCTGTGAGTGTGAGTATCTGTGTGTTTGTTTGCGTGTGCACCAGCTTGTGTATGTGTGTTTAAGTGTGACTGTGTAAACGTTAGTGTTTATCAGTGAGTCTGTTAGTGTAGGTGTGTGTAAGTGACTGTATGCCTGTTTGTGTGTGTGTCTGTGAGCGAGTACGTTTGTCTGTGTGTTTGTGCCTGCGTGACTAAATGTGGGTGTACTATGTGTGTGGACGTGTGTCTGTGAGAGGATGTGTGTCTACGAGTGTATAATTGTAGGCATGTGTCTGTGAGTGTGTGTGAGTGTGTCTGTGTCTGTGATTGTGGATGTGAGTGTGTGAGTGTGGATGCGTGGCTTGTTTCTGTGAGCGCGTATGTGAGTGTGTATGTGGGTGAGTGTCTACGATATTGTGTGTGTGACTGTGGTGTGTCTGTCTTTGAGGGAGTGCGCGGGTGTGTGCCTGTTTGTTTGCTGGTATTTCTGTGTGTGTGGGTGTCTATGGGTGTATTTAACTGTGTCTGTCTAGTTGTGTGTGGACATGTGATTATCTATGCATGTGAGTTTTTGTGTCTATGTGTGAGTGTATGTGTGCATACGTATTGGTCTAACAGTTTGTGTGTAGCAATGAGTAAGTGCGTGTGGCTGTGTGTTAAACTGTGTCTGTATGAGTGTCTGTGTGTGTGAGTGCGGGTGTGTTTCTATAAACGTGTGTCTGTGTCTGTGAGTGAGTGTATGTGTGTGTTTTGTGTGAAAGTGTGTGTATGTACCTGTGTGTGTATGTGTCTGTGTATAAGTCTGTGAGTGTGCACTTGTCTGTGAATGAGATTGTGTGAGATTGTGTATTTGTGATAGTATGTTTATGTGTTATTGTGAGTGTGTGCCGATATGTGTTTATTAGTGTAAGCGTGTCTATGTGATTGTGAGTCGTGTGTGTGTCTATGTGAGTGTGAGTATGCTATCGTGTGTTAATATGTGTGTTTGTGCAAATGTGTTCACGTTGTGTGAATTTGCGTCTACCACTTAACCGTTCACTACAACATTTTTGAAAAATTCCAGCCATCCTCTGAACTGTTCACATTTTGGCCAAGCTATGTGCCATCTCCGAATGTCTCAATCTTATCCGACACGTTAATGTCAAAATTGATGACCTATGACACAAAGACTGAGAGGCCGACCGCGCCCTTTGGAACGCCACTTGAAACAACGTTCCATATGCACTTGGATTATGGAAGGAGAAACGAAGGCACAGATTATTTTCTACATGAGGAAATGCTCAGGAAATCAAAAGCACAAAGGTACTTGGGAATCCTTTTTCACGATTCCTCAAGGTGAACGTTCAGGTTCAGTCGGCAGTTAGGAAGGCAGATGCAATTTCAGCATGCACGTTGAGGGGACTAGTGTACAAGATCGATGATGTACGTTTGAGGCTGTGTAAGGATCTGGTCAGACCCAATTTGGAGTATTGTGAGCAGTTTTGGGCCCCGTATCTAAATAAAGATGTGCTGGCCTTGGAAAGGGTCCAGAGGAGATTCACAAGAATGATCGCTGGAATGAAGAGTTTGTCATATGAGGAATGGTTGAGGACTCTGGTTCTGCACTCGTTAGAGTTTTGAAAGATGAGGGAGGATCTTGCTAAAACATACAGGATACTGCGAGGCCAGCATAGAGTGGACGTGGAGAGGATATTTCCACTTGTGGGAAAAACAAGATGCGGAGGATAAAATCTCAGTATAAAGGGACAATCCTTTAAAATAGATGCAGAGGAATTTCTTCAGCCAGAGGTTGGTGATTCTGTTGAACTCTATGCTGCAGAAGACTGGGGAGGCTGTGAGTGTCCTGAAGCCAGAGATAGATAGATTCTTGATTAATAACGGTATCAGGGTTATGGAGAGAAGGCAGGAGAATGAGGATGAGAAAATATCAGCCATGATTGAATGATGGAGCAGACTCGATGGCGAGTGGTCGAATGCTGATCCTACGTTTTATGGCCTTATGCTCTTATTTGCACGGCCTGCCATCGACCATTACAGTTCGTATCCTATTACTGTGCCAAGCTCTTATCCAGTTCGTCACATTACCCTAAAACCCATGCGATTTTACGTCTTTGATAAATCTACCATGTGGGAGGTTGTCAACGATTTGCCACGACCCTGTTGCCTTTTTTTACCTGCTATGAAATATGGCAATCAATGAGGTTGCCCTTCTTTCTTTGGATATCAATATTATATTCGCAGAGTCGCCAGGTATCAAATGATTCCACCACAAATTTCAATCGGATATCGATCAAAGAGCCAGACACCAGTTAGTTAGTTCAAGATCAAGGGTACTTTATTTGCACACACAATTAATCATGCAACATAGACACTACTAGTTAAACTACACCTATAAACTATGACAACCTGTACTTAACTTCAGGCACCGGGCTTAGATCAGAGGAACTGTGCCCGTTGTTCGAATCTCGGTCTATCGGGTCTGGAGAAGTAACTGCTGTCCAGCTGGGCTCATCCGTCTTGTAGCGGGCGTTGAACTTGAACTTGCTTCTGGTGGTGCTGCAATTGGAGGTGGACGTTGCCGGAGCGCCAGGTCCAAGGGAGGCCGAACACATGGTGGTCTCTCAGTTTATCCTTGGGGATTTCCACACTCTTTTGGGACTTTTCCGTTTGGACCCCATTGATAAGGTAATTCTGGATCACTGTGTTCGATTTGAACCAACAAAGGGGCGGGTGCCTTGATTGTTGGCGTGTCCTAGACGGTCCACTAATGTCAATGTACAAAGAAAGTCGCTTTATTGATAAAACAAACTGCGGAATTTATTAGGTAGGAAAAAGTTTCAGAATGAGTGTGGGGTTTGCTGGAGTCTGAGGAAAGGGGCTCTGAGGGTGTATACTGTAGGGCGGGTGGCTCTCCTTCGCCATTTCCGAAGTCTCATCGTCTGGATGACAACGAAAAGTATAACCAGTCGGGCCTCTACTGTGTACGAAAGGGAGTACCATTTTATGATATTATCACATAATGTGGGGGTATCAGTGGTTGTGCCTATGTGTGGTGCAGTGTCCCGGCAAGGGATATCATGTCGGATGGTCATGTTGAGGGCCTGTGTGGTAAGGGGTGTAGGTTCCGCTAACACGCACAACTGTATTGATCCAACGACGATCATGATGCAGATCATCAGGTTTGTCTTCATGTTATACGTGTCTGGTATATTCATATCTTCCTGGGGGTACAAGCATAATATCTATTATTACCTTGTTATTTAATATCTCGTTTGTCTGTCTGTTTTTCTTTAATCATCAATTTCCCATTTAGAATCGTCACCATATGTGCCTGTCTCTTTTTTTTAACCAACCATTTGTGAGACAAGAAATCCGAAAAAGCAATTCTGTCACGGTGCGAGCACTCTCGCAGCCTGTGTTTGAGTGGGCGGACAATTTATCCGTCCAGTGCAAATTGTTTCAACCAAGTGTTTCAACATGTAAATAGTAGGTGGGGGATTGCATCCGCAGGGTCGCCGGAAATGAAACAAAAGTTGTGGCAAGTAGCATTCTTCAAACCACATTTTTAAAAGAACTGCAAAAGAGTTTCGAAAATAACTTTCCGAAGGGGGTGCGCATGAGCAGGCCAAGAATGGGCGGAATCCCAGGGTAGGGCGGTGATCAGTGCCGCTGCTCCAGTACCCGAGCTTGGCTGACCAAATACATAGGGGGTCCTCAGGCAGGGCGAGGACCAGTGCCGTTAATCCACTGCCTGAGTGACCTTCCAAGAACGGTAAGAATTTGAATACGTGTGGACTTTTAGCAAACTTGTGCCTATAACAACATGTGCCGTCAGAGGAGTAGTCATAACTGTACCAAGAAATTTTCGTGAGATCGACACACAAAGTCGTACTAGAGAGAAACATTCAACATTGAAAAACAAACTGAAGATAACAGCGGGCAGGTTCCATCAGGGAATAGGACACCGTAAATCTCAATCGGTTCCTTTCTCTCATCATCTGGGCGCCTCAGGGTTCTATTCCAAAAAGGGTCTCAAAGGGCTCGCATGGTGGGAGTCACACTCTGAGCCATCCCCATCTCCAGGGTGCCAAACACGTGCCTGGAGTTTGAGTGCCAATGCAGCGTGGGCCGATGTGGAGTCCATCTCGTCGTTCCGTGTCAGACGACAGGAATTGTTGCGGTGCCAATGTTTTGTATTGTGTAGGGCAGTATGGGCAAGGGGAGTGTCGCTCTCGTCGGGTGGTGGGTCAGGTTCTTGTAACGGCAAATACATTGTCTCTGAGGGGCTGAACATATCGTGCTCTGTGCCACTGGAGCTGTAGTGACTGGGGCCTGGTCTGTGTTTCCATTGTTCGGGTCTATCAAGGGCGTCCGTAGTGCTGTCGCAGTCGCTCTCGCTAGCGGCCAAATCAAGTGTTGAGGTTAAATTGGACACTGGGGGCGGAGTTACGGTCGTGTCTGTGGACGTGCTGTCCTGGCTGGGGGAGGGCTGGAATGGGTTGTCAGTGGGCGGGACTTCGCTGTCTGCCATTGCCAGTGAGAGGTGGTGTGAGTGGCTGCACTGCGTTCCCTATACCTTAAGCTGGTTTGTATGGAACCATCCTGATTTTCCACTTGGATATGTGATCTTATAAACTGAGGGGCTTACTTTACCGGAAATTGAGTAGGGTCTTGCAAATGTAGGGAAGAGGAATGAACTCGGATTGTACAGGGGGACCATGATTGATGTACGACTGTATATTTTATCCGGTGCACTGTTTTAACAAAGCAGGCCGTACTCTACTTTTTCCTAGCGCCTAGTCGAACAGCTGCAGCGAGCTGTGCTGCTTTAATATTCTCCATTATGTTTTGGGCCATTTCTTCGTGGGTATGGGCGGTGACTGCAGGGCTGGCCAAATCAAGTCCAAATAAATTCTCGGTACTCTTCATGGGTCGTCCGATCATGAGGGTGTGGACGGGAGGGGGGGGGGGGGCTGTCGAACTCGACACCGTGTTCCCAATGAACATCAGTGTGAATGGGAGCACTGTGTCGCATGTCGTATTATGCTGCTGTACCATCTTCCTAAGTGTTGCCTTGAGGGTGCGATTTATGCGTTCCACAATGCCGCTGGACTGTGGGTGATAGGCAATGTGAAACTTCTGTTTTATTCCGAAAATCGTCAGGACATTTTTCATAACTCTGCCTGTGAAGTGCGAACCTTGGTCTGACTCAAGACTATGGGGGTGTCCCCATATTGTGAAAATTTGCTCGGTAAAAATGCTTGCCGTGGCTTTCGCCGTGTCGGTTGTAGAAGGGAATGCTTCTACCCATTTCGGGAATGTGTTAATGACGACCAACACATATTTATATCCATTTCGACAGGCGGAGGGGGGGGGGGGCGGGCGGGGGGGAGGGCCAATATAGTCTAACTGCAAGTTCTTCCATGGACCATTAAGAGGGCGGGTGTGTCTTAGCTGACATTTCTTTGCATATCTGTCTGGGTTGTTCTGGACGCAAATCAAACAATTCTCAATGTAATGGCTTATGTCGGTTTTAAAATCGTGCCACAAATAGAGAGGTCTGAGGTGGACAAGGGTGCATTCTATCCCTTGGTGTCCGCGTCCGTCATGGAATTGGCAAATAATCTGGTTCCTGTCCTGGGTGGGGACCACATAAATACCATCCTTTAAAACGATTCCCTCATGAATCGTCACCGTGTCTTTACACGTATCATAGGGAGCAGGGAAGATTCCTTTTAAAATTTCCTTAAGCGTATCATCTTCTTTTTGTGCGTGGGACAAATCTTGAATATTGGTCTGTGAGACCTGAACCGCGTGCACGGGGCACTCTTGGGGGGGGTTGCCAAAATTGGTCATGTCGTAAGCCTCCCTTCGCTCGGGCGCCTGCTTTCACATTACCGGTTGGGGAGAAACGATGGCGACTTCTAACTTTAACGATTCCGTATTTTCTACCTTTCGCTGTCTGGAGAACGTGTTTGAGTAATGGCGCTGAGGGTAGGGATTTCCCGTCGGCGGATATAAATCCTCTAGGTTCCCAAAGGGGTATTAATTCTGTCAGGCTGTTGCACACATACAAACTGTCTGAATATGTGTCTGCTGGGATCGAGAACGAATCTGGGTGCTGCACAATGTAAGCAATGTCTGCTAACTCGGCTGCCTGCGAACCTAAATATTCCGGCAACTTTAATGAGGTTTCCTTTCAAGCGCGTCCCTGCTAGTCGTCGACATAAATTCCCGATCCTGTGAACCTTTTTCCATCTAGAACTGTGGGGGAGCCATCTACATACGTTTTAGAGCTTTAACTTAGGCTGGACCGTCTGTGGTCGGATGCCTGTCTTTTTCGGCCCCGATTTGGGAGCAAAGGGGCCTGTGCTGTGCTTGGGTGCAATGATCTCGTACTCATGGCGGGTTGCTGTATAGTGTAAATTGTCGGCCAGAAACGTGTGCGTCTTTGTCCTCTTAACCGTAATGTCGCGTCCTTGCAGGAGTAGGGCCCAACTCCCCACTCAAATTTGGCTTACTGTGCCGTCCTTTAGCCTCCCGTCCAATCGTAGCTGTGTCGGGGTGAGCTCGGTCAAAATGGTGACGGGGTTGAGTCCTGTAATGTATGGGAAGTATTGTACCGCCCAGAAAACTGCGAGCAGGTGCCTTTAGCAGGCTGAAAATCCCTCCACTACGGGATCTAAAACTCGTGAGGCATAGTCTACGGTTCCGAAACGATCGTGCCTTTCCTGTGGAATTTCGGCCGAAAGGGTTCGGTCGGTGGTCCCGACCTCGATCGCGTATGGGGAGTGCGGGTCTGGTGCCTGTAAAGCGGGATCAGTGCTTATGGCGCGTTTCAATGTGTCTACTGCATCCGTGTGCTGTGGAAGCCTTTTGCATGGGGCCTGTTTCTTAATGAGCTTTGAAAATCGGGCTGGTTTTGTGGCGTAACCGTCTATGTGGTTCCTGCAGTAACCGACCACAGTCCTAAAAATGACTGGAGTGCTGTAACATTTTGGGGCAAGGCCAATTTTACAATTGAATCGAACCGTTCCTTTTCTATCTCATTCTTACCATGCGTGATGACCGTACCTAAATAAGTGACTTTTTCCTGGAGAATTTGGCCCTTTATGGGGTTAATTTTGCAACTAATTTCTGTTAGGAGTCCTATTAGTTCCGAAAGAAGCGAAATGTGCTGTTCCCTGGTGTCAGTCTGTAGGAGCAAGTCGTCAACATACTGAACAAGGCATTCAGGTCGGGAGAATTTTGATAAGCCGTTCGCCAATTGTCTGTGAAAAATGGAGGGGGAGTTCTGGAAGCCTTGTGGAAGGCACGTCCACGCTTTTTCCAGTGGATTGGACCAAAAGCCATTGCTAATATCCAATACCGTGAGAAAGTTTGACTGGAGTCCCTGTTTTCACATGGTCTCGGGACTCGTGGCAACAGTGGGGGCTGCCAACGGAGTAACTTTGTTTAATTCCTTATCATCGATGGTCAGTCGCCATGAACCATCTGGTTTCCGTATGGGCTAAATCGGGGCATTGTTCGTTCATGCTACGGGTTGAATCACTCCTTCTTTCAATAAGCTTTGGATTACTTTAGCTATCTCTCCCTCGGCTTGCTGGGGAAAGCAATATTGATTCTGGGGCTGAGGATCGGGACCTGTGATGTTAACCAATCCTGGGATTTTGCCGCAGTCGTGCTTGTGTTGGGCAAACCATGCTTTATGTCATTTCAAGGCTTTTCTAACCGTTTTGTCCATGGTACTGGTTTGTGGATCAAACCAGTACTCTCCCACTGAGCTAATCCTGTGTGCGTAGTCTCCTACTGTGAGCGTGACGGAGGCTCGTGCTGTTCTAGCCATTTTCCACACACATTTATTTATGGGGTCGAAGGAAAGGTTGTGTGCACTCATAAAATTTATGCCCAAGATGTGTTCTGCTACCTGGGGTAAATCGACCAAAACGACCGACTGTTTCGTTTTAATGTTGCCAATCTGAACATTCACAGGGGCTGTAATGTGTCCCTGCTGGAGGTGACCTGCAAACGTCTTAAGGGTAATGGTGTCTGTAGTGGGCCATATATCTCGCTAGTACATCGTGGAGGAGTTTAACGTGGTTCGGGACCCTCCTGTGCCCCAAAGGAACTCGACTGGGTGTCCCCGGACTGTGCCTGCAACGACCGGTCTTCCGGACTCATCCCAAAGTGTATCGCAGACCAAATTTGGGGAGCCCAAACACCGTGAATCGGTGCCGTTTGTGGCCAAATTATCTGCTCGGGCGTCAACACTGTGGATGGGTTTGGCATTGTTTCTAAGGGGGTGGGAACGTTTGTGTGCTGATTCTGTCGCTGTTTCGGGGCGGGGGGGGGGGCGCTTTGTATTCTCATGCGTAATGTCCTTTCTGTCCAGAACTGTAACATTCCTGCGCTTTAGGGTGCTGTGCGTTACTTCTGCCTTCATTTACCCTTACGGGGTCTTGTTGTGCCCTTACTGGATTCATTGTGGCGTCTCTTTCTTGGTCTGTCTTTTCTCCGTAGGGACTGTTCCCAAGCTCTGGATAAGCGCTTCAGTACCCACACTTCATTTTGTGCCGGTTCTGAGGGGTCGTAACTGGCACATGCCTTCTGTCCTGCCTTTGTGACATGGGGTTCTAGAGTACAGGTCCATTTGGCCGTATCGTCTGCAGATAAACGGGCGCGGGCTAACTCACCGAATACTGCGGTGAAGTGGATCCAGAGGCGTCCAGCAAATGGATCCTCCCTTTGTTGGATGTTCTCCCTTTTTCTGTCTGCAGGTTGAGTCCTTCCACCGGATCTCCTCTATTGTAGCCAATGGCGTCTAAAATGGCTGTTTTCATGTCTTGGAGGCTGCCCCTCCTGCATTTTGTCGGGCGGGAAGGGCTGAGCTTACTGACCGGTCAAGGCACATCACTATGTGCTTTACCTATTCGTGCTCGTCCAAAGCGTACATGAGGGTCAGTTGCTTAACTGGTTCGAAAAAGTGGTGTGGGTCTGATGTGGGGTGGAAAGTCTCAATTTTATCGCTTGCATCTCTTAACTGGGTGATGGTTCGTGCGGTGTGTACATAAAATCGGGTTGATCTTCCGTGGTGACCCTGCGCTGCGTAGTGATGGGGTTCATTGGATTGGGTGCTGCTTGTGCAGTCGGTGGTGCGGGTGCTTTCCTTTTTGGGGCCTGGGGGGCTCTATTCTGATTTTGTCTCTCATTCGCGTACCGTTGGGCCGTTTCACTAAGTTCCTGCCAATCGGGACCATCTTCCTGATCTAACTGTGGGCCAAAAGTATCTCTGAACCCATTTTGAACGGATTGCAGTGATTGCAATCTTGCAATCTGCTGCCTACACGTGGCATGATCCACCGAACTCTGCCTCTGTTCCGTGGTGGAACTGTGGAGTGCTCGGAGGGCTGCCTTCAAATCCTAGCATTGTTTCCGCAACTGTTCTATCTGGTTCTCTGTCTCTCCTCTTACTAGGACCGCACGCTGCGTGTCCTGGTAGGCCTTATCTTAATAAATCTGGATGGTGCTGAGGTGGGCGAAACAAGATTGGTGTGCCCACTTGACATCATCCATCTCCTTGTCCTTCGCCGCTAGTTGCTCCCGGAGTTGATCATTTAATCTCTCACATTCACTAATGTGTCCCTCTATACTAGTTCCCTTCTCCTCAAGCTGTCTACGGAGCGTCCTGACGACCTCCTCTGTGCCGCACAATTGTGCCAAGCAGGACGCGATTGCCATCGGCGTACAAACCTTACTCAAATTCTTTTTGTGCATCTCGGTCAGGCTATCCTACCAAGTCTGTCCTATGCTGCCAGGACCAGTTTACTCATTCGCTCAAAATTGCGACCATAGAGGCCATCCTTTCCCCTTTAGGTATCTCCTAATCTCTTCCTCCCATATGGGACACTGTTCTGCTCTGTTGGTCGCTGCAATCTCGGGCTCTTATGGATGCATAAGGCGTTCCATTGCATTTATTGTCATCCCTACGATTATCTCTGTCTCTACCGGGAATTTGGAACAAGGGGGAATAAAGTAGTGTTGCAAACACGGGTACGGCTCAAGCTATTTTCCAGATTACGCAACTCCCGAAAGTTTCACGCAACAAAATCTATCGAGGATACCTTATATTCCTTTGTTAGTATGCACACAAATTACACACTTCTGAATTTTGGACGTTTGATCGATACTGGTTTGGGTTGTGCTTTCTTTCTCTTTGCTAATTTGGATTTCTAATTGAAACGCTTTTGTGGGTTCTCTTGGAGTGACACGGTCACGTCTGGGTCTTGCCCCATCTGCGTCGCCAATAACTGTTGCCTTTTTGGATCTACTGTAAATATGGCAGTCAGTGAGATTGCCCTCCTTCCTTTGGATATCAATATTCTATTGCTCAGAGTCGCCGGGTATCAAATGATACCACCACAATGTTCAACCGATTATCGATCAAAGAGCCAAACACCAGTTAGTTCTTTCAAGATCACGGGTACTTTATTTACACACACAATTAGATATGCAACATATACACTACTCGTTAAACTACACCTATAGACTAAGACAACCTGTACTGGACTTCATGCTGTTCAGGTCAGAGGAACAGTGGCCGTTGTTCGATTCTAGATCTATCGAGTCTGTAGAAGTAACTGCTGCTCAGCTAGGCTCATCAGTCTGATCGCGAACGTTCAACATGAACTTGCTTCTGGTAGTGCTGCAATTGGAAGAAGACGTAGCCGGGGCGCCAGGTCCAAGAGTGGCCGAACACATGGTGGACTCCCTTCTTATGCTTGGGGGTTTTCGCGTTCTTTTGGTTCTTTCAGTTTGGACCCCACGAATTGGGTGATCCCTGATCACTATGTTCGAATCGAACCAATAAATGGGCGGGTGCCTTGATGGCTGGGCGTGTCGCAAGCGGTCACTGACCCTGTTGTTTACGCTTCCCTAGTACAGGGAATGGCGCCGAAATGTCTGGTCGCTCAAGTACCAGTCTTTTGTATGGTGGAGATGGGCCATCAAATGCTAATCGGTCCATCAAATACTAAACGGTTGAGGTTTCGTTACCGTCTGGATTCCTCACTCGCAAATATACATTTCCAGGCTCTGAGCGTGCCAACATTTTGCATTGTCCATTGTTCCCACTATGCTTTGCGAACTCTCCTATTCCTGGTTGTAAGTGACCATCCCATATGGCTACAAACCCCGTGCTGTACCTCTCCTGGGTGTGTTTAATGGGACATTGTAGAGGGAGCTTTATCTGCATCTAATCCCGTGCTGTACCTGTCCTGGGAGTGTTTGACGGGGACAGTGTAGACGGAGATTTACCCTGTATCTAACCCCGTGTTGTACCTATCCTGGGAGTGTTCGATGGACACAGTGTAGAGGGAGCTATACTCTGTATCCAACCATGTGTTGTACCTGTCCTGCGAGCGTTTGATGGACACAATGTGGAGGGAGATTTACTCTCTGTCAAAACCCGTGCTGCATCTATCCTGGGAGTGTTTGATGTGGACAGTGTAGAGGGTGCTTTACGCTGTATCTACCCCCGTGTCATAGCTGCCCTGGGAGTCTTTGATGGGGACAGTATAGAGGGAGCTTTAATCTGTATCTAACACCGTGCTATACCTGTTTTGGGAGTGTTTGATATAGACACTGTTGATAGAACTTTCCTCTGTACCTAACACCATGCTGCAGCTCTCCTGGGTGTTTGATGGGAACAGTGTAGACGGAGCTTTACTCTGTATATAATCCCGTGCTGCTACTCTCCTGAAATGTTTGATGGAGACAGTGTGGAGGAAGCTTCACTCTGCATCTAATCCCGTGCTGTACCTGTCCTGGGAGTGTTTGATGGTGACAGTGCAGAGGGAAATTTACTCTGCATCTAATCCCGTGCTGCACCTGTCCGGGGAGTGTTTGATGGGGACAGCGGAGAGGAAGCTTTACTCTGTATCTTAATCCCGTGCTGTAGCTCTCCTGGGAGTGCTTAATGGAGGCAGTGTGGAGCGATCTTTACTCGTTTCTAACCCCGTGCGTACCTGTCTTGGTAGTTTTTGATGGGGAAAATGTAGATGGAGCTTTACCCTGTCTAACCCCGTGCTGTACTTCTCCTGGGACTGTTTGATGGGGACAGAGTAGAGGGAGCTTTACTCTGTATCTAACCCTGTACTGTATCTCTCCTGGGTGTGTTTGATGCGGGACAGTGTAGAGGGAGCTTTAATCTGTATCTAACCCCGTGATGTAACTGCCCTGGTAGTGTCTGATGTGGACAGCGTAGAAGGTGCTTTACTCTGTATCTAACCCCCTGCTCTTCCTGTCCTGGGAGTGTTTGATGGGAGGCAGTGTAGAGGCAGCATTACTCTGTATCTAACCCCGACCTGTACCAGTCCAGGGATGCTGCGATTGGGACAGTGTAGAAGGTGCTTTACTCTATATCTGCTGTCCCAGTGCAGTTATACCGAGACTGGGTGAGACAACACCGGGAATATTGCGTACAGCTTTGGTCTCCCTAACTCAGACGGGTAGAGTTTCCATTTGGAAAGTTTCTTTAGCCTGATAGCTGATTGGTGGCACTGTACTACGAAGAGAGATTGGAACAATTGTGCCTGTATTCAGATCTGATTGAAACGCATTAAATTCCAGCAGGAATAGACAGACTAGAGGCAGGAAGGATATATTACCTGGTTGGGGAGCCAAGGTGCAGGGGTACAGTCCCAGGATACGGGATAGACCACTTATAGGAATAAGATTAGGAAATATTTCTTCACTCAGAGGGTAGCCAGCCTGAGGAATATTCGAACTCAGAAGGCAATGGAGGCCAAGTCACTGAATGAATTGAAGACAGAAACATATATGTCTATATATATTAGATTTTAATAGCATCAAGGGGAATGTGGAGATAGCGGAATATGACAGTGAAATCGAGGATCAGTCTTGATCACATTGCACAGTGGAGTAGGTTCAAGGGGCCGAATGCCCTACTCCAGCTCCTAGTTTCCATCACCCTTCGTCTGTTTCCCCCTCTCTGCCCCACTGGCTCCGTGTCTCCCTCTCTGCCCCTGTCTCGCTCTTTGTCTGTCTCTGTGCGCCTCTCTATCCGTGTCCCTCTCTCTGTCTCTCTCTGCCTCGCTGTCTTTGCCCATCGTTCTGTATTATTCTCACTTTGTCACCCTCTTCATGTCCTTCTCTCCGTGTCCCTATCGCCATGTATCTCTCTCCATGTATCTATTGCCATGTGTTTTTCTCCGCATCTTTCACTGACCCTCTCACTTTGTACCTCTCTGTCTACATCTCGCTCTCTGTATTTCTCTCTGTGTATATTCATCTCTGTATCTCTGAGCGTCTGTCTCTGTGTGTGTGTCTCTCCACGTGTGTCTGATTCTCTCTTTCTCACTCTGTCTCTGTGTGCCCCCTCTCCGTCTCTCTCATCCTGTGTTTCTCTCTCTCGCACTCTGTATTTCTTAAACTCCCGTGGAGTTTAAGGGATGAGCAGTTTTTCCACAGAATCTGAGAAAATTTTGCAAGGACTTTGATAAAGAGTTTAAAGCCATGTGGGCAATAATTTTATATGTTTCGTTCTTTGGAAAAATGTCTGTAAAAAGCTGCTGAAATCAATTTCTACTCATATATTTCTGGAAATGTGAGTATGCTTTGCATTTACACGGATATGGGGTTGGGAATGGTTAAATGGACATTTCTGTTTTTTGCGTATGTTCAGTGTAAATTTACTTACAGAAGCTATTTGCAGTAAGTGTCCCGAGACAGTGAATTGTTTCAGTGATGTTGACGTCTCCGACACATCAGAAACATGAAGGAAACATTTTCGAAAAAGAGAGATAGCAGGAAATCACTACAATTAGCTGTGAGGTCTAATCACTTCCTGTCGCTCTCTTGGTCCTTCGTTCGAGTGGCACAGTGATTAACACTGCTGCCTCACAGCTCCAGGGACCGGGTTCAATTCCCGACTCGGGTCACTGTCTGTGTGGAGTTGGAACTTCCTCCCAGTGTCTGTGTGGGTTTACTCCGGGAACTGCGGTTTCCTCCCACAGTCCAAAGATGCGCAGGTTCGGTGGATTGGCCATGCTCAATTACCCTTATTGTGCAGGTATTGGGTATGGGGATAAAATGGAGGCGAGGGCTTAAGTGGGGACCTCTTTGTAAGGGCCGGTGCAGAATTGATCGGTCAAATGGCCTCCTTCTGGACTGTAAATCCCATGATTTTCTCTGTGTCACTGCAGTGCTGCTGGAGGCCATTCGACCAATCTATTCTGTACAGGACTCCGAAAGGGCAGTCGCCCTCGGTCCAAACTGCATCGTACCCCGTGATCCTGCACATTTATCATGGCCAATCCACCTAACCTGCTCATCGCTGGACTTTGGGAGGGAGCCGGGGCACCCGGAGGAAACCCACACAGACACGGGGAGAAAGTCTGTGCGCACAATCAGTCTCCAAGGTTTGGAATTCATCTGGGAGAATGCACTGTGAGGCAATTGGATCACTCTCTGAAACTTATTC
Organism: Scyliorhinus torazame; assembly: GCF_047496885.1. Lineage (NCBI taxonomy): Eukaryota > Metazoa > Chordata > Chondrichthyes > Carcharhiniformes > Scyliorhinidae > Scyliorhinus > Scyliorhinus torazame. The sequence continues at coordinate 13,090,924 of NC_092729.1, forward strand.
TTGGGTATCTGTTATTCTGTAGGAAAGATCATGAGACATAGAAGAGAATTAGGCCACTCGGCCCATCGAGACTGCTCTGCCATTCAATCATGGCTGATAATTTTCTCATCCCCATTCTCCTGCCTTCTCCCCATAACCCCTGATCCCCTTATTGATCAAGAACCTATCTATCTCTGTCTTAAACACACTCGGTGAATTGGTCTCCACAGCCTTCTGCGGTAAAGAGTTCCACTGATTCACCACCCACGGACTGAAGAAATTCTTCCTCGTCTCTGTTTCAAAGGATCGTCCCTTTAGTCTGTCATTGCGTCCTCTGTTTCTAGCGTTTCATACAAGTGGAAACATCCTCTGCACGTTCAGGCGTCGCAGTATCCTGTAAGTTTCAATAAGATTCACCCTCATCCTTCTGAACTTCAACGAGTTCAGACCCAGAGCCCTCAACCGTTCCTCATATGACAGGCTCTTCATCCCAGGTAGCATTCTTGTGAAACTTCTCTGGATCCTTTCCAAGGCCAGCACATCCTTGCTTAGATACGGGACACAAAACTGCTCACCATATACCAAATGGGGTCTGACCAGAGCCACGTACAGCCTGAGAAATACATCCCTGGTCTTGACCTCCAGCCCACTCGACATAAATGCAAACACTGCATTTACCTTCTTAACTGCCGACTGCACCTACACATTCGCCTCAATAGAATCCTGAACAAGGACTCCCAAGTCCCTTTGTGCTTCTGATTTCCGAAGCATTTCCCTATTTCGAAAATTGTCTGTACTGCCATCCCTCCTTCTAAAGTGCATAACCTCATACCTTGCCACATTATATTTCATTTGCCACTTTCCACTTTCCTAGCCTGTCCAAACACTTCTGCAGACCTCCTGCGTCCAAAACACGACTAGTCCATTCCACACAATACCACAAATCTAATGGTCGCTTTCAATGGGTCGTCACGTGTTGGATTGGATTTGTTTATTGTCACATGTACCCAGGTCGAGTGGGAAGATTGTTTCTACAAGTAGCTCAGCAGATCATTAAGTACACGAAAATAAAAGGGAATAAAGGAAAATACATTATAGGGCAACAGAAGGTACACAATGTAACTACATAACAACGGCATCGGGTGAAGCATAGTGTAGGGGTGTAGTGTTAATGAGGTCAGTCCATAAGAGGTTCGTTTAGGATTCTGGTAACAGCGGGGAAGAAGCTGTTTTTGGGTCTGTTCGTGCGTGTTCTCAGACTTCAGTATTTCCTGCCCAATGGAAGAAGTTGGAAGATGAGATAACGGTCATCACGCTTACGGAAACTCGCATTTCCCTTTTCCTGTTCTTCTACAGGACCATTCCGCACGCGACCACGCATCTAATCTCCGCTTTTGATGGGTAGTCACTTGTGCAGGCAATTGAATCTTGTTTCGCTGGGATAGGATCGGTGACAAGCAGGAACAGACCAGAGCTCAGACAGCCAGGCGCGTGTGAGAATTCATCACTGGCGGCTCCGTGTACTTTCAAAATTATACTGACCTGGCATTATGGATTCCCAAATTGGTCATTAAACGCACCGGGCCGGTCTCGTATACGGGACGGGTGTAAGCGAAGGTCGTGAATATACATGTGGACCATCTGTGGTGCTCAATGGAACAGATACCGAGGACTGTCCACGGAACGCGGGCCTGGTGGTATCCCTCCCTCAGCAGCGATTGCCAGTGTGCCCAGCGAGGCGACCGCACTTTGAGACTCTGCAAAATGAGAGTTGGACCACTTTGACCAGGATTCGGACATGGGGGCTGCTCACAGACATCGCCGCAGGTCCAGGAGTGATCGCTGAAAGAAAGGCTGAGGAATCACCCAGAAACGACGCTTCCGGGTCCATTTAACCCCTTCGGGCCTGCAGCACTTGACAAAGGTGGAAATGAATTTCCCGCCTTCTGTCGAAATGGACCAGGCGTTGGACTTGGGTGTGTTGTTACCCTACAGGAGTCCCAGAAATCTGCGACGCCGGGGTCCCTGTGGCGTTACTTGGATCACAGCGACCCAGCTGAGACGGGTGTGTGTGTGTGGGGGGGGGGGTCTAATACCAGTTTCCTGGGACTCCTGGAACATAAATAACACGGCCCATGTGGGCTGGGCGCGGTAGGCCCTTTGGGGAGTGGGAGAGATGTATAGTAACCAGAATATAACTGAACGTTTCTCCAGACAAATAAACTTCCGAGTGGTCGCTTGCCTGAGATTTCACAGATATTATCGGTGGGAATGGCCTCGCAGACGAAAGCAGCACCAGGGGAGGAATTCAGTAGGTGCAGGAGATTACTTTGAAGGGGAAGAGATGGGCATTCCTGTGGCCACCAGTGAGTCTCGAACATAGCACGTTGAATTACAATTCCACAGCAATGCTCAAAGACAATGATTGTCAGACGCTCCGATCTCATTTGTATGCACTGCCATAAACTGTAAAATGTATCATGAGAAACACATGTTTCGTAACATTGAGGCGCTGACAATTCAGGTTCTTCAGCCCTTTCCTGGCAGCTTGATTCATGTTTACCGTTCTGCAGTTCGTAACATCCTGTGTTGTAAGATGTGTTACTGAACCAACAGACTGTGCACTTCCCTTATCTCCAGCCCAGTCGCAAAGATAAGGACGACGGTGAATATCTATTTTGGCCTTTCAAGACATTGATACGAATTTCCTTGGGAAAAGAAAAATGTTTACTTTGTCAGTTCTGCTTTGGATCCTGGGTATGGCTTCCTAGATTATTCCTGGAATAGCTGCATAGAGGAAAATATGTTCAACAGGTAAATAACAAAGTGCTGAAACTGAGGAAATGGATGTGCAGTGTGCAGCGAGCAACATGAACGCTTTACGTAGGGAGACTCGAAATTATGTGACTTGCATTTTTGAAATCGGAAGAATTTGCAAAAAAACAAAAGGCCGAGATGGAATGATTTGTTTGGATTTGATTTGGATTTTGTTCATTGTCACGTGTAACGAAGAACAGTGAAAAGTATTTGTCTGCGAGCAGCTCAACAGATCATTAAGTACATGAAAATAAAATAAAATTCATAATAGGGCAACACAAGGTACACAATGTAACTACAATACAGCGGCGTCAATGAAGCATACAGGGTGGAGTGTTAATGAGGTCAGACCTTAGCTTTGCGCAAGTGAAGGAGACACAGCAGGAGTGAGACACACCCAGAGTGCGAATTTGGAATTTGGAAAATTGGTGCAGTGAGGGAATCAGGAAAGGTAAGTGGTAAGTCTAATTCTGCTGTTTCTCAGTTAAAAGTGCAGTGTGTAGCTTAGTGTCTGATTGGCTGAAGCTTCCCTCACCCTAATTGCTGAGAGACAGTTATCTGTTAGTCAACTGAGGCCTGTTTAAGGGCATAGAAATGCACATTGTATTCTTCTGTTTGAAGCTTATGTACTGTGAGTCACCCTGGTTAGCTGAGGTCTGTATAAAAGACAGACAGAAAATAAACTCAGTAAGCTTTGCGCAAGTCAAGAAGACACAGCTGGAGTGAGACACATCCAGAGTAGGAATGTGGAACTTGGTAATTTGGTGCAGTGAGGTAATTCGGTGCAGAGTGGGAGAAGGTGCTCGTTTCCTACTGGTTTTTTCTCTCTCTTTCTTCTGGCCTGTATCTTTTAATCTGCAGGGAGAGAACCAGAGAGCATCTGCGAACCCGGAAATGTAAGTGATTTTTATTTAATTTTCTTACCTTTTCAATGTGTGTGTGTGTGTGTGGGGAGGGGGGGGGGGGGACTGAAGTAACATCACAGAAAAGCTGTGACCTGATTGGCTGGTTGGGAAGCTACTGTAAATTTTAAAATTAAGTATTGTTAAACTAATTAAACATAATTAAAAAGTTACTTAAATATAATTTAGAGGGGCATCTAAGCCAGAGAGAGCAGAATACTGTATTTAGCGTTCACATTTGTAGTAGAATTCTAGTGCTAGGGAACATATAGTCAACAGTGACTTTTTTTGAACTTTTACATTTAATTTACTAATTAGTTGACGCAATGTCAATTAGAGGGGTGCAGTGCTCTGACTGTGAGATGTGACATGTCCGGGAGTCATCCAGCATGGCTTCATCTGCAGAAGGTGCACCCAACTGGCGCTCCTCACAGACCGCATGGTTCGTTTGGACCAACAGTTGGATGCACTTAGGAGTATGCAGGTGGCGGAAAGCGTCACAGATAGCAGTTATATAAATGTGGTCAAACCCAAGGTGCAGGCAGGGAAATGGGTTACCACCAGAAAGGGAAGGCAGTCATTGCAGGAATCCCCTGCGGTTGTACTCCTCTTGAGCCTTTGGATACTGTCGGGGGGGGGGGGTATAGCCGATCAGGGGAAAACAGCAGCAGCCAGAGCAGTGGCACCACGGCTGGCTCTGATGTACAGAAGGGAGGGTCAAAGCAAAGAAGAGCAATAGTCATAGGGGAATCTATGGTCAGGGGCACAGATAGGCGCTTCTGTGGACGTGGAAGAGACTCCAGGATTAGTTGCCTGCCTGTTGCCAGGGTCCAGGATGTCTCCGAACGGGTAGCGGGCATCCTGAAGGGCCGGGGGGGGGGCAAACAGGCAGAGGACGTTGTACATATTGGTACTATCGACATAGGCAGGAAGGGACATGAGGTCCTGCAGCAGGAGTTCCGGGAACTAGGCAGAAAGTTAAAAGACAGGACCTCTCGCGTTGTAATCTCGGGATTATTCCCTGAGCCACGTGCCAGTGAGGCTAGAAATAGAAAGATAGAGCAGCTAAACGCGTGGCTAAACAGCTGGTGTAGGAGGGAGGGTTTCCGTTATCTGGACCACTGGGAGCTCCTCCGGTTGCAGATGTGGCTTCTATAAGAACGATGGGTTGCATCTAAACTGGAGCGGCATAAATATCCTGGCCGCGAAGTTTGCTAGCGTCATACAGGCGGGCTTAAACTAGTATGGCAGGGGAAGGGCACCGGACCAATGGGTCAGGAGGTGAAAGCATTGAGGGAGAACTAGGGAATAAGGCCAGTATGGCTCTGAGGCAGAGGAGTCAGGGAGAAGTTGCTGAACACAGCGGGTCTGGTGGCCTGAAGTGCATATGTTTTAATGCAAGAAGTATTACGGGTAAGGCAGATGAACTGAGAGCTTGGATTAGTACTTGGAACTATGATGTTGATGCCATTACAGGAACCTGTTTCAGGGAAGGGCAGGATTCGCAGCTATGTTCCATGATTTAGATGTTTCAGACGGGATAAAGGGGGATATAAAAGGGTTGGAGGAGTTGCGCTACTGGTTAGGGAGAATATCACAGCTGTACTGTGGAAGGCTACCTCTGAGGGCAATGAGGTCATATGGGTAGTGATCAGAAATAAGAAGGGTGCAGTCACAATGTTGGGGGTTTACTACAGGCCTCCCAACAGCCAGCGGGAGATAGAGGAGCAGATAGCTAGACAGATTTTGGAAAAGAGTAAAAACAACAGGGTTGTGGTGATGGGAGACTTCAACTTCCCCAATATTGACTGGGACTCACTTAGTGCCAGGGGCTTAGACGGGGCGGAGTTTGTAAGGAGCATCCAGGTGGGCTTATTAAAACTATATGTAGAGAGTCCAACTAGGGAAGAGTCTGTACTGGACCTGGTATTGGGGAATGAGCCCGGTCAGGTGGTAGAAGTTTCAGTCGGGGAGCATTTCGGGAACAGGGACCACAATTCAGTATGTTTTAAAGTTCTGGTGGACAAGGGTAAGAGTGGTCCTAGGGTAAATGTGCTAAATTGGGGGGTAGGCTAATTATAACAATATTAGACGGGAACTGAAGAACCTAGATTGGGGGCGGATGTTTGAGGGTAAACCAACATCTGTCATGTGGGAGGCTTTCAAGTGTAAGTTGAAAGGAATTTAGGAACGGCATGTTCCTGTGAGAAAGAAGGCACATTTTCGGGAACCTTGGATAACGAGCGATATTGTCGGCCTCGTCAAAAATAAAAAGGAGGCATTTGTCAGAGCTAGAAAGCTGGGAACAGACGAAGCCTGTGTGGAATATAAGGAAAGTAGGAAGGAACTTAAGCAAGGAGTCAGGAGGGCTAGAAGGGGTCACGAAAAGCCATTGGCAAATAGGGTGATGGAAAATCCAAAGACGTTTTACACGTACATAAAAAGCAAGAGGGTAGCCAGGGAAAGGATAGGCAAGGGAATCTATGTGTGGAGCCAGAGGAAATGGGTGAGGTACTAAATTAATACTTTGCATCAGTATTCACCAAAGAGAAGGAATTGGTGGATGTTGAGTCTGGAGAAGGTGTGTAGATCGCCTGGGTCACATTGAGATCCAAAAAGACGAGTTGGGCGTCTTGACAAATATTAAGGTAGATCAGTCCCCAGGGCCTGATGGGATCTACCCCAGAACACTGAAGGAGGCGAGAGAGGAAATTGCAGCGGCTTTGACAGAAATCTTTGGATCCTCGCTGTCTTCAGATGATGACCCAGAGGACTGGAGAATAGCCAATGTTGTTCCTTTGTTTAAGAAGGGTAGCAAGGGTAATCCAGGGAACTACAGGCCGGTGAGCCTAACGTCAGTGGTACGGAAATTATTGGAGAGAATTCTTCGAGACAGGATCTACTCCCATTTGGAAGCAAATGGACCTATTAGCGAGAGGCAGCACGGTTTTGTTAAGGGGAGGCCGTGTCTCACTACCTTGATAGAGTTTTTCGAAGAGGCCACAAAGATGACTGAAGCAGGTAGGTCAATGGATATTGTCTATATGGACTTCAGTCAGGACTTTGACAAGGTCCCTCACGGCAGACAAAAGGTACAAACGGTGAAGACACACGGGATCAGGGGTGAGCTGGCAAGATGGATACAGAACTGGCTAGATCATAGAAGGAAGAGAGTAGCAATGGAAGGGTGTTTTTCTGATTGGAGGGCTGTGACTAGTGGTGTTCCGCAGGGGCCAGTCCTGGGACATTTGCTATTCGTAGTATATATATCTATGATTTGGTGGAAACTGTAACTAGTCTGATTATTAGGTTTGCAGACGACACAACGGTTGGTGGAATTGCAGATAGCGATGAGGACTGTCAGAGGATCCAGCAGGATTTAGAACGTTTGGAGACTTGGGCGGAGAGATGGCAGATGGAGGTTAATCCGGACAAATGTGAGGTAATGCAATTTGGTAGGTCAAATGCAGGTGGGGAATATACAGTGAATGGTAGAACCCTCAAGAGTATTGACAGTCAGAAACATCAATGTGTACAGGTCCAGCGCTCACTGAAAGTGGCAACACAGGTGGAGAAGGTAGTCAAGAAGGCATACGTCATGCTTGTCTTCATTGGCAGGGGCATTGAGTATAAGAATTGGCATGTCATGTTGCAGCTGTATAGAACCTTAGTTTGGCCACACTTGGAGTATAGTGTTCAATTCTGGTCGCCCCACTACCAGAAGGATGCGGAGGCTTTAAACAGGGTGCAGAGGCGATTTACCAAGATGTTGCCTGGTATGGAGGGCATTAGCTTTGAGGAGCGGTTGAATGAACTCGGATTGTTCTCACTGGAACGACGGAGGTTGAGGGGGGACCTGATCGAGGTCTACAAGATTATGAGGGGCATAGACAGAGTGTATAGTCAGAGGCTTTTTCCCAGGGTGGAAGTGTAAATTACTAGGGGACTTAGGTTTAAGTTGCGAGGGGCAAGGTTTAAAGGAGATGTACGCGGCAAGTTTTTTATCAGAGGGTAGTGAGTGCCTGCAACTCGCTGCCGGAGGAGGTGGTGGAAGCATGGACGATAGTGACATTTAAGGGGCATCTTGACAAATCCGTGAATAGGATGGGACCCAGGAAGTGTAAAAGGTTTTAGTTCAGACGGGCAGCATGGTTGGCACAGGGCCTGTTCATGTGCTGTCCTTTTCTTTGTTCTTTGTTCACACCCTTCTCCAGGCTCAACATCCACCAATTCCTTCTCTTTTTTGAAAACTGATGCAAAGTATTCATTTAGTACCTTGCCCATTTCCTCTGGCTCCACACATAGATTCCCTCGCCTGTCCTTCAGTGAGCCAACCCTTTCCCTGGCTACCTTTTGCTTTTTATCTTCGTGTAAAAAGCCTTCGGATTTTCCTTAACCCTATTTGCCAATGACTTTTCCTGACGCCTTTTAGGCCTCCTGACTCCTTGCTTAAGTTCCTTCCTACTTTCGTTATATTGCACACAGGCTTTGTCTGTTCCCAGCCTTCTAGCCCTGACAAATGCCTTTTGTTTTTGACGAGGCCTACAATATCTCTCTTCATCCAAGTTTCCCGAAATTTGCCGTATTTATCCTTCTTCCGCACATAAACATGCCTGTCCTGAATTCCTTTCAACTGACATTTGAAAGCCTACTACAAGTGATATGTTGATTTACCCTCAAACGTCTGCCCCCAATCTTGTTTAAATGGAGAAGGCTGTTTAAGTGGTCTCCGTTTAAAGGAGTACTGCTTACGTGGACTCCATTTAATAGAGCACACTGTTGAAATAGTTTCCATTTAATGGAGGGCACTTTTTAAATGGTCACTGTTAAATGGAGAAGGCTCTTCAGAAGCTGTCAATTTAAAGGCGTACTGTTGAAATGGACATTGTTTAATGGCAGACTCTACTGAAATGGTCTCCGTGTGTAGGTGTAATTTTATATGGTCTCCATTAAATGTGGAACACTGCTTAAATATTCCCTGTTTAAAGGAGCACTGCTTAAATGGGCTTCTTTTAAAAGTTGACACTACTTAAATGATCTGCGTTTAATAGAGGGCACTATTTAAATGTTCTAGTTTAAAGGAGTACTGCTTAAATGGTCTCCATTCATTGGAGAACACTGCTTAAATGGTCTACGTTTAAAGAAGTGCTGCTTAATAGAGGCAATTGATCAAATATTCTCCCTTTAATTGAGGGAACTATTTAAATGGTCTCCATTTAACGGAGGACACTGGAAAGGGATGCTGCTTAAATGGTCTCCGTCAAATGGCGAACACTGCTTAAATGGTCTCCGTTTAAAGGAGACCTAAATACAGTCTGTTGAATAGAGGAAACTGTTTAAATTGTCTCCGTTTAATAGAGGGAACTGTTTACATGGTCTCCATTTAATGCAAGATACTGTTTCAATAGCCTCCGTTTAATGGATAAAACAGTGTAAATGGCCTCCGTTCAACAGACGGCATTGTTTAAATGGTCTCCATTTAATAGAGGGCACTGTTTCATTGGTCTCCTTGCAAAAAATAACACGACTTAAATCGTCTCTGTTTAATGGAGGGTATTGTTTAAATGTCCTCCGTTTAATGGAGGGCACTGTTTACATGATCTATTTTAAAGGAGTGCTGTTGATATGGTCTCTTATGAAATGGCGAACACTGCTTAAATGGTCTCCGTTTAAAGGTGTACTGCATAAATACATTCCTTTTAATAGAGGACAGTGTTCAAATGGTCTCTGTTTAATTGAGGGAACTATATGAATGATCTCCTTTAAATGGAGAGCGCTGCTTAAATGGTCTCCGTTAAAAGAAGTACTGCTTAGTTGGACTCCATGTATGCGAGGACACAGCTTAAATGGTCCCCGTTTAATATCGGGCACTGTTTAAATGGTCTCCATCTTAAAACTGAGACGACTTAAATTGTCTCCATTTAATAGAGTGTACTGTTTATATGTCCTCCGTTCAATGGAGGGCACTGTTTACACGGTCTAGTTTAAAAGAGTACTGCTTAACTGGTCTCCATTAAATGGCGAACACTGCTTAAATGATCTCAGTGTAAAGGAGTACAGCTGAAATGCAATCCCTTTAATAGAGGAGATTGTTCAAATGGTCTCCATTTAATAGAGGACACTGCTTAAATTGTCTGCTTTTAATGGAGAACACTGCTTAAATCGTCTCCATTTAATAGAGGGCACTGTGTAAATGGTCTCCGATTAATGGTAGACACTGTTTATATGGTCTCCGTTTAATGGAGAAGAGTGCTTCAATGGTCTCTGTTTAATGGAGAATGCTGCTTAAACGGTTGCCGTTTAATAGAGGGCGCTGTTTAAATTGTCTCCGATTAATAGTGGACATTTTTAAATGGTCTCTGTTTATTGGAGGATACTGTTTAAATGGGTACCCTTTAATAGAGAGCACAGTTTAAATGGTCTTCATTGAATGGAGGACACGGTTTAAATTCTCTCCGTTTAGTAGAGAGCGCAATTGAAATGGTCCCCATTTAAGAGGACACTTTAAATGGTCGCTGTTTAACGGAGAACACCGCTTAAATTGTCTCACTGGAATAGAGGCCATTGTTTAAATGATCGCCGTTTAACAGAGTACACTATTTAAATGTTCGCTGTTTAATCGAAGGCACTGTTTAAATGGTCTACATGAAATGGAGAAGGCTGTTTTAATGTTCCCTGTTTCAAGGAGTACTGCTTAAGTGGACTCTGTTTGATAGAGGACACTGTTTAAATGGTCTCTGTTTAATGGAGAACACAATTTAATTGTTCCCGTTCAATGGAGGGCACTGTTTAAATGGTCTCTGTTAAATGGAGAATACTCTTTAAAAGCTCTCAATTTAATGACGGACTGCCTAAATGGACTCCGTTTAATGGAGAACATTGTTTACATGGTCTAGTTTAAAGGAGAACTGCTTAAATGGTCTCCGTTAAATGGCGAACCTGCTTAAATGGTCTCCTTTTAAAGGAGTGGTGCTTAAATGCAGTTCTTTTAATAGAGGACATTGTTCCAATGGTCTCCGTTTAATGGAGAACACTGCTTAAATGGTCTCCGTTTAATAGGGGGCAGTGTGCAAATGGTCTCCATTTAATGTAGAACACTGCATAAATGGTCTCCGTTTAATAGAGGGCACTGTGTAAATGGTCTCCGTTGAATGGAGGACACTGTTTATAAAGTCTCCATTAAGCGATCACTGCTTAAATGGTCTTTTAATAAAGTACACGGCTTAAATGGTCGCCATTTAATAGAGAACACTGTTTAAATTGTCTCCGTGCTGCCCCGAGGTTAAGGGACCACGAACTCGACACGCACCTGGACAAGGTGCAGGAGAGGAGGGCGGCCCTGTACGCCGGACCAGGCGTCAACAGGCCGAGAGCATCGTCCGGTGTAAGTGGAGGAAGGTGGGAGAGGCCGTCAGTGCAGTGGTGCACAGCCCACGGACCGGCGAACAGTGCTGCAAAAAGCTGCAAGACCTAACGAGGGCAGCCAGGGTGAGTCCACAGCATCGCGCCCCTGACACCACCCCCCCCCCAACCCCCACACATGTGAAACGACACCCTCCCCCCTCCCCCAGGAGAACGGCACAACCCTCTCCCTGAACCATATGTGCCGCCATGCCAGCCGCATTGGCCGGATGCCCCGTGCTCCTATGCCATCATATACCCAACAGTGCGCTGCACACGTCGGACCGCCTAACACTGATGATGTCCGCACCCATCAGGATGAGACAGGCCACAACCACAGGGAGAGGGAAAGAATCAGAGGGGGTACACACGTGCTTCACCCCCTCACTGTCCATCAGCAGAGGACACAACCTCGCAGGCGGACCCGCGGACCGGCAGGTTGCCGGTTGCCAGGACAGAGGCGTGCCACCAAGCGAGATTTCCCTGCCTGACTCCACCCCCTTACCCCAGACCCCCACTCAACCCCCTCACCCAAGCCCCTAACTCCACCCACTCACCCCAGCCCCCACTCCACCGCCTCACCACAGCTTCCCACTCAACCCCATCATTCCAGCTGCCACTCCAACCCCTCATCACAGCCACCAATTCCACCCCCTCAGCCCAGCCCCCCACTACCACCTCACCCCAGACCGCCACTCAACCCTCTCACCCCAGCCCCCCACCACCACCTCACTCCAGACCGCCACTCAACCCTCTCACCCCAGCCCCGTACCCCACCCTCTCACCTAAGCCCCCACTCCACTCCAGCCGCCCACTTCACTCCCTTCACCCCAGCTCCCACACCACACCCTAACCTCAGCTCCCACTCCAACTACACATCACAGCCCCCATTCCACCCCTCACCCCAGACCCCCACTCCACCCCCTCACCCCAGCTCCCACTCCAACCCCGCATCACAGCCCCCCATTCCACCCCTCACCCCAGACCCCCACTCCACCCCCTCACCCAGCTCCCACTCCAACCCCGCATCACAGCCCCACATTCCACCCCTCACTCCAGACCCCCACTCCACCCCCCTCATCCCAGCTGCCACTCCACCCCCTCATCACAGCCACCAATTCCACCCCCTCACCCCAGCCCCCCACTACCATCTCACCCCAGACCGCCACTCAACCCTCTCATCCCAGCCCCATACCCCACCCCCTCTCCTAAGCCCTCACTCCACTCCAGCCACCCACTTCACCCTCCTCACCCCAGCTCCCACACCACACCCTAACCTCAGCTCCCACTCCAACCCCTCATCACAGCCCCCCATTCCACCCCTCACCCCAGACGTCCACTGCACCCCCTCACCCCAGCTCCCACTCCAACCCCGCATCACAGCCCCCCATTCCACCCCTCAACCCAGACGCCCACTCCTCCCCCTCATCCCAGCTGCCCCTCCACCCCCTCATCACAGCCCCCATTCCACCCCCTTATCCCAGACCCCTACTCAACCCTCTCACCCCTGCCCCCCCACTCTACCACATCACCCCAGACCCCCATTCAACCCTCTCACCCAACCCCATACTCCACCCACTCACCCAAGCCCCCACTCCACTCCAGCCCCCACCTCACACCAGCTCCCACACCACACCCTCACCCCAGCTCCCATTCCACCCTCTCACCCCAGACCCACACTCCACCCCCCTCCCCAGCCTCCCACTCCGCACCCAAACCCCAAACCCCCACTACACACCCTCATCCCAGCCCGCCAATCCAGCGCCCCTCACTCTCCAAAACCTCACCCCAGCCACTACCCCCCCCCCCCCCCACCACGCCACACCCGAACCCCGTCCGCCTGTCTAACGCTACATGCTGTCTTGTCTTTTACAGAACCTGCCGCCTGTCATCCCCTGCCGTGTGGCATACCAGGACCTCGGCCAGTGTCAGGTCGAATGGCCTCCTGGTACGCCGGCCACGCGGGAAGGGCTGCCGTCACAGAAACCCTGCCACCGTCCCAGAGACCCAGGATACGGGAGCCGAGGACACCGATACACAGAGGACGGGCACACAGAGGATGGATACCCAGAGGACGGACACAGCGGACGGCAACCCAGAGGAACGAAGCCCAGAATACGGACAAATCTGACGCTGACACACAGGCGGGGGCGACACAGGGACCATCAGTCCAAGGGTCGGCGCAGGAGACCCCGGACTTTGGCTCCGATGACGACATGGACTTTGCATCACTGCTGTCTCCCTCACCTTCCACCATCGTAGATATTCTCACCTCGGTTGCGCAATTTAGGAATGAGGCTTCTGGGGCACTCACTGCTGCGCACCACACAGCCGCCCCGTTACGGCAGGTGGCGGAAGGAGCAGCCGAGGGATTGACCAGTCGGAGGGCAGACGGGCCCCAGCTACCAGCTGCTGCCCAGACGGTTCATGGGTTCCTGGAATTACCAGCCCCAACCAGAGACCCGATGTAGTCAGACACCCAGGGACTAGATATCCGCGTCTAGGAGCAGGGAGTGATACCAGCCTTCGCTGCCACCCAGGCCGACACCGCACGGGTGGCGTCCGCGGTGGAGGCAATAGGGGCAACGGTGTTGCAGATGGGTCAGGTAATGCAAGGCATGTGGCTTGATGTGCATGCGTCATCCGTGGCCCAAGGCAGGGTGCCCTCTCACAGGAAGAGCCTGCTGGAGAGTTCAGCGGCGCTTCGCAGCGTGGCCGAGTCTCAGCAGGCCATCGCTGACAGCATCGGCGGCATTGTCCAGGTGATGGGTCAGTCTCAGCAGGCCATCGGTGAGAACATCGGCGGCATTGTCCAGGTGATGGGTCAGTCTCAGCAGGCCATCGGTGAGAACATCGGCGGCATTGTCCAGGTGATGGGTCAGTCTCAGCAGGCCATCGGTGAGAACATCGGCGGCATTGCCCAGGTGATGGCCAATTCTCAGGAGGCCGTCGCTGAGGGCATCGGCTGCATTGCCCAGGTGATGGGTCAGTCTCAGCAGGCCATCGGTGAGAACATCGGCGGCATTGCCCAGGTGATGGCCAATTCTCAGGAGGCCATCATTAAGGGCATCGGCGGCATTGCCCAGGTGCTGGATGACGTTGCAAAGGACCAGAGCGAGGTGTCGCAGTCCCAGACAGGGATGGTCCACTCCCTGAGCTCCATCGCTGCTAACGTTCAGACCCTGATCGATACCATAGCGGGCCTCCAGGACCTGCAGCGCTTGGTGTCGTTGGTGCATCTGACCTTGTATCCTCTCACAACGCCGTCCCATGGAGGGGCCCGGGGGCCATCAGACACCCCGAGGGAGGAGGAGGTGCTGGGGCCTGTGTCGGTGACTCCTGCAGGGGAGGGTCCCAGAATGCCGCGGCACCTCGGACTCACCCCGTTCCGTCCCTGGTGCATCGAGTGGACAGGGAGCAGAACAGGTTGGCACCACGCCATCCAGAACGCTCGAGGTGCAGCCTGGCCCTTCCAGGCCGGGCCGCCCCAGGAAACGCGCGCCCAGGTCGCGGGCAGGAGCTTCAGCAGTCTACCTCCAATGCTGCTGTACCATCTGGGGAACCACAAAGACGCAGTCATAGGGCCCCTAACGCCAGTAAGTTAGACACCTGGTACGTTGGCACGAGTGCAGGGCACAGCTTAGTTATAGGGGCTATGCCACTTGCATGTAACCTTTCTAATTGAACTCACTGTTTTCAGCCACGACCACAATGGAGAAGTCCGCACCATGTCTTTCAGGACTTGTGGGAGCAAACCTGAGCACCCGGAGGAAACACGGGGAGAACGTGCAGACTCCACGCAGACAGTGACCCATACTGGGATTCATACGAGGGACCCTTGCACTTAGAAGCAACAGTGCTCACCACTGTGCTACCGGACCACCATACATTGTCAACTAAATACGTTGTAGACATATCGCTGAAGTTCGTCGCGGTTTAACTTTGAAAGATATTATGCATAGCCAACCAAACGTTCAGCGTGTGTTGAGCTGTAAATATCGAGGCGTTATTCACTTCAGGCGCTGCCAACTGCAGGCGGGCTAATGGATCAATTCCCATCTTCTCACAGGATTATTCAGGCGTTCAGCTTCAGTGCTTTAGACGCAGCAGAAATCAAAACTCTGTTACGAATTTATACTTGGCTACAGTTTTAAAAAACGGTTTCAATTAAGCAGTTGCCTAACCAGGGCCACTATTTAAATAGACAACAATGAATATTATTTGTCAGACTTTTGTGCACATCAGGGAACACGAACCTGTGCTCTTCCCAGAAAACTAATTGAATTAAGCTGTGTCATTCACCGACAGGACAGAGTATAAAGAGTGGTGAGATAGGCAGTTTCCAAAACCGCGAATCATGTTAACAGTTGATAGATTCGTATCAGAAGTGTGGGGAAAGTGTGAAGAGAGTGAGAGAGGCTTAAAAATTGATAAATAGAATTTAAAGAGAGTTAGACAGTCCTAACGAGAGTCAGAGCGAATTTAAAGAGAATTAAAGCGATTTTAAACAGAGTTAAAATAATTCAAAGAGAGGTGGAAATTATAAAGAGTTGAATAGCAGTGAAAGAGAGATTGAGCGAATTTAACGAGAATTAGAATGAACTCAAAGTTACAGTAAGAGTGAATTTACTGAGAGATAGGATTTAAAGAGAGCGAAAATGAATTGAAAGAGATTTACAGTAAACGTATGGAGAATTAGAGAGGAGGTAAAGAGAGTCAGAGAGGATTTAAAGAGAGTGATAATTTAAAGAGGGTTATAGAGAATTTATGGAGAGTTATGGAGAATTTAAAGAGAGTTAGAGATAAGTTAAAGAGAGTGAGCATTTTAAGAAGCTTGTCGTAATTTAATGAGCGTTGGGTAGATTTAAAGGGAGTTAAAGATAATGTAAAGAGAGTTAGCGAGATTCAAAGAGAGGTAGAGAAAATTTAGAAAGAGTTGTGTAGAACGTACAGAAGGTTGGAGAGAATTATAGAGAGTTAAAGATAATGTAAATAGAGTTAGAGAAAATATCAGGAGATCTGGAGAGAATTTAAGGAGAGTTAGAGGTGGTATCAACTGGGATGTTGAAAGAATTAGTTTAGGTATTGTTCACAGGGAAGATAACTTGTCAGGGCAGGGGTTATTAACAGGGTGGAATTATTCTTTAGTGGGGCAGTTCACAGTGAGGGAAATTAGTCGGGGTAGACATTCGCAGCGAGGGACAGTGAGTTACTGTATTTACACGGAGTGGGTATTCGTCAGGGTCGATGCTGTTAACAAGTAGAGGATTTAATCAGGGTAGGGGCTGTTCATAGCGACAGGAAGAGACGTCAGGTTAGGGTCTGTTACAGGGACAGAGAATTCGACAAGTTAGGGGCTTAAAACTTGGACATGGAATTAGTCACGGTAAGCACTGTTCACATGGAGGTATAATTAGTCAGGGTGGGGCTGTTGACAGGAGGGGAAATAAGTCAGGTTTGAGATTGTACACATGGAGTGATAATTGGTCGGATTCAGGGTAATCAGGGTACGGGCTGTTCACAGGGTGGGGGAATTTGTGACTTTAATGGGTATTCAGAGGGTGGTGAATTAGTCAGTGTAGGGGCTGTTCGCAGGGTGGGGTGATCAGTCAGGGTACGGGCTGTTCATAGGGTGGGGGAATTTGTGAGTTTAATGGGTATTCAGAGGGTGGTGAATTAGTCAGTGTCGGGGCTGTTCGCAGGGTGGTGTGATCAGTCCGTGTAGGGGCCGTTCACAGGGAGGGCATTAGTCGAGTTAGGGGATGTTAACAGGAAGGAGGAATTACTCAGGATAGGGCTGTTGACACGGAGGGGAGATTAGTAAGGGCGTGTGCTGTTCGTAAGGAAGGATAATTATTCATTGTCTCTTTTTAAAACAAATAAAGGATTGTTCAGAGTCAGCCAATCGGAATGGAGTTCCTTTTAAATTATCCTTTTTTCAACCAAGCGAGAGTGTTGAATAAGGAAGTGGAGATAACACGTTCCTCCGCAACCTGACCAGCGCAAAATTTGGGCCCTGTTTAGGAACATAACCATTTGGGGGGCCTTTTCCCAGAAATGGCCAGATAGGTCCGGCGAACATGTGGATAATGTCTTCACATAATAGGGATATGGATAACACCAGCAAGAGGAAAATAATTGCTGTTTCATAGTGGGATATTTTAAGTGAATATGGAATCCAACATCATTCAATAAGCTTTATTGATATGGGAATGGAGTGCACGACCAATTAGGTCACGTTGAACTTGTAATAATAATGTTGCTTTTGACAAATGGTCATCTGGACTCGAAATGGTAGCTCCTTTCTCTCCCCACAGATGCTGCCAGCCCTGCTGAGAATTTCTAGCATTTTCTCTTTGCTTTCAGGTTCCAGCATTCGCAGTAATTTGCTTTCATAATAATAATCTTTATTGTCACAGGTGCGCTTGTACTGCACTGAAGTTACTGTGAAAAGCCCGAGTCGCCACATTCCAGCACCTGTTCGGGTACACAGAGGGAGAATTCAGAACGTCCAAATTACCTAAGAGCACGTCTTTCGGGACTTCGGGGAGGAAACCTGAGCGCCCAGAGCAAACCCACGCAGACACAGGGAGAACCTGCAGACTCCACACAGACAGTGACCCAGCCGGGCTCGAACATGGGACCCTGGAGCTTTGAAGCAACTGTGCTTACCACTGTTGCCGTGATGCCCTGGGCTGGAGTAATGTGTCTATTCTGGACGCTGTAGTTCAGGAATGATTTGAAGGTATTATATAGAGAACAGAAAGGATTCACCAGAATGTTCACAGTGCTGTGGATTTTCAGTTATTTGGAGAATTGGCAGACATTAAGTGGGTTTTCCTTGGGGAAGAGGAGTTTGAGACGAGTCTTGATGGAGGTATCCAGAATTATGAGTCGTTTAGTGGTGAGGGGGAGAACGGTTTTAGTGGTGACGGGGAGAACCCTTTATGAAAAGATTGAGAATTAGCGGCACTGGTTTAAATGAAAGGGTAAATGAAGCAATGATAATCTAAACGATGACTCTTTCAAACAGCGAGTGGTGAGCATCAGAAACCCACTACTTGAGTGTGTGCTGAAGACTGGGTGAATTGAAGCTTTCAAAGGGGAATTAGTTTGCGATCTGTAAGTGAATCCAGTGCAGGGTTATTTCTTGGACAGACAGATTCACCAGACTTCAAGAAATCTGTGTCTTTCTCACCAGCTGTGTGTTCAACATTCAACCCAAGATTGGAAATGGAAATCGCTTATTGTCACAAGTCGGCTTCAAATGAAGTTACTGTGAAAAGGCCCTAGTCGCCACATTCCGGCGCCTGTTCGGGGAGGCTGGTACGGGAATTGAACTGTGCTGCTGGCCTGACTTGGTCTGCTTTCAAAGCCAGAGATTTATCCCAGTGTGCTAAACCAGCCCCTGATTGAACCACAGTCCTCGTTCGAGGTCCGCTTTAATTGGGCATGGTGATTGCATGAGGCACCAGGCAGAGCTCGGTGATTGGCTCATGAGACAGGGAGTAATCCGGTTCATGCTGCCTCACAGGTTGAGGCCGGTCCCGGCCACAGATTGAGCTTCGTGATTCGTTGAGTCTTCTCCGTCTAACCGGATAAAGTACGAAGACTTACAACACCAGGTTAAATTCCAACAGGTTTGTTTCGATGTCACTAGCTTTCGGAGCGCTGCTCCTTCCTCAGGTGAATGAAGAGGTCTGTTCCAGAAACACATATATAGACAAATTAAAAGATGCCAAACAATGCTAGGAATGCGAGCATTAGCAGGTGATTAAATCTTTACAGATCCAGATTTAATCACCTGCTAATGCTCGCATTCCTAGCATTGTTTGGCATCTTTGAATCTGTCTATATATGTGTTTCTGGAACATACCTCTTCATTCACCTGAGGAAGGAGCAGCGCTCCGAAAGCTAGTGACATCGAAACAAACCTGTTGGACTTTAACCTGGTGCTGTAAGACTTCGTACTGTGCTCACCCCAGTCCAACGCATCTCCACATCATAACCGGATAAAGTCAGCGGGCGGAATCTCTGATTCGCTCCGGCGGCTGAACGTCATCGGGCGGAATCTCTGATTGTTTGGGACGGCTGTCAATTAACGGGAGGAATCACTGATTGGCTGAAGTGGCTGTCAGTTAGCGGGCGATATCTGATTGGCTGCGGCAGCTGAAAATAATAATCGCTTATTGTCACAAGTCGGCGTCAATGAAGGTACTGTGAAAAGGCATTGTTCTGCTTTGCAAGCCAGCTAAACCAGTCCCTGTAAGACACGAGGTGGAGAGTCCTGGTTGTTGGCGGCTGTTCCACTCTGGAAGTGAACCTCTGATTGGCTGAGGCGACGGTTTGTAAATTTCCTGCGCTCTCTGATTGGCTGGTCCAGCTGTCAGTCTCAGAACAGAGTCTCTGACTGGTTGGGGGAAATGTTGGTCTGAACGTGCAGACTCTAATTGGCTGCGGAGTCATTGATTAGCTGTGGCAGCTCTCTGTCTGAAAGAGGAGTCTCTGATTGGCTGAACGTTCTGTCAATCAGTGTTCCGCGTTCCCTAATTGGCTCACTTAGCTGTGAGTTGGCGGTCACTGGCTTGACGATGTTGTCAGGTAGGACGAGCGCCCTCTGATTGGCTGATGTGACTTTTAGCTTACAGGTGGAACTCCTTGTTTGGCCGAGGGTCTGTCAGTTAGCTTCAGGAGCTCCTGATTGACTGAGTAGCTGCCAGTCAGCGGCTAGAGATCCTGATTGGCTGAGGGGCTATCATACTTCCGCTGCAGTTCCTTCATTGGCTGACGGACATTAAGTCAGTTTTATTTACTCATTAATTTGATAAGTGATGCAACCGGATATTTCACCGCGATCTTGATCTGCTCTCTGAACTTGGACTGAGTCACCACATAAATAAATGTGTTTATGCAGCAGTTTAAATCTTGCAGTATAAATCCGACTTGCTGCAAATTATATTGAGTCATGGTGATGGAAATAAAATCTCCTAAATCAATATAGAAAAATTTAATAACGGAAATAGTCCAGAGGAGAATGAAAGCTCCAGAGATGCTGAAGAGTAGAATCATTGACTTTCTTCTGCTCTCCATCTCTGGGTCTTTGCGATTGTCTCCGTGACTTTGAGCCCTCAGTGTCTTCCGGACTCGACTTGTGAGTAAAATATGCCTGACTGTCAGAGCGTTGATCAACAGGATTGAGAAGAATGGGACCAATGGGGTTAAAACCTGAGAAAACCAGTTGTATACAACCCATCCTGGGTCAGTCCAAAAGCTGTTCTTTGTCTGACAAAACCACTGGAAATTGTCGATTATGCCCCACGTTTCACTTGTAAAGTACCAGGGAATGTTTTTTGCAAAGAGCAGGAGGCCGCTTGTTGATAGAACCAAAGCCGCAGTTTTCCCGGTGCAATATTTAGTTTTCAGTTTCTGGCAGCGAATAGCCACATATCGGTCAAAGGAGAAGGTGAGGGTGAACCAGACAGAACAGTCGCTGGCTGCACTCAGCAGGACACCTTTTATACAACACACAGTGGTGAGGTCCAGGAAATTACGGGGAAAATAATAATAATTTATCTTGCTCAGGATGGCGCGACTGATAACAAACAGTAGATCCGCCACTGCCATGGCCACCAGGTAGCGAGTGGTGCAGGTAGAGAGGCCACACTTCCCCCGACATAGAATCGCAATTCCCAGTAAATTAACTGTCAGAGAGAGAAGGAAGAAGAGACTGGAAATTACTGATTAAACATGCTCCCTGTCTGAACGAGGACAGGATATAAGCACCAAAAAAAGGGCAGCGGGTGTATGGAGTGTTGGTAATAATAATAGCTTATTGTCAAAAGTAGGCTTCAATGAAGTTACTGTGAAAAGCCCCTAGTCACCACATTCCGGCGCCTGTTCGGGGAGGTCAGTACGGGAATTGAACCCGCGCTGCTGGCATTGTTCTGCATTACAAGCCAGCTTTTTAGCCCACTGTGCTAAACCAGCCCCTGGTAGAGGGGTTCGACTCCACGGCTGGATCACTGGCATCCACCACGATCAATGGAAAAAATAAAACAGGCGCATAGTTTACCCAGTTCCTAATTTTGAAAATAGTAGAACATTTCCAGTCTCCAGAAAATTCCCAGGGCACACCCTTCCCGTGTTCAGCCATTCGTGCGGCACCCTCTACTCGGAATTCTCCTTTGTCATGTTCCGAATATTCACAGATCACACTATTCCCAGGAAGACCTTCTCTCCCGGTTTGGTAACAGTCCCTGGCAAGTTTTTCTCATGAATATGCACTCTCCAGCATTGGACATTCCTCAGGATTCATTTGCCAGCAATAGACTCTCTCCAGATTTGTACCAATCGCATTCGATTAAAAGGTTGGGATATTCCAAAAACAAGGGAGTTGATATGGAAGGGAGAGTCTAAAGTTGTTGAAGTTAAAGTTGAATCCTGAGGGCTGTCTCCTGTCTAATTGGAAGATTGATGCTGTTCCTTCAGCTGTGTTGGGCTTCACTGGGCCCTTGCAGCAGGCCAAGGATAGATATGTGGGAATGAGAGCAATGTGCGACATTAAAATGACCACAACAGGAAGGCTGTGGTCATGCATGTCGGCTGAGTGAAGATGTTCCGCAAAGCGGCCACTCAGTCTGCACTTCCCAGTGTAGAGTAGACTGTTTTGGGAGCAGCGAATTGCTCTCATTCCCACATATCTGTCCTTGACCTGCTGCAAAGGCCCAGTGCTCCCAGTTTCAGGAGCAGCGAATACAGTAGACCAAATTGCAGGAAGCACAAGTGAAACGCTGCTTCACCAGAAAGCAGAGATTGCTGCCGAGAATCATGAGAAGGCAGGAGGAAAGGGGAAGTTGTTGCACCGTCTGTGATTGCAAGAGAATGTGTCGTGGGAAGGGGAAGGGGTGTTGGGTGTGATGGAGGATTGGATACGGTTGTCAAGGAGGAAGCGGTACCGGAGTAATGCAAACATTCTGATGGTGGTTCGAGAGTTTCGAAGATGTGCGTTCCGGTGGCATCATGCTGGAGTTGGGACAAATGGTGGACTATGATCCTGTGAATGCCGAGGCCGTGGTGTGGAATTTGAGAATAGGGATACACGATGATTTTTCCGGCGAAAGGGGAGTTTCAATTAATTTCCCGCCCTCTGCCCTTTCAATGAAATAAAGGTGGTCGGTAAGGAAAAGACAGAAATACCAGAAGAGCTATTTTCGACCATTGTATCGAACAGAGGCGATCGAGTAGGAGAAACTGGGAGACTTGGATTCAGTCCTTTAGGGAAGCAGCGTGTGACGAGGTAGCTGTGAATTCGGTGTTTGTTTTCCATTATTTGTTCTCATCATAGAACCATAGAATTTACAGTGATGCAGGACGCCATTCGGCCCATCGTGTCTGCCCCGGCCCTTCGAAATAGCACACCCCCACCCCGTCCCCACACCTACACCCTCTCCCCACACCTCCACCTAACCATTTTATTTGGACGGTAAGGGCAGTTTAGCATTGTCAATCCACCTAACTTACAAATAGTTGGACTGTGGGAGGAAACCCACTCAGGCACGGGAAGACCTGCAAACTCTGCACAGACTGTAACCCAATCCGGAATCGAACTTGGGACCCTAGAGCTGTGAAGCAACTCTGCTACCATACTGCAACACAGGTGGAGAAGGAAGACAAGCAGGCATACGGCATGTTTGCCTTCATTGGCCGGGGCATTGAGTATAAGAATTGGCAAGTCATGTTAAGACCATAAGACATAGGAGCGGAAGTAAGGCCATTCGGCCCATCGAGTCCACTCCACCATTCAATCATGGCTGATTTCAACTCCATTTACCCGCTCTCTCTCCATAGCCCCTAATTCCTCGAGAAATCAAGAATTTATCAACTTCTGTCTTAAAGACACGCAATGTCCCGGCCTCCACCGCCCTCTATGGCAATGAATTCCACAGACCCACCACTCTCTGGCTGAAGAAATTTCTCCTCATCTCTGTTCTAAAGCGACTCCCTTTTATTTTAAGGCTGTGCCCCCGGGTCCTAGTCTCCCCTGCTAATGGAAACAACTTCCCTACATCCACCCTATCTAAGCCATTCATTACCTTGTAAGTTTCTATTAGATCTCCCCTCAACCTCCTAAACTCCAATGAATATAATCCCAGGATGCTCAGACTTTCATCGTATGTTAGGCCTACCATTCCTGGGATCATCCGTGTGAATCTCCGCTGAACTTTAGTTAGGCCACACTTGGAGTATAGTGTTCAATTCTGGTCGCCACACTACCAGAAGGATGTGGAGGCTTTAGAGAGGGCGCAGAAGAGATCTACCAGAATGTTGCCTGGTATGGAGGGCATTAGCTATGAGGAGCGGTTGAATAAACTCGGTTTGTTCTCACTGGAACGAAGGAGGTTGAGGGGCGACCTGATAGAGGTCTACAAAATTATGAGGGGCATAGACAAAGTGGATTGTCAGAGGCGTTTCCCCGTGGTAGAGGGGTCAATTACTAGGGGGCATAGGTTTAAGGTGAGAGGGGCAAGGTTTAGAGTAGATGTACGAGGCAAGTTTTTTACGCAGAGGGTAGTGGGTGCCTGGAACTCGCTACCGGAGGAGGTGGTGGAAGCAGGGACGATATTGTCATTTAAGTGGCATCTTGACAAATACATGAATAGGATGGGAATAGAGGGATATGGACCCAGGAAATGTAGAAGATTGTAGTTTAGTCGGACAGCATGGTCGGCACGGGCTTGGAGGGCCGAAGGGCCTGTTCCTGTGCTGTACATTTCTTTGTTCTTTGTTCTTGCCCTCGATTCTTGGTATGTGGGTGTCGCAGGTTGACTCAGCATTTGTTGCCCGTCACTAATTGCCCGTGAACTTAACAGGTTGGGTCGCTAGGCAATTGCATCAGGGGCAGTTGTGAGTCACCCCCATTGCTGTGGTAGCCTGGCGTCATATGGAGGCCAGACTTTGTATGGACGGCGGATTTTCTTTGCTGAAGAAATTTCGTGAACCAGATGGATTTTCTACGACAATCGACATGCTCATGATTATACTTTTGATTCCAGAATTTAAATTTCACCATGTGCCGTGGTGGCAATTGATCCCTGGACTCGAGAGTATTAACCTGGGTCTCTAGATTACTGGTCTGATGACAATATCACTGCACCAGCACCTTCTCTCAGTCTACCGCTAGATATGGAGACAGACAAGTCAAGGAAGGGAAGGAATGTGTCGGAAATGGAACCTGTGAAGGTGAGAGAGGGGTAAAAATTGGAAGCAAAATCGATTCATGGTACTAGATCCACAGAGAAGCATGAAGTGTCACTAATAAAGTCATCGTTATAACATAAATTGAGTTGCAAGAGGGGGCCGGAGTAGAGCTGGAACAAGGAGTATTCACATAACCCACAGAATGTCAGATCTCGCGTGGTCCAAGAGGGTACCCAGGGCCGTACCTTTGTTTTTCAAGAAGGGAGACAGGTTGAATGAGAAATGATTGAGTGACAAACAGGTTCGGAATGGTGGCAGAGGGCGGTAGTGGTCGTGGATCGTCCGGGTTTCCGATCCAGAAAGTTGCTTAGAGCCCGCAGACCTTCCTGATGTGCAGAGCTGGGGGATGTTTAGAGTGACTGGTCATCCATAGTAAAGATTACACGGTTAAGACCAAAAAAACTGAATCTTGTTTATATAACATACAGTATCAAAGGAATCAGGAATATTAACCAGATGGGCCGGAACGAGGACAGGGAGGATGGCCTCAAGATGGGAAGAAATCCGTTTGGTGGGGGTCAACAGGCTGAAATAATGGGTCCACGGGGATAGTGCTGATTGTGGATTTTGGGAAGGAGACAGCAGTGCGAGGTTGATGCAGGATGTGTGGGGTTGCGGAATTATGAAGTTGGAGGACGTGGGCGGAACATCTCCAGAGTCGATGAGGTCAGTGAAAGTCCTGGAAACAATATCATGATGTCGGGTCCGGATCCAGGGGGATGTGTCTGAGAGTTGACGCTCAGCCTCTTTGAGGAAGAGGTCAGTGCGCCAAATAATAATGGCACCACCCTTGTGAGCAGCTTGGATCACCAGGTCTGGGTTGGATATTAGATGGAGGAGTGAAGCAAGTTAAGAGGGAGAAGGGATAGAGTGGGCGTGAGGGGCAGAGAAATTGATAAGGTCGATGGGGCACTGACAGATCTCAATGAAAAGACCAAGAGCAGCTAGGAGGTCAGAGGGTGGGGCCCAGATAGAAAGAGGTTATTCGAAGTGGATTTATTTCAACCACACATATCCATAACATTGACAGTGACAAAAGCAGAGACGCTATTGCCTATTCACGAATCATCAACAGAATATTACCAAAGGAGCGAAAGGTAGCAGTAGATTTTTGTTATTCCTCAATTTAACTCAGAATAAAAACAAATTCAGAAAGCAATCTCCCAGTCACAACGTCAATGGTAAAAAAATGGAATTAAAGTTGTGAGGGGTAAATAAATCTTGTTACCAGAGTATAATAAATAGTCAGCACATATTCCAAAATGAACACCATTCCTGATATATTTGATTGAATAATTTAAAAACTATCAGAAATTATAGTTTTGAGTAGTATGATAAATTGAGAGTGACAGTGAATACAGCGGAAGAATACAAATAAATACAGTGACATATCCAGCATCAATTATAAACTTGCAAAGTGCGTATTTCAACGGAATTTTATTTTCCCGGCAACTCAGCCACCTGAATTTTGATCAGGACACTAAGTCTCCCAATCACCCCTTCAAAAACAATTGTCTGAATGGTCTGGAGGGCTTTCTGTGCTCAGCAAAGCGGATTCACAAATCGTTCGATGCAGAAACACAGTTTAAAAACACCCGAAAAAATTGAACGCATTGGATATCATTTCAGGATGAACAGAAATTAGAAAAATATCACAAAACATTTATGAATACTGGACTATTAAGGGGATTTTCAATATCATAGTGTAGGTGATATTGGTTATTGTTTGAGCAGTTCAATAGAAAACATCGATGTCGAGGCTTTTCACTTCACACAACAAATATTAAACGTCTGCAAAACACAGCCACACTCTTTCTGTTTTCTATCTATTCCAAAGGTAAAATGGAGAGATAGAGAAGGAGAGATCCATAAAATGGAGCGACCACTCACCAATAAAATAAATTATTTCAAAATAGAACAAACCAATTTCAGTTCACTTCCTGATCCACGCAAGAAAAGATAGTTTCAGTAACAGATGGATAATTGGAGCAGATATTCCTCTCTGGTGAAATATCCACACTCAATACAATTCTACACTGACAGATAATTCCAGTAATACTTACTCACTGCTGTTAGATATGCCACTATGGTGAGAGACCCACATGCAGTACAATTCTGATACTTCCAGTAATCCTTTTTCACTGTTGTCAGATATTACACTCTGGTTAGTGATCCACACTCAATACAATTCTACACTGACCAAAGATTCAATTAATCCTTTTCCACTGCTATTAGATATTCTACCCTGGTGAGAGACCCACAATCAGTACAAATCTACACTTGCAGATAATTCCAGTCAGAATTGTTCACTGCCGTCAGATATTTCACTCTGGTCAGAGACCGACATTCAGTACAATATTACACTGTCGGATACTTTCATTAATACATGTTCATTGCTGTCAGATATTCCATTCTGGTTAGTTCTCCACACTCTGTGTGATTCCATTCTTACTCCCACTAAACCTTCCATCAAAGAGATTGCCTTCACTGAGATTCAATCTCACATTGACCAAGATTCCATTAAATATAATAACTTCATTGATCAGAGCTCCCGTGAGTTACAAACAGCACATTATTTTCAGTTGATGCAAGGGTTCATCCCATTGGCATGCTTACAGACATTTGACTTAATTGGTTTATATCGATCATCAGGCGTCTGCATAACAATGAGCACTGTATCAGAATTAAACATTTTCGGCCACAGTTTAAAATAAGCGAGCCACTCACAGACAAACTTATACAACTTCAATGGTGATTGTCACATACCAGGAACACCGACAATGGCAAGAATTGGGTAGAATATTTTCGCAAACAGTTGAATTGGATAAAGCATGTTCAGAGAGCAGTGGCGTGTCCCTTCGAGCTGTTGGCAGATTCTCTGTCTTAAACTCCGAGCTTATATATTCCCCAAACCATTAATTTAGACACAGAGGCACAGCCTCTGGGATATCGAGGTTGCGACATCATTGAACTTATTTTTTTGAAAGGGTGAACAAACAGATTAGGACACTGCGTTCAAAAAACATAATATTATTTATTTGAGTGAGTGACTTCCTTCCAAATACTGGACTGTGTTGATCAGATTGATCAACTAACAATAGCAGAAAGGATGCTGTCACCCAGATACCATCAGTCCCATCTCTAGACAGAACATTGTTCAGGGACATCTGTCACTCGACTGTGACCATTCAGTGATTTAGTTCCAATTGTCAGTGTCTTTCTCTGCGTGGTTCCACAGCATTCTGCGATGTAGCAGCCTCTGCAACTGTGACCATTCAGTGAATTAGTTCCAATTGTTAGTGTGTTTGTCTGTGTGATTCCACTGCACTCTGGGATGTAGCTGCCCCTTTCACTATGACCATTCAGTGATTCAGTTCCAATTGTCAGTGTATTTCTCTGGGTGGTTCCACTGCACTCTGGAATGTAGCTGCCTCTGTAACTGTGGCCATTCAGTGATTCTGTTCCAATTGTCACTGTGCTTGTCTGGGTGGTTCCACTGCAATCTGGGATGTAGCTGCCTCTTTCACTGTGGCCATTCAGTGATTCTGTTCCAATGGTCAGTGTATTTCTCTGGGTGTTTCCACTGCACTCTGGAATGTAGCTGCCTCTGTAACTGTGACCATTCAGTGATTCAGTTCCAATTGTCAGTGTGTTTCTCTGGGTGGCGCCACTGCACTCTGGGGCGTAGCTGCCTCTGTAACTGTAACCATTCAGTGATTCGTTTCCAATTGTTAGTATGCTTGCCTGGGTGGTGCTTGTCTGAGTGAGAGACAAAGAGGGCGGGAGAGAAACAGTGGGAGAGAAAGAGGGTGCAAGAACGAAAGGGTAAAACTCTCGATGGAGATCGTTTGTCTGAGGGTGTGGGGACTAAACAGACGAGTGGATGAGGGAGACAGATTATATGAGAAGTATGGGAGTGTAAAATAATAACGTAACATAGGGAGTAGTCATCTCTATTATAAATATCTCGAGTGTGAGTGTGTACACGTGAGGGAGTGAGAATGAGAGCGGGATAGAATGTGAGCGACAGTGTCAAACAAGGACGGAATATGAGAGAGAGTGGGAGGGAGAGAGGGAGGGAGAGAGGGAGTGACGGAGTGAGAGAGTGAGAGAGAGAGACAGAGCGAGAGAGACGAAGAGTGCGGTATATGAGGTAAGTCTGAGGGAGGGATAATGTGTGAGAGTGGGGGATATTGTGAGTGAGGGTCATTAAGGGAGAAAGTATGAGGGACGGGGAGTGTGTGAGAGTAAGAGAGTGCGAGAGAGGGTGAAAGTGTGAGAGAAGGAGAGATTGGGTGTCAATGAGGGAGAAAGTATGAGAGAGGGGGAGTATGAGAGAGCGAGGGAGTGTGAGAGTGGAAGAAAGTGTGTGAGAGGATGATTGTAGAAGTGCACGGGGTGTGAAACAGGGAGGTCGTGTGAGAGATGGAGAGATGGAGAGAGTGTGAGAGAGGGACAGAGTTTTGAGAGAGGGAGGGTGTCTGATAGATGAAAAGATTGTGTGAGAGGGTGTGCTTGTGAAAGAGTGAGGGTGCGAGAAACGGAGGGCGTGATAGAGTGGGCAAGAGCGTGAGAGAGAAGGGGACTGTGGTGGGAGTAAGGGTCTGTGGGGGAGAGGGAGAGGGAGTGTGAGAGATGTATGGTGTATGAGTCAGTGAGGGAGTGTGAGAGAGAGGGGGAGTGTGTCAGAGGAAGAGAATGTACGAAAGGAGTTGAGTGTTAAAGTGGGAGGGCGTATAAGAGAGGGAGTGCTTTGAGAGAGAGGAAGAGATTGCGAGAGAGGGGGAGCGTATGAAAGAAGTAGAGAGTGAGAAAGGGAGGGAGAGACTCTGAGAGAGGATGAGAGGGGCACAGCGTGTGAGGAAGGCAGTTGTGCGAGAGTGGGAGGAAGTGGGTTTGAAAGTGAATGAGAGAAAATATGTGACGGAATGTGAGGAAAGTATGAGACCCAGAGCTTGAGAGAGTCTATGAGAGCCACAGTCTGAGAGAGTGTGCAGAGATGGTGTTCGACAAGGAGCCTGAAAGACATTGTGAGAGCATGTTTGAGAGATGGAGTTTGAGTGCATGTTTGAGAGATGGAATGTGAGAGCATGTTTGAGAGATGGAGTGGGAGAGCATGTTTGAGAGGTGGACGGTGAAAGCGTGTTTGAGAACCAGCGTGTGAGATCTGTAGTGTGAGGGCCCGAGTGTGAGACTGTATGTGACGGTGTATATGAGAGTCTGTGAGGGCGTGTGTGAGAGCCGAAGAGTGAGGCACACCGCTGGTCACATGCTTCCATCTTGAAAAATAACCCGTTGGCTTCGGTCGTCATGCCAATGTTTTATCCTATTAGCTACCTCACATTGGATTGCATGAGTGTAACCTTTTGCAACGACCTACCAACGACCTGCCATTACTTGACAAAGGTTTTGTTAAAGGCAATATAGACAACGTCGACTGCACTTCCCTCATTATTGATTACCCCTTCAAAAAACTCAGTCAAGTTCATGAGACATGAATGAGAGCCTGAGTGTGAGAGCCTGAGAGTGAGAGCCAGAGTGTGAGAGCCGGAGTGTGAGAGCCGGAGTGTAAGATCCGGCGTGTGAGAGCAGGAGT
The DNA here is from genome assembly GCF_047496885.1 of Scyliorhinus torazame. Taxonomy (NCBI): domain Eukaryota; kingdom Metazoa; phylum Chordata; class Chondrichthyes; order Carcharhiniformes; family Scyliorhinidae; genus Scyliorhinus; species Scyliorhinus torazame. The sequence goes on from NC_092729.1 coordinate 13,120,876, forward strand.
GTCAGAGCCAGAGAGTGAGAGACAGAGAGTGAGACCGTGTGTGAGAGCCGGAAGGTGAGAGCCGGAGTATGAGAGCCAGATTGTGAGAGTCAGAGAGTGAGAGCCAGCCCGTGAGAACCAGATCGTGAGACCGTGTGTGAGTGCCAGAGTGTGAGAGACAGAGTGTGAGACGATGTGTGAGAGCAGGACTGTGAGAGCCGGAGTGTGAGAGTCAGAGAGTGAGAGCCGGAGTGTGAGACCGTGTGTGAGAGCCGGAGTGTGAGAGCCGGAGTGTGAGAGCCGGCGTGTGAGACCCTGTGTGAGAGCGGGAGTGTGAGAGCCGGAGTGCGAGAGCCGGAGTGTGAGAGGCGGAGTGCGAGAAGCGGAGTGTGAGAGCCGGAGTGTGAGAGCCGGAGTGTGAGAGACGGAGTGTGAGAGACGGAGTGTGAGACCCTGTGTGAGAGCGGGAGTGTGAGAGCCGGAGTGTGAGAGCCAGAGAGCCGGAGTGTGAGACCGTGTGTGAGAGCCAGAGTGTGAGAGCCGGAGTGTGAGAGCCGGCGTGTGAGACCCTGTGTGAGAGCGGGAGTGTGAGAGCCGGAGTGCGAGAGCCGGAGTGTGAGAGGCGGAGTGCGAGAAGCGGAGTGTGAGACCCTGTGTGAGAGCGGGAGTGTGAGACCCTGTGTGAGAGCGGGAGTGTGAGAGCCGGAGTGTGAGAGCCGGAGTTTGAGAGACGGAGTGTGAGAGACGGAGTGTGAGACCCTGTGTGAGAGCGGGAGTGTGAGACCCTGTGTGAGAGCGGGATTGTGAGAGCCGGAGTGTGAGAGCCGGAGTGTGAGAGCCGGAGTGTGAGAGCCGGAGTGTGAGACCGTGTGTGAGAGCCGGAGTGTGAGAGCCGGAGTGTGAGAGCCGGCGTGTGAGACCCTGTGTGAGACCGGGAGTGTGAGAGCCGGAGTGCTAGAGCCGGAGTGTGAGAGGCGGAGTGCGAGAAGCGGAGTGTGAGAGCCGGAGTGTGAGAGCCGGAGTGTGAGAGACGGAGTGTGAGAGACGGAGTGTGAGGCCCTGTGTGAGAGCGGGAGTGTGAGAGCCGGAGTGTGAGAGCCAGAGAGTGAGAGCCGGAGTGTGAGCCGTGTGTGAGAGCCGGAGTGTGAGAGCCGGAGTGTGAGAGCCGGCGTGTGAGACCCTGTGTGAGAGCGGGAGTGTGAGAGCCGGAGTGCGAGAGCCGGAGTGTGAGAGGCGGGGTGCGAGAAGCGGAGTGTGAGACCCTGTGTGAGAGCGGGAGTGTGAGACCCTGTGTGAGAGCGGGAGTGTGAGAGCCGGAGTGTGAGAGCCGGAGTGTGAGAGACGGAGTGTGAGAGACGGAGTGTGAGACCCTGTGTGAGAGCGGGAGTGTGAGACCCTGTGTGAGAGCGGGATTGTGAGAGCCGGAGTGTGAGAGCCGGAGTGTGAGAGCCGGAGTGTGAGAGCCGGAGTGTGAGACCCTGTGTGAGAGCCGGAGTGTGAGAGCCGGAGTGTGAGAGCCAAAGTGTGAGACCCGGAGTGTGAGAGGCGGAGTGCGAGAGGCGGAGTGCGAGAAGCGGAGTGTGTGAGCCGGAGTGCGAGAGCCTGAGTGTGAGAGGCGGAGTGCGAGAGGCGGAGTGCGAGAAGCGGAGTGTGAGAGCCGGAGTGCGAGAGCCGGAGTGCGAGAGCCGGAGTGTGAGAGCCGGAGTGTGAGAGCCGGAGTGTGAGAGCCGGAGTGCGAGAGCCGGAGTGTGAGAGCCGGAGTGTGAGAGACGGAGTGTGAGACCCTGTGTGAGAGCCGGAGTGTGAGAGCCGGAGTGTGAGAGCCGGAGTGTGAGTGCCGGAGTGTGAGAGCCGGAGTGTGAGAGGCGGAGTGCGAGAAGCGGAGTGTGAGTGCCGGAGTGTGAGAGCCGGAGTGTGAGAGACGGAGTGTGAGAGACGGAGTGTGAGACGCTGTGTGAGAGCGGGAGTGTGAGAGCCGGAGTGTGAGAGCCAGAGAGTGAGAGCCGGAGTGTGAGACCGTGTGTGAGAGCGGGAGTGTGAGAGCCGGAGTGTGAGAGCCGGCGTGTGAGACCCTGTGTGAGAGCGGGAGTGTGAGAGCCGGAGTGCGAGAGCCGGAGTGTGAGAGGCGGAGTGCGAGAAGCGGAGTGTGAGACCCTGTGTGAGAGCGGGAGTGTGAGACCCTGTGTGAGAGCGGGAGTGTGAGAGCCGGAGTGTGAGAGCCGGAGTGTGAGAGACGGAGTGTGAGAGACGGAGTGTGAGACCCTGTGTGAGAGCGGGAGTGTGAGACCCTGTGTGAGAGCGGGATTGTGAGAGCCGGAGTGTGAGAGCCGGAGTGTGAGAGCCGGAGTGTGAGAGCCGGAGTGTGAGACCGTGTGTGAGAGCCGGAGTGTGAGAGCCGGAGTGTGAGAGCCGGCGTGTGAGACCCTGTGTGAGACCGGGAGTGTGAGAGCCGGAGTGCAAGAGCCGGAGTGTGAGAGGCGGAGTGCGAGAAGCGGAGTGTGAGAGCCGGAGTGTGAGAGCCGGAGTGTGAGAGACGGAGTGTGAGAGACGGAGTGTGAGGCCCTGTGTGAGAGCGGGAGTGTGAGAGCCGGAGTGTGAGAGCCAGAGAGTGAGAGCCGGAGTGTGAGCCTTGTGTGAGAGCCGGAGTGTGAGAGCCGGAGTGTGAGAGCCGGCGTGTGAGACCCTGTGTGAGAGCGGGAGTGTGAGAGCCGGAGTGCGAGAGCCGGAGTGTGAGAGGCGGGGTGCGAGAAGCGGAGTGTGAGACCCTGTGTGAGAGCGGGAGTGTGAGACCCTGTGTGAGAGCGGGAGTGTGAGAGCCGGAGTGTGAGAGCCGGAGTGTGAGAGACGGAGTGTGAGAGACGGAGTGTGAGACCCTGTGTGAGAGCGGGAGTGTGAGACCCTGTGTGAGAGCGGGATTGTGAGAGCCGGAGTGTGAGAGCCGGAGTGTGAGAGCCGGAGTGTGAGAGCCGGAGTGTGAGACCCTGTGTGAGAGCCGGAGTGTGAGAGCCGGAGTGTGAGAGCCAAAGTGTGAGACCCGGAGTGTGAGAGGCGGAGTGCGAGAGGCGGAGTGCGAGAAGCGGAGTGTGTGAGCCGGAGTGCGAGAGCCTGAGTGTGAGAGGCGGAGTGCGAGAGGCGGAGTGCGAGAAGCGGAGTGTGAGAGCCGGAGTGCGAGAGCCGGAGTGCGAGAGCCGGAGTGTGAGAGCCGGAGTGTGAGAGCCGGAGTGTGAGAGCCGGAGTGCGAGAGCCGGAGTGTGAGAGCCGGAGTGTGAGAGACGGAGTGTGAGACCCTGTGTGAGAGCCGGAGTGTGAGAGCCGGAGTGTGAGAGCCGGAGTGTGAGTGCCGGAGTGTGAGAGCCGGAGTGTGAGAGGCGGAGTGCGAGAAGCGGAGTGTGAGTGCCGGAGTGTGAGAGCCGGAGTGTGAGAGACGGAGTGTGAGAGACGGAGTGTGAGACGCTGTGTGAGAGCGGGAGTGTGAGAGCCGGAGTGTGAGAGCCAGAGAGTGAGAGCCGGAGTGTGAGACCGTGTGTGAGAGCGGGAGTGTGAGAGCCGGAGTGTGAGAGCCGGCGTGTGAGACCCTGTGTGAGAGCGGGAGTGTGAGAGCCGGAGTGCGAGAGCCGGAGTGTGAGAGGCGGAGTGCGAGAAGCGGAGTGTGAGACCCTGTGTGAGAGCGGGAGTGTGAGACCCTGTGTGAGAGCGGGAGTGTGAGAGCCGGAGTGTGAGAGCCGGAGTGTGAGAGACGGAGTGTGAGAGACGGAGTGTGAGACCCTGTGTGAGAGCGGGAGTGTGAGACCCTGTGTGAGAGCGGGATTGTGAGAGCCGGAGTGTGAGAGCCGGAGTGTAAGAGCCGGAGTGTGAGAGCCGGAGTGTGAGACCCTGTGTGAGAGCCGGAGTGTGAGAGCCGGAGTGTGAGAGCCGAAGTGTGAGAGCCGGAGTGTGAGAGGCGGAGTGCGGGAGGCGGAGTGCGAGAAGCGGAGTGTGTGAGCCGGAGTGCGAGAGCCTGAGTGTGAGAGGCGGAGTGCGAGAGGCGGAGTGCGAGAAGCGGAGTGTGAGAGCCGGAGTGCGAGAGCCGGAGTGCGAGAGCCGGAGTGTGAGAGCCGGAGTGTGAGAGCCGGAGTGTGAGAGCCGGAGTGTGAGAGCCGGAGTGTGAGAGACGGAGTGGGAGACCCTGTGTGAGAGCCGGAGTGTGAGAGCCGGAGTGTGAGAGCCGGAGTGTGAGAGCCGGAGTGTGAGAGCCGGAGTGTGAGAGGCGGAGTGCGAGAAGCGGAGTGTGAGAGCCGGAGTGTGAGAGCCGGAGTGTGAGAGCCGGAGTGTGAGAGCCAGAGTGTGAGAGGCGGAGTGTGAGAGCCGGAGTGTGAGAGCCGGAGTGTGAGAGCCGGCGTGAGAGCGGGAGTGTGAGAGCGGGAGTGTGAGAGCCGGAGTGCGAGAGCCGGTGTGTGAGAGGCGGAGTGCGAGAAGCGGAGTGTGAGAGCCAGAGTGTGAGAGACGGAGTGTGAGAGACGGAGTGTGAGAGACGGAGTGTGAGACCCTGTGTGAGAGCGGGAGTGTGAGAGCCGGAGTGTGAGAGCCAGAGAGTGAGAGCCGGAGTGTGAGACCGTGTGTGAGAGCCGGAGTGTGAGAGCCGGAGTGTGAGAGCCGGCGTGTGAGACCCTGTGTGAGAGCAGGAGTGTGAGAGCCGGAGTGCGAGAGCCGGAGTGTGAGACGCGGAGTGCGAGAAGCGGAGTGTGAGAGCCGGAGTGTGAGAGCCGGAGTGTGAGAGACGGAGTGTGAGAGACGGAGTGTGAGACCCTGTGTGAGAGCCGGAGTGTGAGAGCCGGAGTGTGAGAGCCGGAGTGTGAGAGCCGGAGAGTGAGAGGCGGAGTGCGAGAGGCGGAGTGCGAGAAGCGGAGTGTGAGAGCCGGAGTGCGAGAGCCGGAGTGTGAGAGGCGGAGTGCGAGAGGCGGAGTGCGAGAAGCGGAGTGTGAGAGCCAGAGTGCGAGAGCCGGAGTGTGAGAGCCGGAGTGTGAGAGCCGGAGTGTGAGAGCCGGAGTGTGAGAGACGGAGTGTGAGACCCTGTGTGAGAGCCGGAGTGTGAGAGCCGGAGTGTGAGAGCCGGAGTGTGAGAGCCGGAGTGTGAGAGCCGGAGTGTGAGAGGCGGAGTGCGAGAAGCGGAGTGTGAGAGCCGGAGTTTGAGAGCCCGAGTGTGAGAGCCGGAGTGTGAGAGCCGGAGTGTGAGAGGCGGAGTGTGAGAGGCGGAGTGTGAGAGCCGGAGTGTGAGAAGCGGAAGGTGAGACGCGGAGGGTGAGACCCTGTGTCAGAGCGGGAGTGTGAGAGCCGGAGTGTGAGAGCCGGAGTGTGAGAGGCGGAGGGTGAGACCCTGTGTCAGAGCAGGAGTGTGAGAGCCGGAGTGTGAGAGCCCGAGTGTGAGACGGTGTGTGAGAGCAGGACTGTGAGAGCCGGAGTGAGAGAGCCAGAGAGTGAGAGCCGGAGTGTGTGGCCGTGTGTGAGAGTGTGTGAGCCGGAGTGTGGGGGAGAGTGAATCGGGTGAGAGAGCAGGGAGAAAGAAAGAGGAGAGAGAGCGAGTGGGAGAGAGTGAGGAGGAAGCATGTGAAGGCACATGACAGAGCTTGAGAGGCAGACTGGGAGACAGACGGATAGCGAGTCTGACAAATGCTGATGAAATCGTGGGATATAGTCTGGCTGAAATAGTGGGAGAGTGTGTGGGACAGAGTGTGGGGGAGCGAGTGCGGAAAGAGAGGGGTGAGCAAAGGGGAAAGGGCGGGTGGTATAGAGCTGGAGAAATAGTGCTGTGGCGGAAGAGCGCGGGAGAGACAGTGTGGGAAAGAGCGGGGTGGGATCGTGGATGGAGCGGGGCAGAGGGAGATCATGTGAGAGAGTGTGGGAGAGCGTATGTGAGAACGCATGTGAGAGAACGTCTGTAAGATAGCAGCTGATAGAGCATCCGAAGACAGACTGGGAGCTGGTGGGAAGTGGGCTTGGGGAGAGAATATGAGTGGGTGTTGAAGAATTAAAAAATGTGAGATCGAGTGTGAGAGAGTTTGATTGTGGGAGAGAGTGTGAGCGGGTTTTAGAGTGTGTGAGGGAGTGTGATGGAGTTTGAGAGTGTGAGATAGCGTGTGAGATTTTTTAGAGTGTGCGAGAGAGGCTCAGACTGTGTGAAAGTGTGTGACGGAGCATGTGAGAGCAGAGGGAGCCTGACTGTATGTTGTGGCCGCAATTGAAGTGTTTCAGGGTGAGTGTGGAGGGAGTTTTACTCAATACAAATCCTGCGCAGTAGCTCTGCTGGGAATATTTTAGTTGACTGTGCGAACTGAGTGATCATTATACTGGATCTAATTCCGTAATGCATCAGCCCAAGGAGTGTCTGAGGAGACAATGTGGAATGGAGATTTATTCTATACCTACTCCCTGTCCTGGGAGTGTTTGATGTCACATTTTCGGGGGAGCTTCCTCCGTCTCTCACCCTGTGCTGTACCATTTCACAAGACTGACTATATCCTCCTAAAGGTGTCTAATATTCTCATCCCTCTTTAATGTCAATGTGGCCGTTATCTGTAATCGCTCAGTCAGTTTAGTAGCTTCATGTTGCAGACTCTATATTATCTAATCCGACAACTGTCATCAAACAGGCACAACGATTCCCGGGTCTGAAAGTGTGGACTGGACAGAGATTGGCGATTTGAACATGTCAGCGTGCTCACTCTCTCCTACAATTGTGAATTCAAACATTGTCAGTTTTTGGATTTTCAATTGGAGAATTATGTTATCCAACGTTATGAAGGGATAACAGACGAATGCCGCAATGTGGAGTTATATCACAGATCAGCAAGGATCTGAGTTAATGTGAAACTGAATTGAGAAATGTGATCCTTCTGTTTCCGGCACCGTCGGCCAAAGATCCTTCTTTCACTCTCTCCCACCCTCTTGGTCTCTCTCTCAATCAGAATGGATACGTGTGCGCGTTAATGAGTATCTCTGACTGTCAGAATGTAACATGGAGTGTATCAGTGTGAGATTGCCTGTGTGGGATAATGTGAGAGAATATGTTTGTGCGAGACAGTGTATGCGTGATAGTGAGAGAATGTGTTTGTGAGAGACAGCGTTTCCGTGAGATGGTGTGAGAGTATGTGAATGCGAGAGGCAGACTGTGTGTGAGAGGTAGTATTATAATAATAATCTTCATTCTCACAAATAGGCTTGCATTAACACTGCAATGAAGTTAATGTGAAAAGCCCAGAGTCGCCACATTCTGGCGCGTGTTCGGGTACACAGAGGGAGAGTTCAGAATACCCAATTCACCTAACATCTTTCGGGAGTGTGAGACAACGTGTTTGTCGGAGAAACAGTGTGTGCGTGAGAGATAGTGTGAGAGAATGTTTTTGTGAGAGGCAGAGTGTGTATGTGCCAGTGAGAGTTTGTCTGACTGTGGGAGAGTGAGAGTTCTGCATTAGCTGGTTTAGCACAGGGCTAAAGAGCTGGCAGACCAAGGCCAGCAGCACGGTTCAGTTCCCGTGCCGGCCTCCCCGAACATGCGCTGGAATGTGGCGACTAGGGGCTTTTCACAGTAACTTCATTGAAGCCTACTTGTGACAATAAGTGATTTTCATTTCATTTCATTTATGTGTTTGGCAATGTGTGAGAGAGATAGAGATGGAGAAATTAAGACACACAGAGAAAAAGAGGGTGAGAGTTACACGATTTAGACACTGTCAATGTTCACTGGTCCAGAGCTCGATTGGGAGTTATAGATAATTACATCATGGCCTCACATTACAGGATCATTGACACTGAGAGAAACACACACAGACAAGGATACACAAACACGCACAAGGCCACACACAGACACACACGTACACATACGATTCTGAACGATCCTATGCTTACTCTGATCATCCTCTTCTTTCTCACATAAGTGTTTTCTCTAATCCTTCCCGCCAGGGATTTTTCATGACCCCTTCTAGCTCTCCTAAGTCCATTTTTTAGTTCCTTCCTGGCTATCTTGTAACCCTCTCGAGCTGTGCCAGTTCATTGCTTCCTCAACCTGATGAAAGCTTTCTTCTTCCTCTTGACTAGAAACTCAGCTTCACTTGTCATCCAAGGATCCTTCACCTTACCATTCCTTCCCCGTCTCAGTGGGACAAAACTATCCAGCAATGGCAGCAAGTGCTCCTGAAACAAAAAACACATTACTGTTGTGCATTTCCCTGAAAACATCTGTTCCCACGTCATGCTCCTCAGCTCATGTCTAATAGCAGTATATGTCCCCCTCCCCTAATTAAACACCTTCCCTTCCCACCTGTTCCCATCTCTCCTCATGACGATCGTAAAGGTTAAGGAGTTCTGGACACTGTCACCGAAATGCTGTCCCAACGAGACATCCTAAACCTGGCCTGATTCGTTGCCAAGCACCACTTCCAATATGGCATGCACGCAATCACAGGAACACATAGACAAACACACACGTGGATGCAGTCCGATATAGTGACTGGTTAATATTTTGATTTCCAAAGCTAAAAGCTGTGTGTAAACCGTGACTGCAGATTCGGATTAACCCATGAATCTTACACAGCTGGGGCAGGACAATGACTCAACTTCTGCAGACTCGGAGACCCTCCTGCATCACGTACGTTATGACAATCATATACTGTGATTGGGAGCAGAATAGATACAAGGATTCTGGACAACTACTCATTTAAGGATTAGCAGGAGGAATCTATCAGAGCATCAAAACAGACCAGGAGAAACACACCAGTAAAGTCGTGTTGAAATTATATCAAAAGGCGCTGGGAATATGGACACAGTGAAATTGTGGCCCCTATCATCAGAATAAATATTATATCAGCTTCTTGCAACATGAAGGCAGCCAGTGTACTGAGTGGAACAACATCTGTAATATCCCAAAACATTCTGTTCTCTAGGGTTTGTATAGCCTGTAACCAGCTTTCAATTATCTGCAGATTGCTTATTTTGCGCCAACAGGCACATGAATCCAGTTCAATGATTTTCCATATATAACAATTATAGGCTTTAAATCGAGGGGTTACAGGGCTGTGGAACTCCCAGATGGAGCACCCCGTTGATGTCAAGGAGTTGTCAGCATAGAAGAGGGGAAGTGAAGCTTCTGTATGACACTGAGAGCTCACACACACACACACAGACAAAAACAGTAAGAAACACACACACATCCTCACGCTCACTCTCTGCCGGAGCAGCCCTTAGGAATGTAAATGCATTTTTGTTGCCAAATATGCAGAGTACACGTATGATGACGTGCCTGTTGGGACACTGAGGAACGTGATTCACTGTTTATTTAACCCCTTGCTGTACCTGCCTGGGGGTGTTTGATGGGGACAGTGTAGAGGAAGATGTACTCTGTATCTAACACCGTGCTGTACCTGTCCTGGGAGTGTTTGATGGAGACTGTGGAGGGAGCTTTATTCTGTATCTACCCTCGTACTCTACCTGTCCTCGGAGTTTTTGATGAGGATAGTGCAGAGGGATATTTACTCTTTATCAAACCATGTGATGTATTTGTCCTGGGTGTGTTTGATGCGAACAGTGTAGAGGGAGCTTTACACTCGATCTAACACCTTGCTGTACTTGTCGTGGAAATGTGTGTTGCGGACAATGCGGAGGGAGCTCTCCTCTGTATCACATCCTGAGCTGCTCCTGTCCTGGGACTGTTTCCTGGGACAGTGTAAGGGGATAAGACCATAAGACATAGGAGCATAAGTAGGCGACGAGGCCCGGCCATTCAATCATGGCAGATATTTTTCTCACCTCCATTGTCCTGCCTTCTGCCCCATAACCCCGGGACCCCTTATTCATCAAAAACCTAAATATCTCTGTCTTAAAGACACTCAATGATTTGGACTGCACAGCCGTCTGTGGCAAAGAGTTCCACAGATTTCGCCACCCTCTAGCTGAAGAAAGGACTCCGCATTACTGTTTTAAAGGATCTCCCTTTAGTCTGACATTGTGTCCTTTGGTTATTCCTATATGTGGAAACATCCTCTCCACGTCCACTCTTTCTAGGCCTCGCAGTATCCTGTAATTTCAACAAGATCTCCCTTAATCGTTCAAAACACGAGCAAGTACATACTCAGAGTACTGAAACGACAAGCTGTTCATTCCAGGGATCATTCTTGTGAAGCTCCCCTGCAAACTTTCCAAGGCCAACACGTCCTTCCTCAGATACGGGGCCCAAAACAGCTCACAGTACTGCAAATGGGGTCTGACCAGAGTCGTTTACAGCCTCAGAAGTACATCCCTGCTCTTGCATTTCAGCCCTCTTGACATAGATGCTAACATTGTGTTTGCCTTTCTAACTGCCGACTGAACCTTCACGTTAACAAAGAACAAAGAACAAAGAAATGTACAGCACAGGAACAGGCCCTTCGGCCCTCCAAGCCCGTGCCGACCATACTGCCCGACTAAACTACAATCTTCTACACTTCCTGAGTCCGTATCCTTCTATTCCCAACCTATTCATGTATTTGTCAAGATGCCCCTTAAATGTCACTATCGTCCCTGCTTCCACTACCTCCTCCGGTAGCGAGTTCCAGGTACCCACTACCCTCTGCGTAAAAAACTTGCCTCGTACATCTACTCTAAACCTTGCCCCTCTCACCTTAAACCTATGCCCCCTAGTAATTGACCCCTCTACACTGGGGAAAAGCCTCTGACTATCCACTCTGTCTATGCCCCTCATAATTTTGTATACCTCTATCAGGTCGCCCCTCAACCTCCTTCGTTCCAGTGAGAACAAACCGAGTTTATTCAACCGCTCCTCATAGCTTATGCCCTCCATACCAGGCAACATTCTGGTAAATCTCTTCTGCACCCTCCCTAAAGCCTCCACATCCTTCTGGTAGTGTGGCGACAAGAATTGAACACTATACTCCAAGTGTGGCCTAACTAAGGTTCTATACAGCTGCAACATGACTTGCCAATTCTTATACTCAATGCCCCGGCCAATGAAGGCCAGCATGCCGTATGCCTTCTTGACTACCTTCTCCGCCTGTGTTGCCCCTTTCAATGACCTGTGGACCTGTACTCCTCGATCTCTTTGACTTTCAATACTCTTGAGGGTTCTACCATTCACTGTATATTCCCTACCTGCATTAGACCTTCCAAAATGCATTACCTCACATTTGTCCGGATTAAACTCCATCTGCCATCTCTCCGCCCAAGTCTCCAGACAATCTAAATCCTGCTGTATCCTCAGACAGTCCTCATCGCTATCCGCAATTCCACCAACCTGTGTGTCGTCTGCAAACTTACTAATCAGACCAGTTACATTTTCCTCCAAATCATTTATATATACTACAAAGAGCAAAGGTCCCAGCACTGATCCCTGTGGAACACCACTGGTCACAGCCCTCCAATTAGAAAAGCATCCCTCCATTGCTACCCTCTGCCTTCTATGGCCTAGCCAGTTCTGTATCCACCTTGCCAGTTCACCCCTGATCCCGTGTGACTTCACCTTTTGTACTAGTCTACCATGAGGGACCTTGTCAAAGGCCTTACTGAAGTCCATATAGACAACATCTACTGCCCGACCTGCATCAATCATCCTAGTGACCTCCTCGAAAAACTCTATCAAGTTAGTGAGACACGACCTCCCCTTCACAAAACCGTGCTGCCTCTCACTAATACGTCCATTTGCTTCCAAATGGGAGTAGATCCTGTCTCTAAGAATTCTCTCCGGTAATTTCCCTACCACTGACGTAAGGCTCACCGGCCTGTAGTTCCCGGGATTATCCTTGCTACCCTTCTTAAACAGAGGAACAACATTGGCTATTCTCCAGTCCTCCGGGACATTCCCTGAAGACAGCGAGGATCCAAAGATTTCTGTCAAGGCCTCAGCAATTTCCTCTCCAGCCTCCTTCAGTATTCTGGGGTAGATCCCATCAGGCCCTGGGGACTTATCTACCTTAATATTTTTTAAGACACCCAACACCTCGTCTTTTTGGATCACAATGTGACCCAGGCTATCTACACCCCCTTCTCCAGACTCAACATCTACCAATTCCTTCTCTTTGGTGAATACTGATGCAACGTATTCATTTAGTACCTCGCCCATTTCCTCTGGCTCCACACGTAGATTCCCTTGCCTATCCTTCAGTGGGCCAACCCTTTCCCTGGCTACCCTCTTGCTTTTTATGTACGTGTAAAAAGCCTTGGGATTTTCCTTAACCCTATTTGCTAATGACTTTTCGTGACCCCTTCTAGCCCTCCTGACTCCTTGCTTAAGTTCCTTACTACTTTCCTTATATGCCACACAGGCTTCGTCTGTTCCCAGCCTTTCAGCCCTGACAAATGCCTCCTTTTTCTTTTTGACGAGGCCTACAATATCACTCGTCTTCCAAGGTTCCCGAAAATTGCCGTATTTATCTTTCTTCCTCACAGGAACATGCCGGTCCTGTATTCCTTTCAACTGACACTTGAAAGCCTCCCACATGTCAGATGTTGATTTGCCCTCAAACATCCGCCCCCAATCTATGTTCTTCAGTTACCGCCTAATATTGTTATAATTAGCCTTCCCCCAATTTAGCACATTCATCCTCGGACCACTCTTATCCTTGTCCACCAATACTTTAAAACTTACTGAATTGTGGTCACTGTTACCGAAATGCTCCCCTACTGAAACATCTACCACCTGGCCGGGCTCATTCCCCAATACCAGGTCCAGTACCGCCCCTTCCCTAGTTGGACTGTTTACATATTGTTTTAAGAAGCCCTCCTGGATGCTCCTTACAAACTCCGCCCCGTCTAAGCCCCTGGCACTAAGTGAGTCCCAGTCAATATTGGGGAAGTTGAAGTCTCCCATCACCACAACCCTGTTGTTTTTACTCTTTTCCATAATCTGTCTACCTATCTGCTCCTCTATCTCCCGCTGGCTGTTGGGAGGCCTGTAGTATACCCCCAACATTGTGACTGCACCCTTCTTATTCCTGATCTCTACCCATATAGCCTCACTGCCCTCTGAGGTGTCCTCTCGCAGTATAGCTGTGATATTCTCCCGAACAAGTAGCGCAACTCCACCTCCCCTTTTACATCCCCCTCTATCCCGCCTGAAACATCTAAATCCTGGAACGTTTAGCTGCCAATCCTGCCCTTCCCTCAGCCAGGTCTCTGTAATGGCAACAACATCATAGTTCCAAGTAGTAATCCATACTCTAAGTTCATCTGCCTTACCCGTAATGCTCCTTGCATTAAAACATATGCACTTCAGGCCACCAGACCCGCTGTGTTCAGCAACTTCTCCCCGTCTGCTCTGCCTCAGCAGACCGTAAGAGAAACGTGAACAAGGACTCCCAATTCCCTTTGTGGTTCTGGTTTCCAAGGTAAATATGTTCTGCCTAAATTCCTCCTTCCAAAGTGCCTAACCTCCCAATTTTCCACATTGTATTTCATCTGCCCCTTCGTTGCCCACTCTCCTCGCCTGCCCAAATACTTCCACGACCTCCTTGCTTCCTCAATACTTCCTGTCCCTCTACAGATCTATGTATCATCTCCAAACTTAGCAACAGTGCGTGCAGTTCCTTTTTCCAGATCATAAATGTATATTGGATGGATTGGATTGGATTGAATTGGATTTGTTTACTGTCACGTGTACCGAGGCACAGTGAAAAGTATTTTTCTGCGAGCAGCTCAACAGATCATTAAATACATGGGAAGAAAAGGGAAGAAAATAAAATACAAGTAGGGCAACACAACCTGTACAATGTAACTACATAAGCACTGGCATCGGATAAAGCATACAGGGTGTAATGAGGTCAGTCCATAAGAGGGTCATTTAGGAGTCTGGTGACAGTGGGGAAGGAGCTGTTTTTGAGTCTGTTCGTGCGTGTTCTCAGACTTCTGTATCTCCTGCCCGATGGAAGAAGTTGGAAGAGTGAGTAAGCCGGGTGGGAGGGGTCTTTGATTTTGCTGCCCGCTTTCCCCAGGCAGCGGGAGGTGTAGCTGGAGTCAACGGTTCGTGTGATGGACTGGGCGGTGTTCACGACTCTCTAAAGTTTCTTGCGGTCCTAGGCCGCGCAGTTGCCATACCAGGCTGTGATGCAGCCCGATAGGGTGCTTTCTATGGTTCATCTGTAAAAATTGGTAAGGGTTAATGTGGACATGCCGAATTTCCTTCGTTTCCTGAGGAAGTATAGGCGCTGTTGTGCTTTCTTGTAAAAAGTTGTGGTCTCAGCACAGACCCCTGAGCACACCACTACTCACCGGCTCTCATCCTGAAAAAGAATCCTTTATCCCCACGCTCTGCCTTTTGCCAGTCAGCGAATCGTCTATCTATGCCAGGATCTTACCCTTAACACCATGAGCTCTTAACTTATTTAACAATCTCATATGCGGCACTTTGTCAAAAGCCTTCTGGAAATCAAAATGCATCACATCTTCCAGTTCTCCTTTGTCTATCTTCCTTGTTATCTCCGCAAAGAATTCTGACAGATATGTCAGACATGACCCATTGACAAAGCCGTGCTGACTCAGTCCTATTTTATCATGCACTTCCAAGTCCTCCGCGATCCCATCTTTAATAACAGACTCTAAAATCTTACAAATGACCGTAGCCAGGCTCACCTAATTTCCCGCCTCAGCCTCCTTCCCTTCTGAATCAGTGGTGTTATATTAATCACTTTACAGTCCTCTGGGACCCCAACCGCCTCCAGTGATTCCTCAAACAGCATCACTAATGCCTCCACAATTTCCTCAGCTATCACTTTTAGAACCCTGGAGTGTTGTCCATCCGGTCCAGGTAATTTATCCACCTTCAGACCTTTCAGTTTCCCCAGAACGTTCTCCTTAGTGATGGCCACTGCAATCAGATCTGCCCCCTGATTCTACTGGAGCTCTGGCATCACACTGGTGCATTCCACCGTGAAGAATGTTGCAATGGAACTATTCAGTTCATCTGCCATTTCTTTGTTTCCTATTATTACTTCTCCAGCCACGTTTTGCAGTGGTCCAATGTCTAATTTTGCCTCTCTCTTACCAATTATATATTGGAAAAACTCTTAATATCTTATTTTATGTTAGTCGCTAGCTTGCACTCGTGTTTCATCTTCTCACCCCTTATGTTCACGTTTCTCTTCTGAAAGTTAATATGCAGGTTCAGTCGGCAGTTAAGACGGCAAATGTAATGTTAGCATTCATCTCAAGAGGGCTAGAATACAAGACCAGAGATGTACTTCTGAGGCTGTACAAGGTTCTGGGGAGACCCCATTTGGAATATTGTGAGCAGTTTTCGGCCCCATATCTAAGGAAGGATGTGCTGGCCTTGGAAAGGATCCAGAGGTGGTTCACAAGAATGATACATGGAACGAAGAACTTTTCGTATGAGGAACGTTTGAGGACTCTGGATCTGAATCGTTGGAGTTTAGAAAGATGAGAGGGGATCTTATTGAAACGTACAAGATACTGCGAGGCCTGGATAGAGTGGACGTGGAGTGGATGTTGCCACTTGTTGGAAAAACCAGAACCAGAGAACACCATCTCAGACTAAAGGGACGATCCTTTAAAACAGAGATTAGGAGGAATTTCTTCAGCCAGAGGGTGGTGAATCTGTGGAAGTCATTGCCGCAGATGGCTTTGGAGGCCAATTCACTGAGTATCTTTAAGACAGAGATAGATAGGTCATTGATTAATAAGGCGATCAGGGGTTATGGGGTGAAGGCAGCAAAACAGTGATGAAAAAATATCAGTCTTGATTTAATGGCGGAACAGACTCGATGGGCCAAGTGGCCAAATTCTGCTCCTACGTCTTATGGTCTTGTGGTCTTATGATGTTGTTCTCTTATTTTTGTTCTCCACTTTCCATTAGTTCGGACACCTTCTAAGCTAACGCTCTGGTTCCCATTGTTAGCCTTTGGCTGCTATTGAGTGAAGAGTAAAGATTTCTGCTCCTTTTCACAAATATTTTCATTTTCCTTTAACACATTCTATCACTACATCGCTTGCTCCAGAGGCCACCTGAAGCCTCTTTACATATTAGTGTCAATTATTCGATACTTAATATAAACGAGACATCTAATTAGAATGTCTCTTAGTCCATACATTAACAGTATCCACATCCATGGAGAAAAAAAATAATTTGGTGAAAACAAAATTACAAGAAACTCAAAAACACACGTAATTTCCCCTCCCCCCCCCCCTCTGCTTTTCATTTTTTGGGAAAAGAAAAAAACAAGCAGTCATAGAAACAGGCGCCTGTCATTGACAATATCCAAAGGTTTCTGTGAATTAGACCCTCTTTTCGTAAAGCAATCTGACAATTGATAGCTACTGTCCACCTAGTTGATTTTTGCTGTCTCACCTTTTTCCAATATCTGCTTCAAACTTGCGATGTCCATCCTTAAACTTTTCTAATTGACACTTTGTGTAGAGTGCACATTTTCCCACAAGGATTTATTGTCAAGGTGACACTCAATGGGTATGTTACCCAAGTCCCCGAATCCCCAAATGTCTGTTAATATCTGAGAGATATAAAAGGCCATATCCACCGCATCTACAAGGCATAACGTCTCAGCAGCGAAAGTGCTTTTTACCACTCTCCTTATTTTCATCGCTTCCCACACAAGAGGGCAACATTTACCATTGTTCCCCAAAGGGAAAATTGTCAAAACCCCTGCGCTTGAAACCCCATCACATAAATTTGCATAGGACGCATCACTATAAACTATGAATTTCAAGTGCCTCAGGTCACCTAAAACCGGGAACCTCAAAACCCATCCTGCATTTTTAGCTTGACCAACGCTGTAATTGCTCTTGTTATGTCTTCCCTTTTGGGAGCATTTATTTCTGTTCTCAACCCGAAGACATCAAAACTAAAGTCCGGTCTAGCCTGTCTACCTAACCAATTCAGTTACCCAATTAAACTTCGCAGTTGCTCTTTTTCCATCATTGAATCTACTGCATCTTTTTGTGAAACCCGACCACGACTAATTGCTATTGGGCTGGTGCTCTCTTAATAAGGCGGCTGACGTAAAGTTGCCCCTAACTTAGTCTGTCCGATTTCCAGTCCTATATATTTAAATGCACCGGGAGCCTGAATTCTTTCTTCAAACCAGATAATACAATAGCTTCGAAATCACTAGGCCCACCCCACAAAAAATCATCCACATGCGTCATAAAGATGCCTGAAAGATTTCCTTCATAGTGCCAGTAAAACGTTGCCGGATCTGCTTTGAACTGGCAACAGCCTAACTTGAACAAAACTAACCTTACCGAAAAAAAACAGAATCTAGACGCATCATTTAATCCATATACACATTTGTTCAACTCCCATAGTCCCCCTTCTGTGTTAGCTGCCTCTTTAGGTGGACAGAGAAAATTGTCTCTCTGAAGCTGATGCCCCTGCAAAAAGGCAGCTTTTATATCGATAGATTTGAATTCCCATGCCTTTGTGGTTTATAGAGCCAAGAAGATCTTTAAAATAACCTTTCGCAGCGTAGGTGAATCTACCCTTCAATCCTGATCTTCTAAGTTTTCTTCAAATCTACTTGCCACACGCCTGGCCTTTGCCTGATAGGTTCCATTGGAATAACCTTTTCCGTCTAAATCCATCGTAGGATAGAGCTCTTTGTCCCCTATCCGGTACTTCCGTATGTACACCAAATTCACTCTAATTATGCGTCTTTAATAAACTTTTCATCTAATTTATTGGAAGCCACCAACTTCTCAAGTGCATGGGCTTCGACTCCTCGTCCGCAGCATGAATGGTACATCTGTCCCGCCCAGTATTGATCACTCTCGGTTCGCTCCTCTGCTTTTGGTTTTGGCCGGCGTGATCTGTCTGCCTCGTCAAGTGCTGTTGGGTTGGGGAAGCTGTTCCTCTCGGCTAGGGTACCCAGCATTTTTGTAATATAGTCTGTTCGGTCCCTTCCCCCGATGCCTTCCGGGAAGCTCACAATCCGAATATTCTATCGTCAAACCTGTTCTTCTGGCCCTCGACCTTCCGCCTCGAATTCCCCTGGGTCGCCAACCAAGACTTATGCTTCCAGAGCCACAATCCTGTCACTCTGGACCTCCGAAGCCTTTTCAATGTCCAGCACTGTTTTCTCCTGCGCCTCCACTTTCGTCCCCAGTCTGTCGATCGTGCGCTGGAGGGATGTCATCTCCACTGTCACCACCTCCTTCACCACAATCTTGAATTATTTTTTTCTCGCCTCCTTCATGGCGGCCAGATCTTTTTAGGAAGCTTTTCCACTCATCCCCTGAGGTGGAGGGGGAAGTTGTCAATTGCGTCGGTGCCTCTGCCTGTCACCGGTCCTCCTCCTTCTTCAGCGGCCGAAACTTCCACCTCGCCACGCGGATCCGCCGGCACGTCCTCCCGTTGGTCGTGCTCGTTTAAGCCATTTATGCCCTCTCGTCGGCCCTGCGACTTACTGTTCGCCGTCACCCTCTTTGCTACTGTTGGTCTTTAGCTTGGAAGCTGTTTTCGTTGGCTTTTTGAGACAAAAATACTCTGAAATTAACTGTTTTCGTTCTAGTTAGGAGGCGAGCCACCTGATGTGCGTCCGCTCAGCACATCACACTCACCACTGCGTCCTTTTAATTCCTGTCCTTTTGGCTGGTTTGAAAGTAACAGATGTTTGAATCTGAATGGCTGGGAAACGCCAAGATGGAGTCTCTTCACAGTGCAGCTTGAATTTCTGCAAAGAGAACAAACAAGCAGAAAAGGCAAAGTGGACCTAGAATTTGCTGCAGACTCTCACGGAGACGGAGGCTTGATCTGGTGGTCGAAGGATATAATTGCACCCACTGAACCTCCTGTGTATATCAGTTCCGCAGAGAGTCGGCGCCTACTAACACCCACCCTCCGCAGCTAAGATAACCTTTCCTTCATTTCCCGTTATTTTAAACCTTCCACTCCTCCATGTTTGTCTTGTATGTGTCAGGACGGAGGGCTGAACGGTGTTCTTTGAAAAAGTAGACGAGTGAACAATTATTCCATTATTTCCATTATATGTTCATCTTGTATTCTTGTTATACATAAACAGTTTGTGAATATTTTATTTATAAATCTGGTTTATGCAGACTCTCCAAAAATTTGAAGAGAATTAAGTGGGAATTTTCTTCAGGGTATTCGGGAAAATAGCAACCCAATTAGAGTGGCCAAAAGAGAAGTGGACATTCCCCCTGCCGATCAACTTCACAGGGACGGCAAAGGAGGTTTATGCTGCCATGTCAGAGTAGGTCACAAGGTAATATGACTTCGTGAAAAAGGCTATTCTAGATACATACGAATTATTTCCTTAAGCATATAGACACCAATTCTGGATTCTGTCTAGGATGTCGGGAGAGACCTATGCAGAATTTGAGTGAGTTAAGCAGAACATTACGAGTTACGGCTGCCGATGAGGATCTGAGAGACGTCATTTTCTTAAAGGCACAGTAAGAAGTCTTGAAACACCAGGTTAAAGTCCAAGAGATTTTCGGGGGAGTCACTACCTTTCGGAAGCCAGCTTTTTCATCAGGTGACTGAAGAGGTGGGTTCCTCAAAGACGATAGAGATGAACATCATACTTGTCTTCAAACAACCGCGCAACCTCAAACATACAATCGTTTGCAGCAAACACGCCAGCCTTCAGGAGAACAGAGACTAGGACACCACATAACCCTATCATAACCTCTGCCAGACGTTCCAGATCATCGACATGGGTACCACCATTGCACGTGAGAACACCACCCACCAGGTACGTAGTACATACTCGTTCTACTCGGCCAACGTTGTCTACGCCATATGCTGGAGGAAAGGATGTGCGAGGCGTGGTACATTGGGACCATGCAGACGCTGCCACAACAGATCAATGGACATCAGGCGACAAACGCTAGGCAGGAATATTCCCTTGCAGTCTGGAAACATTTCAGCACTCAAGGGCATTCAGCCTCTGATCTTCGGGTAAGTGCCTTCCAAGTCGACCTTCAGGACGTGCGACAACGCAGAATCGCCGAGCAGAAACTAATAGCCAAGTTCCGCAAACATGCGGACCTCAACCGGGACCTGGGATTCGTTTCTCATTCAATTCATCGCCCACCATCTGGCCTGGGCTTGTGAAATCATACCAACTGTCCTGGCTTGAGAGTAGTCACACCTCATTAACCTCTCTCCAGTCGGACCCTCTAGACCTGTAAAGACACTATTACCTGCAAACACTCGCATTCAAAGTATCATCTTGCATCATTGACGTTGTCTATATATGTGTTTGTGTACCCCAACTCTTCACCAACTGATGACGAAGCTGCGCTACGAATGCTCGGGATTCGAAACAAACCTATTAGACTTAAACCTGGTGTTGTAAGACGCCTTACAGTGACCACACAGTCCAACGCCGGCATCTGCACCTCAACCGCTTAGAGGAGTGAAGCATTCCTTCCCTTCGATAATAAGAAACTATGTTGAAAAGCAGAGGTGCACACTGCTGGGCAAGCAGCAGTGATGGCTGACGAGTATGAGTTTGTCATCGACTTAAATTTTGTTTCATCAGCATTATTTTGAAAACTATAGCGGGTATGCGAGTGAGAGGAAGGCAGGTAGCCACGGAAAGTAGTGAATAACTGTGGAGGCTTGCAGATCTCTCACACAGACAACAGAGGAAGGCATCGGGGTAGATGTGAGACTTGGCAGCCCAGGTTTTAACATTGTAAAAAGATTAATCACTTTTGGAAGACATTTTGGAAGCAATGTTGGAACGATGATTGGGAGAAAGAAGCGGAAGTGGAGAAAGCGCCGGTGAAAATTGTAGTTTTAACTGGACATCTTGGATTTAAGGTGAACACTGCTGGCTGTGGGGGCACGTTTTGAGCGTGAGGTAGATGTCAGATATGACGGTGTTGAGACTAAGCGGAACGTCACCCCATTTTCATCGACAGAGATACCCAAACCGTAACGATTTTAAGAGAGAGGGTGCAACGCAAACTCTTGTGCTGAAAAAGGATTAGCTTTTTCCTCCAGAGAGCTTGTTGAATACTCA
Source organism: Scyliorhinus torazame (assembly GCF_047496885.1). Lineage (NCBI taxonomy): Eukaryota > Metazoa > Chordata > Chondrichthyes > Carcharhiniformes > Scyliorhinidae > Scyliorhinus > Scyliorhinus torazame. The sequence goes on from NC_092729.1 coordinate 13,141,833, forward strand.
GGTATTAGTAAATGCGATGGTAGGATTTCTTTATGCCAGTTTCATTGTAGAACATGCGTGTGTAGTTTGATTTCGTGGCAGGTCCAGCAGTTGTTGGAGTGGTAACGGAATTCCAAGTGGAAGGAATAGTTTTAGTGGTGCGATTTAGCAGGAGTGAAGTTTGTAGATTCACCCATCAGGAACGAGAGTCCGAACTATGTCCTGCAGTTAGCGCCTGAAATGCCGAACTTCGGGCATGCAGCAGCGAAGAAACCTCATTGGGCCGTGGATGGCACTGTGAAAGTGTTTTTGATGGATGTTGAGAGTGTTTGAATTGAACATTCTGCTGACCCAGGTCTTGAGCATCTTCAGACCGAAGATGAACATTAGGATGATGAATTATATGAGAATCTTGACTTTGACTTTGGTGCTGATGGTACGAATAAACAGTTGTTGCAAGAGTGTTGGTACGGAGAAGGAGTCAGACGAAAGTTTTGACCCCGATCCACATCCCAATGATGAATTTAGGATAAATCGTGGTTGAAAAGCCGAAGGCAAGTAGGAAGAGTTCGATGGCAGTCTTGACTTTGATCTGGTCTCTGATTATGATGTGATGATGGACAGTTGTCCGTGAGTAGACTCGTCACGAAGGGAACTTCCACCACTGGCGAGGAATCCTTTCAAAGCTAGTAAAGGAGTTAGGAACCTGGTGGAAATGGGTGAATTGGACTTGCCATAATGTAATTTGTAACCGTCGCTTGCAATGAACTCAATGCCATCCCCTTCCGGTGAAAGGAGTTCCTAGGGCAGGCCTGCTGTGAAGGAAAGACTACTTGACTGGGCAGCATCGGTTGGGCATGCCGAGACAGTAAGGACTGGGGACTGCTACCATGTGAGCGCCTGCTTAAGCCACATCCTTTTGAAGAGTCACAGTGCCGCTTTGAGATTCTCGATGTGCATCGGAGGGTGACGTGATTGGAACAAGTGATTGTTCATTTCCTGAGTTAAGGGATATTAGTTGGCGAATCATGTAGTGGGTCTGCAGATGCAGGGGCCAGGAGAACCCAAACTGTATTGAGTCACGGAAGTCCTGTGCTCTGATTCTGAAAGTGGAGATGCAGGCGCTGGAATAGCGTCCGTCATCACAATTAATCCAGTCTGAGAGGGCTGAGAGCTCAGCGGATTTAATAGCGGGGACGTTCCTCTCAAGGCCAAGAGACTGTAAGGCTATTGGAGTAGAACAGCGTCTGTTAGTTTGAACTACTAATTCAGAAAGCTTTGACAATCTTACTTGTAGTCTAGTTGCTGCAAACCTCAAATTGAGGCTTAATTCATGAGGCAATCAAGAAGGACTGTTGGTGGCACATGAAGGACGGTAAGCGGCAAGTGCAGTCAAGGTGCTAAAGGAATATAAACATAGCTGTATGGAAGCAGCAGAGGGCACTTCGTTCCTGTCCAGAACCTCAAAATGGGTGACCCACGATAGCCGTCTCTGATCACAGGGACTAATTGGAAACTGAGGCGTGGTGCCTGATCGACATATTTCAGGCAGAGGAAGAACGGATGCAGTCTCACGAACACCAAGGCGTGTCTGAAAGAACGACGGCCGTGTTCGAGGAAGAATCGATTCTGGGCGACTCAGATCATTCCTGACTCCTCACAACGTGAGTCTACAAAGACATTTAAACAGCGAAGGCAAGACTTGTCTGTCAGAGACATTGTTGCAATAGTTATTGCAACCTTATTCAAAAGGTTCCCCACGGTAGGCTATTGCACAAAATACGGAGGCTGGGGATTGAGGGTGATTTAGAGATGTGGATCAGAAATTGGCTAGCTGAAAGAAGTCAGAGGGTGGTGGTTGTTGGGAAATGTTCAGAATGGAGTTCAGTTACAAGTGGCGTACCACAAGGATCTGTTCTGGGGCCGTTGCTGTTTGTCATTTTTATCCTTGACATAGAGGAAGGCGCAGAAGGGTGCGTGAGTAAATTTGCAGACGATACTAAAGTCGGTGGTGTTGTCGACAGTGTGGAAGGATGTAGCAGGTTACAGAGGGATATAGATAAGCTGCAGAGCTGGGCTGAGAGGTGGCAAATGGAGTTTAATGTAGAGAAGTGTGAGGTGATTCACTTTGGAAGGAATAACAGGAATGCGGAATATTTGGCTAATGGTAAATTTCTTGGAAGTGTGGATGAGCAGAGGGATCTAGGTGTCCATGTACATAGATCCCTGAAAGTTGCCACCCAGGTTGATAGGGTTGTGAAGAAGGCCTATGGAGTGTTGGCCTTTATTGGTAGAGGGATTGAGTTCCGGAGTCAGGAGGTCATGTTGCAGCTGTACAAAACGCTGGTACGGCCGCATTTGGAATATTGCGTACAGTTCTGGTCACCGCATTATAGGAAGGACGTGGAGGCTTTGGAGCAGGTGCAGAGGAGATTTACCAGGATGTTGCCTGGTTATGGAGGGAAAATCTTATGATGAAAGGCTGATGGATTTGAGATTGTTTTCGTTAGAGAGAAGAAGGTTAAGAGGAGACTTAATAGAGGCATACAAAATGATCAGGGGGTTAGATAGTGTGGACAGTGAGAGGCTTCTCCCGTGGATGGAAATGGCTGGCACGAGGGGACATAGCTTTAAACTAAGGGGTAATAGATATAGGACAGATGTCAGAGGTAGGTTGTTTACGCAAAGAGCAGTGAGGCCGTGGAATGCCCTACCTGCAACAGTAGTGAACTCGCCAACATTGAGGGCATTTAAAAGTTTATTGGATAAACATATGGATGATAATGGCATAGTGTAGTATAGATGGCTTTTGTTTCGGTGCAACATCGTGGGCCGAAGGGCCTGTACTGCGCTGTATCGTTCTGTGTTCTATGTTCTAAGTTCATATGAAGACAATCTCTCTATTTCCTGGAGGCAATATTCCGTACGCAAGTACTTTATCATGTCTTTAAAAGTTAAGTTGCTATTAATGTTGAAAGAAGGCAGGGGATAAATTATGGCTATGTTATACAGGTATGTGTTCGTTTTGTGTGGCTTGCAGTCCTCATCCGTGTCCTGAGGTTCCATTTGGGGGGGGGGGGGGGGGGGGGTTTGGGGGGGGGGGGGGGGGGTCTCTCGGTGAGGGGGATGTTTATTCGGACCTCGTTTTATAACTTTTTGTCTGTCCTGCATACATTTTTAAGACCAGCCCTGCTGCCTGTTTTCATCTACCCACTTCTGGTTAGCTGCTACAATCTTCCTGCACCCTTTTGAATTTTTGTTTAAATAAAGGCCTTTGGGCACTGAGCCACCCTGTCCTGTTTGACTAAACGATGACGTCCCTTCAGGTTCTGTGGCAGAACATATAATGTTAAATTGACAGTCGTGGCGAACAGCCTATCGGTGAACGTATAATTCGCAAACGTCTCCTATTCCTGCCTTTGATTGTTGGATCCAGTTAGGAACTTCCAGGAGAAAGACGGGTCATATGAAGCCAGCTCCCTTTTGTCAGTTCTGCGAATGAAGCTCAGCTAGAAGGTAGGGGACAATCACCGTGCCACCTTCCCTCTCTTTGCCAGGCGATTAACGCACGCTTTCCTGCTGGACCTGTGGGGATGTTCTTGCTTAAAAGCACAAACAACCATCTAAATGTACAGTACAAAGAGGGGTACTGATTCATGGTTCCTTGAAGACGAAGTTGGAGTTGGACAGGGTGGTGAAGAAGGCATTCAGCATCCTAGATTGTATTGGTCAGAATATTTAATACTCGAGTTGGGACGTCTTGTTGAAGTTGCGAAATGCCACGCATCGAATACTGTGTTCACCCGGTCACCCTATTATAGGAAGGATATTGTTAAACTAGAAAGAGTGTAGAAGATATTTACGAGGATGCTACCAGGACCTGTTGGTGTGTGTTATAAGAGAGGCTGGGTAAGCTGGGACATTTTCCCTGAGCTTCAGAGGCTTAGGGATAATCGTATTGAGGTCTATAAAGTGATGAAGAACATAGATAAAGTAGGTAGTCTGCATCGTTTCCCAAAGATAGAGTGGTCTAGAACTAGAGGGCATAGGTTTAAGGTGAGAGGGGAGAGGTGCAGAAGAAACCAAAGTGGTCGTTTTTTCACACAAAGGGTGTTGACCATCTGGGATGAGCTGTCAGAGGCAGTGGTAGAGGCGGGTACAATTCCTTTCTTTAAAAAACAGTTTGACAGATACATGGGCAGGGTTGGTATGGATTCATGTGATCCAAATGTGGGCAAGTGGGACTAGCTTAATGACAGAAACTGGGCGGCACGGATAAACTGGGCTGAAGAGTCTGTTTTAATGCTGTAAACATCTTTGACTCTATGAGCCGATAAATACATCACTTGAATACGGAAGCACGAGCCGTTTTTACCCAGGTCAGTAGAACTCTCAACTCCCTGTCTGAAGTGCTGGGAAGAGCTCACTTTAAAACTTAAAGTAAGAGTATTAGTGATAGTACAGCCAGTGTGATGTATAAGAATCCGGGTAATGAAAGTCTGCTAATTCCAGAGTGAAAGCCCAGTAATTTCACAGGGAGACGAAAACACTGATCTGAACAACCCTTGTGCAGCATCACCTGAGCCGTCGATTTGATATTCTCTGGCCTGAACAACCTGTGCCAAGCTCCATCGGTGGTCAAACGACAGAACTCTGCGGATCTCATTTGCATGAGCAAATGTATTCCCAGAGGCCACAACCAGTGAAGTAAAGACTCACCTCAACCTTTTCCCTCTGATCCCTAATTTCTTATAATCGTTTTCTATCCTTACTTTGCGTCTGTCTTGTGTGTGCCTGGGTCAAATGTGGGAGGAGATTGTGTGTTTAGGTAAACTGGCAGACCATTGACCCGTTAGATATATTCTTCTTGTTATTAGTAAATGGTGTGTTAATGTGTTACTTATAAATGTGGTACCTGTAATTGATCGGAACAGTCAAGGAGTAACGATATTCGGAAAATACGATTTATCGATAATTCACTTACGTTGGGACAAATATTGGACCCGACACTGAATCGCACTCCAATTTTACTTCATAGATTGGAATTAGGATGCAACTTCGACCTGTCCTCTTCACTCTTACCTCAACATTCTTTCAGATCTGTGGAAGAAAGAATGAATTCCTTGCCTAATCCGAGGGTTTGAGTACCACATGTGTCCATTCAAATAGTTATGGCAAATGGTTCTGACTACCCCCGTCCAGGAAAATTGTGTGATCCTGCCATTCGACAGAAATTAGGAATATCTCTCCTCTACCGCATTCCGCACACCATCTTCCATAGCCGTGTTCACCTGGCGTCCTCTTAGGTCAGTTAATCTACAGTGTCTCGTATCATATTCCTTACTTTTCTTCCTCTTTCCAAAACTTTCTTATGGATTCCGACAAGTCCATGGACATTTTTTGCAACATAGAACATAAGAACTAGGAGCAGGAGTAGGCCATCTGGCCCCTCGAGCCTGCTCCACCATTCAATGACATCATGGCTGATCTTTTGTGGACTCAGCTCCACTTTCCGGCCCGAACACCATAACCCTTAATCCCTTTATTCTTCAAAAAACTATCTATCTTTATCTTAAAAACGTTTAATGAAGGAGCCTCTACTGCTTCACTGGGCAAGGAATTCCACAGATTCACAACCCTTTGGGTGAAGAAGTTCCTCCTAAACTCAGTCCTAAATCTACTTCCCCTTACTTTGAAGCAATGCCCCCTAGTTCTGCTTTCACCCGCCAGTGGAAGCAACCTGCCCGCATCTATCCTATCTATTCACTTCATAATCTTACATGTTTCTATAAGATCCCCCCCTCATCCTTCTAAATTCCAACGAGTACAGTCCGAGCCTACTCAACCTCTCCTCGTAATCCAATCCCTTCAGGTCTGGGATTAACCTAGTGAATCTCCTCTGCACACCTCTAGTGCCGGTACGTCCTTTCTCAAGTAAGGAGACCAAAACTGAACACCATACTTCAGGTGTGGCCTCACTGACACCTTATACAATTGCAGCAGAACCTCCCTAGTCTTAAACTCCATCCCTCTTGCAATGAAGGACAAAATTCCATTTGCCTTCTTAATCACCTGTTGCACCTGTAAACCAACTTTTTGCGACTCATGCATTAGCACACCCAGGTCTCTCTGCACAGCAGCATGTTTTAATATTTTATCATTTAAATAATAGTCCACTATGATGAATGAAATTGCTATTACATTGCTAACACTTTGGCTTTTGAGTATCAGCGTCACTCTCAGTAACTGTCTTCCTAGTCTGAGGAGGGGATCTGGGGGCATTCTCAGCGATCCATTCCGTTCCTCAACCACCAGTCTTCCATTCACTCGTCCACTTCCTAGCCGTTTAAAATTGTGAGGTTGATGGAACTACTATTTGAATTTACTGATTATTGTATAATGGTCAGAGATAATGGCAGCTTTCACCCGCTCGTATTTAACATGCGTTCTTATGATATAGAGGTAGGAATCGTTAAATTGATCTCATAGATTGATGTCTCCCAGAGCCACGCATGTAGTTTCACCATGCAATGCTCATGCACACCTATTATAAATGTTTTGCGTATCCCTTTCATATTATGCAAATCTGTTACCTTAACTTTTGAAACGTGTGTCTTTATGCATCACAGACCAATGCACATGCATCCACTATAACCTGATTAACCGTGGAAACATTCTCAGATTCCTGCTGTGACAGGTATGTATACACTTCCTTTGCTCACCCTGGCAACTTGCTCCACATGCGTAATGTCCGCTTTTCTCTTGGCCGCTCCACTTGGATTGCTACGTTCTCAAAACTCCTTCATTTTAAACATTTCGGGAAGGTGGCACAAATTTAAACTAATGATTACTGGCACCTGTACTGCGGTTAGGCAGTCTGAAATAAAGTTAAGGGTTCACATGAGCTCCTATTTGGAGAGACTGGGAAGGTTATGGAGACAGATAACATAGACCATTGAAAAGACAGTAAGTAAAGAGCCCAATCACGTGTCGTCTCTGCAAGGATGCCTGCATGCATACATTTAATTGAGATGCAGCAGCTGGCGCTCACGTGATCATCAGAAAACATTGGACAATGGGAGGGGGTCTGAAGGCTGTAGCTCAGGCGTATAGCTTGCACTAAAAGTCTAAACTGAACTTCAACTCGAAGTGTCGTCTGTTCAGTAGGACATTGAAATACTCTGTATTTGAATAATTACCAGTGAATCTCCCACAATATTTGTTTATTGCATCTCTTTCAAACATAAATGTTGAGCAACAGGTCAATTTCCTCCATCTCGGAGCTCTACTTGGTACCTTAATTTCAGTCTGACCTACGGTTTCGCCAGGAATTTCTTTTCGAAGCTCCGGTAAATATACCAGAGGCACATCTTCCACTTGAAGAAACCACGTGGCAGTTGAATCGCCCATCCTGTTAAATCACTACAAATGTGGTGCATCTTTTCAAGGTATACTGAGATCCAACTGAACCGTCTACCAATCCAAACATCCTGGGAATGCCACAAATGATGTGATGACACCCTGGGCAAGGGCGCAGTCAATACCAGCCCCAAGCTCCCCGGAGTCACCCCACAAGTGAATTGGCCAATAAATCTTATCAAAATAGCCGAAGTCTTTGTGTCTTGTCTGCTCAATAATCACAGTCACCAGGTTTCCAAAAGCTTTTTATTACAAATGTACACTACCCAATACTTTGTTTTCTAATTAAGGGCAATATAACGTGGCCAACTTTACATCAAACCTGCACATCTTTGGGTTGTGTGAGTGAAACACACACAGACACGGGGAGAACATACTGACCCCACAGAGCCAGTGACCCGGTGCCGGTATAGGCCGCGGGTCCTCAGCGCCGTATACAGCAGTGTAAACCACTGCGCCATTTATCCAAATATAAACACGATTACTGCTTACCTATACCGAGAGCTATCAGAGAATATGCTGTAAATAAAACTGGCTGACGGGATGCTATGCCAAGTATCAGCTAATATTAACGACCCACGTTTAATTGCCCGACACCGAATACAGACAAACACAAGGGGCGCGGGGAGCAGGGGGTGGGGGGTGGGGGTGTGCTTAAATATAATGAAAGTCAGAAGTTAAGAGTCTTTGCTTCAATTAGTGGTTCCTTCGAAACCGATGTCCACAGTACCTTGCAGATTAGAATCTTTGGTGTGCAGCCTTGAATGGCCGTCTTTGCAGCTCCGTTCTGTCAGGGTCTCTGCAATGTGGAAAATGCGGTACTCACAAGGCAGTAGGCTTTATGGAGAGACACCGTATTTCTCATTAAGCTGAGCCAACAGCTCGGGGGTCGGATTTAGGCCGTTGGCTTGCTGGAGAAGTTGGTCGTGTCTGAACTTCATCTTTTAGGAGATAACTTTGCCTGTAGATAGACTCATGAGTGTTTCTGCCAGTTCAGAAACACAGGCTGTTTGGAGAAACACGGATAGGCGAGGTGTGCTGAGTACCTTCAGGGCTGCGCAGAGTCAGACTGAATCCAAAAATTAAACATCGGGCCTCAGAAAAAATCACAGCGGAATAGCATACAATTTGCATTGACTACCGAGCAGTGCACAGCCGTCGGACCGAATCATTGGTCACCAGCCAATCAAGTAAAACGATGCCCCGCTCATATCTCTGTTACTGGTCAATCTCCATTTTAAGCCAATGGATACTTTTGCATTCCTCTGCTTGAATAAAAGCTACAGGCTTCTTGCCTTAAAATGACGTGTACAATACTCATCCATGGACGAAAATGAAGGGCAAAATAGCATAAAGGTAATATAAGGGCCTAGACAGGGAACAAACAGGTACAACGAAAAGTAAAAGCAACAACATATGACCGTGAATTTTAAAAAAGCGCTGATTGTCTTTGGAGTAGACTCTGATAGGTCGTTGCGGTGCCATGGAGAATGTACCGCAACCTGTTAACTGGCAGTTAACTGCCAAGATTATTTTACGTTTAAAAAGGTCACGATATTGAGGAATGAAAAAATATCAACCATGTCTGTGGATCATTTTAATTAGCTGAAAGAGGCAGAATCTTGGGACCTGCTGTTTCAGAAGCCGGTGAATGGTGTTCAAAAATTAATTTCCAGCCTAATATTTACCATGCGTCGGATAACTAAGCAAATCCTGTTCACTCACTGAATCACAGACTGTATTAGACACTGTCTTCTTGTATTACACTCAGCGGTTATTTTGTTACAGCCTGTGTCTTGTTCTTTGCGAACAACGTCAAGGCCGTGTTTTTTGTTACCATCCAGCGGACTTTTTGATTTATTGATTCCATTTATTTTTCAATCAAATCCGCAAATCAAATTTGGCAGTTGTGTGACGGACACAATGTCTTCTTAGCTTTGCGGCAAAATTCTAATGGTGGAGTCTACCATTCCAGTTGTTACTGTCTTGTATCGCCCTTAAAAGCTTTCTATAGATATGTCAGGAATAAATTAATGACTAGGGTCAGAGTAGGGCCAGTCAAGCACAGTAGTGGGAGTTGTGCTTGGATTCCGAGGAGATAGGAGAGGTGCTAAATGAATATTTTTCGTCAGTATTCACACACTAAAAAGACAATGTTGTCGAGGAGAATACTGAGATTCAGGCTACTAGACTAGAAGGGCTTGGGGTTCATAAGGAGGAGGTATTAGCAATTCTGGAAAGTGTGAAAATAGATAAATCCCCTGGGCCGGATGGGATTTATCCTAGGATTCCCTGGGAAGCTAGGGAGGAGATTGCTGAGCCTTTGGCTTTGATCTTTAAGACATCTTTGTCTACAGGAATAGTGCCAGAAGATTGGAGGATAGCAAATGTTGTCCCCTTGTCAAGGAGGGGAGTAGAGACAACCCCGGTACCTATAGACCAGTGAGCGTTACTACTGTTGTGGGCAAAATCTTGGAAAGGTTTATAAGAGATAGGATGTATACTCATCTGGAAAGGAATAATTTGATTAGATATAGTCAACAGGGTTTTGTGAAGGGTAGGTCGTGCCTCACAAACCTTATTGAGTTCTAAGAAGGTGACCAAACAGGTGGATGAGGGTAAAGCAGATGATGTTGTGTATATGGATTTCAAGTAAAGCGTTTGATATGGTTCCCCACGGGAGGCTACTGCAGAAAATACGGAGGCATGGGATTATGGGTTATTTAGCAGTTTGGATCTGAAATTGGCTAGCTGGAAGAAGACAAATGGTGGTGGCTGATGGGAAATGTTGAGTCTGGAGGCCAGTTACTAGTGGTGTACCACAGGATCTGTTTTGGGGCCACTGCTGTTTGTCATTTTTATAAATGACCTGGAGGAGGGCGTAGAAGGATGGGTGAGTAAATTTGCAGATTACACTAAAGTCGGTGGAGTTGTGCACAGTGCGGACGGACGTTACAAGTTACAGAGGGACATAGAGAAGCTGCAGCGCTGGGCTGAGAGGTGACGAATGGAGTTTAATGCAGAAAAGTGTGAGGTGATTCATTTTCGAAGGAATAACAGGAAGACAGTACTGGACTAATGGTAAGATTCATGGCAGTGTGGATGAGCAGTGAGATCTCGGTGTCCATGTACATAGATCCCGGAAATTTGCCACCCAGGTTGAGAGGATTGTTGAGAAGGCTGTGTAACGGTGTGTTAGTTTTTATTGGTAGAGTGTCTGAGTTTCGGAGCCATGAGGTCATGTTGCAGCTGTACAAAACTCTGGTGCGGCCGCATTTAGAGTATTGCGTGCAATTCTGGTCGCCGCATTATAGGAAGGATGTGGAAGCATTGGAAAGGGTGCAGAGGAGATTTACCAGAATGTTGCTTGGTTATGGAGAGATGATCTTATGAGGAAAGGCTGAGGGACTTGAGGCTGTTTTCGTTAGAGAGAAGAAGGTTAAGAGGTGACTTCATTGAGGCATACAAGATGATCAGAGGATTGGATAGGGTGGACAGTTAGAGCCTTCTTCCTCGGATGGTGATGTCTAGCACGCGGGGACATAGCTTTAAATTGAGGGGAGATAGATATAAGACAGATGTCAGAGGTAAGTTCTTTACTCAGAGAGTAGTAAGGGCGTGGAATGCCCTGACTGCAACAGTAGTGGACTCGCCAACATTAAGGGCATTCACATGGTCATTGGATAGCCATATGGACGATAAGGAAATAGTGTAGATGGGCTTTAGAGTGGTTTCACAGGTCGGCGCAACATCGAGGACCTGTACTGCGCTGTAATGTTCTATGTTCTATGTTAAATGTCTCGTTTCAGCATCAACTTAGGTTCAGGAGAATGGCGCCCTTATAGAAGTATCTGCTGCAGAATGAGCACTTTGCAGAATATAAGATCTGCTACCATTAATAATTCATGTGCAACAGAGAGCATGTAGGTAACTGATTAGGGGGAGCTAATTTCTCACAAGATGTCATTGGTCAACCCAATTTCAGCATTGGTGGAAGAAATGGCTCAGAACTTGTCTACATATTTGACGATGAGGCGATTTTTATTGCGCGCCCAACTGCGCAAATGTTGACCAATGTAGGGAAGCTGTTGTTAAACTGTGATAGGTAATCTTATGGTCAATTTCTCAACCGGAAAGAAACGGCAGACAAAATTTGAATTCTCAATTTGAATGGCGAATTTGAGAGCAGGATGAAGCCGTTTCAGGTTTGTAAGCAGATTATTCTATGCAGCTGCGGATACAAATATCAAATAACGGCAATTTACGAGGGTTTTGTGTCAATCCATCAATGTGAAACGCAGCACATGTGTGCAGGAGTTGAAATTGTCGGGTAACGCATGGCAGTATAATTGATGTGGGCACACATTGTGTAAGTAAAACTGAACGGAGCTGCTCGTGTTGCAGAGGTATTTGGTTCGGTGAATACTGGATCGCAAAATGCTGACGGGCCTGGATGGCCCTAATGTGTTGTCGCATTGCATGTATATGACAACCTTTAACGCTGTAACATTAAATGTTTGAAATCAGACATAAGCAGCTACTTGGTCAGCAAGTGGGTAAAATGTAGTTGGATGTACTTCTGAGTTGAGATGACAAGACAATCCCCCATGATGCTACCGAAAAAGTAAGTGGGCTGACACGACCGAATGTCCTCCCAATATTCCTCATTCATGTGTTAGTCGGTTCGAGTGAACTATTACACAAAACGCTCCAACGTTGGGATCAACTGAAAATGGAGGTGAATGCACGTATTAACTTTTTTTCCAAATCAATGTCTTGAGTTTTATTGAACCACCGCGTGCACATGATGTTATGATACAGGACAAGGATGGCCACCTTAAAATGCTTTACAGGCCGAACTGCTAAACATTCAGCACCCGTTACATTATTCCGATTTTGGTAATCCGGCATCAAACATATTTACAGATGATCAGGTGAACGGTGTAAATTTATTCTCCGCCCTTAACTCCTAAAATAAATCTGAATTCGGGCGATACGTCCGGGAGCAAAAAACGAGATGAATTTGATTTATTTTTTACTAAAAACCTGGGGTCAATAAAGATGATTTAACTCTGAAATTCAACCATCGTTCGATGCGTGTGGTGGAAGGTGGCTGCATGCGACACGGAGCCGAGTATACTGGGAAATGGACATGTGGGAAAAACGACGGAAGAGGAGTGAGGGAAGGGTCTGGGTAATTACACGGTACCGAATCAGTGCGATCAATCGATATATGTCCAAGTACAAAGTCCAATGGAAGTGGAAAGATCACAGAAAGAGTGGGAGTTTCCTGTGTCATCGCGATTATGGGACTCCGTGTGGGTAACCTGGACCGAGCATGAATAAGGTGGGGAGCCACATGGTCTCAGGTCTCCCTATGCAATCTGTATGAGAAACTATAATGGCGGATAGGACATCTGAGGACTGGCAGTGGAATTATGCCAGGAATGAGTGCTTTGGTCCAATTAGTTGAGGTCGCCGATTTTGAGTTTTGGAATCTAGGCTTTGAAAAAGAACATTGTGACATAATGCAGGCGACAGAGTTTGTTCCCAGAGTATTATAGACATACACTGGAACGACAGTGACTAATCTCACTCTGCCCTGCTTCCATAGAGAAACATTGACTACATGCTATTACAATCGGATCACGCCTTGTCCCAGCTGAGCTGCCACAGCTAATCCTCTGTCAAAGTTCCTCTGTAAAATATGTGATTCTCGCTTAGTTAAGACAGCCTCAGCGTTTAGTGTCCAGGAACCCAACTGACATTTACCGCTGGTGCAATCTACAGCCGTCTCTCTGTAATTATTTCAGGACCACGGGCCTGTGGCCTTTCTGGTACCAGCGAGACTAATTTCACGCGTTCTTCTCTTTCTGTCTCGGTTCCCAATATCTCTACACCCTTATCATAGAGCCAGCCCCAGCCGCTGCAATTCTATTTCCACAGGCCCTCCAAAACTTTACAAAAATAGAGACAATGGACGTGAGCCCTTTATAATCATATCAGGCCCATAAGTTTGCCGCATCGCTAAAGGGGAACCACATTGACTTCTTGGAGTGAGGACCGGCTGACATCGCTCTGTTACCGCAAAAAACGGTCCTTTTATACCTCCGTATTATAACTACAGCACCCCTACTGTTCACTAGAATTATATTAGAAAATGCTGGAATGATGTCATGGCTTGTTTCTTCTAATTATTTATTGAATCATTTGACGAATATTTGAGTTAATGGGTATTTAAGAACATGCTTCAGTTGCACGCTGAACATAGTCTGCGTCACGGCATAAATAACAGTGTTGGTGCAGCAACTCAGAAGCTGTAGCATGAAGCCCAATTCCTGGACAAACGCATGTGTTGATACGGAAACATACTACAAACCTCTGATCCGCCCCCATATAAAATAGATCAAGAACATCAAGAACGAGATAACAAAAAGTAAAATGATGGATTTATTTTATGGTCGTCAGAAAACTTGAAAACATTGCATCTGTTTTCTTTATCCAAATTGCTGAAGTATGTTGTGAATAGACAGTGCCCAAGAACGGTAGCGTTGTGGATAGCACAATCGCTTCACAGCTCCAGGGTCCCAGGTTCGATTCCGGCTTGGGTCACTGTCTGTGTGGAGTCTGCACATCCTCCTCGTGTGTGCGTGGGTTTCCTCCGGGTGCTCCGGTTTCCTCCCACAGTCCAAAGATGTGCAGGTTAGGTGGATTGGCCATGATCAATTGCCCTTAGTGTCCAAAATTGCCCTTGGTGTTGGGTGGGGTTGCTGGGTTGTGGGGATGGGGTGGAGGTGTTGACCTTGGGTGGGGTGCTCTTTCCAAGAGCCGGTGCAGACTTGATGGGCCGAATGGCCTCCTTCTGCACTGTAAATTCTATGATGATTCTATGAACTGATCCCTGCTGACGCCACTAGTCATCAGCTGCCATAGGGGCAAAGGCCCATTTCTTCCTACTCTCTGCCCTGTGTCTCTCATCAGTTCTCAATACACGCTAATATATTGTCCCTAACCTCATATGCTTCAATATTACTAACTGACATCGTATTTCACTTTTCTTTCAAAACATGCGAGCTGGAAATTATGGTGTTTGTGTGAACAGCAATACTGAACGTACATCAAATGTTCTCATTTGTATAGTTAATTAACGTGTTACAAATATTTGGAATGTGAAGATTCAAAGTCAGAAATAAACTGTATGAAACAACTCAATGTCGCAATCTGTTTGTTCGCTAACAGAAAGATAACTGATGTTGCAACTTCAATTTCCCTGCGGTGATCCACGATGGTATAACTGAAAAGCTTCCGTCATAAAGCCCCTTACAAATTAACAGCAAGGCATTAACTGCAGCCGGAAGGATCCTATCAATTCACAGTGAAGATGCTGGAAACATTTGCAACTATCAGGAAAGTCTTTTACACGTCCCTTGTTTTTATTGGTGTTCCTGGTAAGTTACTCTGCTCAGCGCAGTTATGTAAACCTGTGATTGAGATTGTCCGGTTTTACACTTAATATACTTATTAAACTTCCTGCTGAGCCGATGGTTACCGTTATGCAGGCACGTGATCATTGATCTCATCTGTCTTCAAACGAATTACCCGAATTAGCTCTGTGGGATCACACGATTTCCTCAACGAATGAGCCGCCCATGTTCATAACTTACAGCCCAACGGAAATCTCCAGTTATTGTGTTTCATTTCATATCTTGAAATTTGAACCCAGACTTAAATTTATACATCGTTTTGAAGGACGGTATTAGCAGGAATACGAAACAGAATGAGGGTTGCAAATCAGATAGGATTACCTGATTCAAGTGGCAATGTTTTCCTGAGAGCAATTGTCGGTGTAGAATTGTACTGACTGTGTTTATTAATCGCAGTCGAATACATAACCACAGTAAATATCTATTAGTGAGTGCATCTGTCAATTCTGGTTTTGTTTGTTCAGAAAGGTAACTCGGGTTGGATATCTGACCATTGATAAATGTAGATATCTGTCAGTTTTCGAGTTGCACCGAGTGTATGTTACTAAACAGAGTGGAATATGCGATTTCCCCTCTAGTGCCCATGTATTATGGGAGTACCTGTCAGTGTAGAATTGTGTGGAGTGTGCGTCGCAAACTGGTGTTAAATAATTCGATTCAATTTTGAGATCATTACTTGGGGTCTGAGTGATAACCCCATTCCAAGTATCTGGCGCTCTGTTTTACCAATCTTTCACACTGAAAATCTGAATCTTTTATGCAGGTGGTTGACGAAACTTTGTAATGGGTGCACACAGTACAATGTGCAAATATGTGTGTGTTTCGTATTGATGTGCTCAAACAGAAACTGCTGTTTCAGATATTTGAACAGCCCGAAAAGACTCTAACTGTGTCCCCATCCACTTCCTGGTTTGGTTCACTTCCATTCTTCCAGAAATTAATTCCAATTTCTGTTGTATTGTGTCGGTGTTTGAACCTGGGGCAATGTATTAACTGATTCATGAATCTGTTAACCCGAACAGCTAACTGCCCCAATTCCGTTCCTGAATTCTGATTGTGCAAGGAATATTTGGAAACTTAATTTTCTAATTGATATGAAATACTTGACGGGGAACATTATTGGAATAAAAATCCCAGAAAAACGTCAACTGACGACTTATTATCCATGTATTTACAAATTTGTTGTGTTCCTCCTATCAATTATATTTTGTCTTTTGTTTTGGAAATTACCTTGTTGTCTTCCGATTGCATCTCAGTTATGTAAGTGTGGAACAATATTCATCCGAAAGCCTTTCGCCATGGTACAGCACTTCCCAACGTCTGCTGCTTGTGCACTTAATTCCAATAGTTCTGTCATTCGTCGGTAGTCTACTGTTGCAACTTTGCACTTTAATTCGAAAATCAGAGAGTTTGCCAAATATCTTATCAATTAAATCCATAATGTAGATAGTTATCCAAATAATTTAATAAGGTGTGACCTTTTTTCAATGTGTGTTGAAGACAGTTGATTATATTCTCTGGGTTTTCCGTCTTTTTTTATTACCGTTGGCTTACTTTCTTTCCGAAGACATCAGTTAGCCACGTTAAAATTCGTTGATCTTTTGCTCGCCTCTGTTTCAAATCATCTGACTTTAAATCCTTTAGCAATGAACGATTGTTAATGAATAGGTAAAACATTATCTGCTCTCTCGCGCCATCATATTTTCAGCAACATTTTTGAATTAGATCCATCTACACCAGCTATTTAGCCTTTCTTTGATTACGTTGCTAAATAATTGCTTTAACTTAATCAAATGTTTTCGTTGGATTTTAATCGCTAGCATCTCACAGATTAGTCGATCCCGTCGAGATGCATTTCCCTTCCTCAGGTACAGGGTCCGAATGCACATCCATCGGTTCCTCCCGCGCCCAACGACTCACATCAACAGTGAACCCCTTCCTTGGAAGCACGGACCTGTGTTTCAGAATTATTTTTCCATTTCAAACTTGTCAGTCTGGTTGTCCCTGCTGCAAACGCCAATGCACCTCGTTAGCATTAAAATTAGTAGATGGCATCAGATTATTCCAGACTCAAATTGGACGACATTGGAGTTAATAACTTCGTATGTTCGTCGGATATAAGAGCAAAATTATGCCATTCGGCCCATCAAGTCTGCTCTGCCATTCGATCATGGATGATATGTTCCTCATCTGTTATCTATAATGTTAGAGACCACGAACTGCATGGCGTCATCAGCCAGAATGTCTCCCCCCTAGAAGCTAAACTAGGAGCGGGAGTCGACAATTTAGCCTCCCGAGCCCAACGCCCTCAATGTGATCATGGCTGATACTTTCATGGCCTCGACGCCACTGACCTGCCCGTTTATTATTACTGTTCACAGATTAACAATTAAAAATCTGTATAACTCCTCCTTAAATTTACTAACTGGTCTATATGTGTTCAAGCTATGTAAGATATTTGGGCCAGTTCTGTCTCCTCTCTCACATGTATATTTACTTGTAATTTCTTGACTCTGTTGGTGAAATCATCATTTGCTTTGACTTCGAACATAGAACATAGAACAGAGAACATTGCAGCGCAGTGCAGGCCCTTCGGCCCTCGATGTTGCGCCGACCTGTAAAGCCGCTCTAAAGCCCATCTACACCATTCCCTTATCGTCCATATGTCTATCCAATGACCAGTTGAATGCCCTTAGTGTTGGCGAGTCCACTACTGTTGCAGGCAGGGAATTCCACGCCCTTACTACTCTCTGAGTCAAGAACCTACCTCTGACATCTGTCTTATATCTATCTCCCCTCAATTTAAAGCTATGTCCCCTCGTGCTAGACATCACCATCCGAGGAAAAAGGCTCTCATTGTCCACCCTATCCAATCCTATGATCATCGTGTATGCCTCAATGAAGTCACCTCTTAGCCTTCTTCTCTCTAACGAAAACGGCCTCAAGTCCCTCGGCCTTTCCTCATAAGATCTTCCCTCCATACCAGGCAACATTCTTAGGAAATGTCATCATAAATGTTGAATTCAACCGCCGTTCTCACCACAAGCTCCCTCTCTGACAGAAAATTCCCTTCCCGCATTTCTTATTAATTCATGCTATTGTATCCCGGACTTCCTCAACTGCCTTGAATATACTATTAGCCTCCACTACTTATCCAAAGGACTGATTTGCAATATGTACGACTTGCTCCACATCGTACCAAACGATTCAGATGATGCTTCCCTGCAATATGCTCCTGAAATGTATTCATTATCCAGTAACCCAGGTTCCTCTCCAATGTGTTTGAAGGGACACTCTGCCAGATTCACGTTTGTGGATTTTGCTTCACTCAAACTTTAGAGGCAGATGGGGAAGAGCTCACAGACCGTTCTTTAGTATTATAAGAAATGCTTAACGGTTCATCAAAAGTTGATCTTTTTTATTTTGCTTGAATGTTAACAGGGTTAATCGTGTGTTCAAAATAAAGATTTTTTGTATAACCATAAATCCCTACTTGTCAGAAGAATCACTTCTGGGAGTGAAGCATCATTTCCTCTCAGTTTACAAATTGAACAGATTGTTGGGATTTCTCACCCGATTTCCTAATATAAACTGGGGGTTGGTCTGGTGCTGTAGAAAACAAGTCCCGAACATGTACAACGTTCAGCTCCACTACATATTCATGCTCGAAATGAAACAAACATTTTACCTTGTATTGTTAACACTCCTCAATCATACCCAACATCCGCTTGTCTTCATGTTACTGGGCAATAAATGCAACACCTTCCCCTGCAGTTAACCACGCTTCACTTTCCACCCACTTCCCAACATCAATATTGTTGCTCACTCTTACACAGACTCATACCCATACATTCCATCGCTCACAGACTTACAGACTCACAGCGTCCGCGGTCATGTAAACTAGTTAACTCAAACACACACCTGTGCTCTTTTGAATTTAGAATAATCAGCGGCGTCTTTATTGATACATATGGGATGGACGGGAGGCTCCACATGGTGGATACTGAGAGTCTGTTTACAATTGTGCGAGAGTCTAGGTCCTAGGGTCTTATTCTCAGTACACCTGGTCACCCATTTCGGGCAGAGACGAGGAGGAATTTCTTCTCACAAAGGTTAGGAAACCTGTCGAATTGTTTACTGGAAAGAATTGTATGGGTTATGTCACTTAGTATGTTCAAGGTTCACATGTACATTATTTTACTCAGTAAGGAATCAAGCGTTTGGGCGATAAGGTGGGAGAGTAAAGTTGAGGATTATCAGAGAAGCCGCGATCTCACTGGATAGAGGAGCAGTATCGATGGGCTGAATGACTGACTTTTGCTCCTGTGGCGTATGGCTCAATGGTCTGCTCTCTGCCTCACAAGCTTGAAGCAGTAACAAAGGTTCACAGCCCCACAATCTCACATGGTAAATGTAGGAAGTTGTTACATCTTTGTATTATTTGTTGCCGTAATGGTATTCAGAACCCTGGTTTAACACAGCCATACTGTCTGATAATACTCTCATTAACGGCTGGTAACGGCGTGTCATTATTGCTTTCAACCATTTGCTTGTTTGCTGATCGGTCGTTAATGAAACATGGTTATTATTTTGAAGGTTCCCTGCTGTGTAGATAATGTTGTGACGGATGTTCCTTAATCCTGAATACATGGGACGCGTTGGAGGGAAGAGACAGAAAAATGTTTTCTGACGTAATATAAGGGATGGAGCCAGGTCTGTCTGTAGTTTTGCAGCTTTCAATAGGTCCTACTCTGACAACACGGGCCTTGAGCCAAATCCTGGCAGATTCTCTCCAAGGTTTCTGCATACGTTCCGTATCTGATGAACTGCCTCGTACCCCAACTTCTTTTTTCCTCTTGACTTTCCTGATACATGTCGTCTAAACTCACACGTGCTGAAATTAGCCATGAATGTGGTTTATTCTGAAATACCGAAGGTGTTTTTTGAAATTAAAGTGCTGTGCTCTATCTTACAAATCTAATATATAAATCTTCATCGTTCTTCGAATATTTCAGTTTCTTATGGTTGTTGTTGGACTTTGCATTGACTACTGTTTATAATTAGTGGGAGCCATTGGCAGAGTGATATTGTCACTGGACTAGTAAACCAGACACCCAGCAAAATGCTCTGGGTACCAGGATGAAATTCCACTGCTGCACATGAAATTTGAATTTAATACAAATCTAGATTTAAAAGTCTAATGATGACCATGAAACCATTGTCAATGGTCGGAATGATCCATGTGCTTCCCTGTAGGGAAGGGAATCTGCCGTCCTTACCTGGTCTCACAAAACGTGCCTCCACACCCACAACACTGTGGTTAACTCCTCACTGCTCCCTCGCGGGCAATTAGGGATGGCCAATAAATGCGGGCACAGCCTGCGATGCTCCACAGCCCATGAATGAATGAAAAAAATAACATTCTGCATTTCCAGTTGATTTATTTTCTATTATGTTTTGCCTCAATTTTTTTTTAAACTGACATTGCTTAAAGTGGTACCTCATTGGTGTTCTAGATTGTGTTTGAAGTAAATTTATAAGATTAGCTTCCGTTTAGGATGAGTGCCACCATTCCTTGTTGGATTCTGTAATATATTGTCGGTTGGCAGTGGAAGGCAGACATGTTAGCATTGTGTTTTGATTTGATTTGGATTTGGTTTGATTTAGTATTATCACATGTATTAGTATACAGTGAACAGTATTGTTTCCTGTATGCTATGCAGACAACGCATACCGTACGCAGGGAAGGAAGGAGAGGCTGCAGAATGTAATGTTAGACACATAGCTAGGGTATAGAGAAAAGATCAATTTAATACGAGGTAGGTCCATTCAAATGTCTGATGGCAGTAGGGAAGCAATTGTTCTTGAGTTGGTTCGTACGTGACCTCAAACTTTTGTATTTTTTTCCTGGCGGAAGATGGTGGAAGAGAGTATGTCCAGAGTGAGTTGGGTCCTGAATTATGCTGGTTGCATTTCCGAGACAACGGGAATTGTAGACAGTCAATGGATGGGAGGATGGTTTGCGTGATGGACTGGGCTACATTCACGACCTTTTGTAGTTTCCTGCGATCTTGGGCAGAGCAGGATCCATGCCAAGCTGTGTTATAAGCAGAAATAATGCTTTTAATGCTACATCTGTAAAAGTTGGTAAGAGTCGTAGGTGACATGCCAAATTTCCTTAGTCTTGTGAGAAAGAAGAGTAATGGGCTTTCTTAACAAGAGTGTCTGAATGGCGAGACCAGGACATATTCATGAGAATCTGGACACCTAAAAACTTGAAGCTCTCGACCCTTTCAACTTGGTTACCATTCATGTTCTCTTCTACGCTTCCTGAAGTCGATGATAATGTGTGTACCATGTGCGAAACAGGTTCACTGGGCTACTGGGTGGTCTCGGTCTGCACTGCAGATCATGCCCCACATGACCATCTCACAACTCGCGTTCTCGCAACACTCCCAAACAACCATCCTCCCAGGCTTCCTTCCGCAACGCAACATATTCCCCATCGGTGCACGGCACTGCGCCTTTGATCACCCCCCCCCCCCCCGATGCTGCCGCCCAGGGTACCTGTGGCTGACCCAATTCATGCCGCCGAATGCACTGCGACTCCCTCCGGCGCCCTCCTGTAGGGGTAACTTCGGACGACCCCGTTGGGCAGGCGACGCCCGGTTGCGTGGAAAGCTGTAGCCTTCCGTCCGCTGTCACTCTACGGAAGCACAGGCCATGATGAACGGTCCATGAAATGCGCACCATGAGGACTACCGTGTATACTGCGGCAGGGGCGGTCCGTGGCTGGACACTGCGGATGCTAGCCCGACCTCGGGGCCAATCCCCTAGCCACCACCCGTCACTACACGCTAAACCCGCACCTCACTGCACTCCCCCAACATCCTCTCGCCCCCCCTTTCCTCTCCCCGCTCCCCAGCCCGGCTTGGCCAGCCGCAGGACTAGCTCTACGCATTCGGTCCTCTGGGAATAGGTCCTTCCTCCTCTCTCACTCAGCACATGATACCTGTTTCCCGATTTTCAAAAGTACGGGAGAAACTCCCCGTTGGTAATTCCTCCTCGCCGAAGCTGAACATCCCGGGTGCCGCGAGATTAGAGGGTCAGAGCGTTAATGAAATGCCAACGGTCTTCACCGTCCGGGAGGGGTTAGAACGCATTGACCCCGCTGTCCAGGCACTGGACCCTGGCCTTCTGCGGGGCGCCTGGCGCTAGCCACAATTGTTGGCTCACGTGGGAATCTCCGCCCAATGGAGTTTCGGGATTGCGGTGTCACTGGACGAAGATCCCCTCCCACGTGCGGTGATCTGTTGACATGGTTGCTGATAATGTGTTGGAGATCCCGCTAATTGATGGGCAGAGTAATTGACACAATCCCAGTGAAGTGATCTGTGACTGGGGAGCCTCCAAGGTCTGTTGTCCTTTTTGTGAGGGCTAATCCTGAGTCGCTGCCGAGTCGATGAACAGTGTGTCGTGTTTTCGAGCGTGAAGATCGTCCCTCAGGGGGAATGATGATGAATAAAGGATATGATCAAGACGAAAGTAACTGGACACTTCTTCTGTCAGTGGTACTACCCCAATAATGGTTACATTTGAGCAGAAGGAAGGCAGGTTATCAGTCACATGGCTGTTGCCGAATGCCGTAAATATTCTTCTGAGTGTTCTGATCCGGCAGTACGCTCTTGTTCCAGAGAGTGATGTCTAAACCTGGTGGTCGCTGATCGCTGGGAATTTGTTTCATTCCTGGAGGGGAGAATAATTCTGTGCGGCTCTCATTCTGAGAGACGTGTCATTTGATTGTGCTGGGCAGATGATCGTGAACTGAGAGTACTTATTCATGAATTGCTGAATCAGGCTGGAGGGCTGATCCTGGGAGAAAGGCGATTGGTGGTGATGTCAAATTCCAAGAGGTGGATCTGAACCAGAAAGCCGAGCATTCATTGTGATTTCCACATCCCTAGATTGGAACCAACCCTGGGAACTGTGTCAATTCCCAACACAGCTCTGAGTCTCTAATTATCTGATCATGGATGATATTCAATACTGGGGAGCATGGGAAGGTAGTTTGCGTCTGACACATGGCCTGGATGGTTGGAAAATGGGGCACATTGTTCCATACCTGGTGGGTGTCAAAACCTGGAGAGGGCCTGTTGCTGGGATTGCATGCTGTGGGGAGGGTGGGGGGGTGAAGCTGGCGATAGCCGATTCCTGAGTATTGTTTGTTCGGGCGCCGTCTCCAGCGGCGCTGCTGTTGCTTTCCCTATCGTGGTAGACGATGTGGTCACGTGGCATTGGTGGTAATCGTTGCAAAATGCCGTAATCCTGCTGCCTGTTGCATCCACGGAAGACTCCTGTTCCAGCATGCGTAAATCTGATTTAGGATCTGATAATTTATTGGCGGGTCGATGGTTCGTCCAATGCCAAACGTTGCCGCCTTCGTATATACTTTGTTTTCCATTGTCAAAACGGGACCTGTCACAGTGAAACCTGTCAAAGAGATGAAATCGGATAGCCAATCTCATAAATCATTTGGGTTATTGAACGAGCGTTCAGCTGTACCGACAGGGCTGAGGTTGGGCTATTTACATTATGAACTCAGACCAAGGACCAATCCAGGCGGTTTGTGAAACTCAGATTCCTTTGTGCCTGATTCAGAAAAGGACAATGTGTTATCAGTAACTGGAAATATTTTCTCTCGTCTCTGTTTTACAGCTAATTTAATGGCAATTCTCATCCTGTCCCGGAGAAATTGTGGCCTTTCCGTCTGCGTCACTCGGTACCTCACCGCCATGGCAACGGCGGATCTTCTGGTCATTATCTTCGTGGTCATATTGACCATGATCAATGGTTATTATTTCCCAGTGAGTTTCCTGTACATCACCCCTGTGTGCAGTGGTAAAATTGTCCTGATTGGGGCAGCCACAGATTGTTCCGTTTGGTTCACCATAGCGTTTTCCTTTGATCGATTTGTGGCCATTTGTTGTCAAAAGCTGAAAACAAAATACTGCACCGGGAAAACAGCGACTGTGGTTCTAGCAACAGCTGGGATACTGTTATTTTTAAAGAACATTCCCTTCTACTTTACAATTCAACCTGCTTTCATATTCAACAATGTACCGTGGGGCTGTTTAACAAAGGCCAGAACGTATATTGATCCTGGATGGGTTGGATTTCAGTGGTTTGATAAGGTCACAACTCCTTTGCTCCCATTCTGTTTAATTCTGTTGTTAAACGCTCTGACAGTCAGACACATTGTTATGATCAGTCGGGTCCGTCAGGGACTGGTGACGCAGAGTAAGGGAAAAAATTACAGTGATCCAGAGATGGAAAGCAGAAGGAAATCTATGATTTTACTCTTCAGCATATCTGGAACCTTCATTCTCTTGTGGTCGGTCAATGTTATAAAATTCGTGTATATTAAAGTAATTGGATTATTTAATATCGGTGAATCTGCATATACATTAGAACGTGCTGCATCTATGTTGCTCAATTTAAATTGTTGCACAAACACATTTATTTATGTGGTAACTCAGGCCAAGTTCAGAGAACAAATCAAGTTAACGCTGAAATATCCGTTCAGAGCCATTGCACAGAGACTCAACCAATCCAGGAGCTCCGCCTGATGACTGACAGCCGGCTCAGCGAATCTGGCGTAACGCAGATCACGACGGTCTGCTTCAGCCAAGCAGAAATCTTTTTCCAATCACTGCGATAACCTTTCAATCAGATCTAATCATCCAGTCAGTAAACTTCACCTCAGCAAACCGTTGAATATGACCTGGTGAAATAAGGACTCATAAGCGAATCTGGCAATCTAAGAGAAACACCCGCAGATTAACGTCGCCGTTGAATGTGTCTGGAGTGTCCCAGCGACATTTTGTGATATCGGACAAACATTCGCCTTCCCATTGTCAATCGAGGTATTCGCAACTTGAAATACAAGGGATAGTGGTGGGGACTCCAGGAAAGTCACAACTTTAAAAATAATGTTTGTCCAGAGTAATGTACAGTCACATATTTCAACACACCGTCTTGTTTCTATGTTTCGAGATCGAATTAAATGGAATAAAATCTGGTAGCTAACGCAAAAAACTGCCTCGAGTTTCAAAGATTTTCAAGACATGAAGAATGTGAACACTTTCAGAAAGGCAGTGCGCCCTACCTAATTTATCAGTCAGAATTACAGTTTTGATTGGATAGTATGTCAATATTGTTCAAATGGCAAAATGTCCCAGTCGACAACAATCTGAGAATGGTCAGTAAATCTGTATTGATGAAGGTTCAGGTATAAATATCATTCACGCCAGTCCCACTCTTAAGTATAGCCTCATAAAATATCATGCATCGAAAAATGGAACATACGAGCAGTAGGACGCCATTCAGCCACTCGACACTGTTCCGCCGTTTAATGAGATCATGACCTGCAATAACCTAGCTCACCGTGCTTACCACGAATCAATACACTTCTGTGTACAATTGTTTAATGACTCCGCTTGCACCAGTTTTGCAGGAAGTGTGTTCTGTAGATGCATGAGCCTCTGAGTGTCACATAAATAAACGGCTCATCTCAATTCGAAAGGGGCAAGCACTTAATTTTAAACAGTGACAGCTAGTTCCTCATTGCCATGATATTTAGACAGATTGTAAATAGTTGATGTCCCGTGGCACGGTGGCACAGTGGTTAGCACTGCTGCCTCACAGACACAGGTCCCGGATTCAATTCCGGAGTTTGCACATTCTCCCCTTGTTTTTCCTCCCACAGTCGAAGATGTGCAGGTTAAATGAATTTGCCAGATTAAATTGCCCCTTCGTATCCAAAAAACGTTAGCTGGGATTACTGGATTACTGGGTTACGGGGATATGGTGGACGTGTGGGCTGCGGCAGGGTGTTACTGTCAAGGGCCGGTACAGAATCGATGGACCAAATGGATTCCTTCTGCACTGTAAGGATTCTATGTTTCTATTCTGATCCCTCTGGGACACCACAGGTTATATTTTGCCACCTGATAAAAATGTCCACTCTCCAAGTCCTGTAACCCTTCAGACTTCGAGCAATGGTAAAGTGTTTTACCCGAGAATGTTTTCAATTTCGTTTTATTATCCAAAATAAGCTTTGGCACGGTCCTTTTTGAATCGCCTCCTTGAAATCTGAGAAGAGGAGACGAACCGTTATCCATTATTCATTGTTCATTTGACATCCCCTAAATAACTCCTCAACGTTGCTAACAGAGGTTCTCACTTGTAAGAAATCAGACTGATTCTGCAGGAATGTCCTGAACTGGGCAAGCACCCCATTCCAAGTTAATAAATACCAACTTCTGATATTAACTGCAAAATAGATGTTAGGCTAACTGGTCTGTAGTTTCCTGCCTTCTGATATGGTGCCTTTTTGAATAATCGAGCTACATTTGCAAACTTCCAGCATAATGGAATCTTCTCCGAATCTCTGGAGGTTTGGATAATTAAAGGCAATGTACCAACTATCTCACTAGGTACTTACTTGAATAATCAAGAATGACTTGCATCGAGAGCCGGGCTCCTGCCAGCCTCCATCTCCAACAATTTACTCAATAGCACTCCTTTAATGTTGTTTTCCTGTGTTGCTCTCTCCCTTCCATGTCGTGAATAATTGCTGATTCTGGGGTGCTTCTTGTATCCTCCACAGGAAAACCTGCAGAAGGTAAATGTTCACTTCATTTTCCAAAGCAGGCTACTTTTCTAGGAGGAAATAATATTTTGTTTTTCATATTTGGGAACACTTTATTTGTTTTGCGTCGCTTTATCATGTACTTCAATGTTCCCTTATTAATATTCCAGTCCTCCTTTCATGTTACTATCATACCCTGTCCGATCTTCGGACCTGTCAACTGGCCTTCACAATTACGTGTTTATTTATTTCAGTTGCATGTTATCTTTAAACGATTAAGCTTTATATAATTACAAACAAATTCTGAAAAGTTTTAAATTTAAGGGGCAATTTAGCATAGACAGTCCACCTATCCTGCATATCTATTGGGCTGTGGGGGTGAAACTCACGCAGACACGAGGGGAATGTACAAACTCCACAAACACAGCATTGCAAACCACTGCGCCACCGTGAGGCCCTATTTACCCGAGTAAGTTAGACTGGATGTTGGGTCTTTCTGCTGGGTTTTTTCCCTGCCTTGCCGTGGTGGGTCTATTCTATGCTTTCAGAAATTCCCCTCAACCTGTGACACAACATTTTCACTGACTTATCCATTACACTGATTTGCCCATTTATTTTAACCAGCTCAGCATTCAAACCGTCATAACTCCTCTCATTTAAATTTAAAAACATAGCCTCAACACATTTTCTTCCCCTGACAATGAAGATAAAATTGAATCAAAAAATGTTCGCTGCTATCGAGGGGCCTCTTTCACTGTGAGATGTTTAATTATTTCCATCTGACGCCAGTTCCAGGTCCAGAAGAGCGCGCACTCTAGTTGAATTCAGAATATAATATTCAAAGAATCTGTTCAAACAGTTTCAATGAACCCTTCTTCTAAGTCTGTCTTTACGAATCTGAATTTTTCAGGATAAATACAAGTTTCTATCTCCATGATTATCGCTGTGCCTTTCTCTCCAGCTTCAATTCTCTTTTACATTATGCTGCATTCTACACTGTGGTTATTATTTGGGGGTGTTGTGCATGACACCACCAAGTGAATCATTGCCTTAATCATTTATCATCTCTAAACAAACCACTTTCATCTCTTGGGCTTCTGAACTAAGATCATCCCTCTCTAAAAATAATAGCTTATTGTCACAAGAAGGCTTCAATGAAGTTACTGTGAAAATACCCTAGTCGCCACATTCCGGCGCCTGTTCGGGGAGGCCGGTATGGGAATTGAACCCACGCCGCTGGCTTGTTCTGCATTAGAAGCCAGCTATTTAGCCCAGTGTGCTAAACCAGCCCCTCTACGCTGGTGATATCATCAGGAACCAGCAGAACCACTCCTTCACGTTATTCCCCCTTTATTTCCAGCAAACCCATCCTTCATTCTTCAATAATCCCGTCAAAATCATTGTCCCCCTTCCCACCATTTCTCCATAATGGCTATCGAATTTTGATTCTGTCTTGCAAGTCTGCTCTCAGTTCATCTGCTTTATTTCACATGTTCGGTCCATTCAGCTTCAAATCTTTTATTTTCATTGTTTTATTCTGCTTCATAACCTGTAGTCTCTCCTGCGAATTTGAACTCCCTATGCCTTGTTTTCACGGTCTGTGTTTCATTTCTCACAACAATACCTCCCTCCCTCTTGCTCGGTCCCTGATTTACCGCCTAATCCAAACTTCGATGAGATGCCACCATTGCTGCGTTTTAAACCCTCGCATCTCCCCTTGTTATGCTGTTCACAAGAACTCCGACCCCAACATGGTCCCTGTATACAAAGTTATAACGGTAAAAATACAAATTCTTCAGTCAAGTTGGCAACATCCCACGTTTCGTAACTCATTTGATCCAGGTATTCATGTCTGCAAATTTCCAACAAGGCACCGTCTGCCGTGCACTGATCTGGCGTGTGGTAGCTTCCGATCAGACGGCATGACACTTTCAATTATATTTTCTGCCGTCGGGTTTCGCATTAATCCCAATCTCAGTCAAGCCAGTAGCCCGCATTATGCCATTGGATAAAATAAATATCAATGGAATAACTTATTTAAGGGTGTACCTATTTGTTAATTTGCCATCAATGACAGATCTATTGTCATGTTACGAACCAACACGTTCATTTAAACCTGGATAATGAAGAGCGGTGCAGAAACCCCAACAAGCACTCTCTCCTGCAGCCGTTCACCGGAATGGAAGACCGCCAGGAAACTCTCCAGAATCAAAACATCGCACTGTGCAGGGAGTGTATCAGGAAACAGTTCCAAAAGAGCATCTCGCGGAGCTCAGTGAGCGTCGCTCACATTTGTACGCATTTCATTATTCGTAAAACCACTGTCTTTACTCGAAAACGTGTTTCTTTTTAAAAAATAAATATAGAGTGCACAATTATTTTTTTTCCAAGGAGAAATTTAGCGTGGCAAATCCACCGACGCTGCAAATTTTTGGTTTGTGGGGGTGAAACCCACGTATACACGGGGAGAATGAGCAACTCCACACGGACAGTGAGCCAGGGGCGGGATTCGGATACGGGTCCTCAGCGCCTTAGGTTGAAGTGCTAACCACTGTGCCACGTGCCACCCCTGAAAACATCTTTCTGATCGATTTCAATTATCCTGACATAAAAGCTGTGAACCATCATAAAGAGGTTTTATTCAAAATTCTGAGGCTTTCTAATGGATTCAGAGGTCAATTTTGACCAGTGTGTAATTACATGTAGCTTCCAAATTCACTTACTGTGCAGATTTATTGGTAAAGTCATATCCCTCTTCCACAGGTCTGGCAAATAATGTGTGAATAATTGCAAAGCTGTTAGTTTCACATATTTGCTAGATCAGGGAGACTGTTTCAGATTGAGATTGCCAGACCATTGAACAGTTATGAAAATAATGTAAATGTGGTCGAAGATGGACCTTTCCATTTTGATGAGTAAAAGGAAAAGAGCTGAACCCACTCCTATTTCCTATTTTCCGTGGCACCTTTTAGAAACTGTCAAGATTTCAGTGCTAAATATCTTTCTTTTTAATTATTGTCACTGAAATTTAAACATTCATATCAAAAATGTGCAACACCACACAATAGTGATGCATGCATCAAAGTTTACAAGCAATGACATGAACCGCAATAGCTGAAATATAACATCAAGCAAGAAACAATGCCCGTCCCTCCCACACATAGATAACAGTGATCAGATTTTTAAAGCGCAAAGTAATGGGACACCATCTACCCCCTCCCCGTGAATCTGACCCTCTCCAGGTACAGGAAGTGCAATCAATCACCCAGCCTTATTGCTGCCCTGGCTGCGTCACTTGTCTCCAGCTCAACCATATCCAGCACCGGGCCAGCAGCGATACGATTGTCAATGCATCCATCCCGACCCGTCCTCAACACCAGCTAGTCCCACACGACACGTACAGCAACTAACAGGCATGATTTCAACTCAACCTTCAGGACTGCAGATATGTAGCGGAAAAAAAGACCGCCAAAGAAACACCCTCTTGGGAAAGAACCAGACAATGTGCGTGTGGTGAGCAGGATCTCCCAAACACAGCTCACACTTATCCTCGACCCCTTCAAAAATCTGCTGAACCTGACCCTGGTGAGGTGTTCGCTAAACACAAACTTGATACATACATAGATACAGAGAAGATAGGAGCAGGAGGAGGTCTTTTGGACCTTCGAGCCTGCTCCGCCATTCATCACCATAACGTCTGATCATCCAACTCAATAGACTAATCCTGCTTTCTCCCCATAGCCTTTGATCCCGTTCTCCCAAGTGCTATATCCAGCCGCCTCTTGAATATATTCAAAGTTTTAGCATCAGCTACTTCCTGTGGTAATGAATTCCACAGGCTCACCACTCTTTGTATGAAGAAATGTCTCCTTATCTCTGTCCGAAATGATTTACCCTGAATCC
Organism: Scyliorhinus torazame; assembly: GCF_047496885.1. NCBI lineage: Eukaryota > Metazoa > Chordata > Chondrichthyes > Carcharhiniformes > Scyliorhinidae > Scyliorhinus > Scyliorhinus torazame. The sequence goes on from NC_092729.1 coordinate 13,172,268, forward strand.
TCAGGCTGTGACCCCTGGTTCTGGACACACTCATCACTGGTAACATCTTTCCAGCATCTACTCTGTCTAGTCCTGTTAGAATTTTAAATGTCTCTCTGGGATCGCACCCTCATTCTTCCGAACTCCAGCAAGAACAATCCCAAGCTAGTCAATCTCTCCTCATATGACAGCCCCGCCATCCCAGGAATCAGTATGGTAAACATTTGCTGCCCTCCCTCGAGAGCAAGAACGTCCTTCATCAGAGGAGACAAAAATTGCACACAAGACTCCAAGTGTGTCCTCAGCAAGGCCCTGTATAATTGCAGCAACACATCCCTGCGTCTATACTCGAAACCTCTCACAATGAAGGCCAACATACCATTAGCCTTTTTTACCGCCTTGCATGGTTAACTTCAGCGAATTGTGCACAAGGACAGCCAAATCCCGCTGTACACTCCCCTCTCCCAATTTAGAACCATTCAGGTAGTAATCTGCATTCCTGTTTTTGCTTCTCAAGTGAATAACCTCACAATTAACGAAATTATACGACATCTACCATTGAGTTGCCCAGCCGTCCAACCTGTCCAGATCATGCTGTACGATCACTGCATCCTCGTTACAATTCACCCTCCCGCATAACTTGGTATCATCTGCAAACTTTGAGATGTTACATTCTATTCCCTCATCAAAATCATTAATATATATTGTGAATAGCCGGCGTCCAGCACCGACTATGGTACCCCACTAGTTACTGCCTGCCAATTTGAAAAAGGCCCCATCAATCCCTTCTCTTTGTTTCCTCTCTGCCAACCAGTTTTCCATCCACTTCAATACATTTCCCCCAATCCCATGCACTTTAACTTTGCACAATAATCTCCGATGCGGGACTTTGTCAAAAGCCTTCTGAAAGCCCAAATATACCACATCGACTAGATCCCCCTTGTCAACTGTACTGGTCACATCTTCAAAGAATTCCAACAGGTTTGGCAAGCATGATTTTCCCTTCATAAATCCATGCTGATTCTGAATAATCCTGCCACAGCTTTCTAAATGTTCCGCTATAAAGTCCTTGATAATGGATTCAAGCATTTTCCCCACGACCGACGTTTGGCTTCCTGGCCTTTCACGTCCTGCATTCTGTCTACCTCCCTTTTTGAATATCGGAGTGACGTGAGCTACCCTCAAATCTGCAGGAACAGTTTCAGACTCTATAGAACCCCGGAAGTTAACCACCAATGCATCCACAATTTTCAGAGCCACCTCCTTAAACGCTCTGGGATGCAATTCGTAGGCCCTGGTGATTTATATGCCTTTAATCCTATCAATTTCCCCAGCACCATTTCTCTACTAATGTCGATCTCCCTTAGTTCTTCCATCTCACTAAACCTTTCATTCTCCAAAATTTCTGCTATCTGATTTTTGTTCTCTTTTGTGAAGGGAAGAACCAAAGCATGTATTCATTGCTCAGCCATTTCTTTGTCCATAATTATGCATTAACTTCTTTCTGTCTCTCGGCGGCCCATATTTCTCTTTCCAATCTCTTCCTCGTCACAAATATATATAGTAACTCTTAGTGTCAATCTTTATGTTCCCTGCAAGTTTCATTTCATACTGAACTTTCTTCTTCTTAATCAATCCCTTTGTCCTTCTTTGCTGAATTCTAAACTGCTCCCAAATCATAGACTAATTTCTTGGCCAAGCTGTATGCTGCTTCCTTGTGTCGGGTGCTATTTCTAATTTCCTTTGTAAGCCATGGATTGGCCTGCTTACCACCTTTGATTTTGTGCCAGACAGGAATGAACAGTTGATGTAGGTGCAGGCAGAGAAATGGGTGACCACCAGAAAGGGCAGGCAGTCAGTGCAGGAATCCCCTGTGGTTGTCCCCCTCTCGAACAGGAAAACCCCTTTGGATACTGTCGGGGGGGATAGCCTATCAGGGGAAAACAGCAGCAGCCAGAGCAGTGGCACCACGGCTGGCTCTGATGTTCAGAAGGGAGGGTCAAAGCGCAGAAGAGTAATAGTAATAGGGGACTCTATAGTCAGGGGCACAGATAGGCGCTTCTGTGGACGTGAAAGAGACTCCAGGATGGTATGTTGCCTCCCTGGTGCCAGGGTCCAGGATGTCTCCGAACGGGTAGAGGGCATCCTGAAGGGTGAGGGCAAACAGGCAGAGGTTGTTGTACATATTGGTACTAACGACATAGGCAGGAAGGGGCATGAGGGTCAGCAGGAGTTCAGGGAGCTAGGCAGAAAGTTAAAAGACAGGACCTCGAGGGTTGTAATCTCGGGATTACTCCCTGTGCCACGTGCCAGTGAGGCGAGAAATAGGAAGATAGAGCAGCTAAAAACGTGGCTAAACAGCTGGTGTAGGAGGGAGGGTTTCCATTATCTGGACCACTGGGAGCTCTTCCGGGGCAGGTGTGACCTGTATAAGAAGGACGGGTTGCATCTAAACCGGAGAGGCATAAATATCCTGGCCGCGAAGTTTGCTAGTGTCACACGGGAGGGTTTAAACTAGTATGGCAGGGGTTTGGGCACGGGAGCAATAGGTCAGAAGGTGAGAGCATTGAGGGAGAACTACGGAATAGGGACAGTGTGGCTCTGAGGCAGAGCAGACAGGGAGAAGTTGCTGAACACAGCGGGTCTGGTGGCCTGAAGTGCATATGTTTTAATGCAAGAAGTATTACGGGTAAGGCAGATGAACTTAGAGCTTGGATTAGTACTTGGAACTATGATATTGTTGCCATTACAGCGACCTGGTTGAGGGAAGGGCAGGATTGGCAGCTAAACGTTCCAGGATTTAGATGCTTCAGGCGGGATAGCGGGCGATGTAAAAGGGGAGGCGGAGTTGCGCTACTGGTTCGGGAGAATATCACAGCTGTACTGCGAGAGGACACCTCAGAGGGCAGTGAGGCTCTATGGGTAGAGATCAGGAATAAGAAGGGTGCAGTCACAATGTTGGGGGTTTACTACAGGCCTCCCAACAGCCAGAGGGAGATAGAGGAGCAGATAGGTAGACAGATTTTGGAAAAGAGTAAAAACAACAGGGTTGTGGTGATGGGAGACTTCAACTTCCCCAATATTGACTGGGACTCACTTAGTGCCAGGGGCTTAGACGGGGCGGAGTTTGTAAGGAGCATCCAGGAGGGCTTCTTAAAACAATATGTAGACAGTCCAACTAGGAAAGGGGCGGTACTGGACCTGGTATTGGGGAATGAGCCCGGCCAGGTGGTAGATGTTTCAGTAGGGGGGCATTTCGGTAACAGTGACCACAATTCAGTAAGTTTTAAAGTACTGGTGGACAAGGATAAGAGTGGTCCTAGGATGAATGTGCTAAATTGGGGGAAGGCTAATTATAACAATATTAGGCGGGAACTGAAGAACATAGATTGGGGGCGGATGTTTGAGGGCAAATCAACATCTGACATGTGGGAGGCTTTCAAGTGGCAGTTGAAAGGAATTCAGGACCGGCATGTTCCTGTGAGGAAGAAGGATAAATGCGGCAAATTTCGGAAACCTTGGATGACGAGAGATATTGTAGGCCTCGTCAAAAAGAAAAAGGAGGCATTTATCAGGGCTAAAAGGATGGGAACAGACGAAGCCTGCGTGGAATATAAGGAAAGCAGAAAGGAACTTAAGCAAGGAGTCAGGAGGGCTAGAAGGGGTCACGAAAAGTCATTGGGAAATAGGGTTAAGGAAAATCCCAAGGCTTTTTACACGTACATAAAAAGCAAAAGGGTAGCCAGGGAAAGGGTTGGCCCACTGAAGGATAGGCAAGGGAATCTATGTGTGGAGCCAGAGGAAATGGGCGAGGTACTAAATGAATACTTTGCATCAGTATTCACCAAAGAGAAAGAATTGGTAGATGTTGAGCCTGGAGAAGGGTGTGTAGATAGCCTGGGTCACATTGAGATCCAAAAAGAAGAGGTGTTGGGTGTCTTAAAAAATATTAAGGTAGATAAGTCCCCAGGGCCTGATGGGATCTACCCCAGAATAATGAAGGAGGCTGGAGAGGAAATTGCTGAGGCCTTGACGGAAATCTTTGGATCGTCGCTGTCTTCAGGGGATGTCCCGGAGGACTGGAGAATAGCCAATGTTGTTCCTCTGTTTAAGAAGGGTAGCAAGGATAATCCCGGGAACTACAGGCCGGTGAGCCTTGCTTCAGTGGTAGGGAAATTACTGGAGAGAATTCTTCGAGACAGGATCTACTCCCATTTGGAAGCAAATGGACGTATTAGTGAGAGGCAGCACGGTTTTGTGAAGGGGAGGTCGTGTCTCACTAACTTGATAGAGTTTTTCGAGGAGGTCACTAAGGTGATTGATGCAGGTAGGGCAGTGGATGTTGTCTATATGGACTTCAGTAAGGCCTTTGACAAGGTCCCTCATGGTAGACTAGTACAAAAGGTGAAGTCACACGGGATCAGGGGTGAGCTGGCAAGGTGGATACAGAACTGGCTAGGCCATAGAAGGCAGAGAGTAGCAATGGAAGGATGCTTTTCTAATTGGAGGGCTGTGACCAGTGGTGTTCCACAGGGATCAGTGCTGGGGCCTTTGCTCTTTGTAGTATAAATAAATGATTTGGAGGAAAATGTAACTGGTCTGATTCGTAAGTTTGCAGACGACACAAAGGTTGGTGGAATTGCGGATAGCGATGAGGACTGTCGGAGGATACTGCAGGATTTAGATTGTTTGGAGACTTGGGCGGAGAGATGGCAGATGGAGTTTAATCCGGACAAATGTGAGGTTATGCATTTTGGAAAGTCTAATGCAGGTAGGGAATATACGGTGAATGGTAGAACCCTCAAGAGTATTGAAAGTCAAAGAGATCTAGGAGTACAGGTCCACAGGTCACTGAAAGGGGCAACACAGGTGGAGAAGGTAGTCAAGAAGGCATACGGCATGCTTGCCTTCATTGGCCGGGGCATTGAGTATAAGAATTGGCAAGTCATGTTGTAGCTGTATAGAACCTTAGTTAGGCCACACTTGGAGTATAGTGTTCAATTCTGGTCGCCACACTACCAGAAGGATGTGGAGGCTTTAGAGAGGGTGCAGAAGAGATTTACCAGAATGTTGCCTGGTATGGAGGGCATTAGCTATGAGGAGCGGTTGAATAAACTCGGTTTGTTCTCACTGGAACGAAGGAGGTTGAGGGGAGACCTGATAGAGGTATACAAAATTATGAGGGGCATAGACAGAGTGGATAGTCAGAGGCTTTTCCCCAGGGTAGAGGGGTCAATTACTAGGGGGCATAGGTTTAAGGTGAGAGGGGCAAGGTTTAGAGTAGATGTACGAGGCATGTTTTTTACGCAGAGGGTAGAGGGTGCCTGGAACTCGCTACCGGAGGAGGTGGTGGAAGCAGGGACGATAGTGACATTTAAGGGGCATCTTGACAAATACATGAATAGGATGGGAATAGAGGGATACGGACCCAGGAAGTGTAGAAGATTGTAGTTTAGTCGGGCAGCATGGTCGGCACGGGCTTGGAGGGCCGAAGGGCCTGTTCCTGTGCTGTCCATTTCTTTGTTCTTTGTTCTTTTGTTGCCATGGTTTATCCACTTCCATCGCTTTAAGTAACTCTCCCAACCTCTCTCCCTCACGCCTCATATCTTCATTGTTCCCTATATCAAGATTCAGCACCCTAGTCTCCGAATCAACTTCTTCACTCTCCATCTTGATAAAAAATTATATCATGTTGTGGTCTCTCATCCCCAAGGGGTCTCGTACAGCCAGATTGGCAATTACTCCCTTCTCATTACACTGTTCCAAATCTAAGATGGCCGGGTCTATAGTTGGTTACACCATATATTGGTCAAGAAAACCATCCCGTATACAGTCCGGGAATTCCTCCTCTCCGGCATTGTGGCTCCCACCTCACCACTGCAGTTTTGGATTCTATATGTGACACCCATTAATATCTTTTGTCCCTTGGCATTTCTCAACTGTACCCATACAGATTCCACATTGTCAGAGCTGAAATCCTTTCGCACTGCTGTGTTAATTTCGTCTTTATCCAGCAGCGGCACGCCACCATCTTTTCTTTTATACCCGTCCTTCCGAAATACTGAAAACCCTGGGATATGCAGTTCTCATCCCTATTCCCCCTGCAGCCATGTCTCCGTAATCCCAATGATGCCATATTCATTGATTTCTATTTGTGCGATTAGTTCACCCACTTCATTGGAAATGTTCTGTGCATTAAGGCACGGACTCTTTAAGTGTGGCTTTTTCACGAAGTTTTTCTTGCTCCCAATATTTTTCTCTATTGCCCTGTTTGAATTTTGCCCTCGGTTTCTCCACCCATCACTTTTCTTCTTCACTTTTCTACCTTTTGCTTTTGTCCGTGCTCCCTCTTTCTCTGTCTCCTTGCATAGGTGCCCATCCCCCTGGCATATTAATTTAATCGATCTCCAACCGCTCTAGCAAATACCCCCTAGGATATCAGTCCCAGTCCTGCCCAGGTGTAACCCGTCCAGTTTGTGCAGGTCCCACCGCCCCCCGAACCGGTCCCAATGCCCCAGAAATCTAAAACCCTCCCCCTGAAACCATCTCTTCAGCCACGTATTCATCCTATATATTCTGTCATTTCTACTCTGACTAGCACGTGGCACCGGTAGTAATCCTGTGACCCGATTACCTTTGAGGTCCGATTTCTTAATTTCCATCCTAATTCCCTGTATTCTGCTTGTAGGACCTCATCCTTTTTTTTAACCTATGTCGTTTAGGTGGGGACCTGGGTTAAGGGGATATGGTGGCGGTCTGGGCTTAAGTAAGGTGCTCTCTCCAAGGGCCGGCGTAGACATGATGCGCCGAATGGCCTCCTTCTGCACTGTAAATGTTATATTCTATGATCTCTGATTGCAGACAATACCATGACTAATTTCCTTTTCAATGTGACAGATCCCAGACTGACCAATTACTCCTGCCTGTGACTACTCGGTGCCATGACTAATTCTGCTCCCGAGTTACCAGCCCCTACCCTGACTAATTAACCACTATGGTGTTTAATGCCCCCTCCCTGTGAACAGCCCCTACCTTAGTTAATTCCTCCTGCCTGTGAACTTACCATTGCATGACTACTTCCCATCCTCTGTGAACAGCCGCTACACTGACTTATTCTCGTTTCCCTGTGAGCAGCTGCTTCCCTGACTTATTACCCTGCCTGTGAACAACCCCTACCCTGACTAATTCCCCTGCCAGTGAACAGCCCCTACCCTGACTAATTCCCCTGCCAGTGAACAGCCCCTACCCTGACTAATTCCCCTGCGAGTGAACAGCCCCTACCCCGACTAACTCCCCTGCCAGTGAACAACCCCTACCCTGACTAATTCCCCTGCCAGTAAACAGCCCCTACCCTGAGTAATTCCCCTGCCAGTGAACAGCCCCTACCCCGACTAACTCCCCTGCCAGTGAACAACCCCTTCCCTGACTAATTCCCCTGCCAGTGAACAGCCCCTACCCTGACTAATTCCCCTGCCAGTTAACAACCCCTACCCTGACTAATTCCCCTGCCAGTGAACAGCCCCTACCCTGACTAATTCCCCTGCCAGTTAACAACCCCTACCCTGACTAATTCCACTGCCAGTGAACAGCCCCTACCCTGACTAATATCCCTGCCAGTAAACAGCCCCTACCCTGAGTAATTCCCCTGCCAGTGAACAGCCCCTACCCCGACTAACTCCCCTGCCAGTGAACAACCCCTTCCCTGACTAATTCCCCTGCCAGTGAACAGCCCCTACCCTGACTAATTCCCCTGCCAGTTAACAACCCCTACCCTGACTAATTCCCCTGCCAGTGAACAGCCCCTACCCTGACTAATTCCCCTGCCAGTGAACAACCCCTACCCTGACTAATTCCACTGCCAGTGAGCAGCCCCTACCCCGACTAACTCCCCTGCCAGAGAACAGCCCCTACCCTGACTAATTCCCCTGCCAGTGAGCAGGCCCTACCCTGACTAATTCCCCTGCCAGTGAACAGCCCCTACCCTGACTAATTCCCCTGCCAGTGAACAGCCCCTACCCTGATTAATTCCCCTGCCAGTGAACTACCCCTACCCTGACTAATTCCCTTGCCAGTGAACAGCCCATACCCTGACTAATTCCCCTGCCAGTGAACAGCCCCTACCCTGACTAATTCCCCTGCCAGTGAACAGCCCCTACCCTGACTAATTCCCCTGCCAGTGAACAACCCCTACCCTGACTAATTCGCCTGCCAGTGAACTACCCCTACCCTGACTAATTCCCCTGCCAGTGAACAGCCCATACCCTGACTAATTCCCCTGCTAGTGAACAACCCCTACCCTGACTAATTCCCCTGCCAGTGAACAGCCCCTACCCTGACTAATTCCCCTGCCAGTGAACAGCCCCTACCCTGACTAATTCCACTGCCAGTGAGCAGGCCCTACCCTGACTAATTCCCCTGCCAGTGAACAGCCCCTACCCTGACTAATTCCCCTGCCAGTGTACAGCCCCTATCCAGACTAATTCCCCTGCCAGTGCACAGGCCCTACCCTGACTAATTCCCCTGCCAGTGTACAGCCCCTATCCAGACTAATTCCTCTGCCAGTGAACAGCCCCTACCCTGACTAATTCCCCTGCCAGTGAACAGCCCCTACCCTGACTAATTCCCCTGCCTGTGAACAGCCCCTTTCATGACTAATTCCCCTGCCCGTGAACAGCCCCTACCCTGACTAATTCCCCTGCCAGTGAACAGCCCCTACCCTGACTAATTCCCCTGCCAGTGAACAACCCCTTCCCTGACTAATTCCCCTGCCAGTGAACAGCCCCTTCCCCGACTAATTCCCCTGCCAGTGAACAGCTCCTACCCTGACTAATTCCCTGCCAGTGAACAACCCCTACCCTGACTAATTCCCCTGCCAGTGCACAGGCCCTACCCTGACTAATTCCCCTGCCAGTGAGCAGCCCCTATCCAGACTAATTCCTCTGCCAGTGAACAGCCCCTTCTCTGACTAATTCCCCTGCCAGTGCACAGGCCCTACCCTGACCAAATCACTGCCAGTGAACAGCCCCTTCCTTGACTAATTCCCCTGCCAGTGAACAGCCCCTTCCCTGACTAATTCCCCTGCCAATGAACAGCCCCTTCCCTGACTAATTCCCCTGCCAGTGAACAGCCCCTACCCTGACTAATTTCCCTGCCAGTGAACAGCTCATACCCTGACTAATATCCCTGCCAGTGAACAGCCTCTACCCTGACTAATTCCCCTGCCAGTGAACAGCCTCTACCCTGACTAATTCCCCTGCCAGTGAACAGCCTCTACCCTGACTAATTCCCCTGCCAGTGAACAGCCCCTTCCCTGACTAATTCCCATTCTTGTGAGCAGCACCTACATTGACGAATTTCACCAGTGCTTTGAACACCTACGCAGTCCAACAGTTCTACGAATTTTAGGTGTTGTCATCTTCTTAGGCAAATTCATACCTTTTCTATCAATCAGAACAACAGCTCTGAGAAACTTGATCAAAAAATCTACCTCTTTCGAATGGACAAGTGATCATCAAGCAGAGTGGCTTGATTGAAAATCGTAATTAACGACTGCACCTGTATTAGCATCTTTCGATCCAAATAGAAATACGAAAATTTCGACTGATGCGTGTCAGGACAGAATAAGAGCGGTACTGTTGCAAAAAGATTATAGATCATCTTGCGTTCCTGTTGCGTATGCCTTTAGTGCGATGAATGCAACAGAATGTCAATATGCTCAAATTGAAAAAGAGTGTCTTGGACTACTATCAGGCGTATTTGCCTCCTCGCTGGTGATGTCCTCTCGTTTTGGAATAGGATAGCCTTCCATCATGATGTTGTTGTTGAGATCCTTGGGGTATAATATATCCGTAGATCACCTGACGGTTTCTTCACGCAAACGACCGAACTGACCCAGTCAGTCGGTTCAGTGACTCTTGAAATAAATCCTTGTTGTTTTAGCCTTCCCAATTCTAGTCTTTATCTTTCTCTTCGTGGAGCATAAAATGTCCAACGAGGATGTAGCAAAGGTTTTGCATCCGTCCTTAACAAGATCTTATACTTGAATGCAAGTGTACTCATGTCTTTAAAGACACCTGCACTGAAGTTCTGTGATTCTATGATTAAATGGTCACTTTTGAGGAAGGAGTCATTTTCCAGCCTCCTATTACTGCAGAAAATGGTTGAAATGGTCCTTGTTTAATGTCGGATAGTGTTTTAATAATATCTGTTTCATTCTGTATACTGTTTAAATGGTCCTTGTTTAATGTCGGACATTGTTTTAATGATACCTGTTTTATTATGTATACTGTTTAAATGGTCCCTGTTTAATGTCGGACATTGTTTTAATAATCTTTGGGTTTTTTTGTGTGGATACTGTTTAAATGGTCTCTGTTTAATATGAGAAACTGTTTAAATGGCCATTTTTGCGGGGAGAGCACTATTTAAATCGGCTCTTTAACGTTATACCCTTTTTAAACAGTCTGTGTTGACTAGAGGTCACTATTTAAATATTCTCCGTTTAATGTAGGTCCAGGGCAGTATTTTAGTTCTCTCTGTTGAGTGTAGGACACGTTTTCAATCATCTCTTTTGAATGTAGGACTGTATTTAAATAGGCGCAGTTTAATGTAGGAAACTGGTTAATTGGTCTATTTAATGTGTGACAATGTTTAAATGACCTCACATTTTTAAGGTAGTTTGTATTTAATATCTTACACGGCTTAAATAGTCTCTGTTAAATTCAGGACACTGGTTTCATCAACTATTATTAAAATGGATATGTTTTTAATGTTAGTCTCCGCTTCATGTCGGACACACGTTCAAAGGTCGTTCATGGGATGTGGGCACCGCCGCCTGTGCCAGAATTTTCTGCCAATCCTAAATGTTGGGGCAGTTAAGAGTCAACAACATTGCTGTGGGTCTGAAGTCACATGTAGGCCGGACCAGGAAAAAGCGGCAGATTTCCTGTCTAAAGGACATTTGTGAACCAGATGGGTTTTTATGACAATAGACAATTGTTTCATGGTCACTATCAGACTTTCAGTGAATTCAAATGTCACCAACTGCCATGGTGGGACTTGAACCTGCGTCCCCAGAGCTTTACTTAGGCTCTACTGAGTCTTTGGTTAACTAGTCCAATGAAAATACCACTACGCCACCGCCTCCCCTCTACCCTTACAACATGTTGTCACTAACCGAATCTCGTCCCCATTCTCTCTTTGCATTCCGCACCCAGTGACAGTCATGCACATCTCTCCGAATCCTTTGTAAACACACTGAAAATCTTCCTTAGCACCTCATTCCTTCCCCACCCATTGAAATGATTTAAGTTCCCTTGACCCCTGTCACCGCCGCTTTCCTATCCACTGAAATGTTTCCCAGCACCATCTGCACTCACTGGAAATTCCCCTCACTATTCTTCTCCCTCCGACCGTTCAAAATATCTTGGAGCAAGATGAATCCATCTGTGACGCATAAAACCTCTTCCCCTCCAGAGGGAATATTGTTCAGTCCCCTAAAACCTTTCCCAGTCCTCTAATACCCTTTGCGGTAACCTGCAACCCAGCACGGTGCCCTGAACCCCACCATGGCGACTAGAAACCCTTCACGGTGTGCTGAACCCCGCCATGGCGACTAGAAACCCTTCACGGTGCCCTGAACCTCTCCATGGCGCCGAGACCCTTCACGTTGCCCTGCACCCCTCCATGGCGCCTAGAAACCCTTCAAGGTGCCCTGAACCCCTCCATGGCGCCTAGAAACTCATCAAGCTGTCCTGCACCCCTCCATGGCGCCTATAGACCCTTCAAGGAGTCCTAAAAAACCCCATGCCGTCGAGAAATCCTTCACGGTATCCGAAACCCTCCATGGCGCCCAAAGACCCTTCACGGTGCCCTGAACCCCTCCATGGCGCCTAGAAACCCTTCAAGGTGCCCTGCACCCCTCCATGGCGCCTCGAAACTCATAAAGGTGCCCTGCACCCCTCCATGGCGCCTCGAAACCCTTCAAGGTGCTCTGAACCCCTCCATGGCGCCTAGAAACTCATAAAGGTGTCCTGCACCCCTCCATGGCGCCTATAGACCCGTCAAGGAGTCCTAAAAACCCCCATGGCGCCTAAAAATCCATCACCGTGTTCTAACCCGCCATGGCGCCTAGAAACACTTCAAGGTGTCCTGAACCCCTCCATGCCGCCTAGAAACACTTCAAGGTGTCTTAAAGCCCTCCATGGCGCCGGAAATAACCCTTAACGGTGCCCTGAACCCATTCATGGCATCTGGAAACTCTTCACGATGTCCTGAATCCGTCCATGGCGCCCATAGACCCTTCACGGTGTCCTGAACCACTCCTTGGCGCCGAGAGACCTTCCCGTTTTCCGGAATCCCTCCATGGCACCTAGAAACCCTTCAGGGTGCCCTGAAACGCTCCATGGTACCCAGAGACCCTTCATTGTGCCCTGAACCCCTACCTAGCACCTAGAGACCTTCACTGTGCCCTGAACCCCTACATGGCACCTAGAGGCCCTCCACTCTGCCCTGAACCCCTACATGGTGGCTAGAAAATCTTCACACAGTACAGAGTTTCATCCCAAAGAAAAGAAAGGTTATCAGAGGGCGGGAATAGGCAGCCATGGCTGACAAAGGAAGTTAGGGAATATATCAAAGCAAAAGAGAAAGCCTATAATGTGGCAAAGAGTAGTGGGAAGTCAGAAGATTGGGAAGGCTACAAAAACAAACAGAGGATAACAAAGAGAGAAATAAGGAAAGAGAGGATCAATTATGAAGGTAGGCTAGCCAGTAACATTAGGAATGATGGTAAACGTTTCTTTAAATACATGAAAAACAAACTGGAGGCAAAAGTAGACATTGGGCCGCTCCAAAATGACGCTGGTAATCTAGTGATGGGAGACATGGAAATAGCTGAGGAACTAAATAAGTACTTTGCGTCAGTCTTCACAGTAGAAGACATGAGTAATATCCCAACAATTCAGGAGAGTCAGGGGGCAGAGTTGAATATGGTAGCCATCACAAAGGAGAAAGTTCTAGAGAAACTAAGAGGTCTAAAAATTGATAAATCTCCGGGCCCAGATGGGTTACCTCCTAGAGTTCTAAAGGAGATATCTGAAGAAATAGTGGAGGAGTTAGTTATGATCTTTCAAAAGTCACTGGAGTCAGGGAAAGTCCCAGAGGATTGGAGAATCGCTGTTGTAATCCACCTGTTCAAGAAGGGGACAAGGAAAAAGATGGAAAATTTTAGGCCAATTAGCCTAACCTCGGTTGTGGCAAGATACTAGGATCCATTGTTAAGGATTAGATTTCTAAATTCTTGGAAGTGCAGGGTCGGATTAGGACAAGTCCGCATGGATTTAGTAAGGGGAGGTCGTGCCTGACAAACCTGCTAGAGTTCTTTGAAAAGATAACAAATAGGTTGGACCATGGAGGGCCAATGGATGCTATCTATCTTGACTTCCAAAAGGCCTTTGATAAGGTGCCTCACGGGAGACTGCTGAGTAAAATGACCAAATGGTATTCGAGGCAAGGTACTAACTTGGATTGACGATTGGCTGCCAGGCAGAAGGCAGAGAGTTGGGATAAAAGGTTCTTTTTCGGAATGGCAACCGGTGACGAGTGGTGTCCCGCAGGGTTCAGTGTTGGGGCCACAGCTGTTCTCTTTATATATTAACGATCTAGATGACGGGACTGGGGGAATTCTGGCTAAGTTTGCCGATGATACAAAGATAGGTGGAGGGGCAGGTAGTATGGAAAAGGTGGGGTGGCTGCAGAAAGATTTAGACAGTTTAGGAGAGTGGTCCAAGAAATGGCTAATGAAATTCAACGTGGGCAAGTGCGAGGTCTTGCAGTTTGGAAAAAAGAATAGAGGCATGGACTATTTTCTAAACGGTGACAAAATTCATAATGCTGAAGTGCAAAGGGACTTGGGAGTCCTAGTCCAGGATTCTCTAAAGGTAAACTTGCAGGTTGAGTCCATAATTAAGAAAGCAAATGCAATGTTGTCATTTATCTCAAGAGACTTGGAATATAAAAGCAGGGATGTACTTCTGAAGATTTATACAGTATTAGTTAGGCCCCATTTAGAATACTGTGAGCAATTTTGGGCCCCATACCTCAGGAAGGACATACTGGCACTGGAGCGGGTCCAGCGGAAATTCACACGGATGATCCCAGGAATGGTAGGCCTAACATACGATGAACGTCTGAGGATCCTGGGATTATATCCATTGGAGTTTAGGAGGTTGAGGGGAGATCTAATAGAAACTTACAATATAATGAATGGCTTAGATCGGGTGGACGTAGGGAAGTTGTTTCCCTTAGCAGGGGAGACTAGGACCCGGGGGCACAGCCTTAGAATAAAAGGGAGTCACTTTAGAACAGAGATGTGGAGAAATGTCTTCAGCCAGAGAGTGGTGGATCTGTGGAATTCGTTGCCACAGAGGGCGATGGAGGCCGGGACGTTGAGTGTCTTTAAGACAGAAGTTGATAAATTCTTGATTTCTCGAGGAATTAAGGGCTATGGCGAGAGACCGGGTAAATGGAGTTGAAATCAGCCATGATTGAATGGCGGAGTGGACTCGATGGGCCGAATGGCCTTACTTCCGATCCTATGTCTTATGGTCTTCCGGTGCCCTGAACCCCTCCATGGCGCCTGAACACCCGTCAGGGTGCCCTGCATCCTTCCATGGGGCCTTGAAACCCTTCACGGTGCCCTGAACCTTTCCATGGCGCCTAGAGACCCTTATCCGTGTTGTGAAACACACCATGGCGTCTAGAAACCGTGAACGGTTCCCGGAAAACTTTTGTGGCGTCCTGAAAACATCCGCGGTGCCCTGAAAAGTGAATGCAAACCTCAGCACCCACTCAACAATTCCTCCACACTCTGATCTCCTGCACCATCCCCTGAATTATGATCTCAGCTTAGGAATCACTTCACCATCTTCTTACTCACCCACTAAATCCCTTCCCTATTTTCTGAATCAATTGCCGAGCTCCAGAACCATTTCCATGGTTACCTTCTATCACTTCCAGACCCCCAGCCCGTTCTCCATAGCCCAGTACTTGTGAGACATCCTTGCATGTAAATGGTCAGAGAGCTGATATTGTGATGATGTTGCCCCCTATCTTATCTCAGACCATTTGCACTGACCTCCCCATCCTTTCTCTGGAATGTTCACATCTGTGCCCAGCCTCAATTCAAACCGGACACCTTCGCTACAGACAGCCTGATCCTGAGGGTTAACAAGACATGAAGCAGTGACCAATGCAGTAAGATTTATTTCTGATTACAGGCCATTATCCAGACAGCAGGAATACAAGGTCAGGTGTTAGAGGAGTGAAGTAATCAATTAGCCTGTTTTCCAGGAAAGAAGCTTCCTTTCAGTGAGAACATGGAGATCCCGGGTTGATGGTCGCCCCTCACTGGATCATTCATCTTTACCTTCAATCCGATTTTGACCCATCATCGTTTCGGGAAGGGAGAAAGTCACGTGCCATCTTCTCAGTGATTGGCGGATCACTGTATCTGGCCACGGCTTTCAGCCGATGTTTTGGAATATAATACTCTAAAAGTAAAAGAAAATATGATGAAGGAACTAATTACGGGTTGTTCAGTCTGATGGAGAACAATGAGAAAACAGAAAGCAGAATCTCTCAGCCTGACAGGGACACACTCGGCATAAAGCAGCAACATTACGTTTGTGGTATATAATAATATTCTACAGATTACAGCCTCACACCCCAAGACTTGAATAAACTCACTCCGTCTCCCCACCTCCTGTTGTGCACAAACTCACTCACTCCCGCCACCTCCCGCTCTGTAGAAACTCACTCCCTCCACCTGCTGGTCTGTACAAATTCACTCCCTCCACGTCCTGATCTGTACAAACTCACTCCCTCAACCTACTGGTCTGGTACAAACTCCCTCCCTCCACCTCCTGGTCTGCACAAACTCACTCCCTTCACCTTCTCGTCTGATACAAACTCCCTTACTCCACGTCCTGGTCTGTACAAACTCACTCACACCACCTCCTGTTCTGTACAAACTCCCTCCCTACACCTCCTGGTCTGTACAAACTCACTCCCTCCACGTCCTGGTCTGTACAAACTCACTCCCTCCACCTACTGGTCTGGTACAAACTCCCTCCCTCCACCTCCTGGTCTGCACAAACTCACTCCCTTCACCTTCTCGTCTGATACAAACTCCCTCCCTCCACGTCCTGGTCTGTACAAACTCACTCACACCACCTCCTGTTCTGTTAAAAAACTCCCTCCCTCCACCTCCTGGTCTGTACAAACTCCCTCCCTCCACCTCCTGGTCTGCACAAACTCACTCCCTCCACATCCTGGTCTGCACAAACTCACTCCCTACACCTCCTGGTCTGCACAAACTCACTCCCTCCCTCCACCTCCTGGTCTCTACATACTCACTCCCTCCACCTCCTGGTCTGCACAAACTCACTCCCTCCATCTCCTGGTCTGCACCAACTCACTCCCTCCCTCCACCTCCTGGTCTGTACAAACTAACTCCCTCCACCTCCTGGTCTGATACAAACTCACTCCCTCTTCCTCCTGGTCTGTACAAACTCACTCACTTCACCTCCTGGTCTGTACAAACTCCCCCTCCCTCCACCTCCTGGTCTGCACAAACTCACTCCCTCCACCTCCTGGTCTGATACAAACTCACTCCCTCCACCTCCTGGTCTGTACAAAATCCCTCCCTCCACGTCCTGGTTTGTACAAACTGACTCATTCACCTCCTGGTGGGTACAATCTCCCCCTCCCTCCACCTCCTGGTCTGCACAAACTCACTCCCTCCACCTCATGGTCCGATACAAACTCACTCCCTCCATCTCCTGGTCTGTACAAACTAACTCCCTCCACCTCCTGGTCTGTACAAACTCACTCCCTCCACCTCCTGGTCTGTACAAACTCACTCGCTCCACGTCCTGGTCTGTACAAACTAACTCCCTCCATCTACTAGTCTGGTACAAACTCCCTCCCTCCACCTCCTGGTCTGCACAAACTCACTCCCTTCACCTTCTCGTCTGATACAAACTCCCTCCCTCCACGTCCTGGTCTGTACAAACTCACTCACACCACCTCCTGTTCTGTACAAACTCCCTCACTCCACCTCCTGGTCTGCACAAACTCACTCCCTCCACATCTTGGTCTGCACAAACTCACTCCCTCCTCCTCCTGGTCTGCACATACTCACTCCCTCCCTCCACCTCCTGGTCTGCACATACTCACTCCCTCCCTCCACCTCCTGGTCTGTACAAACTCCCTCCCTCCACATCCTGGATTGCACAAACTCACTCCCTCCACCTCCTGGTCTGTACAAACTCCCCCTCCCTCCACCTCCTGGTCTGATACAAACTCACTCCCTCTTCCTCCTGGTCTGTACAAACTCACTCACTCCACCTCCTGGTCTGTACAAACTCCCCCTCCCTCCACCTCCTGGTCTGCACAAACTCACTCCCTCCACCTCCTGGTCTGATACAAACTCACTTCCTCCACCTCCTTGTCTGTACAAAATCCCTCCCTCCACGTCCTGGTTTGTACAAACTGACTCATTCACCTCCTGGTCGGTACAAACTCCCCCTCCCTCCACCTCCTGGTCTGCACAAACTCACTCCCTCCACCTCATGGTCTGATACAAACTCACTCCCTCCACCTCCTGGTCTGTACAAACCATCTCCCTCCACCTCCTGGTCTGTACAAACTCACTACCTCCACCTCCTGGTCTGTTAAAATTCCCTCCCTCCACCTCCTGGTCTGTACAAACTCCCTCCCTCCACCTACTGGTCTGTACAAACTCCCTCCCTCCACATCCTGGATTGCACAAACTCACTCCCTCCACCTCCTGGTCTGTACAAACTCCCCCTCCCTCCACCTCCTTGTCTGCACAAACTCACTCCCTCCACCTCCTGGTCTGATACAAACTCTCTCCCTCCACCCCCTGGTCTGTACAAACTTACTCCCTCCACCTCCTGCTCTGAACAAACTCACTCCCTCCACCTCCTGGTCAGTACAAATTCTCTCCCTCCACCTCCTGGTCGGTACGAACTCCCTCCCTCCACCTACTGGTCTGTACGAGCTCCCTCCCTCCACCCCCTGGTCTGTACAAACTCCCTCCCTCCACCTCCTGGTCTGCACAAACTCCCTCCCTCCACCTCCTGGTCTGCACAAACTCACTCCCTCCCTCCACCTCCTGGTCTGCACAATCTCCCTCCCTCCACGTCCTGGTCTGTACAAACTCAATAACACCACCTCCTGGTCTGTACAAACTCACTCCCTCCACCTCATGGAGTTTGTATCAGAATACAAAATCCCTCCCTCCAGGTCCTGGTCTGTAGAAACTCACTCACTCCACCTCCTAGTCTGCACAAACTCCCTCCCTCCACGTCATGGTCTGCACAAACTCACTCCCTCCATCTCCTGGTCTGCAGCAACTCACTGCCTCCCTCCACCTCCTGGTCTGCACAAACTCACTCCCTCCACCTCCTGGTCTGATACAAACTCACTCCCTCTTCCTCCTGGTCTGTACAAACTCACTCACTCCACCTCCTGGTCTGTACAAACTCCCCCTCCCTCCACCTCCTGGTCTGCACAAACTCACTCCCTCCACCTCCTGGTCTGATACAAACTCACTTCCTCCACCTCCTTGTCTGTACAAAATCCCTCCCTCCACGTCCTGGTTTGTACAAACTGACTCATTCACCTCCTGGTCGGTACAAACTCCCCCTCCCTCCACCTCCTGGTCTGCACAAACTCACTCCCTCCACCTCATGGTCTGATACAAACTCACTCCCTCCACCTCCTGGTCTGTACAAACTAACTCCCTCCACCTCCTGGTCTGTACAAACTCACTACGTCCACCTCCTGGTCTGTTCAAATTCCCTCCCTCCACCTCCTGGTCTGTACAAACTCCCTCCCTCCACCTACTGGTCTGTACAAACTCCCTCCCTCCACATCCTGGATTGCACAAACTCACTGCCTCCACCTCCTGGTCTGTACAAACTCCCCCTCCCTCCACCTCCTTGTCTGCACAAACTCACTCCCTCCACCCCCTGGTCTGTACAAACTTACTCCCTCCACCTCCTGCTCTGAACAAACTCACTCCCTCCACCTCCTGGTCAGTACAAATTCTCTCCCTCCACCTCCTGGTCGGTACGAAATCCCTCCCTCCACCTACTGGTCTGTACGACCTCCCTCCCTCCACCCCCTGGTCTGTACAAACTCCCTCCCTCCACCTCCTGGTCTGCACAAACTCCCTCCCTCCACCTCCTGGTCTGCACAAACTCACTCCCTCCCTCCACCTCCTGGTCTGCACAATCTCCCTCCCTCCACGTCCTGGTCTGTACAAACTCAATAACACCACCTCCTGGTCTGTACAAACTCACTCCCTCCACCTCATGGAGTTTGTATCAGAATACAAAGTCCCTCCCTCCAGGTCCTGGTCTGTAGAAACTCACTCACTCCACCTCCTAGTCTGCACAAACTCCCTCCCTCCACGTCATGGTCTGCACAAACTCACTCCCTCCATCTCCTGGTCTGCAGCAACTCACTGCCTCCCTCCACCTCCTGGTCTGTACAAACTCACTCCCTCCACCTCCTGGTCTGATACAAACTCACTCCCTCTTCCTCCTGGTCTGTACAAACTCACTCACTCCACCTCCTGGTCTGTACAAACTCCCCCTCCCTCCACCTCCTGGTCTGCACAAACTCACTCCCTCCACCTCCTGGTCTGATACAAACTCACTTCCTCCACCTCCTTGTCTGTACAAAATCCCTCCCTCCACGTCCTGGTTTGTACAAACTGACTCATTCACCTCCTGGTCGGTACAAACTCCCCCTCCCTCCACCTCCTGGTCTGCACAAACTCACTCCCTCCACCTCATGGTCTGATACAAACTCACTCCCTCCACCTCCTGGTCTGTACAAACTAACTCCCTCCACCTCCTGGTCTGTACAAACTCACTACCTCCACCTCCTGGTCTGTTAAAATTCCCTCCCTCCACCTCCTGGTCTGTACAAACACCCTCCCTCCACCTACTGGTCTGTACAAACTCCCTCCCTCCACATCCTGGATTGCACAAACTCACTCCCTCCACCCCCTGGTCTGTACAAACTCACTCCCTCCACCTCCTGGTCTGTACAAACACTCCCTCTCTCTACCTTCTGGTCTGTACAGACTCATTCTTCCGTCCAACACCTGTTCTGTACAAAGTTACTCCCTCTCTCCACCTTCTGGTCTGTACAAACGCACTCCCTCTCTCCACCTTCTGGTCTGATACAAACACCCTCCCTCCACTTCCTGGTCTGCACAATCTCCCTCCCTCCACCTCCTGGTCTGATACAAACTCCCTCCCTCCACGTCCTGGTCTGTACAAACTCACTCACTCCACCTCCTGTTTTGTACAAACCCCCCCTCCCTCCACCTCCTGGTCTGCATAAACTCCCTCCCTCCACCTCCTGGTCTGCACAAACTCACTCACACCACATGCTGGTCTGTACAAACTCCCTCCCTCCACCTCCTGGTCTGCACAAACTCCCTCCCTCCACCTCCTGGTCTGCACAAACTCACTCCCTCCCTCCACCTCCTGGTCTGCACAATCTCCCTCCCTCCACGTCCTGGTCTGTACAAACTCAATAACACCACCTCCTGGTCTGTACAAACTCACTCCCTCCACCTCATGTAGTTTGTATCAGAAAACAAAGTCCCTCCCTCCAGGTCCTGGTCTGTAGAAACTCACACCCTCCATCTCCTGGTCTGCACAAACTCCCTCCCTCCACGTCATGGTCTGCACAAACTCACTCCCTCCATCTCCTGGTCTGCACCAACTCACTGCCTCCCTCCACCTCCTGGTCTATACAAACTCACTCCCTCCACCTCCTGGTCTGTACAAACTCCCCCTCCCTTCACCTCCTGGTCTGCACAAACTCACTCCCTCCACCTCCTGGTCTGATACAAACTCACTTCCTCCACCTCCTTGTCTGTACTAAATCCCTCCCTCCACGTCCTGGTTTGTACAAACTGACTCATTCACCTCCTGGTCGGTACAAACTCCCCCTCCCTCCACCTCCTGGTCTGCACAAACTCACTCCCTCCACCTCATGGTCTGATACAAACTCACTCCCTCCACCACCTGGTCTGTACAAACTAACTCCCTCCACCTCGTGGTCTGTACAAACTCACTACCTCCACCTCCTGGTCTGTTAAAATTCCCTCCCTCCACCTCCTGGTCTGTACAAACTCCCTCCCTCCACCTACTGGTCTGTACAAACTCCCTCCCTCCACATCCTGGATTGCACAAACTCACTCCCTCCACCTCCTGGTCTGTACAAACTGCCCCTCCCTCCACCTCCTTGTCTGCACAAACTCACTCCATCCACCTCCTGGTCTGATACAAACTCTCTCCCTCCACCCCCTGGTTGTACAAACTTACTCCCTCCACCTCCTGCTCTGAACAAACTCACTGCCTCCACCTCCTGGTCAGTACAAATTTTCTCCCTCCACCTCCTGGTCGGTACGAACTCCCTCCCTCCAACTACTGGTCTGTACAAACTCCCTCCCTCCACCTCCTGGTCTGTACAAAGACTCCCTCTCTCTACCTTCTGGTCTGTACAGACTCATTCTTCCGTCCACCACCTGCTCTGTACAAAGTTACTCCCTCTCTCCACTTTCTGGTCTGTACAAACGCACTCCCTCTCTCCACCTTCTGGTCTGATACAAACACCCTCCCTCCACACCCTGGTCTGCACAATCTCCCTCCCTCCACCTCCTGGTCTGATACAAACTCCCTCCCTCCACGTCCTGGTCTGTACAAACTCACTCACTCCACCTCCTGGTCTGTACAAACCCCCCCCCCCCTCCCTCCACCTCCTGGTCTGCATAAACTCCCTCCCTCCACCTCCTGGTCTGCACAAACTCACTCACACCACATCCTGGTCTGTACAAACTCCCTCCCTCCACCTCCTGGTCTGCACAAACTCCCTCCCTCCACCTGCTGGTCTGCACAAACTCACTCCCTCCCTCCACCTCCTGGTCTGCACAACCTCCCTCCCTCCACGTCCTCTTCTGTACAAACTCAATAACACCACCTCCTGGTCTGTACAAACTCACTCCCTCCACCTCATGGAGTTTGTATCAGAATACAAAGTCCCTCCCTCCAGGTCCTGGTCTGTAGAAACTCACTCACTCCACCTCCTCGTCTGCACAAACTCCCTCCCTCCACGTCATGGTCTGCACAAACCCACTCCCTCCAGCTCCTCGTCTGCACAAGCACACTCCCTCCACCTCGTGGTCTGATACATACTCCCTCCCTCCACCTACTGGTCAGTACAAAGTCACTCTCTCCACCTCGTGGTCTGTACAAACTCACTCCCTCCCTCCACCACCTGGTCTGTACAAAGTCACTCCCTCTCTCCACATTCTGGTCTGTACAAACTCCCCCTCCCTCCACCTCCTGGTGTGCACAAACTCACTCCCTCCACCTCCTGGTCTGCACAAACTCACTCCCTCCACCTTCTGGTGTGTACAAAGTCACACCCTCCACCTCCTGGTCTGTACACACTCACTCCTTCCGCATCCTGGTCTGCACTAACTCACTCACTCCACCTCCTGGTCTGTACAAACTCCGTCCCCTCCACCTCCTGTTCTGTACAAACTCCATTCCTCAACCTCCTGGTCTGCACAAACTCACTCCCTCCACCCCCTGGTCTGCACAAACTCACTCCCTCCACCTCCTGGTCTTATACAAACTCCCTCCCTCCACCTCCTGTTCTGTACAAACTCCATTCCTCTACCTCCTGGTCTGCACAAACTCACTCCCTCCACCTCCTGGTCTGATACAATCTCCCTCCCTCCACCTACTGGTCTGTACAAACTCACCCTCCACCTTCTCGTCTGTACAAACTCCCCCTCCCTCCACCTAGTGGTCTGTACAAACTCACTCCCTCCACCTCCTGGTCTGTACAAATACTCCCTCTCTCTACCTTCTGGTCTGTACAAACTGACTCCCTCCGTCCACCACCTGGTCTGTACTAAGTCAATCCCTCTCTCCACCTCGTGGTCTGTACAAACGCACTCCCTCTCTCCACCTTCTGGTCTGTACAAACGCACTCCCTCTCTCCACCTTCTGGTCTGTACAAACTCACTCCCTCCCTCCACATCCTGGTCTGTACAAACACACTCCCTCCGTCCACCTCCTGGCCTGTACAAACTGACTCCATCCCTCCACCTCTTGGTTGTGTACAAACGAATTCCTTCCCTCCCACCCTCTCCTTTTCCTGTACAGACTCACACCCGCCCTGTCTCCCACACACCGTCTTCTACAGACTCCGCTCCTCCCTCCTACTCACTGAACTGCACAGAATAATTTCCCTCCCTCTCTATGATTTAAAGTGATCCTCGCTCAATATCGACCTCCCACTTTCTGCCCTAGACAGATTTTGTCTTTCTAACTCTCTGATGTCTGCAGAATTACTCCCTCTCTCACACTCCCTGGCCAATACGCAACCGGTCCCTCCATTCCACTTCCTGTCCTACACAGACTCCCTCCCACCCGCCAGTCTGCGCAGATTCACTCACTCCCTCTGTCCCACTTCCTGCTGTGTTCAATCCTACTCCCTCACTCCCCCTCTCCGGTCTGTTGGTTTTCTCTCTGAACTGCAGAGCATCTCTGTGCGTTGCCTCAGGATGGAGAACACCACCCCCACTATTCAGGAACACAGAGAATAAAACTTATATTTAGAGAACTGTTCGCAGCACCCAAAGAATCAAAACAGTTTCAGTGACAAGGGACGTTTACTCAAGGACCAACAATGTTTACTCCAAAAACAGTGCGGTCAGTCATTTCACAGAATATCTCACAAAATAGAAAATTAGATGTGACGGATGTAGAGTTTCTGTTTGCCTTCGTGCAGAGAGTGATGTTGGTGCACAACAATGCGAGAACCCCAGCTCCACACAGAATAACCACAGCATAACCTATATATTCCCTCTCCGACGAAGAGGTCGACAGGGTAACCATTTGCTGCTTCCTCCAGAACACCACACTTCCGCAGTGCTGAGCCCCATCTTTGCAGTGGAATATCAGCCCACAACAATGCAGCAGTCACACAGTGCTGAGCCCCATGTGCTGGAGTGAGACATCAATAAAAAACAATGCAGCGCTCCCGCAGTGCTGAGCCCCATGTACTGGAGTGAGACATCAATCCACAACAATGCAGCGCTCCCGCTGTGAGACATCAATCCACAACAATGCAGCAGTGACACAGTGCTGAGCTCCATGCATTAGACTGGGACATCAACCCTCAATAATGCAACGCTCCCGCAGTGCTGAGCTCCGAGTTCTGGAGGGGGCATCTGCTTAAACAGTGCTGCACTCTGCTGAACGTCATGTACTGAATTGGAGCATTAACACACATCAGTGCAGCACTCGCGCAGTGCTGAGCTTCATGTACTGGAGTGGACATTAACCCACAACAGTGCAGCGTTCGCGCGATGCTGAGCTCCAAGTATTTGAGTGAAACATCAAGACACAACAGTGCAGCGCTCTCGCAGTGCTGAGCTCCGTGTTTTAGACTGGGACATCAACCCTCAATAATGCAACGCTCTCGCAGTGCTGAGCTCCGAGTTCTGGAGGGGGCATCTGCTTAAACAGTGCTGCACTCTGCTGAACGTCATGTACTGAATTGGAGCATTAACACACATCAGTGCAGCACTCGCGCAGTGCTGAGCTTCATGTACTGGAGTGGACATTAACCCACAACAGTGCAGCGTTCGCGCGATGCTGAGCTCCAAGTATTTGAGTGAAACATCAAGACACAACAGTGCCGCACTCCCGCAGTGCTGAGCTCCATGTACTGGTGTGGGACATCAATCCACATCAGTGCAGCGTTCTCGCAGTGCTGAGCTCCATGTACTGGTGTGGGACATCAATCCACATTAGTGCAGCGTTCTCGCAGTGCTGAGCTCCATGTACTGGTGTGAAACATCAAGACACAACAGTGCCGCACTCCCGCAGTGCTGAGCTCCATGTACTGGAGTGGAACATCAATCCACAACAGTGTAGCGTTCTCGCAGTGCTGAGCTACATGTACAGTAGTGAAACATCAACCCCCAACAGTGCAGCACTCCCGCAGTACTGAACTCTAAGTACTTGAGTGAAACATGAAGACACAACAGTGCCGCACTCCCGCAGTGCTGAGCTCCATATCCTGGAGTGGAACATCAATATACAACAGTGCAGAATTCCCGCAGTGCTGAGCGCCGTGCGCTGGTGTGTGATCTCAACCCACAACAATGCAGCACTTGCGCAATGCTGAGCTCCATGTACTGGAGCGGGACATCAAACCACAACAGTGCAGCATTCCCTCAGTGCTCAGCTCCATGTACTGGACTGGGACACCAACCACAACAGTGCAGCATTCCCGCAGTGCTCAGCTCCATGTACTGGGCTGTGACACCAACCACAACAGTGCAGCATTCCCGCAGTGCTCAGCTCCATGTACTGGACTGGGACACCAACCACAACAGTGCAGCATTCCC
The DNA here is from genome assembly GCF_047496885.1 of Scyliorhinus torazame. NCBI lineage: Eukaryota > Metazoa > Chordata > Chondrichthyes > Carcharhiniformes > Scyliorhinidae > Scyliorhinus > Scyliorhinus torazame. Next base: position 13,197,787 of record NC_092729.1, read on the forward strand.
GCAGTGCTCAGCTCCATGTACTGGACTGGGACACCAACCACAACAGTGCAGCATTCCCGCAGTGCTCAGCTCCGTGCACTGGTGCGGGACATCAAACCACAACAGTGCAGCATTCCCGCAGTGCTCAGCTCCATGTACTGGACTGGGACACCAACCACAACAGTGCAGCATTCCCGCAGTGCTCAGCTCCATGTACTGGACTGGGACACCAATCACAACAGTGCAGCATTCCCGCAGTGCTCAGCTCCATGTACTGGACTGGGACATCAAACCACAAGAAAGCAGCATTCCCGCAGTGCTCAGCTCCATGTACTGGACTGGGACACCAACCACAACAGTGCAGCATTCCCGCAGTGCTCAGCTCCATGTACTGGACTGGGACACCAACCACAACAGTGCCGCATTCCCGCAGTGCTCAGCTCCATGTACTGGACTGGGACACCAACCACAACAGTGGAGCACTCCCGCAGTGCTCAGCTCCATGTACTGGACTGGGACACCAACCACAACAGTGGAGCACTCCCGCAGTGCTCAGCTCCATGTACTGGACTGGGACACCAACCACAACAGTGCAGCATTCCCGCAGTGCTCAGCTCCATGTACTGGACTGGGACACCAACCACAACAGTGCAGCATTCCCGCAGTGCTCAGCTCCATGTACTGGACTGGGACACCAACCACAACAGTGCAGCATTCCCGCAGTGCTCAGCTCCATGCACTGGACTGGGACACCAACCACAACAGTGCAGCATTCCCGCAGTGCTCAGCTCCATGTACTGGACTGGGACACCAACCACAACAGTGCCGCATTCCCGCAGTGCTCAGCTCCGTGTACTGGACTGGGACACCAACCACAACAGTGGAGTATTCCGCAGTGCTCAGCTCCGTGCACTGGGCTGTGACCTCAAACCACAAACATTCATCAACTCCCAATTTAGACAAAAACTGGCCCCAGTTATTGACAATGAATCATTTCACCCCTTGTCATATTTATTTAATCCACCTTCTCACCCCCCACATTATTATGAAAGGGGAGAGTTAATCCAGCTGAATGCATCTGGTTCAATCTATTTTTAACGCTCTACCCATTGATATTTTTCTTTTTGCTTTATTCTTCCGTGTGATATGGGCATTGTTGGCACGACCAGCATTTGTTTCCCATCCCCTGCACTTAGTTGCTGAGGGCCTTGCCAGACCATTCAAGTTGGTCTGGAGTCACGGGTCGGCCAGTGCGGCCCAGGAGATGACTCAACCAGATGGGTTTTAAAAGCAGCGACAATGATTTCATAATGCTGATAAGATTCAAATTCCATCGCCTGCCGTGGAAGAATTGGAAACCCGTTTCTCGGGATTGCGCGTTCAGTAACTATACCACATCTCATAATGAAAAGGTCCCACCTGTCTGGGGACTTTTGCAATAGAAAACTTCAGCCTCGCTTCTAATTCCCCATTTCTACATCTGAGACTAGACAATTAGTGTGGGGAGAAAGGGCCTGAAGGAGACCCTGACTCTATCCTCACACACAGTCCACACTCTCACAATCTGTATCAGATGTCAGTGATCGGGAGCAGCAAGTGTGAATAAGGCAATGAGGACAATTTTTGGGTTTTCTATCCAGATCAATGATCCCATTGAGACCCAGCAACGTCACCCCGCCCAGTAATTTCTGTTCTCAATATTGGCCTGTGTGGATCAGATCCCAACACCAACAAGCCTCACGAAGCGCTCAGACAGTCAGGAAACCACCAGAGAATTACTGAAGGAGATAGCTTGGAGTGAATTCTTCAGTTTGTTTTCGAATCTCACAATCTCTTAACCAATCAAACCATTACACTTCAAGAAAATGCAATCGATTTAAAATTAAGCGGTATGAACTCCAGCTGCTTTTGTATTGGCGAAATTTACAGATTCTTACTTCCTTTCTTGCTTGCTTTCGCTCCAGTAGGATTGTGCTGAGTCAGCACTAGAAGTACAAGCACCAGGAACAGCGCTTTCTGCATCTTCGCTGGGGTCTGTCAGAGTTACGGTCAGAACGCTGGTAGATCTCCTCTCTATCTACTCACGTAGTTATGTTGCGTTTATAATCACACGAGCGGGCGTGCCTGGTTTCTGGTGATGTCATTTGAAAATTTGTTTTCCTGCGTGGTGCCTTATTTCTATGAATGTCGCCTTCAGCAAAACGATACCCACACACCGATTCAGCCGAACAATTCAAAGGGATCTGCAGTGAATCTCGCTTCTGTTCCACCTGGTGTGAGCCTGTTGCTGACAGCCTTTCCGTCGTCCTTCAGGCAGCTGTGCTTAGAGTGCACATAGACATATACTGCCTGTAAAAATCTTCATGGATTTGGATGAACTGCCATTTTTGGGAAGGGTAAGAGCACATCTGATTTTAGAATTCCTATCTCGGTGGATACGGCTATCTACATATGCTATCCATGTGCAGGTCCAGACATTGTGGGCACTCTTCATAATTGAGACATTATTTCCGTACACTCTCTCCCTGTAACTTTTGTGAAAATCCATCACCTCACATCTCTCTGTTTTATTTTCCAGCTGCCTCTTCCCTGTCCATTCTGCTGCCCCATGGATATCGTTTTGCAAGTGAATGGCATTATCCTCAGTGTTTGACTATTGCATCTTTCCATGACCAATTCGATACCCACCCCTTCCTGATCCCCATCCCGTCATATCACACACACATAAACAGCACAAAGTTTTCCCACATTAACGAGTGCAGATGTTGAAGTTGGTGAATTAATGCGGTCGCGGTGCAGAGGAAAATCAGCGATCACGTAACCAGGCCGCAGTATCGAAACCACTGTGCTTGTGACCAACGGGGCAGCAGGAAAACACAGACAGAAGCGACTCTCTGACAAAGTGCTGCAGTGAAAACTCAGACAGAAGCTGCTCTCTGTCTCAGTGCTGCAGTGAAAGCTCAGACAGAAGCTGCTCTCTGTCTCAGTGCTGCAGTGAAAGCTCAGACAGAAGCTGCTCTCTGTCTCAACGCTGCAGTGAAAGCTCAGACAGAAGCTGCTCTCTGTCTCAGTGCTGCAGTGAAAGCTCAGACAGAAGCTGCTCTCTGTCTCAGTGCTGCAGTGAAAGCGCAGACATAAGCTGCTCTGTGTCTCAATGCTGCAGTGAAAGCTCAGACAGAAGCTGCTCTCTGTCTCAGTGCTGCAGTGAAAGCTCAGACAGAAGTTGCTCTCTGTCTCAGTGCGCAGTGAAAGCTCAGACAGAAGCTGCTCTCTGTCTCAGTGCTGCAGTGAAAGCTCAGACAGAAGCTGCTCTCTGTCTCAGTGCTGCAGTGAAAGCTCAGACAGAAGCTGCTCTCTGTCTCAGTGCTGCAGTGAAAGCTCAGACAGAAGCTGCTCTCTGTCTCAGTGCTGCAGTGAAAGCTCAGAGAGAAGCTGCTCTTTGTCTCAATGCTGCAGTGAAAGCTCAGACAGAAGCTGCTCTCTGTCTCAGTGCTGCAGTGAAAGCTCAGGCAGAAGCTGCTCTGTGTCTCAGTGCTGCAGTGAAAGCTCAGACAGAAGCTGCTCTCTGTCTCGGTGCTGCAGTGAAAGCTCAGACAGAAGCTGCTCTCTGTCTCAGTGCTGCAGTGAAAGCTCAGACAGAAGTTGCTCTCTGTCTCAATGCTGCAGTGAAAGCTCAGACAGAAGCAGCTCTCTGTCTCAGTGCTGCAGTGAAAGCTCAGACAGAAGCTGCTCTCTGTCTCAGTGCTGCAGTGAAAGCTCAGACAGACGCTGCTCTCTGTCTCAGTGCTGCAGTGAAAGCTCAGACAGAAGCTGCTCTCTGTCTCAGTGCTGCAGTAAAAGCTCAGACAGAAGCTGCTCTCTGTCTCAGTGCTGCAGTGAAAGCTCAGACAGAAGCTGCTCTCTGTCTCAATGCTGCAGTGAAAGCTCAGACAGAAGCTGCTCTCTGTCTCAATGCTGCAGTGAAAGCTCAGACAGAAGCTGCTCTGTCTCAGTGCTGCATTGAAAGCTCAGACAGAAGCTGCTCTCTGTCTCAGTGCTGCAGTGAAAGCTCAGACAGAAGCTGCGCTCTCTGTCTCAGTGCTGCAGTGAAAGCTCAGACAGAAGCTGCTCTCTGTCCCAGTGCTGCAGTGAAAGCTCAGACAGAAGCTGCTCTCTGTCTCAATGCTGCAGTGAAAGCTCAGACAGAAGCTGCTCTGTCTCAGTGCTGCATTGAAAGCTCAGACAGAAGCTGCTCTCTGTCCCAGTGCTGCAGTGAAAGCTCAGACAGAAGCTGCTATCTGTCGCAGTGCTGCAGTGAAAGCTCAGACAGAAGCTGCTCTCTGTCTCAGTGCTGCAGTGAAAGCTCAGACAGAAGCTGCTCTCTGTCTCAGTGCTGCAGTGAAAGCTCAGACAGAAGCTGCTGTCTATCTCAGTGCTGCAGTGAAAGCTCAGACAGAAGCTGCTCTCTGTCTCAGTGCTGCAGTGAAAGCTCAGACAGAAGCTGCGCTCTGTCTCAGTGCTGCAGTGAAAGCTCAGACAGAAGCTGCTCTCTGTCTCAGTGCTGCAATGAAAGCTCAGACAGAAGCTGCTCTCTGTCTCAGTGCTGCAGTGAAAGCTCAGACAGAAGCTGCTCTCTGTCTCAGTGCTGCAGTGAAAGCTCAGACAGAAGCTGCTCTCTGTCTCAGTGCTGCAGTGAAAGCTCAGACAGAAGCTGCTCTCTGTCTCAGTGCTGCAGTGAAAGCTCAGACAGAAGCTGCTCTCTGTCTCAGTGCTGCAGTGTAAGCTCAGACAGAAGTTGCTCTCTGTCTCGGTGCTGCAGTGAAAGCTCAGACAGAAGCTGCTCTCTGTCTCAGTGCTGCAGTGAAAGCTCAGACAGAAGTTGCTCTCTGTCTCAATGCTGCAGTGAAAGCTCAGACAGAAGCTGCTCTCTGTCTCAGTGCTGCAGTGAAAGCTCAGACAGAAGCTGCTCTCTGTCTCAGTGCTGCAGTGAAAGCTCAGACAGAAGCTGCTCTCTGTCTCAGTGCTGCAGTGAAAGCTCAGACAGAAGCTGCTCTTTGTCTCAATGCTGTAGTGAAAGCTCAGACAGACGCTGCTCTCTGTCTCAGTGCTGCAGTGAAAGCTCAGACAGAAGCTGCTCTCTGTCTCAGTGCTGCAGTAAAAGCTCAGACAGAAGCTGCTCTCTGTCTCAGTGCTGCAGTGAAAGCTCAGACAGAAGCTGCTCTCTGTCTCAATGCTGCAGTGAAAGCTCAGACAGAAGCTGCTCTCTGTCTCAATGCTGCAGTGAAAGCTCAGACAGAAGCTGCTCTGTCTCAGTGCTGCATTGAAAGCTCAGACAGAAGCTGCTCTCTGTCTCAGTGCTTCAGTGAAAGCTCAGACAGAAGCTGCGCTCTCTGTCTCAGTGCTGCAGTGAAAGCTCAGACAGAAGCTGCTCTCTGTCCCAGTGCTGCAGTGAAAGCTCAGACAGAAGCTGCTCTCTGTCCCAGTGCTGCAGTGAAAGCTCAGACAGAAGCTGCTCTCTGTCTCAGTGCTGCAGTGAAAGCTCAGACAGAAGCTGCTCTCTGTCTCAATGCTGCAGTGAAAGCTCAGACAGAAGCTGCTCTGTCTCAGTGCTGCATTGAAAGCTCAGACAGAAGCTGCTCTCTGTCCCAGTGCTGCAGTGAAAGCTCAGACAGAAGCTGCTATCTGTCGCAGTGCTGCAGTGAAAGCTCAGACAGAAGCTGCTCTCTGTCTCAGTGCTGCAGTGAAAGCTCAGACAGAAGCTGCTCTATGTCTCAGTGCTGCAGTGAAAGCTCAGACAGAAGCTGCGCTCTGTCTCAGTGCTGCAGTGAAAGCTCAGACAGAAGCTGCTCTCTGTCTCAGTGCTGCAATGAAAGCTCAGACAGAAGCTGCTCTCTGTCTCAATGCTGCAGTGAAAGCTCAGACAGAAGCTGCTCTCTGTCTCAGTGCTGCAGTGAAAGCTCAGACAGAAGCTGCTCTCTGTCTCAGTGCTGCAGTGAAAGCTCAGACAGAAGCTGCTCTCTGTCACAGTGCTGCAGTGAAAGCTCAGACAGAAGCTGCTCCCTGTCTCAATGCTGCAGTGAAAGCTCAGACAGAAGCTGCTCTCTGTCTCAGTGCTGCAGTGAAAGCTCAGACAGAAGCTGCTCTCTGTCTCAGTGCTGCAGTGAAAGCTCAGACAGAAGCTGCTCTCTGTCACAGTGCTGCAGTGAAAGCTCAGACAGAAGCTGCTCCCTGTCTCAATGCTGCAGTGAAAGCTCAGACAGAAGCTGCTCTCTGTCTCAGTGCTGCAGTGAAAGCTCAGACAGAAGCTGCTCTCTGTCTCAGTGCTGCAGTGAAAGCTCAGACAGAAGCTGCTCTCTGTCTCAGTGCTGCAGTGAAAGCTCAGACAGAAGCTGCGCTCTGTCTCAGTGCTGCAGTGAAAGCTCAGACAGAAGCTGCTCTCTGTCTCAGTGCTGCAATGAAAGCTCAGACAGAAGCTGCTCTCTGTCTCAGTGCTGCAGTGAAAGCTCAGACAGAAGCTGCTCTCTGTCTCAGTGCTGCAGTGAAAGCTCAGACAGAAGCTGCTCTCTGTCTCAGTGCTGCAGTGAAAGCTCAGACAGAAGCTGCTCTCTGTCTCAGTGCTGCAGTGAAAGCTCAGACAGAAGCTGCTCTCTGTCTCAGTGCTGCAGTGAAAGCTCAGACAGAAGCTGCTCTCTGTCTCAGTGCTGCAGTGAAAGCTCAGGCAGAAGCTGCTCTCTGTCTCAGTGCTGCAGTGAAAGCTCAGGCAGAAGCTGCTCTGTGTCTCAGTGCTGCAGTGAAAGCTCAGACAGAAGCTGCTCTCTGTCTCGGTGCTGCAGTGAAAGCTCAGACAGAAGCTGCTCTCTGTCTCAGTGCTGCAGTGAAAGCTCAGACAGAAGTTGCTCTCTGTCTCAATGCTGCAGTGAAAGCTCAGACAGAAGCAGCTCTCTGTCTCAGTGCTGCAGTGAAAGCTCAGACAGAAGCTGCTCTCTGTCTCAGTGCTGCAGTGAAAGCTCAGACAGACGCTGCTCTCTGTCTCAGTGCTGCAGTGAAAGCTCAGACAGAAGCTGCTCTCTGTCTCAGTGCTGCAGTGAAAGCTCAGACAGAAGCTGCTCTCTGTCTCAATGCTGCAGTGAAAGCTCAGACAGAAGCTGCTCTCTGTCTCAGTGCTGCAGTGAGAGCTCAGACAGAAGCTGCTCTCTGTCTCAGTGCTGCAGTGAAAGCTCAGACAGAAGCTGCTCTCTGTCTCGGTGCTGCAGTGAAAGCTCAGACAGAAGTTGCTCTCTGTCTCAGTGCTGCAGTGAAAGCTCAGACAGAAGCTGCTCTCTGTCACAGTGCTGCAGTGAAAGCTCAGACATAAGCTGCTCTCTGTCTCAGTGCTGCAGTGAAAGCTGAGACAGAAGTTGCTCTCTGTCTCAATGCTGCAGTGAAAGCTCAGACAGAAGCAGCTCTCTGTCTCAGTGCTGCAGTGAAAGCTCAGACAGAAGCTGCTCTCTGTCTCAGTGCTGGAGTGAAAGCTCAGACAGACGCTGCTCTCTGTCTCAGTGCTGCAGTGAAAGCTCAGACAGAAGCTGCTCTCTGTCTCAGTGCTGCAGTGAAAGCTCAGACAGAAGCTGCTCTCTGTCTCAATGCTGCAGTGAAAGCTCAGACAGAAGCTGCTCTCTGTCTCAGTGCTGCAGTGAAAGCTCAGACAGAAGCTGCTCTCTGTCTCAGTGCTGCAGTGAAAGCTCAGACAGAAGCTGCTCTCTGTCTCAATGCTGCAGTGAAAGCTCAGACAGAAGCTGCTCTGTCTCAGTGCTGCATTGAAAGCTCAGACAGAAGCTGCTCTCTGTCTCAGTGCTGCAGTGAAAGCTCAGACAGAAGCTGCGCTCTCTGTCTCAGTGCTGCAGTGAAAGCTCAGACAGAAGCTGCTCTCTGTCCCAGTGCTGCAGTGAAAGCTCAGACAGAAGCTGCTCTCTGTCTCAATGCTGCAGTGAAAGCTCAGACAGAAGCTGCTCTGTCTCAGTGCTGCATTGAAAGCTCAGACAGAAGCTGCTCTCTGTCCCAGTGCTGCAGTGAAAGCTCAGACAGAAGCTGCTATCTGTCGCAGTGCTGCAGTGAAAGCTCAGACAGAAGCTGCTCTCTGTCTCAGTGCTGCAGTGAAAGCTCAGACAGAAGCTGCTCTATGTCTCAGTGCTGCAGTGAAAGCTCAGACAGAAGCTGCGCTCTGTCTCAGTGCTGCAGTGAAAGCTCAGACAGAAGCTGCTCTCTGTCTCAGTGCTGCAATGAAAGCTCAGACAGAAGCTGCTCTCTGTCTCAGTGCTGCAGTGAAAGCTCAGACAGAAGCTGCTCTCTGTCTCAGTGCTGCAGTGAAAGCTCAGACAGAAGCTGCTCTCTGTCTCAGTGCTGCAGTGAAAGCTCAGACAGAAGCTGCTCTCTGTCTCAGTGCTGCAGTGAAAGCTCAGACAGAAGCTGCTCTCTGTCTCAGTGCTGCAGTGAAAGCTCAGACAGAAGCTGCTCTCTGTCTCAGTGCTGCAGTGAAAGCTCAGACAGAAGCTGCTCTGTGTCTCAGTGCTGCAGTGAAAGCTCAGACAGAAGCTGCTCTCTGTCTCAATGCTGCAGTGAAAGCTCAGACAGAAGCTGCTCTCTGTCTCAGTGCTGCAGTGAAAGCTCAGACAGAAGCTGCTCTCTGTCTCAGTGCTGCAGTGAAAGCTCAGACAGAAGCTGCTCTCTGTCTCAATGCTGCAGTGAAAGCTCAGACAGAAGCTGCTCTCTGTCTCAGTGCTGCAGTGAAAGCTCAGACAGAAGCTGCTCTGTGTCTCAGTGCTGCAGTGAAAGCTCAGACAGAAGCTGCTCTCTGTCTCAATGCTGCAGTGAAAGCTCAGACAGAAGCTGCTCTCTGTCTCAGTGCTGCAGTGAAAGCTCAGACAGAAGCTGCTCTCTGTCTCAGTGCTGCAGTGAAAGCTCAGACAGAAGCTGCTCTCTGTCTCAGTGCTGCAGTGAAAGCTCAGACAGAAGCTGCTCTCTGTCTCAACGCTGCAGTGAAAGCTCAGACAGAAGCTGCTCTCTGTCTCAGTGCTGCAGTGAAAGCTCAGACATAAGCTGCTCTGTGTCTCAATGCTGCAGTGAAAGCTCAGACAGAAGCTGCTCTCTGTCTCAATGCTGCAGTGAAAGCTCAGACAGAAGTTGCTCTCTGTCTCAATGCTGCAGTGAAAGCTCAGACAGAAGCTGCTCTCTGTCTCAGTGCTGCAGTGAAAGCTCAGACAGAAGCTGCTCTCTGTCTCAGTGCTGCAGTGAAAGCTCAGACAGAAGCTGCTCTGTCTCAGTGCTGCATTGAAAGCTCAGACAGAAGCTGCTCTCTGTCTCAGTGCTGCAGTGAAAGCTCAGACAGAAGTTGCTCTCTGTCTCAGTGCGCAGTGAAAGCTCAGACAGAAGCTGCTCTCTGTCTCAGTGCTGCAGTGAAAGCTCAGACAGAAGCTGCTCTCTATCTCAGTGCTGCAGTGAAAGCTCAGACAGAAGCTGCTCTCTGTCTCAGTGCTGCAGTGAAAGCTCAGACAGAAGCTGCTCTCTGTCTCAGTGCTGGAGTGAAAGCTCAGACAGAAGCTGCTCTGTGTCTCAGTGCTGCAGTGAAAGCTCAGACAGAAGCTGCTCTCTGTCTCAGTGCTGCAGTGAAAGCTCAGACAGAAGCTGCTCTCTGTCTCAATGCTGCAGTGAAAGCTCAGACAGAAGCTGCGCTCTGTCTCAATGCTGCAGTGAAAGCTCATACAGAAGCTGCTCTCTGTCTCAATGCTGCAGTGAAAACTCAGACAGGAGCTGCTCTCTGTCTCAGTGCTGCAGTGAAAGCTCAGACAGAAGCTGCTCTGTGTCTCAGTGCTGCAGTGAAAGCTCAGACAGAAGCTGCTCTCTGTCTCAGTGCGCAGTGAAAGCTCAGACAGAAGCTGCTCTCTGTCTCAGTGCTGCAGTGAAAGCTCAGACAGAAGCTGCTCTCTGACTCAGTGCTGCAGTGAAAGCTCAGACAGAAGCTGCTCTCTGTCTCAATGCTGCAGTGAAAGCTCAGACAGAAGCTGCTCTCTGACTCAGTGCTGCAGTGAAAGCTCAGACAGAAGCTGCTCTCTGTCGCAGTGCTGCAGTGAAAGCTCAGACAGAAGCTGCTCTCTGTCACAGTGCTGCAGTGAAAGCTCAGGCAGAAGCTGCTCTGTGTCTCAGTGCTGCAGTGAAAGCTAAGACAGAAGCTGCTCTGTCTCAGTGCTGCAGTGAAAGCTCAGACAGAAGCTGCTGTCTATCTCAGTGCTGCAGTGAAAGCTCAGACAGAAGCTGCTCTCTGTCTCAGTGCTGCAGTGAAAGCTCAGACAGAAGCTGCTCTCTGTCTCAGTGCTGCAGTGAAAGCTCAGACAGAAGCTGCTCTCTGTCTCAGTGCTGCAGTGAAAGCTCAGACAGAAGCTGCTCTCTGTCTCAGTGCTGCAGTGAAAGCTCAGACAGAAGTTGCTCTCTGTCTCAATGCTGCAGTGAAAGCTCAGACAGAAGCTGCTCTCTGTCTCAGTGCTGCAGTGAAAGCTCAGACAGAAGCTGCTCTCTGTCTCAGTGCTGCAGTGAAAGCTCAGACAGACGCTGCTCTCTGTCTCAGTGCTGCAGTGAAAGCTCAGACAGAAGCTGCTCTCTGTCTCAGTGCTGCAGTAAAAGCTCAGACAGAAGCTGCTCTCTGTCTCAGTGCTGCAGTGAAAGCTCAGACAGAAGCTGCTCTGTCTCAGTGCTGCATTGAAAGCTCAGACAGAAGCTGCTCTCTGTCCCAGTGCTGCAGTGAAAGCTCAGACAGAAGCTGCTCTCTGTCTCAGTGCTGCAGTGAAAGCTCAGACAGAAGCTGCGCTCTGTCGCACTGCTGCAGTGAAAGCTCAGACAGAAGCTGCGCTCTGTCTCAGTGTTGCAGTGAAAGCTCAGACAGAAGCTGCTCTCTGTCTCAGTGCTGCAGTGAAAGCTCAGACAGAAGCTGCTCTCTGTCTCAGTGCTGCAGTGAAAGCTCAGACAGAAGCTGCTCTCTGTCTCAGTGCTGCAGTGAAAGCTCAGACAGAAGCTGCGCTCTGTCGCACTGCTGCTGTAGAATCTCAGAAGAAGGCTTCTCTCTGTCTCAGTGTAATAGGAAATATTATCGTATAGGTTAAATTAAATTAAATCAGAAGGACCGTATACAGCTTATGGCATTATTTATATTATTTCCATACAAATCGAGTATGAAAAATAGATTGAATGACTCCAGCTAGGAATGTAACTTCTGTGTTACGATCTCGCAGCCAGGACAGACACATGGAAGCGAGATTGTCACACTTGTAAATGGTGACATACCAAGAGAAAAATACAGATAAATGGAGCATGAAAAAGCACTCGCAATAATATCAAAATCATTACAAGAACTGTTTACAATTAAATTATATAAAGGAAACTGGTTGGAGAGGAGGTCGTTCCCTGTTAACTGTTACCTGTTAACTGTGCAGTCGTCAATTAAAATAAGGAAATGACAAACATACTTTAGAATGACTTTGTTTCAGTATTTACAAGAGAGCAAAAGTTCAAAATGACAGAGATACGAGGAAACATATTCTTGAATCAGGAGCAGGGACTGAACAACTATTAGATAAATGGGAACCCCACCACTTGGAGATTTCCCTCCAACTCATTCACTACCCCGACTTGGAAATATGTCGCTGTTCCTTAGCTATCGTTGGGATAAAATTCTGGAACAATCCCTAACAGCACAGTGGATGTGCATACTCCTTAATGACTGCAGCGGTTCAAGAAGGCAACTCACACCAACCTCTGAAGGGCAACGAGGGAAGAGCAATAAATGCTGGTCTAACCAGCGACGCCCACATCCCGTCAATTAATAAAAGAATACCCGGGCGTCAGTAGCGGAGAAATGAATAGGGCTGCAGTTTGTGAGATCCACAGGAACGTCCTTCCATTTATAGGGTCATTGTCAGTGGATGGCAACTTTTCAGATATCTAAATTACAATCTTCAAAAGATCTCTGTTTTTTGGAATTACCCCTTTGGATTGTAGAATTATACCTCCCGCTCCGTTATCTCATCAACGCGTCAGAGAGAAAAGGAGGAATTGGGCCAATTATCGGATCATCTCTTTTGACGAAGTGAATGGAGTTCACTCTGCAGAACAGGGTGTGTGAAAAGCTTGAAACGTCCCAGCTGAGCAGAGCGAGCGAGCGTGGATTTGTACATTTCGCTCGTGAGTGATACACATAATGGCTTTCAAGTAGAATTAAATTGCTGGGAAGGCGAATGATTACGGAGGTTGATCAAATCGAGTTAAACTAAGAAATCGGGAAATCTGATTACCTACTTCCCAGGCACGACCCTGAATCTGTAAATGTGTTTCCTACTTCACCAGATAGCTTTATACAGGGCCCTGATTCTGTAACCATATTTTGCTACTTCACCAGTCAGCTATGGGTGTCCCTTATTCTGTACAAGTGTCTCACAGTTTTTCCACTTGCTTATAAGTCTGACCATTATTCTGAACATGGGTCTTTCAGCTTCGCAGTTGGCTAATAAACATGATCGTGACCCTGCACCAGTCTCTTTTCCCCAGCTCAGTCTGTCCCTTATTATGTTCTTGTGCTTCCACTCCATCACCCAATCTGCATACATGACCGTGATTCTGTCTCTGTATCTCTGAGTTCCCCTTTTGACTGAAATAGCTAACTTTCTTTCTGAACAATCTCCTAGTTCCACAGTTACTTCTTATTGACGAGACGCATTCTGCATCCTTTTCTCCTGGTTCCCCAGCCAGGGTCTTTACATTACCCACATTCTGTATCTGTGACTCCTCCCTAGCAGGCCGTGAACATGGCTCATTTTCTGTGTCTCCAATTCCCCAGCGAGCTTTGATAAATGACCCTTGTTCTGTCACCGTGTCTCCTTGTTCCAGCGAGCTTATATAGAACAATGTACAAAGAACAATACAATTCAGGAACAGGCCCTTCAGCCCTCCAAGCCGGTTCCGGTCACGATACCACACTTGGCCAAAACGCACAGCACTTCCTGCAACCGTATCCCTCGAGCACCATTCTATCCATGTGTTTGCCGAGATGCATTTTGAACGCTGTAAATGTATTTGCTTCCACAGCCTCCCCTGCCAACGCTTTCCAGGCACTCACCACCTTCTGCGTAATAAACCTGCCTCGCACATCTCCTCCAAATGTTGTCCCACTGACCTTAAATCGATTATGTCACGTGACGGACCCCACCTTGGGATAGAGTGCCTGCCCATCCAGTCGAACCATGCTCCTCATAATCTTGTAGACCTCTATCAGGTCACCCCTCAACCTCCGTCTTTGTAATGAAAACCGTCTGAGTCTATTCCGCCTCTCCTCATAGCTAACCCCCTCCAAACCAGGCAATATTCTGGTAAAGCTCCTCTGTATCCTCTCCAAAGCGGTCCCATCCTTCTGGAACCTTGGCGACCAGAATTGTGCTCAATATCCCATGTGCGGGTTTTACATAGTTTCTTTACAACTGTGGGACGACTTGCCAGCTTTTCTAATGATTACCATCAGCGTTATTCTTTATGTTGTTTCTCCACTTCCCCAGCGAGCTTATATCCATTGCTCCTTATTCTTTAACTGTGTCTCCCAATTCACCAGCGAGCTTGTATACATGAACGTGATCCTGTGACTGTGTGCTTCATTGCTGCAACTTACTTATATTAATGCCGTGTGTTCTATTGCAGTGTCTCCAGGTTCTCGGCCTATGTATTTTTGTGAAATAATTATATTTATCTTCAATCATTTCATAGCTTTGGTAACATCGTTTCCTCTAAGTTGTCATCCAAGATTAGGTCCAAAAATGATATTTCTTAACGTTATGTTAACTTACTCTGAGCCTCCCTCACCCGAGGAATCGATGTCCAATATGAAAATACACTCGAAAGAGCACCAGCAACTTTTGCAAATATTCAAATCTGGAAGATATATTTGCAAGTTGACACAGAAGCCTCAGGTACAGAGGTAGCCTGTTGAAGTTAACATTATCAGCAGCTGAACAACACAAAGTTCTTGAATAGAGCATTTAGACGATCCAAAGCCTCTGGAATAAATGATATTCCTCTACAGACTTTAGAGGCTGCTGCTTACTTTGAGACTATCTTACAGTATCGATCTCCCGGGTTAGCGGACAGAAACGTGGATATGCTAATGAAATCGGAATAGTTAACGTTTGGTAAATACAAAAGCGAGCAGAATGACAGTGTGTCACGTAAGGCATTATTTATATATATATAAACACACAGTATGAAGAATAGATTGAATGACTCCAGCCACAAATGTAACTTGCCAGTTACATCATGGCAGCCATAACAGGGCTGCAAGATTGTCACAGCTGTAAATGGTGACAAAGTAAGAATAAAATATAAATGAATTGAGCGTGAAAATAGACTCGCAAATAATATCAAAATCATCACAGGATACTTTTGCAATGAAATACTGGAAGGGGTAGTGGTCAGAGAGAAGGTCGCCCCCTGTTAATTGTTAATGGCGCATTGATCAATTAAAATAAGGAAGTGACAGACATGCTGGAGAATGGCTTTGTTCAGTATTTACAAGAGAAGGAAGAGTTCAAAGTGCCAGAGATCCGAAGAAACATATTACTGAATCAGGAGCAGGGACTGAACAAAATGTACTCTATCCGGGAAATAGTCGTGGAAAAATGAATGAGTTTGAAAGATCCACAGAAGCCTCCTTCCAATTACAGGGTCTCAATGTGAGTGGATGTGAACTTTGCAGATACCTGAGTTACAATCGTCAAAAGGTCTCTGGACTTGGGAATCAACCCTTTGGATTGGAGAATTCCACCTACCGCCCCGTTGCTTCAGCAACGTGATAGACTGAAAAAGGGACATTTGGGAGAGTTATCGGAATGTCTGGTGTGGGTAAATGAATGCAGTTCACCCTGAAGGACAGGGTGTGTGAACAGCTTGAACTACCCAGCTAATCAGCACGAACGAGCGTGCATTTATACAGTTTACTCATGGGTAATGAACATGATGGAAATCTGTCAAGCGGGACTAAATTACTGCGCAGGCGAATGTTTACGAAGGTTGATCAAATTCAGTTAAAGAAGGAAACTGACCATACAGTTTCTAGTCATGACGCTGAATGTGTAACTGTGTTTACTAATTCCCCAGCTAGCCGATATTCATGACCCACTTTCTGTAACTGTATATGCTACTTCTCCAGTGAGCTATATACTTCTGCCTCATTCCGTAGCCGCTTATATGTATGACCATTATTCTGAACATGGGCCTCTCAGCTCCTCAGGTGACTTCTATACAAGATCCTCACCCGGTACCTGTCTCTGTTCCCCAGCTCGATTTTCTGCATGCCCCTTATGCTGCCCTTGTGCCTCCCACTTCATCATCTAAGTTATTTACATGACCGTGATTCTGTATCTGTGTCTCCTACTTCCAATTTTAACTTATATAGCTATCCTTCATTCTAAACTGTCTCTTCTTGTTCCATCGTTACTTTCAACTTGACACTCATTCTGCAACTTTGTCGTAGTACCCCCCAAGTTTGCTTGTATGCATGATACTTTTTCTTCTGTAACTACATCTCCTTCTACCCCAGCTAGTAAATATACATGATCCTTTGGAAACATTGTCTGCGAGTTCTACTGTTAAATTATATACATGATCCTTTTTCTGTTTCTGTATCTCCAATGTGAGCCAGCTGGCCTATGTACATGGCCTTCATTTCTGTAGTTGCGCCTTTGTCATTCTGTAGCTGTGTCTCCTAGTACCTCAGATAACTTATATACATTACTCTTAATGTGTAAATGCGCCTCCTCGTTCCCCAGCTAACTTATATATGCGACCGTTACTCTGCCACCGTGTCTCAGAATTCCCCAGCTAGTTTATAGCCATGACGCTTATTTTCTAAATCTGTCTCCGCGTTTTCGAGTTATCTTAAATACATGAACGGATTATCTAACTGTGTCTACAACTTCCTCAGTGAAATTTTATGCATGGCTTTATTCTGCTAATGTGTCTCCCAATTCTCCAGCTAGCTTATATAGAAACATAGAATAGAATCGTAAAATTTACAGTGGCCCATTCGGCCCACCGAGAATGCACCGGCCATTCGGCCCATCGAGTATACGCCGACCCTTACAAAGAGCACCCCACTGAAGCCCACCTATCTAACTTAGTCACCGAACACAGTAAACCCCTACTAAACATTTTGTGGACACTTAGGGCAATTTAGCATGGCCAATCCACCTAACAGGCACATCGTTAGACTGCGGGAGGAAACCAGAGCAACCGGAGGAAACCCGCACAGACACGCGGAGAACGTGCAAACTCCGCACAGTAACCCAGCCGGGAATCGAACCTGGGACCCTGGACCTGTGAAGCAACTGTGCTGACCATTATGCCAACGTGCTGCCCTCCCATTATTGTGGAAAGGTGCCAACTGGAAACACATTTAACTCATTTACATGACTCTCGCCCTGTATCCGTGTCACCTGGTCCCCTAACCAGCGTATTTACATTACCCAACGTCTGTAACAGTGTCTACTAGATCCTCAACAAGCTTATCTTAATGACCCGTGCTGTAGATGTGTCTCCAGTTTGAGACGTTAGCGTATTTACATTGCCCATATTATGTAAATGTGTCTCCTAGTTCCCCAGCAGGCCGATATACATGGTTTGTCTTTCAGTAATAGCCATCTCCATATCTCCATATAGAAAAAAGAACAAGAACAAAGAACAAAGAAATGTACAGCACAGGAACAGACCCCCTCGGCCCTCTAAGCCTGTGCCGACCACGCTGCCCGTCTAAACTAAAATCTTCCACACTTTCTGGGTCCGTATCCCTCTATTCCCATCCTATTCATGCATTTGTTCAGATGCCCCTTAAATGTCACTATCGTCCCTGCTTCCACCACCTCCTCCGGCAGCAGGTTCCAGGCTCCCACTAACCTCTGTGTAAATAACTTGCCTCATTCCTCCTCCAAACCTCGCCCATCGCACCTTAAACCTATGCCCCCTAGTAATTGACCCCTCTACCCTGGGGAAAAGCCTCTGAGTATCCAGTCTGTCCATGCCCCTCATAGTTTTGTAGACCTCTATCAGGTCGCCCCTCAACCTCCGCCGTTCCAATGAGAACAAACCGAGTTTATTCAACCGCTCCTCATAGCTAATGCCCTCCATACCAGGCAACTTCCTGGTAAATCTCTTCTGCACCCTCTCTAAAGCCTCCACATCCTTCTGGTAGTGTGGCGACCAGAATTTAACACTATTCTCCAAGTGTGGCCCAACTAAGGTTCTAACAGCTTAAATACCTGAACATCTTTCGGTAACTCCCAGTTCCCAAGCTAGCTTAAATACATGATCCTTAGTCTGTAACCGTTCTCCTTCTTTCATAGCAACCTTATTTAGAAGAAGAAAAACAAAGATCAAGATAGCTCCAGAACAGGATATTCGGCCCCCCGAGCCTGTAACGGTCATGATACCACACTTGACCAAAAACAGCACTTCCCAGTGCTGTATCCTTTTACACCTATTCTATACATGTATTTGTCGACATGCCTTTTGAACAGCGTAAATGTACCTGCTTCCACAAGCTCCCCTGGCACCCCGTTCCAAGCATTCACCGCCCGCTCTGTAAGAAACCTGCCTCAAACATATCCTCTAAACTTTGTTCCACTGACCTTAAAGCTACGACCCCTGGTAACAGACCGCAACTTGGGATTGAGTGCCTGCCCATACCCTCTACCCATGCCGCTCATAATCTTGTAGACCTCTTTCAGATAACCCCTCAACCTCCGGCGTTTCTAATGAAAACAGTCGGAGTCTATTAACCCTCTCCTGAAATAGGAATACCTATCTTTTGGGTAAATCAAAATTAGAGCAGAATGACAGTGCATCGCTTATTGCATTACTAATGTTGTTTGTACATACACACAGAGTATGAAGAATAGTTTGAATGACGCCCCCCACAAATTTATCTTGCGGGTTACAAGATGGTATCCATGACAGAAATATGGATGCAAGATGGCAGCAGTTGCACATGGCGACAAAGCAAGAGTAAAATACAAATAAATGGAGCACGAAAATAAACTCCATTGAATATTAAAATTATCACAGGGAGCTTTTGCAATTAATTATGACAATGATAGTGGACACATGAAAGGACGTCCCGTGCTAACAATTGATGGTGCATTTGTCAATTAAGATAAGGAAATGACACATGATTTAGAATGACTTTGTTGCAGTGCTTACAGGAGGTGAAATGTTCAAAATGCCAGCGATACGAGGAGACAGATTATTGAATCAGGAGCAGGGACTGGATACAATTCAGATTTCTAGGAACCCACTACTGGGCGATTCCTCTCCATTTCACTCACCACCCTGACTTAGAAATATATCCACAGTCTGTAACTGGTTCTACTCGTTCCCCAGCAAGCTTGCCTTAATGCCCGTGCTGTATCTGTGTCTCCAAGTTAACAAGCTAGCGTGTTTACATAACCCACGTTCGGGGCTGGTTTCGCACAGCGGGCTAAACAGCTGGCTTATAACGCAAAATAATACCAGCCGCGTGTTTCAATTCCGGTGCCGGCCTCCCCGAACAGGTGACCAAAAATGGCGACAGCAACTTCATTGAAGTCTAATTGTGAAACTAAGCTATTACTTTCTTGTTATTAGATAACTGTGTCTCCTATTTCCCCAGCCGGCCGACATGCAAGACTACTCTTTCAGTAATGCTTGTCCATATCCCAAGGTAACTTAAATACCTGAATATCTTTCGGTAACTGAGTATCCCAGTTACCCAGCGAGCTTCGATACATAATCCTTATTCTGCAACCGTGTCTCCTTGTTTCCCAGCGAGCTCATATAGAACAAAAATCAAAGAACAATATAGCACATGAACAGGACATTTAGCTCTCCAAGCCTGTACCGGTCATGGCACTACACTTGGCCGAAAACCATAGCACTTCCTAGTGCTGTATCGGTCTGCACCCATCCCATCCATGTGTTTGTCGAGATGCCTTTTGAGCGCGGTAAATGTACCTGCTTCTACAATCTCCCCTGGTAACGCGTTCCAGGCACTCACCACCCTGTGTGTAATAAACCTGCCTCGCACATCTCAGCTAAACCTTTCCCCACTGATCTTAAACGTATGACTCCTGGTGGCAGAACCCACCTTGTGCCCGCCCATCCATAAGATCGTAAGACCATAAGACATCGGTGCAGAATTAGGCCACCCGGCCCATCGAGTCTGCTCCGACATCCAATCATGGTTGATATTTTCTCATCCCCGTTCCTCTGCCTTCTCCCCATAGCTCCTAGTCCCTACTCTATCTATTCCTCTTATAATCTTGTCGACCTTTATCAGTTCACCCCTCAACCTGCGGGGTTCTCATGAAAAAAGTCCACGTTTATTCATCCTCTCCACATGACGAACATCCTGCTGACCAAGCAACTTCCCGATAACCGTCCTCTTCACACTCTCCAAAGCGTCCACATCATTCTGGTAGTACGGTGACCAGAATTGAACTTAAATTCCAAGTCTGGGGTCTGATTTAGCACAATGGACTAAGCAGATGGTTTATAAAGCTGAACGAAACCAGCCGTGCGGGTTCAATTCCCGTGCTAGCCTCCCGGGCAGGCACTGAAATGTGGCGAGCAGGGTCTTTTCACAGTAACTTCATTGGAAGCCTACTTGTGACAATAAGCGATTTTAATTTCATTTGAAGTGCGGTCTTACAACAGTTCCATGGAAATGAAGGATGACTTTTCAACAGTTAAACTGATTTTCATCAGCCTCATCCATAACGTTGGTCCGTCACTTGCCCAGCGAGCTCATACACATGCTACTTTGGGCAGCGCGGTAGCACAAGTGGTCAGCCTTGTAGCTTAAACAGCGCCAGAGTCCCAGGTTCGATTCCCCACTGGGTCACTGTCTGTGCGGAGTCTGCACGTTGTCCCCGTGTCTGTGGGTTTCCTCCGGGTGCTCCGGTTTCCTCCCAATTCCAAAGCTGTGCAGGTGAATTGGATTGACATTGAAAAATTGCCCTTCGTGCCCAAAAAGGTTAGGAGAGGTTATTGGGTCACGGGGATAGAGTGGAATTGAGGGCTTAAGTGGGTCCATGCAGACTCGATGGGCCGAATGGCCTCCTTTTGCACTGTATGTTCTTTACATGTCACTTATTCTGTTACTTGTCTCCCAGTTCACCTGCTAACTAGCATACACCGCCTTAATTAATAATCGTGACTCCTCGGTCCCCAGCGAGGTTACATACTTGATCCGTATTATGAAACTGTGTGTCTAAGTTCCGAAGCTAGCTCTTATATGTCTTCTATTTCAGTGCTTTCAAAACCTCTGGCTATGTGTTTTTCAAAGTGTTTTATATTTAGCTTCAATTATTTCGTAACTTTGGTAACATAATTTCCTTTCAGTTTTAGTATAAAATTGGTCTACAAAGGATATTTCATCACGTTGTTAGAACTTACTCTGAGCCTCTCTCACCCCAGGGATGAATGTCCAATAGGGCAATTCAGTCAGAAGATCAGCAGAAACACTTGCAAATTATTCAAATCTATAAATTATATTTGCAAGTTGACACAGAAGCCTCAGTCACAGAATCAGCCTGTTAAAGATAATATCCTCTGCTGAAAATTAACAGCGTCCTGTGATAGAGAATTCAGAATATCCATAATCGACTGAAATAAATAATTGCCCCGTTTTACAGAACTTAGTGGCTTCTACTATTCCGAAACTGTATCTCTCAGTACCGGTCTCCCGGGTTAGTGTCTGTACAGAAACGTTGATATGTTACTGAAATATGAATATTTATCGTTTGGGTAAAATAACATTTGAGCAGAATGACAGTGCACAGCTTATTGCATTATTAATGTTGTTTGTACATACACACAGAGTATGAAGAATAGATTGACTGACACCAGCCATGCATTTAGCTTGCGGGTTACAAGATGGCAGCCATGACAGAAACATGGATGCAAGATGGTCGCAGTTGTAAATGGTGACAAAGCAAGAGTACAATACAAATAAATGCAGCATGAAAATAAACTCGCATTGAATATTAACATCATCACTTGCAATTAATTTTGAAAAGGACAGTGGAAACATGGAAGATCTTCCCTTGTTAACAATTGATGATGCATTTGTCAATTACGATAAGGAAATGACAAACATGCTGAAGAATGGCTTTGTTGCAGTACTTACAGGAGAGGAAGAGTTCAAAATGCAAGAGATACGAGGAAACATATTGTTGAATCAGGAGCAGGGACTGGACAAAATTCAGATTTCTAGGGAACCCACTTCCAGGTGATTCCTCTCCAAGTCACTCACCACCCTGGCTTGGAAATCTATCCACAGTCTGTAACTGGTTCTACTCGTTCCCCAGCAAGCTGACCTTAATGACCCGTGCTGTAGCTGTGTCTCCAAGTTAACAAGCTAGCGTGTTTACATAGCCCACGTTTTGTGCTGGTTTAGCACACCGTCTAAACAGTTGGCTTGGAACACATAGTAATGCCAGCCGCGTGGGTTCAATTCTTGCCCCGGCCTCCCTGAACAGATGTCCGCATGGGCGACAGTAACTTAATTGAATCCTAATTGTGAAAATAAGCTATTATTTTATTATTATGTAACTGTGTCTCCTATTTCCCCAGCCGGCCTACTGCATGACTCTTCTTTCAGTAATGCCGTGTCCATATCCCGTGATAACTCAAATACCTGAACATCTTTCGGGGACTAAGTATCCTCGTTCTATCATAGAATCCTAGAACCATAGAAGTTTACAGCAAGGAAACAGGCCCTTCGGCCCAACCAGTCCATGCCGCCCAGTTTTTACCATTAAGCTAGTCCTAGTTGCCTGCATTTGGCCCATAACCCTCTATACCCATCTTATCCATGTAACTATCTAAATGCTTTTTAAAAGACACAATTGTACCCGCCTCTACTACTACCTCTGGCAGCCCATTCCAGACACTCACTACCCTCTGAGTGAAGAAATTGCCCCTCTGAGCCCTTCTGAATCTTTCCCTTCTCACCTTTAACCTATGCCCTCTAGTTTTAGACTCCCCTACCTTTGGGAAAAGATGTTGACTATCTACCTTATCTATGCCCCTAATTATTTTGTAGACCTCTATAAGATCACCCCTAAGCCTCCTACGCTCCAAGGAAAAAAGTCCCAGTCTATCCAGCCTCTCCTTATAACTCAAACCATCAAGTCCTGGCAACATCCTAGTAAATCTTTACTGCACTCTTTCCAGTTTAATAATATCCTTTCTATAATAGGGTGACCAGAACTGCACACAGTATTCCAAGTGTGGCAGTACCAATGTCTTGTACAACTTCAACAAGACGTCCCAACTCCTGTATTCAATGTTCTGACCAATGAAACCAAGCATGCCGAATGCCTTCTTCACCACCCTGTCCACCTGCGACTCCACCTTCAAGGAGCTATGAACCTGTACTCCTAGATCTCTTTGTTCTATAACTCTCCGCAACGCCATACCATTAACTGAGTAGGTCCTGGCCTGATTCGATCTGCCAAAATGCATCACCTCACATTTATCTAAATTAAACTCCATCTGCCATTCGTCGGCCCACTGGCCTCATTGATCAAGAACCTGTTGCAATCCTAGATAACCTTCTTCACTATCCACTGTGCCACCAATCTTGGTGTCATCTGCAAACTTACTAACCATACCTCCTAAATTCTCATCCAAATCATTAATATAAATCACAAATAACAGTGGACCCAGCACCGATCCCTGAGGCACACCACTGGTCACAGGCCTCCAGTTTGAAAAACAACCCTCTACAACCACCCTCTGCCTTCTGTCGTCCAGCAAATTTTGAATCCAATTGGCAACCTCACCCTGGATCCCGTGAGCTTTAACCTTCTGCAACAACATACCATGCGGTACCTTGTCAAAGGCTTTGCTAAAGTCCATGTAGACAACGTCTGCTGCACTGCCCTCATCTACCTTCTTGGTCACCCCCTCAAAAAACTCAATCAAATTTGTGAGACATGATTTTCCACGCACAAAGCCATGCTGACTGCCCCGAATCAGTCCTTGTCTCTCTAAATGCTTGTAGATCTTGTCTCTCAGAATACCTTCTAGCAACTTACCTACTACAGACGTTATGCTCACCGGTCTGTAGTTCCCAGGCTTTTCCCTGCTGCCCTTCTTAAACAAGGGCACAACATTCGCCACTCTCCAATCTTCAGGCACCTCACCTGTGGCTGCCGATGATTCAAATATCTCTGTTAGGGGACCCGCAATTTCCTCCCTAGCCTCCCACAACATCCTGGGATACATTTCATCAGGTCCCGGGGATTTATCTACCTTGATGCGCTTTAAGACTTCCAGCACCTCCTCCTCTGTAATATGCACACTTCGCAAGACATCACTATTTATTTCCCTTAGTTTCCTAACATCCATGCCTTTTTCCACCGTGAATACCGATGAGAAATATTCATTCAGGATCTCACACAACTCTTGTGGCTCTGGACATAGATGTCCTTGTTGATCCTTAAGAGGCCCTCCTCTGTCCCTAGTTACTCTTTTTCCCTTTATGTATCTGTAGAAGCTCTTTGGATTCTCCTTTGCATTATTTGCCAAAGCAATTTCATGTCCCCTTTCTGCCCTCCTGATTTCCCTCTTAACTCTATTTCGACAATCTCTATTCTCTTCAAGGGATCGACTTGATCCCAGTTGTTTATGTACGTCATATGCCTCCTTCTTCTTTTTGACCAGAGTCTCAATATCTCGAGTCATCCAGGGTTCCCTACTTCTACCAGCCTTGCCTTTCACTCGAAAGGGAATGTGCTTACCCTGAACCCTGGTTAACACATTTTTAAAAGCCTCCCATTTACCAGCCGTCCCTTTGCCTGCCAACAGTCTCCCCCAATCTACCTCTGCAAGTTCCTGTCTGATACCATCAAAATTGGCCTTGCCCCAATTAAGAATTTTAACTCTTGGGCCAGACCTATCATTCTCCATAGCTATCTTAAAACTAATGGAGTTATGGTCACTTGTCCCAAAGTGATCCCTCACTAACACTTCTGTGACTTGCCCTTCCTTATTTCCCAAGACGAGCTCAAGTTTTGCCCCCTCTCTAGTCGGTCCATCCACATACTGAATGAGAAATTCCTCCTGAATACACTCAACAAATTTCCCTCCATCCAAGCCCCTAATGCTATGGCTGTCCCAGTCAATGTTGGGAAAGTTAAAGTCCCCGACTATTACCACCCTATTGTTCTTGCAGCTAAATGTTATCTCCTTACATATTTGCTCCTCATTTTCCCGCTGGCTATTTGGGGGCCTGTAGTACAGTCCTATCAAGGTGATCTCTCCCTTCTTATTTTTCAGTTCCACCCATATAGACTCAGTGGGCGAACCCTCGGATATATCCCCTCTAAGTACTGCCGTGATGTTCTCCCTAATCAAAAACGCCACTCCCCCTCCTCTCTTACCTCCTGTTCTATCCTTTCTATAGCATCTGTACCCCGGAACATTGAGCTGCCAGTCCTGCCCCTCCCTTAGCCATGTTTCAGTCATAGCTATAAGATCCCAGTCCCATGTGTCCATCCATGCCCTGAGTTCATCCGCTTTGCCCGTCAGGCCCCTTGCATTGAAATAAATGCAGTTTAATGTAGACTTTCCTTGCTCTCTGCCCTGCTTTCTCTGGTCATGCTTTACACACTCTCCCTTCCTGCCTTTTGTTTCCGTCCCCACTGACTTCCTACATCGGTTCCCATCCCCCTGCCACATTAGTTTAAACCCTCCCCAACTGCACTAGCAAACACACCCCGAGAACATTGGTTCCGGTCCCACCCAGATGCAGACCGTCCGATTTGTACAGGTCCCACCTCCCCCAGAACCGGTCCCAATGTCCCAGGAATTTGAAACCCTCCCTCTTGCACCATCTCTCAAGCCGCGTATTCATCCTAGCTATCCTGCCATTCCTACTCTGACTATCACGTGGCACTGGTAGCAATCCTGAGATTACTACCTTTGAGGTCCTACTTTTTAGTTTAACTCCTAACTCCCTAAATTCAGCTTGTAGGACCTCATCCCGTTTTTTACCTATATCGTTGGTGCCTATATGCACCACGACAGCTGGCTGTTCACCCTCTCCCTCCAGAATGCCCTGCAGCCGCTCCGAGACATCCTTGACCCTTGCACCAGGGAGGCAACATACCAACCTGGATTCTCGTTTGCGTCCGCAGAAACGCCTGTCTATTCCCCTTACAATTGAACCTCCTATCACTATAGCTCTGACACTCTTTTTCCCGCCCTTCTGTGCAGCAGAGCCAGCCACGGTGCCATGAACCTGGCTGCTGCCACCTTCCCCTGGTGAGCCATCTCCCCCAACAGTTTCCAAAACGGTAAATCTGTTTTGGAGGGAGATGGCCGCAGGGGATCCCTGTACTGCCTTCCTACTCTTCCTCTGTCTGTTGGTCACCCATTCCCTATCTGCCTCAGTAATTTTAATCTGCGGTGTGACCAACTCACTGAATGTGCTATCCACAACTTCCTCAGCATCGCGGAAGCTTCAAAGTGAATCCATCCGCAGCTCCAGAGCCGTCAAGCGGTCTAACAGGAGCTGCAGTTGGACACACTTCTTGCAGATGAAGGAGTCAGGGACACCAGAAGGGTCCCTGAATTGGCACATCTCACAAGAGGAGCATGACACGGGTCTCAGCTCTCCTGCCATGACTTAAACCTGAAGTTAAATTTGAACTACACTACACAGCTATGAGAAAGTCAAAGAGAGAAAAGAAAAATCACTTACTAGTCACAAGCCAATCACTTACCTGCTGGCTGTGATGTAATTGCTCCCGAGACTCCCTCACAGGTCTGCTTCTCTGCACCTCCTTGAGATGAGCACCAAATTCCCTTAGCCAGTTAATTAATTTACTTAATCAATTGTTTTTTTTTTGGAAACTCAACCCCAAACACCAAACTCCAAAAAAACACAGCCCTCACTCACCTCTTACCCGAACTCAGCCTTACCCAAACTCAGATACACTCTGTTTGCTTCCTGCACTCCCTTTCTAAAGGCCCTTCAGCCACACCTTTTGTGTCCTTCCTGATTTACAGTCAGTCAATAGGCCTTCTCCCGAAACTGAACTCCCGAATCTAACAGCTGACCTGCAAGGTAAGGACGTTTTTAAACAGCACTTACCTTTCCCAGCAGCACATGCTCCCTGTGGCCGCTCCCGAAACTGAACTCCCGAAACTAACGGCTGACCTGCAAGGTAAGGAAGTTTTTAAACAGCACTTACAGTTAGTAACTGAGATGGTTGCTATACGAGCGGTTGCCCTGCAGAATAGGATGGCCCTTCATGCTTGCTGAAAAGGGAGGTACTTATGACCTGATTGGAAGTGACTGCTGCACGTCCATCCCTGAAGACTCAGAGAGAATTGATAACCTGGTGGATCACATTCGTAGAGAGCTAACAACGTTTCATGAGGATGGGGGATGGGACTTTGGCTTTGGGTGATTGGGATTGTTCGGACAGAGGATTGTGTTTTGGATTATAATCACCGTTGTAATTCTGATTGTGGTATGGATACTATTTAAATGTTGCTCGGTGTGTGGCCGGACATGGGGGCGCATTTGTCAGCATTGCCTCCGTGGTCCCAGCAACTTCACAATCAAGAGCCTGTCGATTCCCCTTTCATTATACCCCACCCTTTGCAGTGGAGGACACTAATGTACTAACAAGTGTTGATCATAAGATCAACAACGAGGGAATTATAGAAGATACTTTAGTTTGCGAATTAGTTGCCTGTTGAAGTGTATTCATTTTAACCACCTGCTTGACTATATTTCATGGAAATAGACACTTGGCGAAGCATAATGGATATTTAGCCTTATTTCAGGCAAGAGCACAGAATGAAATAGTCAGAAGGTCATACAATGTAAACCACTGTACAGCTGCACATTACTTTACTGACAACATGATTTTATGTTGCTTCGGCATGGAACCCAGTGTTTTGTTATTAAAACATAACTGCAGCCTGCTTCGTTTTCTGTCTCTCGCTAATCTAAAGAAATGCTGTCTGTCCCAGATATCGCTTAATGTATCATATAAATATTTTGCCTTTACCCCTGTAACACAGGGCATTTGTAATGACTGCTGCGTCTCCAGCCCTCCACGAACTTAATGTTTAATTAAAAGACCTTTGGTGAAAACTCGAAGTGCTGACTGATAATTTCCTCGACACAGACAATAAAACAGCATTAATAAGGGAGACTCGAGGGCAGGTAGAAGAAGAAAGGAGTTGAACTGTGACGTCACAGCATGCAGATAAGTGATTGGCTGGTGACAGGTAAGTAGTTTTTCTTTTCCCTGAGGTGTTATCGAGCGGGGCGCAGTGGTGGCTGAGTGAGTGCTTGCTGAGAAGGGGACTAAATGTTTCTTAAAAACTTACTGTTGGGATTTTCCAGCTGAATCCAGTCGGAGTGAGGACAGAGTGACTGCTGGGTAAGTAGTAAAATTGAAATTGTTTGCGCAGGCCCATAACTGCTGATTGCTGTTCTCGTGTGGGGCGCAGTGGTTGCTGGTTAAGTGTTTTATTTTTACCTGTATTTAAGTTGGGCAGTTTATAAACGACACTACACCACCCCTCCACCTCCTCTAACCTAAGGGGTAGAGTGAATATTAGGTAAGCTCTTCTTTCTTTTTCTTTTTATATCTAGAGGGGATGGCAGGGAAGGCAGTGCAATGTTACTCCTGCAGAATGTTTGAGGTGAGGGACGCCGTCAGTGTCCTTGCTGATTTCACCTGTGGGAAGTGCACCCATCTCCAGCTCCTCAGACACCGCGTTAGGGAACTGGAGCTGGAGCTGGATGAACTTCGGATCATTCGGGAGGCAGAGGTGGTCATAGATAGTAGCTTCAGGGTTGTAGTTACCCCGAAGAATCAAGATAGATGGGTAACAGTGAGCGGGGCTGGGAGGAAGCAGTCAGTGCAGGGATCCTCTCTGGTCGTTCCCCTCAGTAACAAGTATCCCGTTTTGGATACTGTTCAGGAGGACGACCCACCAGGGGTAAGCCACAGTGAACGGATCTCCAGCACTGAGTCTGTCCCTGTGACTCAGAAGGGAAGGAGGGAGAGCAGGAGAGCAATAGTTATTCGGGTCTGGATAGTTAGATGGACAGATAGACAGTTCTGTGGCAACGAAAGAGACTCGCGGATGGTACGTTGCCTCCTGGGTTCCAGGGTCCGTGGCGTCTCGGACCGTGTTTTCAGAATCCTTAAAGGGGATGGGGAGCAGTCACAAGTCGTGGGACACATCGGCACCAACGACATAGGTAAGAAAAGGGACGGGGATTTAAAACAGGAATTTAGGGAGCTACGGTGGCAGCTGAGAGACAGGACAAACCATGTTGTCAGCTCTGGTTTGTTGCCGGTGCCACGTGCTAGTCAGGTGAGGAACAGGGAGAGAGTGCAGATAAACACGTGTCTGCAGGAATGGTGTAGGAGGGAGGGTTTCAGGTACGTGGATAATTGGAACACATTCTGGTGAACGTGGGACCTGTACAGACAGGACGGTTTGCACCTGAACCACAGGGGCACCAATATCCTGGGAGGGAAATTTGCTACGGCTCTTCGGGGGGTGGGGGGAGGGGGTTAAACTAATTTATCAGGGGGCTGGGAAAACGAGCTGTAGTCCACAAGCCAGTGTCGAGAGTCGTGAGGTCCTGAGGAGGGCATCAAGGTCGCAGGAGTGTACCGGTAGACAGAAAGGTGGGTTGAAGTGTGTCTACTTCAATGCAAGTACCATCCGGAATAAGGTAGGTGAACTTGGAGCGTGGATTGGTACTTCGGACTACGATGTTATGGCCATTACGGAGACATGGTTAGGACAGGGACAGGAATGGTTGTTGGAAGTTCCGGTGTATAGATGTTTCAGTAAGAGTAAGGAAGGTGGTAAAAGTGGTGGAGGAGTAGCATTGTTAATCAAGGACAGTTTAACGGCTGCAGAAAGGCAGTTTGAAGGGGATCCGCCTACTGAGGTAATATGGGCCGAAGTTAGATTTAGGAAAGGAGCGGTCACATTGTTAGGAGTTTTCGATGGGCCCCCAAATAGTAATAGAGAGGTGGTGGAAGATGTTACACAGCAGATTATGGATAGGTGTGTAGGTCTCAGGATCATGGGTGACTTTCACGTTCCAAATATTGATTGGAACCTCGATAGGTCGAACAGTCCGGGTGGGGCAGTCTTTGTACATTGTGTGTAGGAGGATTTCCTGACACAATATGTGGATAGGCCGACAAGAGGGGGCACATTGGATTTGGCATTGTGTAATGAACCGGGCCAAGTGTTAGATTTGTTGATGGGAGAGGTCGTTGGAGAGAGTGATCACAATTCGGTGTCTTTCACTATTGCAATGGAGAGGGATAGGGCCATACGGCAGGGCAAGGTTTATAATTGGGGGAGGGGTAATTATGATGCGATTAGGCAAGAATTAGAGAGCATAAGATGGAAACAGAAACTGTCAGGGAAAGGCACAAATGAAAAGTGGAGCTGGTTCAAGGAACAAATACTGCGTGTCCTTGATAGGCATGTCCCTGTCAGTCAGGGAGAAAATGGACGCGTGAGAGAACCATGGTTCACAAAAGAGATTGAATGTCTTGTCAAGAGGAAAAAGGAAGTGTATGTAAGGATGAGAAAACAAGGTTCAGTTGGGTCGCTTACAAGGTAACACGGAATGAGCTGAAAAAAGAGCTTAGGAGAGCTCGGAGGGGGCATGAGAAGTCCTTGGCGGGTCGGATGAAGGAAAACCCCAAGGCCTTTTACTCTTATGTGAAAAATAAAAGAATGACCAGGGTGAGGGTAGGGCCGGTGAAGGACAGTAGTGGGAACTTGTGCATGGAGTCAGAAGAAATAGAAGAGGTGTTGAATGGATACTTTTCTTCAGTGTTCACAAAGCAGAGGGGCCATGTTTTTGAGGATGAGAGTGTGATTCAGGCGGGTAGGCTGGAGTAAGTAGATGTTCTGAGGAAGGATGTATTAGCAATTTGAAAAAGCTGAGGGTCGACAAGTGCCCTGCGCCAGATGGGATACACCCAAGGATTCTTTGGGAGGCAAGGGATGAGATTGCAGAGCCTTTGGCTTTAATCTTTGGGTTCTCGCTGTCCACGAGGATATTGCCAGAGGACTGGAGATTGGCGAATGTTGCTCCTCTGTTCAACAAAGGGAATAGGAATGACCCTGGTAATTATAGGCCAGTTAGTCTTACTTCGGTGGTCGGGAAGATAATGGAAAAGGTCCTGAAGTATAGGATTTATGACCATTTGGAAATATACAGCTTAATCCGGGATTGTCAACACAGACTCGTGAAGGGTAGGTCTGACAAACTTGATTGCAATCTTTGAGGAGGTTACTAGGTGTGTAGATGAAGATAGAGCAGTTGATGTCGTATATATGGATTTTAGTGAGGCGTTTGATAAGGTTCCCCATGGTCGGCTCATGAAGAAAGTAAGGAGGTGTGGGGTAGAGGGAAATTTGGCCAATTGGATAAGTAACTGGCTACCACGTAGAAGACAGAGGGTGGTGGTGGATAGAACATTTTCAGACTGAGACCAGGTACCAGCGGTGTACCACAGGGTCCTCTGCTATTTGTGATTTTTATCAATGACTTGAAGGAGGGGGCTGAAGGGTGGGTCAGTAAATTTGCTGATGACACCAATATTGGTGGAGTAGTGGATGAGGTGGAGGGCTGCTGTAGGCTGCAAAGAGACATTGATAAGATGCAGAGCTGGGCCAAAAAATGGCAGATGGAATTTAACCCGGAAAAGTGTGAGGTGATTTATTTTGGTGGAAAAAAATTTGATTGCGGATTACAGGGTCAACGGCAGGGTTCTGAGGAATGTGGAGGAACAGAGAGATCTTGGGGTTCTTGTCCACAGATCTGTAAAGGTTGCCACTCAATGGTTAGAGCCGTGAAGAAGGCTTACAGTGTGTTAGTTTATTAACAGGGGGCTTGGGTTTAAGAGCCATGGGGTTATGCTGCAACTGTACAAGACCTTGGTTAGACCACATTTGGAGTATTGTGTGCAGTTCTGGTCACCTCATTATCGGAAGGATGTGGAAGCATTGGAAATGGTGAAAAGGAGATTTACCAGGATGCTGCCTGGTTTGCAGGATCGGTCTTTTGAGGAAAGGTTGAGGGAGCTAGGGCTTTTCTCTTTGGAGCGGAGGAGGTTTATAAGATAATGAGGGGGATAGGTAGAGTGGACGTTGAGAAACTATTTTCTCGGGTGGATGTAGCTGTTACAAGGGGGCATAACTATAAGATTCAGGGTGGGAGATTTAGGAGGGATGTCCGAGGTAGGTTATTTACTCAGAGATTGGTTAGGGTATGGAATGGACTGCCTGCTGTGACAGTGGAGTTGGACACTGTATGAACTTTCAAGCGGTTATTGGGTCGGCACATGGAGCACACCAGAATGACAGGGAGTGGGATAACTTGATCTTGGTTTCAGACAATTCTCGGCACAACATCGACGGCCAAAGGGCCAGTTCTGTGCTCTACTGTTCTATGTTGTATGTTCTATAACAAACTGACCAAACACAGGCACTAAAACGAAATTGATAAACGGACCAAACACAGGGACAATCATACATCTTTAATACATGGGCAAATACACTGACACTATAACAACATTAATAAACCGACCAAACACAGACAATAAAAGGGCATTGATTAAAATGACCAAACAAACCGACACTAAAACAACATTGATAAACTGACCAAACACACAAACAATAAAACAGCATTTATAAACTGACCCAACACACAAAGGGACTAACAGAACACATTCATTCGAGATTTCGAAACTCTATCAAACACTGGGGTTTGATACAGATTACAGGTCCCTCTACTGTATCCACGTCAAATACTCCCAGGCAACGTACAGCACAGGATTATAACAGTAAATGCAGGAGCATAGGAGTATTGATAGGCAGAGGGATATGGGTGTACAAAGAACGGATCACTGAGAGGGGCAATGCAGGTGACTTCATCGGTTGGGGAATTGAGTATATAAATTGGAGAGATTATATCGGAGAGGGGTGATCATCTCAGCTTCAATGTTCATGTGGGTTACAGTCATCAGATGCTTATCGCAATCAGAATTAGCACACAAGGTGACTTTCGTCTTCTCGGAAAAGCAAGATGGTCGCCGAATGTTTCCCTGGCAACGCAAGGAAATCCACACACTTTCAGACGCATAGATAGAAGTCCCCAGACTCACAGACGTAGAGACTCAAATATTCACATATAGACACAGACACTAATACAAACTCAGACACACAAACATACACAAACGCAGGGAGACGGCCTGGAGGCCGACCGTCTCTCACGATAATGCAGGATGACAAATCCGGTTGAGGCTGACTGGTCATGGGCAGTATTACCGGCTGTGGGACGAGAGAGTTGCCATGCGGGTGGGTTTTCATTTCAAGGTTTAATAAATTGAATAATCGAAGTAATGGGGATTTTCAGCACATTCTTCAACTGCTGCCTGAACTGAGTCTGTGTCACGGCGTAAATCGCCGTGTTTGTGCAGCAGCTCAAGAGCTGCAGGGTGAAACCCAATTCCATAACATAATAATCTAACCATACAGACTTATACCCCAGATATTCCATCCGGCCCCAGATAGAATAAAAGATTAACACTGACCATAACACGATGAAATTTGCCGAGATAATAAACAGTAAAATGATGGATTTCGTCCTACTTTCTATCTCTGGGTCTCTGGGACTGTGCCCACTGCTGTGAGCCCGGAGTCTCCTGCGGGCCCTGCTTCTCAGGACAATGTGTCTGACGGTGAGAACATTGATCAGCAGAATCAGGACAAATGGAACACACGGGGTTATAATGTTGTGGAGGAACTCGATTATTCCCCAGAACGGAGACAACATAACATCCATTGTGAAAACACAAAACCAGGGGCTGTTCAATAGTCGATACCGACCGGTGAACATAAAATGCCAGAAAATGTTCTTCAAACAGCTCAGCACAGCCACTGTTCCCAGAACCACAGCCGCCGTTTTCTCGCTGCAATATTTACTTTTCAGCTTCGGGCAATATATGGCCACAAATCGATCAAAGGTGAAAGTGACGGTGAACCACACAGAGCAGTCAGTGTCTGCATAAATCAGGACGGCGTGGATATTACACAGGGGCATAGTGTTCAGGAAATAAAACTGCTCTTTAAAAACAATGGGAATGTGTCTCAATATCAGGTCGAGAATAACGACCAGCAGATACCCCACTGCCATGGCCACCAGGTAACAAGTGACACATTTGGACAGACCACAGTTTTTCCTCTTCAGGATAACAATTGTGATGAGGTTCACTGTGAGGAAGAGAAATAAGCAATGCATCAGGCTGGGGAAGACATTCTCAGTTTAATTGAGATAGTGTTGACAAAGTCAGACAAGTACACAGAAATAGAGACGACTCACACTGACACAAATAGTGAGACACTAATACACACAGACTCAGAGAGAGAGGAGAAACTAATACACACACGCACAGGCACCTGGGAACACTAATATACACACTCCATACACACAGACACTAATATATACACATACAGTTACAGATAAACCAATACGAATGAAAATGAAAATGAAATGAAACACACTATACACACACTAACACAAAGATACGTTAATACCCACACTCACACAGGCACTAATGCACACATTAATAGAGAGACACAATTGCACGCATTCACAGACACACAAAGACACAAATCCACACACTCGCAGACGCATGGATAGAAGTACCTATACGCACAGACCTAGCGTTTCAAATACACACACTTACACAGACACTATTATAAACTCATACACACAAACATACACAAACACAGAGACACGGAAAGAAAAAGAGGCACTCACAGACACATAGAGAAACAAATCTACACACACACTCAGGGTGGCACTAAAACACACATTCACACACAGACACAAATATTCACCCTCACACACAGAAAACAAATTCACACCCTCACACACACAGATACAAATATACACAGTCACAGACATACATAGAAACATATAGGTACACTCAGAAAGACACAGAGACACGGATACACACTCACAGGCACAGACACAAATACACAGACTCACAGAGACAGAGATACAAACAGACAATCACAAAGATAGGTACACACATACAGACTGTGATAGACACAGAGACAAAAATACACCAACACAGATAAAAATAGACACACTCACAACCACAGAGGCACAAACACACAGGCTCACAGAGACACTAGTACAGAGGTTCACAGAGACAGAGATACAAAGACAAACAATCACAGAGATAGATACACACATACAGACTGTCACAGACACAGAGTCATAAATACACACACAGACACATAAAACAAATACAATTACTCACGGAGACAGAGACACAAAAACAGTGACAGACACAGAGAGCGGTAAGTACACACACTCAAACACAGAGTGACACAAATACAGTAACTTAGAGGTATTGTCGCTGGAGTAATAATCTAAAGATCTCGGATAATGATCTGTGGACCTGGGTTAGAATCCCACCGCGGTATGTGATGGAACTTAATCTCAATAAAATATCTGGAAATAAAAACTCTAACCCAGACGATGAAGCCATTGTCGATTGTCGGAAAACCCCATTTAAATCCCTTTATGTAAGGAAATGTGCCATCCTTACCTGGTCTGACCTACGAGTGGCTCCATACTCACTGCAATGTGGTTGACTCTTAACTGCCCTCAATTATGAAGTGAAGATGATGGCGTTTGACTGGGCTGAGCACAGTAAGAAGTATTTTACCTGGCGCTGTAAGACGTCGTACTGTGCTCTTATTTAAGGATGGGTAATACATGCTCACACAGCCTCCGGCCCTCACGTCCCCTGGACGAATATTAAAAACTCACACACAGACACACAAATACACACTCTCACAGACACAACGAGAGACACATACATAAACACACACAGATACACAAATAAACTGACTGACAGCCACCCAGGGAGATACATACACAAATACAATTCGGGACGGGCAATACATGCTGACACATCCCATGAACCAATAAAAATACTCACAGATACAGACACAAATACACACACTCACACCACACAAAGAGTCAAATACATACACACACTGACAGACAAAGAGAGACACCAACGCTCCCACAAACACACATTCATAAAACGACACATTCACGTACGATTACATCCACACAATCAAAAGCAACTCACAACTCCCACATGCATACACTCAATCACGCACACACATAAACACACGCACACACATACACATAGCCACACACATGCAGTCACACCTCCATACAAACCCACAGCCACACATACTCACCAACACACATTCGTACACACTGAGGCACTCATCCTCAGACACACACACACACGCCCGCCCCTGCCATACAACACCCTCAATCCGAGACACACCAACAGACACGCACCCTCATACACACACGCGCACCTCCCACATATACACACACACACCCTCACGCGCGCACATATACACTTCCAGTCTGTAAAACAGTTTCACAAACACACATTCACGCATACTCCCTCACTCACAGTCACACACACATAAGCACAAACAAACTCCCTCACGCACACATAGTCACACCAAGCAGACGCACACCAGCACCCACCTGCAAACACAAACCCGTTCATAGATACACTCACACAACCACACCCAGACAGGAAACCACGCATTCACAAACATTCATAAAACACCCGCACCTTCCCACACACACATTAAGACGCCCTCAGAGACTCATCCATCCGCACCCATTCACCCTAAGACACCCTAACACACTCACTCATGTCCACACACACAGACACAACACCCCTACACATCCACACACATGCCCACAAACGCACACGTACACTGTCTCACAGACGTACGCACACGCCCACACTTACACATATACACACACCCAAAACAGGCACACCCATATACACATACACACACACAAAATCACTCACACACATACACAACCACGCACAAACCGCATTACCACACCCACGCCGAACACACAGGCACATACATACGCAAAAAAAACACTCACCCACACACCCACAAACAGTTGCACATACATGCATTCTCCCTCACCCACACGCACACATCACATTCTCACACAGTAAAGCACACACCCACACATGCCTACTGCCAAACACACACTTACCCACATAGACATAACCACACACGTACACACACATACATTCACTCCCACCCTCCCATGCATAGACACACACCAACACACAAAGACACACACACATACCCTGCACCCACACACACACTACCAAACACACAACCATACATATTCACACCCACTCTCGCACCCACACTCACACACACAGACAACCACAGGCACACCCAAACATGCGCACGCACACCAAAACACACACAAACACGCACACATGAACTCACTCACCACCGCCCCCAAACACAATCAGATACTCACCCACACACATATACTCCCAACCACAGCCATGCATTCACAGATAGACACACACAGACACACCCAGACATGCAAACATAACCATGTATATGACACCCACCAACCCCTGTAGTTAACGGCGCACTTGACCATGGCCATTCCATTTCCCGTGTTATTACTTTCACTGCCTGCACTTCCGGCTGTAGTTTCCATAATGATACCTTGTCCGCTTTTGCTGCCTTTGCCGCAAAGCATGGAAACATCATTCACTGCAACTTTTGCATTTTTTCACTCAACTCGTGTAGCTGTTATATCGACCCCCACCACCTCTGGAATACATGATCTGCGAAACCATATAAGGTTAAAGTTTCCAATTTACCGCTCCTCTGCTGGCCATGCTCAAGCCTACACGTCCAACTCGTGTATTAGCACCAGCTAATTCATACTCCAACATTTGTCTGTCTGGTGTAACAGACTATCCATTCCTCAGATTCATGTTATGCTTCTTTGTACAAATATGTGACTTCAGCTGCCTTAAAACCTTGTTATTCATCTACTTGCAGCAAATCAATAATTCAGACAGAATAGAATATCCTTAGTAAAATTGGTTTAACATTAAACACAGCTTTTTATTTTTTCTCTACCTTCACCAAGACTACAGCTATGTGTTCGTATAAACAGTAACATAACTTTCAGGAATGCCGGCTTATATCAAATATACTTCCCATTAGAGAGAACTTGGCCACGTTCGCTCTGAGGGGCACGAGCTGATCAGCTATGGAAGTCAGTTCTCCAAGTACAACGGTTGATCCCGGGTTGTGGTTGAATAGTTTTCGGTGGTACCGAATTTTATATGGTGTAAATAAAACAATCTTTCAGCTTCACTCGTCATTACAGCCTGTTCTCCGTGTCCCGAAAAGAACGGTGTTGCAAGCAATGTTTTGTCTCTGGTTCTCATGAAAATCCATTTTAGCAAGCCTTCCTCCGACCCCCGGATGGCATACTGAACCTTCTCCAGGTGGAGAAATTCCGAGAGTTCAGCGAGCCAGTCTGCAGCTGGGGGAAGTGCTGCCGATCGCCAGCCGAGCAGGATTCTCCAGCGTGCGATCGGGCAAGTGAAAGCAAGGGCGTTGGCCCCTTTCCCCATGTGTAGCTCTGGCTGCTCTGATACCCCGAAGATTGGCACCCTCACCGTCACAACCTTAGACAAAGCCGCCAAGAAGGCTGTCCAGAATCAGCAGGTTTGGGACAAGCCCAGAACATGTGGGTGTGGCTGACTGGGTCCCTCTGCCACCTGGAAGCAAGGGGGCAGTTTGTCGGCCTGTTCCAAAACATGTTCGAGCTCAGCAACAACGACGAAGATGACGAAACGGGAGAAATAGGAAGAAAAAGAGGAAGGACAAGGGGAAAACATGGATAGGTGGGAAACCATACGAATGCGCAAACGGGGGGAGGAGAAGGGAGGAGGAAGAGGAAAGGGTGGAAGGACACAAAAGGGAACAACATGGGAGTGAGGGGGCGACCCCCCCCCCCCCCCCCCCCCCCCCCCCCCCCGCCAATCACAGGGGAAACACAGCCGAAATCGATGGGGGAAGAAAAGATGGGGAGGGAAAGAAAGGGGACACACAAGGGGGTGGGTAGCAAACAAAGTATTTACCTGCTTATTAGTTTGGAAAATGCCAATAAAAAGATTTGGAAAAAAAGAAAATCCATTTTGCACTTGGCTGCAGTTTCCTTGGTAGCTTCTTTGAAGTTAGTCAGTGACCACTTCTCCCAGAATGCCTTACGGCTCAATGTTGACCATATTTTCCACTCAGTAACCAAGTGTATCTGTCTATTCCCTTGCTTACCTGATACTTCAAACGACGTGGAGAATCAGGTATAACACAATGACCCTTCAGTGCAGGCAAATTAAACCGAGTTAGGCATGACTTTCATAAATATCACAAATGTTTCCAGGATTCACTGCAATTACGTTACATTGTCCATACGTGGTACCAGCGAGAAAGGTGACGAGTGACTGCATGTTTAGAGTCTGCTCTCCAATAGTTCCTGGTATGCAAAGCAATTTTCTCCCATGCGCCCGATATCGCATGTCCTCCAGCAATGCAATATCGGCATCATGTCCTCTGACAGTCGGACAAGTATATATTCTGATTTCCCCAGTCTAACAAGTATATTTAAGTCCCCACAGTACTCTATATTTCTCCCTCCGCCGCTGATCATGGAAGAGCATTCTAGCTCAGCAGTGTTATCGTCCCATATCTACACATTTTCCAGTGTACTTCATACATCTGTGCCATCTACACGAGCATTTGTGCAGCAATACCATCCTCACCCCATAAACCTATGATCCACGCTACTCCCCCCCCCCCCCCCCACCCCCCCACCCCATCATCGCTTTAACTGGTATATATCACCACCTCTACCAGATGTAGCAATTTAAATTCCAACACACCGTGTGCATAGTACATGTAACCTATGTCCCGGCTCCCACAGTATGTAAAACAAAGTCTACCTGTTACATCTACCCCTCCACGCTAATATATGCCGCCTCAAATGGCCCCCATTATTCACCACGCCCCAAGTGCATCTGTTCACACGCCCCTCGCATTGCACCTGGCATTCCTCCAACTTTGCTACCCACAGTATCTGTTAAATGGCACAACATAACGAACATTCGTGATATATGCACTTCGTCCTCTGTATAATCTAGTATATCGACTACAGTTACTGATACTATTGTTGAACTTGCCCCTCTTCCCATTTTCGAAGGGCGAAGCAAAGATGATCAGAGGTCCTTTGCTATTTATTGAACATTGAGATCGTCACCGGCCCCGCTATTATCACAGCAGCACGCGCCCATCGCGTGATGATGTTGTAATGTTTGATTCCGTTTCAGTCATCTTAAGATTAACGTAAAAATCGGAATGTGAAGACATTTTTCAACTGTGCTCTGAATTTGGTCTGTGTCACTGCATAAATACAAGTATTTGTGCAACAGCTCAGGAGCTGCAGCATGAATCCCACCTCTTGCACAAACCAATGTAAATACATTGCCTCATACCCCAAATAATACATCCGGGTCCATATCGAATAAAACATAAACACCGACCATAAGATAATGAAATTGGCCGAGATGACAAACAGTAAAATAACGGATTTCCTTCGGATCGCCATCTCTGGGTCTCTGGTACACTCCCCACTGCTGTGAGCTCGGAGTCTCTTGCGGGCTCTGTTGGCCACTAAAATGTGTCTGACGGTGAACAGATTAAGCAGCATAATCAGGACGAATGGAACACCAGGTGTTAAAATGTAATGAAGGAACTCAATTGTTCCCCAGACCACAGAAAATATGTCCCCGAGGGGCACATCACAAAACCAGGGTCGGTTTCCCCTATAATACGGACCTGACACCATGAAATACCAGGAAATATCCTTTAAACAGCTCAGTAAAGTCACTATACCCAGAACAACAGCCGCCGTTTTTTCAGTGCAGTATTTTTGTTTCAGCTTCTTGCAGCAAATGGCGACATATCGATCGAAGGTGAAAGTGACGGTGAACCAGACAGAACAGTCGGTGGCTGCATAAAGCAGGACAGCGTGTATGTTACACATGGGGATGTTCAGCAAGAATTCAAATTGCTCCAGAAATACGATCGGAATTTGTCTCAATATGAGATCGAATATAACAACCGATAGATCCGCCGCTGCCATGCCGACGAGGTAGCATGTGACACATTTACAAAGGCCACACTGTCCTCGGGACAAGATCACAATCGCCACTATGTTGACTGTGTGGGAGAGAAAAAAACATGATTTTTATGATTCAGACTCGAAGCAAAATGACCAGTTTGCATAAGTATTAATTACATTGTGAAAGGGGTGACCAGCATGGGGCGGATTAGAATAACTTGACCTGGACCAACCAACAGGAATGGCTGCTATGTAGGGAAAGCATGGCGCATGCCCCGACAAAGTGGATAATGCTGGAATTGGCTGCCAAATACAGATCATAATCCTCACCTCGTTGTTTGCTTCCCTGGGTTAAACATTGACAATCTCTACACCACATCGTTTTCTCTTTCTTCTTGAGGCGTCCGCATGGGCCGAAGATGGTTTGCTGCCTTCCATTGAGCAGGGTTCTGCGGGGACTGAATAGTCCAAACCGGGATCCGGACACTCTGTACCAGGTTTGTCAGCTGGTGTTGAAGCAGTTGGTTGGGTGGTGCGCTCTGGATTCAGCACGCTCCTTCCGCTGTGTACTCACGGCCTCTGCGTGCACTTTCTGTGACACTCGTGGTGATTGGCGCCTTCGTGGGTGCTTCATGTCCAGCTTGTGTGTTGTAAAACAAGCGAATACACGTATCCATGACGATGTTACATTTGTTTGTTGAGGCTTTCTGAGTGTCCTTGTTGCTTATTCTGTGCACTTTCAGTCATTGCTTGCTTTGGCGGTGTTTGGAGTAGAGCAATTGTTTCAGGAATCTCTTGCGTCGGGCATGTGAGTTGGACCTGATGTCTTGGTGATCGAACACTCTGTTCCCCAGCCATCCGAAGACTGCGCTGTCACATTGCTGTCGCATCTGGATTTCATCGCGATATTTGCTCGGGCCAAGTTGTGGGGAATGATCCACATTGTCGAGTGGCTCACCATAGATCACCGTGGCAGGAGCGGGCCGGCAGACAAGCGTTGCTTTCCGGATATTTAGTCTGAGTTTCTTCTCCCAATTACCTCGGTGAAAGCGTCGATGATAATTGGTCCCTCGGTCTATGGGTGTGCACACACACAGGGGACATCTGTGTACCGCAGCCCGATGACAAAAGTTGTGGTGGTCTTGGATCTGGCCTCCAGGCGTCGGAGGGTCAATATTTCACCCCTGTCCGGTAGATTAGTCCCACTCCATCGGTGGACGTCAGGGCGATGAGTTGGAGTGCGAAGAAGATGGAGAATGTTGTTGCTGCGATGACGCCGCACTGTTTGACCCAGGGTTGCACACTCAGAATTATACATAGATGCTGAATATTGGACCAGTGCTTTTTTACCACTGACATGTTGATAAATGTATCTACATTTTCCACCATCTTACACAATTGAACCCAGGGAAACCCGATAATGAAAGCTGAACTTGCATCCGAACTTAATGTGAGGTTCGTCGGAGGAGGAGCAGTCTCTGTCAGGGAGAGAACCTGAGAACATCTAAGACTCTCAGGAGGTAAGAAGGTAAGTAAGTGATTTTTACTCAATTTTACTTTTATACCTTTTTCAAATTGTCTGTGTGTGTGTGTGTGTGTGGGGGGGGGGGGGGGCTGAAGTGACATCACAGAAAAGCTGTGGCTTGAGTGGCTGTTTGGGAATCTACAATAAATTTAAAAAATTAAGCATTGGTAAGTAATTAAACATAATTACTTAATTATAATTTAGAGGGATATCTAAGAGATCGGAGAGTACTATATTTAGCTTTCGCATTTCTATTAGAAATCTCGTGCTATGAAACAGATAGTTAACAGTAACTTTGAAATTTAAAAAAATATATATATATTTTTTTAAATTACATTTTAATTTTAATTAATTGACGCAATGTCAGTTAGGGTTGCAGTTCTCTGACTGTGAGATGTGGCAGGTCCGGGAGGCTTCCAGCGTCCCGGATGGCTTCATCTGCAGAAAGTGCACCCAACTGGAGCTCCTCACAGACCGCATGGTTCGGTTGGAGCAGCAATTGGATGCACTTAGGAGCATGCAGGTGGCGGAAAGCGTCATAGATCGCAGTTATGTAAATGTGGTCACGCCCAAGGTGCAGGCAGAGAAATGGGTGACCACCAGAAAGGGCAGGCAGTCAGTGCTGGAATCCCCTGTGGTTGTCCCCCTCTCGACCAGGTATACCCCTTTGGATACTGTCGGGGTGGATAGCCTATCAGGGGAAAACAGCAGCAGCCAGAGCAGTGGCACCACGGCTGGCTCTGATGT
The DNA here is from genome assembly GCF_047496885.1 of Scyliorhinus torazame. NCBI lineage: Eukaryota > Metazoa > Chordata > Chondrichthyes > Carcharhiniformes > Scyliorhinidae > Scyliorhinus > Scyliorhinus torazame. Next base: position 13,240,218 of record NC_092729.1, read on the forward strand.
TCAGAAGGGAGGGTCAAAGCGCAGAATAGTAATAGTAATAGGGGACTCTATAGTCAGGGGCACAGATAGGCGCTTCTGTGGACGTGAAAAAGACTCCAGGATGGTATGTTGCCTCCCTGGTGCCAGGGTCCAGGATGTCTCCGAACGGGTAGAGGGCATCCTGAAGGGAGAGGGCAAACAGGCAGAGGTCGTTGTACATATTGGTACTAACGACATAGGCAGGAAGGGGCATGAGGTCCTGCAGCAGGATTTCAGGGAGCTAGGCAGATAGTTAAAAGACAGGACTTCGAGGGTTGTAATCTCGGGATTACTCCCTGTGCCACGTGCCAGTGAGGCTAGAAATAGGAAGATAGAGCAGCTAAACACGTGGCTAAACAGCTGGTGTAGGAGGGAGGGTTTACGTCATCTGGACCACTGGGAGCTCTTCCGGGGCAGGTGTGACCTGTATAAGAAGGACGGGTTGCATCTAAACCGGAGAGGCATAAATATTCTGGCCGCGAGGTTTGCTAGTGTCACACGTGTGGGTTTAAACTAGTATGGCAGGGGGTGGGCACGGGAGCAATAGGTCAGAAGGTGAGAGCATTGAGGGAGAACTAGGGAATAGGGACAGTGTGGCTCTGAGGCAGAGCAGACAGGGAGAAGTTGCTGAACACAGCGGGCCTGGTGGCCTGAAGTGTATATGTTTTAATGCAAGAAGTATTACGGGTAAGGCAGATGAACTTAGAGCTTGGATTAGTACTTGGAACTATGATGTTGTTGCCATTACAGAGACCTGGTTGAGGGAAGGGCAGGATTGGCAGCGAAACGTTCCAGTATTTAGATGTTTCAGGCGGGATAGAGGGGGATGTAAAAGGGGATGCGGAGTTGCGCTACTGGTTCGGGAGAATATCACAGCTGTACTGCGGGAGGACACCTCAGATGGCAGTGAGGCTATATGGGTAGAGATCAGGAATAAGAAGGGTGCAGTCACAATGTTGGGGGTTTACTACAGGCCTCCCAACAGCCAGCGGGAGATAGAGGAGCAGATCGGTAGACAGATTTTGGAAAAGAGTAAAAACAACAGGGTTGTGGTGATGGGAGACTTCAACTTACCCAATATTGACTGGGACTCACTTAGTGCCAGGGGCTTAGACGGGGCGGAGTTTGTAAGGAGCATCCAGGAGAGCTTCTTAAAACAATATGTAGACAGTCCAACTAGGGAAGGGGCGGTACTGGACCTGGTATTGGGGAATGTGCCCGGCCAGGTTGTAGATGTTTCAGTAGGGGAGCATTTCGGCAACAGTGACCACAATTCAGTAAGTTTTAAAGTACTGGTGGACAAGGATAAGAGTGGTCCTAGGATGAATGTGCTAAATTGGGGGAAGTGTAATTATAACAATATTAGGCGGGAACTGAAGAACATAGATTGGGGGCGGATGTTTGAGGGCAAATCAACATCTGACATGTGGGAGGCTTTCAAGTGGCAGTTGAAAGGAATTAAGGACCGGCATGTTCCTGTGAGAAAGAAGGATAAATACGGAACTTTCGGGAACCTTGGATGACGAGAGATATTGTAGGCCTCGTCAAAAAGAAAAAGGAGGCATTTGTCAGGGCTAAAAGGCTGGGAACAGACGAAGCCTGCGTGGAATATAAGGAAAGTAGGAAGGAACTTAAGCAAGGAGTCAGGAGGGCTAGAAGTACTTTGCATCAGTATTCACCAAAGAGAAGAAATTGGTAGATGTTGAGTCTGGAGAAGGGTGTGTAGATAGCCTGGGTCACATTGAGATCCAAAAAGACGAGGTGTTGGGTGTCTTAAAAAATATTAAGGTAGATAAGTCCCCAGGGCCTGATGGGACCTGCCCCAGAATACTGAAGGAGGCTGGAGAGGAAATTGCTGAGGCCTTGACAGAAATCTTTGGATCCTCGCTGTCTTCAGGGGATGTCCCGGAGGACTGGAGAATAGCCAATGTTGTCCCTCTGTTTCAGGAGGGTAGCAAGGATAATCCCGGGAACTACAGGCCGGTGAGCCTTACTTCAGTGGTAGGGAAATTACTGGAGAGAATTCTTCGAGACAGGATCTACTCCCATTTGGAAGCAAATGGACGTATTAGTGAGCGGCAGCACTGTTTTGTGAAGGGAAGGTCGTGTCTCACTAACTTGATAGAGTTTTTCAAGGAGGTCACTAAGATGATTGATGCAGGAAGGGCAGTGGATGTTGTCTATATGGACTTCAGTAAGGCCTTTGACAAGGTGTCATGGTAGACTACTACAAAAGGTGAAGTCACACGGGATCAGGGGTGAGCTGGCAAGGTGGATACAGAACTGGCTGGGCCATAGAAGGCAGAGAGTAGCAATGGAAGGATGCTTTTCTCATTGGAGGGCTGTGACCAGTGGTGTTCCACAGGGATCAGTGCTGGGACCTTTGCTCTTTGTAGTATATATAAATGATTTGGAGGAAAATGTAACTGGTCTGATTAGTAAGTTTGCAGACGACACAAAGGTTGGTGGAACTGCGGATAGCGATGAGGACTGTCGGAGGATACAGCAGGATTTAGATTGTTTGGAGACTTGGGCGGAGAGATGGCAGTTGGAGTTTAATCGGACAAATGTGAGGTCATGCATTTTGGAAGGTCTAATGCAGGTAGGGAATATACAGTGAATGGTAGATCCCTCAAGAGTATTGAAAGTCAAAGAGATCTCGGAGTACAGGTGCACAGGTCATTGAAAGGGGCAAAACAGGTGGAGAAGGTAGTCAAGAAGGCATACGGCATGCTTGCCTTCATTGGCCGGGGCATTGAGTATAAGAATTGGCAAGTCATGTTGCAGCTGTATAGAACCTTAGTTAGGCCACACTTGGAGTATAGTGTTCAATTCTGGTCGCCACACTACCAGAAGGATGTGGAGGCTTTAGAGAGGGTGCAGAAGAGATTTACCAGAATGTTGCCTGGTATGGAGGGCATTAGCTATAAGGAGCGTTTGAATAAACTCGGTTTATTCTCACTGGAACGAAGGTTGAGGGGAGACCTGAAAGAGGTATACAAAATTATGAGGGGCATAGACAGAGTGGATAGTCAAAGGCTTTTCCCCAGGGTAGAGGGGTCAATTACTAGGGGGCATAGGTTTAAGGTGAGAGGGGCAAGGTTTGGAGTAGATGTACGAGGCAAGTTTTTTACGCAGAGGGTAGTGGGTGCCTGGAACTCGCTACCGGAGGAGGTGGTTGGAAGCAGGGACGATAGTGACATTTAAGGGGCATCTTGACAAATACATGAATAGGATGGGAATAGAGGGATACGGACCCAGTAAGTGTAGAAGATTGTAGTTTAGTCGGGCAGCATGGTCGGCACAGGCTTGGAGGGCCGAAGGGCCTGTTCCTGTGCTGTACATTTCTTTGTTCTTTGTTCTTGAAGACATGTCCATTGAGGTCGTTGTTCAACTTAACGAGATAAAGGTTTGGTTTATTTTTCTGATTTTTAAATGCATCAGTTGATGTTATTGTGTCCACATCTTTCATTTCTGTTGTTGTAAGTTGCACCACTGCATTCTGTTTCTCCAAGTCGGCTGCAAACACCGACATTCCCATCCCGGGTCTGTCCAGTTCCGGTAACTAAGCCCCTCGTTTATTCCCCATCCCCCTGCAAACAACCAATCATTTTGAAAGGGATCTTGCTAACTGCGTGAACAACTTCCTCAAACCAAATGCCACATTCATGCGCCTAGAGTTCCTAACCTATCTCTCCCTGGACCAAACGTCACCAATACCAAATAAAATAGCGCAACTCACACAGTAACTGAACAGATAGTGCCATCTCCACTGTCAGAGCCTCAGATCATTGCCTCTCCAGGGCTCCTAACTTGGCATCTTCAAGTTCCTTTACTCTCCAGCTACGATGCCAGTGTTGGTTTGAATTCCACTGCCGGAGCCTTCGCTTCTCCCACCACGTTTCTGTCCACCAAGCACAGACAGCAGCTCCCTGGCCATGCTCATTGCCATTCTCTAGTGGCTGCTCTCCCACCGTATGTCTCCCCCTCATTTACCATCTCTACTACCTCGTCTGCATCACCACCATTTCCCCTCTCCCAACTTGCCTCAATTGACACTAACTGGCTTGTCTCTAACTACTTTTTCTTCAAGTAGCTCTCCGAAAACTGGATCCTTTGCCAACACTTGCTCTTCAATGCCCTGTCCGAGATGCCCCCCATGAAACCTATCCTGACACCATCCGGCTTCTTCACCAACCTGCTCATCCGCCTCCAGCGCCTCGACACATCCCACTTCCTGTCTGCACTGGTATTTCTGCAGGGTGGGCGGTGGGGGGGGGGGGGGGGGGGGGCATCCGTGTGCCCCTTTTCTCCCCCTCCTCCCACTCCTTTACCCACCTCCCATTTGGCTTTCGGGATATTGTGTTACTCCCCAGCACCCATCTCGGCCTGGAGTATAGGAAACGTGAGCCCTTTTACCCGGACTCCTCTGCAGTGCGGTCCACTCTGGCAACCCCAGCTGTTCTCCATATTTGACCCGTTGCGCCCTCAGCTTCCAACGTCTACTATCCCCAATACGTGGACCCTCATGATCCCTGTATTCTGTATGTGCTGCACAGAGGATCATCCTGGATTTAGGAAGACGAGGGATATTTAAAGAAATCCGAGATATAGTTGGTGAGGGACGTATCCAAAGGTGACGGGATAATTGGGTATCGCCATGTATGACAGGGCCAAAGAGCCAAGGAAAGAACCCTGCACTCAGTAGTCACAGGCACTAAACGAATTCGAGGATGGGGAAAAAAGATACTGGACATTTTGTTGCGGGTGTGAATTAATAGGATTACAGCAGGACATTGACAGGATGCAGAGCTGGGCTGAGACGTGGCAGGTGGAGTTCAGCCTTGATAAATGTGAACTGATTCATTTTGGAAGGCCGAATTTGACTGCAGAATACAGGGTAAATGGCATGGTTATTGGAAGTGTGGAGGAACAGATGATCTTGGGGTCCACGTACGTAGATCCCTCCAAGTTGCCACCCAGGTTGATAGGGTTGTGAAGGAGGCGTATGGCGTGTTGGCTTTTATTAACAGTGGGATTGAGTCTAAGAGCCGCGTGGTTTTCCTGCAGCTTTCTAAAACTCGAGTTAGACCACACTTGCAATATTGTGTCCAGTTCTGGTCGCCTCATTATAGGAAGGATGTGGATAATTTGGAGAGGGTACAGAGCAGATTTACCTTGATGCTGCCTGGACTGGAGGGCATGTCTTACGAAGAAGGGTTGAGGGAGCCAGCAGAGGTGGTGGAGTCGGAGTCATTAGGGACATTTAAGCGACTCTTGGACAGGCACATGGACAGTTGTAAATTGAAGGGATGTAGGTTAGGTTGGTCTTATATTAGGATAAATGGTCGGCACAGCATCGTGGGCTGAAGGGCCTGTACTGTACTGTACTGTTCTATGTTCAATGTTCTAAGTTCTATAAATCGCTCTTTGATTTGCGAGTGGCCGGGGACGAGGTGGAGCACTGAAGCCCGGTCTTGAATCAGAAGTGAATTCTCCAGAGTTGTAAGTGACAAGGAAAGGTGTGCGGGTGGAGAGGGACAAGTTCTGTGACGTTCAGCCCAGCTGAATTTAGCTGTGAGAAGGGAGTCAGAGGTGAGGTAACGCGTGAGATGAAGTGATTCAGTGAAGTAGAGAGAATGATCTGAAGAGGAAGAGCGGGGGAAGTGATGGATGTGATGTCTGTGCCGTTGTAGCAGCGGATGTGTTGGGTTAAAGAGAGGCAGGTGCGAGATAATGATGGGGAACATGGGTAAAAAGGGCAGAGGAAAGCTCGATGTACGTTCAACGTGAAAGAAGTGGTGCTGCTGAAATAATGTGTAGGAGGTGCCCAGCAGCATGCGTCCTGCGGATCTTTAGTAGCAAGAATATTTTTAGCTGAAAATCAGGGACCATATAGTGGCACGGGTAGAGCAGAAAATATATGAAGATATGCTTATGAAACAGAGAAGGTGGCGATGGCGTGTGGAGGACTACGAGATCATAAGACATAGGAGTAGAATTTGGTCACTCGGCCCATCGAGTCTGCGCCGCCATTCAATCATGGCTGATATTTTTCTCATCCCCATTCTCCTGCCACCTCCCTGTAACCCCTGATGCCCTTATTAACCAAGAACCTACCTATCTCCGTCTTAATGACACTCAGTGATTTGGCCTCCATAGCCTTCTGGGGCGAAGGGTTTCACAGATTCACCACCCTCTGGCTGAAGAAATTCCTCCACATCTCTGTTTTAGAGGATCGTCTCTTTAGTCTGAGATGGTGTCCTCCGGTTCTAGTTTTTCTTACAAGCGGAAACATCTTCTCCACGTCCACTCTATTCAGGCCACGCATTATCCTGTAAGTTTCCATGAGAGCTCCCTCTCATCCTTCTGAACTCCAACGAGTACAGGCACCGAGCCCTCAATCGTTCTTCATACGTTAAGCTCTTCATTCCAGGGATCATTCTTGTGAACCTCCTCTGGACCTTTTCCAAGGCCAGCACATCCTTCCTTAGATACTGGGCCCAAAACTGCTCACAATACTCCAAATGGGGTCTGACCAGAGCCTTAGAAAGCCTCAAAAGTACATTCCTGGTCTTGTATTCTAACCACCTCGACGTGGATGCTTACATTGCATTTGCCTTCCTAACTGCCGACTGAACGTGAACGTTAACCTGAAGAGAATCGTGAACAAGGACGCCCACGCCTCTTTGTGCGTCTGATATAAAGAAGCCAAATGTGCCGAAAGGAAGGAATGCGTTGTGAACTGCAGCCGGGTTATTACATCAGGTGCAGTGACCAGCGAGAAGCCGGGGATACCAGGGCGGAAAGGCAGGGATGTGCTAAAGGGTGTTGGAAGGTGGAATGACTTTGGAGGATGTGACACAGAACAGTGGAGTTAGTAAGGTTATACAGGCAGAGTTACGGAGAGCAGGAAGCGGAGCCGGGCGTGGATGTGTTTGGGAGGGCTGCCTGGCCCGAAATGAAGAATGGGATGTTTTGTTGGATTATTGCTGAGCAAAGGAGAAAGTGGCGAGTGCTTTCAAACTCCTGCTAGTTCAAATCTATGTGCCTGTGAAATGCCACTGAAAGTGTCGATTTGCAATGAACAATACAGTGTAATAAGGAAATGTGGTGTGAGTTCCAGACGATTAGCATAATATTCTGATTGACTAGTCCCAGTAGAAACATCAGTATGCACCCCACTAATTCTGAATTTAAACCGGTGTGTGGGGTTTGCAGAAGGAATTATGTGGAATACTCCATTATTTGGGGCCCAAGGTCCGGGCCATTGTCTCTCTTGATCTCTGTACGTCAGCATTTCAGCAAAAACAATAACTGAGATTTCCAGACCGACCGTGAAGGTGAACAACTAAAACATGACACTGAGTCACATGGGGGTATACTGTCCAGTCGCTGGTCAAAGATGCGAGAGCAATGAACATATTTTATTGTGAAAATGCCGGTCAGAACGGCAAATATGTGTCAAGAGATTTGCAGAACTTTCGGCGCAGGCAAGTTAAGGCACGGCGAGGATGTTGAAGGGATGTGGTTGAGAAAGTTATTGGAGGAGCATAAAGCTATTGGTGTTTTGTAGATTCTAAAAGGACCAATTCGATGGTGTTAGGTCGGGTGTATTGTTAAAACAAGCAGTTGAAGTTTCTGATGAAGATATTACAGCATTACTTTGTCATCAGGAGGACAGTTCGTGCACATTTGATTCAATTTTTATCGCGTCTATGTACATTTCTCAAGGCAGAGCTGGTGATGTACTTCAGTGAGACATTCAACAAGTTCTCACATGATGACTATGATCGAGAAGGTAAGAACATCTGGGATCCAGGGCAATTTGACTGGTCGAACAAAACAGGCTTATTGGCTGCAGACAGAAAGTGATGGGCGATCACTGTTCCTGTGACAGGAAGCCGATATCCAGTCGGCCACTTCAGGAATTTGCGCTGCCTCCTCTACTGTTTTCAGTAAACATTGATGATGTACACATGAAAGTTGGAGGTACGATCTGTAGCATCGCAGATGCCAGGGCAATTACTGGTGTGGCACAGTTGTTTCACTGCTCCAGTGTTCTAGGTTCGATTCCCCGGTGGGTCACTGTTTGTGCGGAGTCTGCACGTTCTCCCCGTGTCTGCGTGGGGTTCCTCCGGGTGCTCCGGTTTCCTCCCACGGTCCAAAGATGCGCAGGTTTGTTGGATTAGCTAAGCTAAATTGCCCTTAGTGTCCAAAAAGATTAGGAGGGGTTACTGAGTTACGAGTATAGGGTGGAGTTGTGGGCTTCGGTAGGGTGCTCTTTCCAATGGCCGGTGCAGATTCGATGGGCCGAATGGCCATCTTCTGCGCTAAAAATTGTCTGATTCTATGGTAAACAGCGATGACGAAAGACTTAGATTGCGGGGCGATGCAGACGGACTGTTTAGATGTATAAAATAGTAGCAAAAATACCTTAACACTGTAAGATGTGACGTAATGCATTTTGAGAGGACTAAAACGTCGAGGGTGGGCACAATGAACAGTCGGACAATAGGAAGCAGAGAGGACCAGAGCGACCTTGGAATGCATCTCAGAAGATCCTTCAAGGTGTCTGAAAAGTTCAATAAGGAGCTGAAGAAGGTATGTGAAATACTCGTTCTAATTAGTCCAGGTACAGAGTATAAGAGTAGAAAGGTTATCATGGATCGGATAAACCGCTCTTTGACCCCAGCTGGAATACTCCTTAGTGAAGAGATGGCCGCGATTTAAAGAACATTTAAAGAGGGTGTGAGAAAACATTTATCACTGAGAGGGCTGTTGGAATCTGGAAATCACTGCCTGAAACTGTCGAGACGGGAACATTCATGAGACTGCTCGATGAACACTTCATTTATTTATTTTTCTATAATAAATTTAGAGTACCCAATTATATGTATTTTTTCCAATTAAGGGGAAATTTAGCGTGGTCAATTCACCTACACATCTTTGGGTTGTGGGGGTGAAACCCACGCAGACACGAGGAAAATGTGCAAACTCCACACGAACAATAACCCAGGGCTGGGATTCGAACCCGCGTCCTCAGTGCTGCAGTCCCAATGCTAATCACTGAGCCAACGTGCCTCGACGAACACTTTACACAACATAATTTGCAAAGCTATGACTGAGGAGCTGGTAAATAGGATAAGAACAGAGACATTCCTAAAGGCCGACGCAGACACAATGCTCTTCAAGGGCTATTTCTACTTTGAAAGCGGCCACCTCATGTGCTGGCCAACGACAAGTTCGTAATCAATGAACATGTGACCACAGATTGTGAGGACAAGTGAAGTCAATTGATGAGTGTGTCTAAATGTAAGTGACAAAAAATATGCAGTTAAATATCGTGCATAGCATGTACAGCCGGGTAGAAATACTTACTGGGTACACCCACGATGGCGAGAAATGGATAGTAACCAGCCTGAATAACTTTCAGTATGCACTCGAACCGCCATAACGCTGACATCCTTTCGTAAAATGAAAAAAGACAGAAAAGAGCCACGGATAAAGCTCTGTCGGCTGCTGTGACATTCCAATCTGATGTATTGAAATTCCCAGACATTTCTGTCACAGTCCAATGAATGTTGCTCTGACTCTGATTCATTGCTGTAACGTTCATTCGAGTATTCCACGATTCTCACCCAATGTTGTACAATACTAATCTGATGTTCTGAGATTCTATCCCTCATTAATCGACATATTTATAGGAGTGGGTATCTCTCCAGCGGCACAGGTGGGTTCCAGCGAGACCGACATTAATTCCAGTCACGGAACAAACAGTTTCAGTTAACCACTTGCAACCCATTGTGTACCTTGATGAAGTGGAAGAATGTGCGGTAATGCTGGGATATCTGACGGTTACTGAGGAGAGGAAAATGGGAAATAGTGGAGGGAGGAAATATCACCGTTCAATCGAGATTGGTTATGTCAGTTGTTCAGGCTGATTGTATGGTTCATAATAGTTGAGTACTTGTGTTTTTAGTGTAAAGAGAAAAGGAGGGAAACACTGTGAATTCAGACAGTCCGTCTAGGTTACTCAGCTCGTCTTCCACAAGGCCTTGGGCAAATACAACAGTATTGTTTACTTGGCGGAAATGTTTTAATACAAGGCAATCCTCACCAATGTATGAATTGAAAAACATGTTCGATAACCATGATAACATTTTGATGTGGTAGCTGAAATAGACGAGGAGGTCACTGCTCAGGTTATGCGCATGTTATTGGAACTCAGGATATTTAGGCCCTGGTCAAAAAGAAGAAGGAGGCATGTAACATGCATAGGCAGCTGCAATCACGTGGATCCTTTGAAGTGCATAGAGGTTGGCAGAGTAGCGTTATGTGTTGTGCACCAACACCCGGAGCGGCCATCACTTCATCCGCAACCGCGACCCCAGAGACGTCATCCACTTGCCGGCCTTCAACCCATCCATGGCGCAGTGCGGTCTGGACATCCACAGACCTGTGAAGCCAAACCATTGCCCGACACCGACACGGAACGATCGGCCGCGCAGACCCATCTACTTGACACAGGAACCGCAAGCAAGGAAACAAACCCTCCATCCACACACCGACCAGTGAATAACCTCATTGGACCCAACTATACCCTTAACACCGCATACCTCACCATCTCCTTGGCTGAAAAAGAAGCAGTCACTCCAGGAAGCGTAGAACACGTGCAGACCTGCATGTGAGAGTGAAACAACGCGGCCCCAAAGTCCCTCTGCCTCGCTTAGCCTTCCTAATGTCCAATCTCTGGAAAATAAGCAAGGCGAACTTACTGCCAGACTCACTTTTCAAAGAGAACTGAGGGACTGCTGTGTGCTCTGCTTCACGGAGACTGCGCCCTAGAACCAGAGGGATTAGCTGGGAACTACAATCAGGCCAAGCTCAAGCGCGTAACATAAAGTTACCACCAACACGCCACCTGTTCCACCAGAGGCCCAAACATCCTGGACCACTGCTACACAAATATCAAACATGCCTACCGCTCTATCGTCTGCCCACACTTTGGCAAATCTGACCACAAGGCTGTGCTCCTGCTCCCGGCTTAAAAGCAAAAGCTGAAGCGGGGGAATCGGTCAAAGAAAGTCGAGCATTGTTGGTCTGAGGAATCGATGATCTATGGAACTGCTTACACTCAGTGGACTGGTTAGTATTTAAAAACTATGCGACCAGCGTGAACGAATACGCCATTACAGTAACTGACTTCATTAGGAAGAGTGTAGAAGACTGTGTGCCAAAGGAGCAAATCCGCCTGCTTCGTAACCGGAAACCCTGGATGAACAGGGATATGCACTGCTTGCTGAAGTCTAGGTCTGAGGCGTTCAAGTCAGGCGACCCTGACCTGTACATGAAAGTCAGATATGATCTAAAGAAATTTATCAAAGATGCCAATAGACAGTTCCGGATCAAGCTCGAGTCCCAGGCTAGCCAAACCAATCCCCGTGTCAATGCAAGGTTGCAAGACATAACGGGCTACACGATGGAGGCATGTATACTCGCCGGCTCCAATGCACCCCTCCCTGATGAGCTCAACGCATTCTATGCCCACTTTGAGCAAGAGGTCAGCGAGAACAAGCCCTCCACCCCAGAAGCCGCGGATGAACTTGTATCAGAGATCACTGCGGACGTCGGAGCAGCCTTCGTGAAGGTAAACCGACGGAATGCCACCGGCCCGGATGGGGTGCCCGGACGAGCACCTAGATCTTGCACGGATCAGCTGGCGGGGGTATTTGCAGACATCTTCAACCTCGTTTTACAACCATCTGAGGTCCCTATATGCTTCAAGAAGACGACCATCATCACAAAAGAAATCCAAGCAGCGTGCCTTAATGACTATCGTCCAGTGGCTCTGACATCCATCATCATGAAGCGCTTCGAAAGGTTAGTCATGGCACGAATCAACTCCAGCCTCCCGGATTGCCTTGATCCACTACAGTTCGCCTACAGCTGCAACATGTCCACGGCAGACGCCATGTCTATGGCCCTGCACTCTACCATGGAACATCTAGATACAAAGACACTTATGTCAGACTCCTATTTATCGACTACAGCTCAGCCTTCAACACATTCATTCCTACAAAACTCACCTCCAAACGCGGTGGCCTTGGCCTCGGCTCCGTCCCTCTGTGGATCCTAAACTTTTTAACCCACAGGCCACAATCAGTAAAGATAGGCAACAACACCTCCTCCATGATCATCCTCAACACCGGTGCCCAACAAGGCTTTGTCCTCAGCCCCTTATGATACTCCTTGTTCACCTATGACTTTGTGGCCAAATTCCCCTCCAACTCGATTTTCAAATTTGCTGATGGCACCACCATAGTGGATCGTATTTCAAACAATGACGAGACAGAGGACAGGAATGAGCTAGATAATTTCTGTGGCTGCTATGAAACCTACAACACGACATCCGGCGGGCATTAATCAGTAATTGGAAATAACAGACTTCCATTTGAAAAAAGCATTGATGGCTAATATTTTTGTGGAGGCTTTAGAAAGGGGGCAGAAGAGATTTACCAGCATGTTGCCTGGTATGGAGGGCATTAGCTATTAGGGGAGTTTGAATAAAATTGGTTTGTTTTCAGTGGAACGAAGGAGGTTGACGGGCGACCTGAATGAGGTCTAAGAAATTATGAGGGGTTTCGATGGAGTGGATAGTCAGATACATTTTCCCAGGGTTGAGGGGTCACTTAATAGGGGGCATAGGTTTAAGGTGCGAGGGGTAATGTTGAGAGGAGATGAACGACGCAATTTGTTGACAAAGAGCGCAGTGGGTGGCTAGAACTGCTGCCGGAGGAGGCGGTGGAAGCAGGAACGGAGGATTCCACCATCTCCTCCGGCAGGAGTGATGTTTAAGGGGCATCTTGACAAATACATAAATAGGATGGCAATAGTGGGATACGGACCACGAAAGTATAGACAATTTTAGTTTTGACGGGCAGTATGGTCGGCGTGGGCTTGGAGGGCCGAAGGGCCTCTTCCTGCGCTGTACTTTTCTTTGATCTTTGTTCTTTTTCGGAATTAAGTTTTGATCAAAATTTCAATAGTTTCCATTATGTGGTCATCATTTTCTGAAGTGAAACTATCACGTTTGCTGAACATACACACACTTCCCTGTTTCATACTGGGCAGAAACATTAAAATTCTCTCCTCTGTAATCAGGAGTCAAAGCTTCCTTGGTCCGATTTGCCGTTCAACATTAACACAACACGTCATCTCACAGCCATGTGACATTTACACTTCCACAGTCTTGAATGAGAATCTTTCTTGCCTGGCTCCATAGTTGGTGAGAGAGGGACAAACAGCAGGATTTTCGCCCAACTCTCCATTCAGGCGCTACCAGCAGAACGCGGGACTGCCGCTTCACTCAGCGGGTTACTACCCATCCCGGGGGTACTCCAACCAGGAGCAAACCTCCCAATACACCGAGCACAGACTCAGAAACAGGCAGCTAGATTATATCACGCTCACTTCACCTCCGAGCAGCATTTACACAATCCCTCAGTGAGTGGAACTTCCCTTGAGCTTCTTTAGTTCTATTCAGCTCCTGTGACCTCTATGGACAGAATAATTTCAGTTTGAAGTCATGTTGTCATCACGCCCCAAGATTTGGATCCAGATCTGGGAAATATTCCTGTCTATGTGAGCAATAAAATGTGGCGGTATCGAAAGATAGCAGGCGACTCTAGAGCAAAACGTAATTAGAAGACAAATTGCAGAAACAGTGCAATGATTTAAAAGCATCTCGACGAGTGCTCCACACTTCCACAACGGAAAAAAGGAGGAGCTCCGTAGAGACTCTTCACGGTGCCTGAACCCCTCCATGGCGCCTAGAAACCCTTCACGGTGCCTGAACCCCTCCATGGCGCCTAGAAACCCTTCACGGTGCCTGAACCCCTCCATGGCGCCTAGAAACCCTTCACGGTGCCTGACCCCCCCCCCCCCCCCCATGGCGCCTAGAAACCCTTCACGGTGCCTGAACCCCTCCATGGCGCCTAGAGACCCTTCACGGTGCCTGAACCCCTCCATGGCGCCTAGAGACCCTTCACGGTGCCTGAACCCCTCCATGGCGCCTAGAAACCCTTCACGGTGCCCAGAACCCATCCATGGCGCCTAGAGACCCTTCACGGTGCCCTGAACCCATCCATGGCGCCTAGAAACCCTTCACTGTGTCCTGAACCCCTCCATGGCGCCTGGAGACCCTACCCGGTGTCCTGAACTTCTCCATGGCGCCTGGAAACCCTTCACGGTGCCCTAACCCCTCCATGGCGGCTAGAACCCCTTCACGGTGCCCTGAACCCCTCCATGGCGGCTAGAAACCCTTCACGGTGCCCAGAACCCATCCATGGCGCCTCGAGACCCTTCACTGTGTCCTGAACCCCTCCATGGCGCCTAGAGACCCTTCACTGTGTCCTGAACCCCTCCATGGCGCCTGGAGACTCTACCCGGTGTCCTGAACCTCTACATGGCGGCTAGAAACCCTTCACGGTGCCCAGAACCCCTCCATGGCGCATCGAAACTCATCGCTGTGCCCTGCAGCGCTCCATGGCGCCTGCAGACCCTACCCGGTGTCCTGAACTCATCCATGGTGCATGGACACCCTTCATGGTGTCCTGAACCCCTCCATGGCGCCTAGAAACACTTCACTGCTGTGGGTGGCTGCCTCGATTTTTCTTATCGACTGTAAACTTTGAGGGAATGAAAGTATCTGAGGAACAGGCAGGAATTGACATTGAGGCAGAAGCTCAGCTGTGATCAAACTGATTGTTGGGGCAGGAGTGAGTGGCCGTGTAGTCTCCCAATGTTGTCATTTGCTATCAGTTCCAGTTGGCACAGCACTCGCAGCTCGCAACTGCGAGATAAGATTTTTAAGTTACATCTTTCGAATAATTATTTCAATATTCTGGGATACAGTTCAATTATCTGGTCTGCACTGCCTGTGAGATTGGTGGAGGCAGATACAACAGTGGCTTTCAAATGTCAATGCGAGAAACGACTGGAATCAAATGCATGTCTCTGGGGAAAGGATGTTCGAGTGGGATTGAATGATCTGCTTATCTAAAGAGCCGCTGAGGTTAAACGGAATGAATGTCCTCCGTCGGTATTTCACGTACTTTTAAGTTTTTGGTCACATCTGACTGTGAGATGATGTGCAGCGACACCTGGAGTTTCCCCTCAATGTTGCCCACCACGGCGAGTTTGATGACGGTTATCCTTTATATACAATGTGTCCGTGCTTGACGTCAGCTTCAGCTTTAGCTCACTGGTTACTTCGCAGCATCAACTTAATTGTAAGTTCGAACCTGTCTCACCGTGGGCGCTGCCTGTCGTTTTTTATATTTCCATCACATGTGTGGTGCGTAAATAAAAGCAGCAGCACATTTATAATTAGAATTAGGTGTATTTTGTTCCAGGCTGCATTGATCTGTTTAAAAAGCAGCTTATGCCACGTGTTTACTTTCTGGGCTCGCGCTGCAGAAACCCTAGTTCGATTCCAGCTCTGTACAATAACTGACTTGTCACACTTTGACAATTACTCACTACATAAATGGAGGAAAAGAGCATGAACGAATGCCTATTATACATTTTTTGAAATTTCGAAACAGGATTGGTTTCGCAGGCAAATTGATTAATCCATTTTTTTCACGTGAAACGCTGTTCCCCAGATCTCCAAGAACACTCAGGGTGTTAGGAAGCATCCAGGACCAAGCAGTGCGCTTGATTGCTCCTTCTGCCACAAGCATTCAATCCCTCCGCCACAGACATCCCAAAATGCACCGCAATAACTCCACAATGTCTCTCAGGCAATTGTTCCTTCGGCAGCACCTTCCAGACCTACGACCACTGTCATTCGGAAGAACTAAACAAGCCCCTACTTGGGAAAATCACCAACTGCAATTCACCCTCCAAATCACTCACCACTCCCACTAGGAACCATATAAACGTTCCTTCACGGTAACGGGGGGAAATCATTTAGCTTCCTCCCTTAAAACACGTGGGTGTACCCAAACTTCACGGCCTGCAACGATTCTAGAAAGCAGCTCACCACCACCTTCTGAAGGGCAACTAGGGATGGGCAATAAATTCTGTCCTAACCAGCAACTTTCACATCCAGTGAAAGTGATCTTTTTATGCATTAGTGCTTTAAATTTCTGGGGCCTGTACGAACTGTTCTCCAACCTTCAAAAATAAATATGCAGTACCCAATTCCTTTTTTCCAATTAAAGGGCAATTTCGTGTCGCAAATTTATGTACCCTGCACGTCATTGGTTGTGGGGAGAAACCCACGCAAAAACGGGTATAATGTGCAAACTCCAAACGGACAGAGACCCAGAGCCGGAATTGAAACTAAGAACTCAGCGTCGTGAGGCAGCAGTGCTAACCACTGAGCCATCCTGCTGTCCCTATTGGTCATTCTAACGGTGGAATGAATCATGTAACTTCTGCTTCAGAGGAAAGTACATCTAATGGATGTCTAACAGCAAGAATCCTTGAAAATAGAAACAATGTGCTTGCTGCAGTGAGGTGGAAGGGAGTGGTGTGCAATATACTCCAGCATTAAAGGCTCTCTCCCCCTTTCTCTCTTTACCATTCTCCTTTATTCTGTTTCTAATTTGTTTGTATTAGTATCGGGTGAAGATTTGATTAGCTGTGGTTCTCTTGATCAAGATATTCTTCAACATTTTTTCCAGTCAGACACATTCTGCGACTTTGCTGCTTTTTGCAACCACAGCAAACGTGATGAATAATTGGAAATTCACAACACTGAAGGAGGCTATTTTTTCCACAATTACTGTGTCTGCCCATTATAACTATTGTACAGATACATGGTCAGATAATTGAACACAGGAGTTGAGACGTCTTGCTGAAGTTCTACAAGACGTTGGGAAGACCACACTTGGAATATTATGTACAGTTCTGGTCACCCTAATATAGAAACGATATTATTAACCTAGAAAGAGGGCAGAAAAGATTTGCTAGGCTGCTACCGAATTTGATGGTTTGAGTTATACGGAGCTGTTTAAACTGGAATATTTTTATTGCAGCCTCGGGGTGATCTTGACGACGGCAATTAAATAATGGGGGGCATGGATCAGGTAGATTATCACAAAGGTAGTGGAATCCAAAACTAGAGCGCGTAGGTTTAAGGTGAGAGGGGAGAGATACAAAACGGTCCACATGAAAAATTGTTTCACACAGAGGGTGGTGAGTGTCTGGAACGAGATGGCAGAGGCAGTAGTAGAGTCGTCTACAATTCTGTCTTTTAAAAAGCATTTAAATAGTTATATGGAGAAGATGGGTGTAGAGGAATATGACCAAATGTGGGCAATTGGACAGGCTTTGTGTAGTAAAAACTGGGCGACATGCACAAGTAATGCCGAAGGACCTATTTCCATCATGGAAACGTCTATGACTCTATAACCTGTCCCACCTTTCAGCTCTGCCTCGCTGCAGATTCGAGCACTCCATCTATATGTCCAAATCGGTTTGAATGTCTGCCTCCATTTTTATTCGCGATAGTGAACTTTGAGGGAACGACAGTATCTGAGGAATAGACAGGAAATGACATTGAAGCAGAAGCTCAGCTGTGATCAAACTGAATGTTGGGGCAGGAGTGAGTGGCCGTGACGTCTCCCTATGTTGTCATTTGCTACCAGTTCCAGTTGCCACAGTACTCGCAGGTGAATATAACTGCGAGATAAGGTTTTTAAGTTACATCTTTCCAACAATTATTTCAATGTTCTGGGATAGATTTCACTTATCTGGTCTGCACTGCCTGTGAGATTGGTGGTGACAAATACAACAGTGGCTTTCAAATTTCAATGCGAAAAACGAAAGCAATCAAATGCATGCCTCTGGGGAAAGGTCGGTCCAGTGGGATTGAATGATCTGCTAATTCAAAGAGCCGCTGAAGTTAAACAGAATGAATGTCCTCCGTCGGTACTTCACGCACTTTAAGTTTTTGGTCACGTCTGGCTGTGAGATGATGTACACCAACACCTGTAGATTCCCCTCAATGTTACCCACCACGGCGAGTATGATCTAGGTAATCATCTATATACAATGTGTCCATGCTTGACGATCGCGTCAGCTTTAGCTCACTGGTTACTTTAAAGCATCAACTTAGTTGTAAGTTCGTTCCTGTCTCACACTGGGCGATGCCTGGCGTTTTTAATATTTTCAAAACATGTGTGTTGCATAAATAAAAGCAGCAGCACATTTATATTTAGAAGTAGGTGCATTTTGTTTGGAGGTTGCATCAGTATGTTTTAAAAAGAGGCTTGTGCCACGTGTTTGCTCTCTGATCTCACACTGCGGAAACCCAAGTTAGATTCCAGCTCTGTACAATAACTGATCTATCACACTTTGTTAATTACTCACAACCTAAGTGCAGGAAAAGAACATTAACGATTATCGGTTATACATTTTTTTAAAATTCGGAACAAGATTGTTTACGCAGGCAAATTCATTAATGCATTTATTTCCGTGAAAACATGTTCCCCAGATCTCCAAGAACACTCAGGGAGTTCGGAAGCATCCAGGACTAAGCAGTGCGCTTGATTGCTCCTCCTGCTACAAGCATTCAATCCCTCCGCCAGAGACATCCCAAAATGCACCGCAATGACTCAACAAAGTTCCTTAGACATTTGTTCCTTAGACAGCACCTTCCAGACCGACGACCACTGTCATTTGAAGAACGAGAAAAGCCTCTACTTGGGACAATCACTAACTGGAATTTCCCCTCCAAATCACTCACCACTCCCACTTGGAACCATATAATCGTTCCTTCACGGTAACGGGGAAAAAAATCATTTAGCTTCCACCAAAAACCACGTTGGGTGTATCCCAACCTCAGGGCCTGCAAAGATTCAAGAAAGCAGCTCACCACCACCTTCTGAAGGGCAACGAGAGATGGACAATAACTTCTGTCCGAACCAGCAGCTGTCATATCCAGGAAAGATAATCTTTTTAATGCATTGGTGCTTTGAATTTCTGGGCCCTGGGATTCTTAAGCTCAACTGTGATCAAACTGAATGTTGGGACAGGAGTGAGTGGTCGTGTAGTCTCCCCATGTGGTCATTTGCGAACAGTTCCAGTTGCCACAGCACTCTAGATGAAGATATCTGCGAGATAAGATTTTCAAGTTACATGTTTCCAACAATTATTTCAATGTCCTGGGATACAGTTCAATTATCTGGTCTGCACTGCCTGTGAGATTGGTGGAGGCAGATACAACAGTGGCTTTCAAATGTCAATGCGAGAAACGTCAGCAATCAAATGCATGTCTCTGGGGAAAGGTCGGTCGAGTGGGATTGAATGATCTGCTAATCTAAAGAGCCACTGAGGTTAAACGGAATGAATGTCCTCCGACTTTATTTCGCGTACTTTTAAGTGTTTGATCACATCTGGTTGTGAGATGATGTGCACCCACACCTGGATTTTTCCCTGAATATTACCCACCACGGCGAGTAGGATCACGGTAATCCTTTTCTACAATGTGTCCGTGCTTTAAGCCAGCGTCAGCTTTAGCTCACTGGTTACTTCACAGCGTCAACTTAATTGTAAGTTCGAACCTGTCTCACCGTGGGCGCTGCCTGGCGTTTTTAATATTTCCAAAACATGTGTGTTGCATAAATAAAAGCAGAAGCACTTTTAAAATTGGAAGTTGGTGTATTTTCTTTGGAGCTAACATTAACATTAACATTTGGAGCTAACTCTTTG
This sequence comes from Scyliorhinus torazame, assembly GCF_047496885.1. Lineage (NCBI taxonomy): Eukaryota > Metazoa > Chordata > Chondrichthyes > Carcharhiniformes > Scyliorhinidae > Scyliorhinus > Scyliorhinus torazame. Next base: position 13,259,961 of record NC_092729.1, read on the forward strand.
GAAAAGATGCTTATGCCACGTCTTTACTTTCTGATCTCACACTGCGGAAACCCAAGTTCGATTCCAGCTTTGTACAATAACTGACCTATCACACATTGTCAAAATACTCACAACGGAAATTGTGGAAAAGAGTATTAACAATCATCTATTCTACATTTTGTGAAATTTCAGAACAAGATTGGTTACGCAGGCAAATTGATTAATCCATTTTTTGCCCAAGTGAAACGCTGTTCCCCAGATCGCCAAGAACGCTCGGGGATTTCGAAAGCATCCCGGACCAAGCAGTGCGATTGATTGCTCCTCCTGCCACAGACATTCAATCCTCCAACAGCCATCCCAAAATGCACCGCAATAACGCAACAAATTTCCTCAGGCAATTGTCACTTCGACAGCACCTTCCATACCTACGACCACTATCATTTTGAAGAACAAGACAAGCCCCTACTTGGGAAAATCACCAACTGGAATTTCTCCTCAAAATCACTCACCACTCCCACTTGGACCCATACAAACGTTCCTTCGCGGTAACGGGGAGAAAGATCATTTAGCTTCCTCCATAAAAGCACGTTGGGTGTACCCAATCTTCACGGACTGCAACGTTTCAAGAAAGCAGCTCACCACCACCTTCTGAAGGGCAACTGGGAATGGGCAATACATTCTGTCCTATCCAGCAACTTTCATATCCAGGAAAAGTGATCTTTTTAATGCATTGGTACTTAGAATTTCTGGGGCCTGGACTGAACAGTTTTGCATTCTTTAAAAATAAATATAGAGTACTCAATTCATTATTTTCAAAGAAGAGGCAATTTCGTGTCGCCAGTCCACCTATCATACACATCTTTGCTTGTGGGGGAGAAACCAACGCAAATACGGGGCCAATGTGCAAACTCCACACGGACAGAAGGGCAAGGTTTAGAGTAGATGAACGAGGCAAGTGTTTTTACACAGAGGGTAGTGGGTGCCTGGAACTCTCTACCGGAGGAGGTGATGGAAGCAGGGACGATAGTGACATTAAAGGGGTATTATGACAAATATATGAATAGGATGGGAATAGAGGGGTACGGAGTCAGGAAGTGTAGATGATTGTAGTTTAGTCGGACAGCATAGTCTGCACGGGCTTGGAGGGCTGAAGGGGCTGTTCCTGTGCTGTACATTTCTTTGTTCTTTGTTGACAGTGACCCAGAGCCGAGATCGAACTTATGAACTCTGCGTCGTGAGGCAGCAGTGCTAACCGCTGGGCCATTGTGCTATCTCTGTTTGTCGTTCTAACGGTGGAATGAATCATGTAACTTCTACTTCAGAGGAAACTGGATCTAAGGTATTTCTAAGAGCATGAATCCTGGAAGATATAAACAATGTGCTTGCTGCAGTAAGGTGGTAGGGAGTGGTGTGCAATGTACTACAGCATTAAACGCTCTCCCCCCTTTCTCTCTTTACCACTCTCCTTTATTCTGTTTCTGTTTTGTTTCTATTAGTATCGGGTGAAGATTTGATTAGCTGTGAGTCTCTTGATCAAGATATTCTTCTTCATGTTTTCCAGTCAGACACATTCTGCGACATTGTTGCTTTTTGGAACCACTGCAAACATGATGAATAATTGGAAATTCACAACATAGAAGCGGCTCTTTGTTCCACAATTACTGTGTCTGTCGCCATTATTACTATTATACAGATGCATAGTCAGATAATTGAATACAGGAGTTGGGAGAGCTTGTTGAACTTGAACAAGACATTGGGAATGACAAACATGGAATACTGTGTACAGTTCTGGTCACCCTAATATAGAAAGGATGTTATTAACCTAGAATGAGGGCAGAAAAGATTTGCTAGGTTGCTACCGGACTTGATGGTTTGAGTTATAAGGAGAGGCTCGATAGGCTCGAACATTTTTCTTGGAGGCTCGGATTGATCATGACGGCGACTATAAAATAATGCGGGGCATAGATATTGTAGATGTTCCCAAAGGTAATGGAATCCAAACCTCGAGGGCAAAGGTTTAAGGTGAGAGGGGAGGGATACAAAAGGGTCCAGGTGAACGTTTTTTTCGCACTGAGGGTTGTGAGTGTTTGAAATATTGGCAGTAGTACAGCTGTCTACAATTCTGCTTTTAAAACGTTTTTGATATTTATGTGGAGAAGATGGGTATAGAGGAATATGACCAAATGTGGGCAATCAGGCAGGCTTTGTGCAGTAAAAACTGGGAGGCATGGACAAGTTAGGCCGACGCACCTATTTCCATGCGGTGAACTTCGATGAATCTATCACCTGTTCCACCTTCCAGATCTGTGTCACTGCAGATTGGTGTACTCCATCTATATGTCCAAATCGCTTTGAAATTTTGCTGTGGGTGCCTGCCTCGATTTATCTTATCGACAGTGAACTTTGAGGGAATGAAAGTGTCTGAGGAACAGGCAGCAAATTACATTGAGGCAGAAGTTCAGCTGTGATTAAACTGAATGTTGGGGCTGGAATGATTATCCGCATACAGAGTAAAGCTCCCTCTATACTGTCCTCATCAAAATTTCCCAGGACAGGTACAGCACAGGGTTAGATACAGAGTAAAGCTCCCTCTACACTGTCCCCATCAAACACTCCCAGGACAGGTACAGCACGGGGTTAGATATAGAGTAAAGCTCCCTCTATAGTGTCCTCATCAAACACTCCCAGGACAGGTCCAGCACAGAGTTAGATACAGAGTAAAGCACCCTCCATACTTGGAGTATAGTGTTCAATTCTGGTCGCCACACTACCAGAAGGACGTTGAGGCTTTCGAGAGGTTGCAGAAGAGATTTACCAGGATGTTGCCTGGTATGGAGGGCATTAGCTATGAGGAGAGGTTGAATAAACTTGGTTTGTTCTCACGGAACGAAGAAGGTTGAGGGGCGACCTGATAGTGGTCTACAAAATTATGAGGGGCATAGACAGAGTGGATAGTCAGAGGCTTTTTCCCAGGGTAGAGGGGTCAATTACTAGGGGGCAGAGGTTTAAGGTGCGAGGGGCAATGTTTAGAGTAGATGTACGAGGCAAGTTTTTTACACAGGTGGTTGTGGGTGCTTGTAACCTGCTGCCAGAAGAGGTGGTGGAAGCAGGGATGATAGTGATGTTTAAAGGGCATCTTGACAAATACATGAATAGGATGGGAATTGAGGGGTGAGGACCCCGGGAGTGTAGAATATTTTAGTTTAGACGGGCAGCATGGTCGGCACGGGCTTGGAGGGCCGAAGGGCCTGTTCTTGTGCTGTACTTTTCTTTGTTCTTTGTTCTATGTTAGTCTCCCGATGTTGTCATTTGCGATCAGTTCCAGTTGCCACAGCACTCGCAGATGAAGATTTCTGCGAGATAAGATTTTTAAATTACATGTTTCCAACAATTATTTCAATGTCCTGGGATACAGTTCAATTATCTGGTCTGCACTGCCTGTGAGATTGGTGGAGGCAGATACAACAGTGACTTTCAAATGTCAAAGCCAGAAACGACAGCAATCAAATGCATGCCTCTGGGAAAAGGTCGGTCGAGGGGGATTGAATGATCTGCTAATCTAAAGAGCCGCTGATGTAAAACGGAATGCATGTCCTCCTTCGGTACTTCACGCACTTTTATGTTTTTGGTCACGTCTGGCTGTGAGGTGATGTGCGTCAACAGCTGGAGTTTTCCCTGAATGTGACCCACCACGGCGAGCAGGATAACGGTAATCCTTTTCCACAATGTGTCCGTGCTTCAAGCCAGCGTCAGCTTTAGCTCACTGGTTACTTCACAGCATCAACTTAATTGGAAGTTCGGACCTGTCTCACCATGGGCGCTGCTTGGCGTTTTTAATATTTCCAAAACATGTGTGTTGCATAAATAAAAGCAGCAGACATTTATAATTTGAAGTTGGTGTATTTTGTTTTGAGCTAACATTTACCTGTTTGAAAAAGATGCTTCTGCCACGTCTTTATTTTCTGATCTCAAACTGCGGAAACCCAAGTTCGATTCCAGCTCTGTACAATAACTGACCTATCACACATTGTCAATTACTCACAACGTAAATTTTGTAAAGGAGCATTAACAATCATCTATTATACATTTTGTGAAATTTCAGAACAAGATTGGTTCTTAGGCAGATTGATTAATCCATTTTTTGTCAAAGTGAAACACTGTTCCCCAGATCTCCAAGAACGCTCATGGAGTTCGAAAGCATCCCGGACCAAACAGTGCGCTTGATTACTCCTCCTGCCACAGGCATTCAATCCCTCCAACAGCCATCCCAAAATGCACCGCAATAACTCAACAAATTTCCTCTGGCAATTGTCCCTTAGACAGCACCTTCCATACCTACGACCACTATCATTTTGAAGAACTAGACAAGCCCCTACTTGGGAAAATCACTAACTGGAATTTCCCCTCAAAATCACTCACCACTCCCACTTGGACCCATATAAACGATCCTTCGCGGTAACGGGGGAAAAAATTCATTTAGCTTCCTCCATAAAAGCACGTTGGGTGTACCCAAACTTCACGGACTGCAGCGTTTCAAGAAAACAGCTCACCACCACCGTCTGAAGGACAACTGGGAATGGGCAATAAATTCTCTCCTAACCAGCAACTTTCACAACCAATAAAAGTGATCTTTGTAATGCATTGGTGATTTGAATTTCTGAACCCTGGGATGAAGTGTTCTCTATTCTTATAAAATATATATAGGGTACACAATTCATTTTTTTTCAAATAAGCGGCAATTTCGTGTGGCCAATCCACCTAACATGCACATCTTTGGTTGTGGAGGAGAAACCAACGCAAATACGGGGCCAATGTGCAAACTCCACACGGACAGAAGGGCAAGGTTTAGAGTAGATGAACCAGGCAAGATTTTTTACACAGAGGGTAGTGGGTGCCTTGAACTCGCTACCGGAGGAGGTGGTGGAAGCAGGGACGATAGTAACATTTAAAGGGCATCTTGACAAATACTTGAATAGGATGGGAATAGAGGGATACGGACCCAGGATGTGTAGAAGATTATAGTTTAGTCGGGCAGCATGGTCGGCACGGGCCTGGAGGGCCGAAGGGCCTGTTCCTGTGCTGTACATTTCTTTGTTCTTTGCTGACAGTGACCCAGAGCCGAGATCGAACTTGAGAACACGGCGCCGTGAGGCAGCAGTGCTAACCACTGGGCCATTGTGCTGTCTCGTTTGTCGTTCTAACGGTGGAATGAATCATGTAACTTCTACTTCAGAGGAAACGAGATGTAAGGTATTTCTAAGAGCATGAATCCTGGAAGATAGAAACAATGTGCTTGCTGCAGTAAGGTGGAAGGGAGTGGTGTTCCATATACTCCAGCATTAAACACTCTCTTCCCCTTTATCTCTTTACCACTCTCCTTTATTCTGTTTCTGTTTTGTTTCTATTAGTATCGGGTGAAGGTTTGATTAGCTGTGAGTCTCTTGATCAAGATATTCTTCTACATTTTTTCCAGTCAGACACATTCTGCGACTTTGTTGTTTTTTTTAACCTCTGCAAACATGATGAATAATTGGAAATTCACAACATAGAAGCGGCTCTTGGTTCCACAATTACTGTGTCTGTCGCCATTATTACTATTATACAGATACATGGTCAGATAATTGAATACAGGAGTTTGGAGATCTTGCTTAACTTGAACAAGACATTGGGAAGGACACACTTGGAATACTGTGTACAGTTCTGGTCACTCTAATATAGAAAGGATATTATTAACCTAGAATGAGGGCAGAAAAGATTTGCTAGTTGCTCCCGGACTTGATGATTTGAGTTATAAGGAGAGGCTCGATAGGCTTGAACATTTTTCTTGGAGGCTCGGAGTGATCTTGACGGCGACTAAAAAATAATGCGGGGCATAGATATTGTAGATGTTCCCAAAGGTAATGGAATCCAAAACTAGAAGGCAAAGGTTTAAGGTGAGAGGGGAGAGATACAAAAGGGTCCTGGTGAAAACTTGTTCGCACTGAGGGTGGAGAGTGTCTGAAATATTGGCAGTCATGCAGCCTTCTACAGTTCTGCCTTTTAATTAATATTTAGATATTTCTGTGGAGAAGATGGGTACAGAGGAATATGACCAAATGTGGGCAATCGTGCAGGCATTGTGTAGTAAAAACTGGGAGGCATGGACAAGTTAGGCCGATGCACATATTTCCATGCGGTGAACTTCGATGAATCTATCACCTGTCCAACCTTCCAGATCGGTGTCGCTGCAGATTGGAGTACTCCATCTATATGTCCAAATCGATTTGAAATTTTGCTGTGGGTGCCTGCCTCGATGTTTCTTATCGACAGTGAACTTTGGGGGAATGAAAGTATCTGAGGAAGAGGCAGCAAATTACATTGAGGCAGAAGCTCAGCTGAGATTAAACTGAATGTTGTGGCAGGAATGATTATCCGCATAGTCTCCCTATGTTGTCATTTGCGATCAATTCCAGTTGCCACAGCACTCGCAGATGAAGATATCTGCGAGATAAGATTTTTAAGGTACATGTTTCCAACAATTATTTCAATGTCCTTGGATACAGTTCAATTATCTGGTCTGCACTGCCTGTGAGGTTGTTGGAGGCAGATACAACAGTGACTTTAAAATGTCAATGCCAGAAACGACAGCAATCAAATGCATGCCTCTGGGAAAAGGTCGGTCGAGTGGGATTGAATGATCTGCTAATCTAAAGAGCCGCTGATGTTAAACGGAATGAATGGTCTAAGTCGGTACTTCACGCACTTTTATGTTTTTGGTCACGTCTGGCTGTGTGGTGATGTGCATCAACACCTGGAGTTTTCCCTGAATGTTACCCACGACGGCGAGTAGGATCACGGTAATCCTTTTCTACAATGTGTCCGTGCTTTAAGCCAGCGTCAGCTTTAGCTCACGGGTTACTTCACAGCATCAACTTAATTGTAAGTTCGGGCCTGTCTCACCATGGGCGCTGCCTGGCGTTTTTAATATTTCCAAAACATGTGTGTTGCATAAATAAAAGCAGAAGCACTTTTAAAATTGGAAGTTGGTGTATTTTGTTTGGAGCTAACATTAACATTAACATTTGGAGCTAACTATTTGGAAAAGATGCTTATGCCACGTCTTTATTTTCTGATCTCACATTGCGGAAACCCAAGTTCGATTCCAGCTCTGTACAATAACTGACCTGTCACACATTGTCAATTACTCACAACGTAAATTGTGGAAAAGATCATTAACAATCATCTATTTTACATTTTGTGAAATTTCAGAACAAGATTGGTGACGCAGGCAAATTGATTAATCCATTTTTTGTCCAAGTGAAACGCTGTTCCCAAGATCTCCAAGAACGCTGAGGGAGTTCGAAAGCATCCCATACCAAGCAGTGCGCTTCATTGCTCCTCCTGCCACAGGCATTCAATCCCTCCAACAGCCATCCCAAAATGCACCGCAATAACTCAGCAAATTACCTCAGGCAATTGTCCCTTAGACAGCACCTTCCATACCTACGACCACTATCATTTTGAAGAACTAGACAATCCCCTACTTGGGAAAATTTCCAACTGGAATGTCCCCTCAAAATCACTCACCATTCCCAGTTGAACCCATATAAACGTTCCTTCGCGGTAACCGGGAAAAAATAATTTAGCTTTCTCCATAAAAGCACGTTGGGTGGACCCAAACTTCACGGACTGCAACGTTTCAAGAAAGCAGCTCACCACCACATTCTGTTGGGCAACTGGGAAGGGGCAATAAATTCTCTCCTAACCAGCAACTTTCACATCCAGTAAAAGTGATCTTTTTAATGCATTGATGCTTTGAATTTCTGGGGCCTGGGATGAACTGTTCTGCATTCTTTAAAAATAAACAGAGAGTACTCAATTCATTTTTTTTCAAATAAGGGTCAATTTCGTGCGGCCAATCCACCTAGCATGCACATCTTTGTTTGTGGGGGAGAAACAAACGCAAATACGGGGCCAATGTGCAAACTCCACACGGACAGAAGGGCAAGGTTTAGAGTAAATGAAAGAGGCAAGTTTTTTACACAGAGGGTAGTGGATGCTTGGAACTCGATGCCGGAGGAGGTGGTGGAAGCAGGGACGGTAGTGACATTTAAGGGGCATCTTGACAAATACATGAATAGGATGGGAAGAGAGGGATACGGACCCAGGAAGTGTAGAAGATTGTAGTTTAGTCGGGCCGCATTGTCGGCCCGGCTTGGAGGGCCGAAGTGCCTGTTCCTGTGCTGTCCATTTCTTTGTTCTTTGTTGACAGTGACCCAGAACCGAGATCAAACTTGAGAACTCGGCGTCGTGAGGCAGCAGTGCTAACCACTGGGCCATTGTGCTGCCTCTGTTTGTCGTTCTAACGGTGTGAGGAATCATGTAACTTCTACTTCAGAGGAAACTGGATCTAAGGTATTTCTAACAGCATGAATCCTGGAAGATAGAAACAATGTGCTTGCTGCAGTAAGGTAGAAGGGAGTGGTGTGCAACGCACTCTTGCAAGATCGATAATAAATACTTCTTCAGAATTTGACTAAGTGTAAATTATTACAATGTGAGCGGTGTTTCTCACAATTGGGGGCTCGTCCGGGATAGTTTTCATTGATCGAGGTGGGCGGCTCAAGAGGAACCGAGAAGACGCGTCCCATTATTTAAACCGTCTCTTAGATCATCTTGAGTAGTTACCCACGGTCAACTGAACACGTTCCTAGGGTAGTCATTCTGAAGAAGCAAGTCACGGATTATAATGGCAGGCACGCCGTGGAAGTGAAAGTCAGGCAACTCTGTGCACGGAGCAAGGGAAGAAAAGCGACTTTTAAGTATTACCTTGTTGACTTGAGTTCGTATCTAGACATCCGCAAGGGCGGATTGATGATATAAGGACTCTCGAGTTCATATCCAGACATCCGTATCAGTGAATGGGCGGGTTGATGATATAAGTACTTTCAGGATTGTGATTCTTTTGACGGACCAGTCAGAACTAGACACTTTACTTCGAAATAAGTGGAAGTTGAGTACATCACAATGAGAAGTAAACACTCGAAACAAGGAGACGGCGCCGATAAGAAAATCCCTAAGAATATCCCACCAGAAAGTCCAGTGGGTCGGTAGTTAGTGAATTGGGATTTTGAGAGCCATGTACAAAAAATGTAAGGACAGGAAAACAATGATAAAATGTTGTTGCTTCATATGGATAAGAGAAGCAATCCGTAAACCCACAGTCTTTTGGCCGAAATACGGTTCGGACGAAGATTGGGTGTGCCAAATTTTGAATATATATGTCAATGATAAAAGACCCTGTTCCGATAAAGAAGTAAGTTACACGAGTTGTTGGCTTCCCAGCAGGAACGCCACCCGAATATATCCATTAATCCCACAGGGCGAAGACGTTCGCACAGCCCCTCTTAGACAATGGGACGTCCTAGATAATTTGCCACCCCTTATAAGAATACGTCAAACAACAAGGACTCGCCAAATGACCAACAAATTAATAAAGGCAAATCAGAGAAAGTCCCTGAAAAAGAAGGAGAGGGTCAAATGATATTAAGATCCACGAAAGGGCAGGGAAAGGAACCAGAAATAACAAAAACGAACCTCCTTCGGGAAGTCCCTATTGGAGAGGGCGAAGTAGGATTTGTAAATTCTCTTTTAAATTCAGGAGAAGTCAGCATTAAAAAAAAGATATCTATGTTCGTTAATGGAAGACCCCTTCGGACTGGCGGAACAATTCAATCAGTTCTTAGGTCCTAATATATACACATGGACCGAATTAATGTCCATTATGAGTATCGTATTCACGGGGGATGAAAGGGTATGATTAGAAGAGCAGGCATGCGACTGTGGGAGAATAAACACCCGACAGGGGGAAGCGATAAAGACAGAGAGAGTGATACAGAGAGAGAGAGAGAGAGACAGGCAGAGAGAGAGACAGACAGAGAGAGACAGACAGAGAGATACAGAGAGACAGAGAGAGAGAGACAGACAGAGAGAGACAGAGACAGAGAGAGTGATACAGAGAGAGAGAGAGAGAGACAGGCAGAGAGAGAGACAGACAGCGAGAGACAGACAGAGAGATACAGAGAGACAGGGAGAGAGAGAGAGATACAGAGAGACAGAGAGACAGATACAGAGAACAGAGAGAGAGATACAGAGAGACAGAGAGAGAAAGAGACAGAGAGTGACAGAGAGAGAGAGAGATACAGAGAACAGAGAGAGAGAGAGACAGAGAGAGACAGAGAGAGAGAGACAGGCAGAGAGAGAGAGAGATACAGAGAGAGAGAGAGAACAGAGAGACAGAGAGAGACAGAGAGAGACAGAGACTGGGAGATACAGCGAGAGAGAGACAGAGAGAAAGGGACAGGGAGAGAGATACACAGAGAGAGACAGAGGGAGACAGAGACAGAGAGATACAGAGACAGAGAGAGAGAACAGAGAGACAGAGAGAGAGAGAGGCATAGAGATACAGAGAGACAGAGAGATACAGAGAGAGACAGAGAGATCCAAAGAGACAGAGAGAGAGAGAAAGAGAGAAAGACAGACAGAGAGAGAGAGAGATACAGATAACAGAGAGAGAGAGGGGGATACAGAGATACAGAGAGAGAAAGAGACAGAGAGAGGCAGAGAGAGAGAGAGAGAGATACAGAGAGAGAAAGAGACACAGAGAGACAGAGAGAGAGATAAAGAGAGAGAGAGAGACAGGCAGGGAGTAAGAGATACAGAGAGAGACAGAGACAGAGAGAGAGAGAGAGAAAGAGACAGAGAGAGACAGAGAGAGAAAGAGAGAGACAGAGAGAGACAGAGAAAGATAGATACAGAGAACAGAGAGAGAGAGATACAGAGAGTGAGAGAGACAGATAGATACAGAGAGAGAGAGAGACTGAGACTGAGAGAGATACAGAGAGAGAGAGACAGGCACAGAGAGAGAGATACAGAGACAGAGAGAGAGAACAGTGAGACAGAGAGAGATAGAGAGAGAAAGAGACAGAGAGAGACAAAGAGACATAGAGAGAGACAGAGAGAGAGATACAGAGAGAGAGAGAGACAGAGAAGGCTGCAAAATGCCTGGAGTCACTGTTTCAATACAGAGAGAGAGAGACAGAGAAGGCTGCAGCATGCCTGGAGTCAGTGTTTCAATACAGAGAGAGAGAGACAGTTTGTTGCAGAGAAGGCTGCAAATACTGAACTACCACCCGTGGGAAGGCTGAAATAAGCTTACCCTACAACCACGGCCACCGCAGGCGGAGTCACTAAAATCATTCTGGAGCAAATTGTTCCCCGATAAGGGTTGGTAGAAAATCTAGACTAGGACAGGGGAAGTCACTTTACCTCTAAGGTCTTATCAAGCGCAGTGTCAGTTCCCCGTCCGGCAAGTTCCCAATATAGCATACAAACCTGCCAACCGCAGTGTCAGTTCCCCGTCCGGCAAGTTCCCAATATAGCATACAAACCTGCCAACCGCAGTGTCAGTTCCCCGTCCGGCAAGTTCCCAATATAGCATACAACCCTGCCAACCGCAGTGTCAGTTCCCCGTCCGGCAAGTTCCCAATATAGCATACAACCCTGCCAACCGCAGTGTCAGCTCCCCGTCCGGCAAGTTCCCAATATAGCATACAACCCTGCCAACCGCAGTGTCAGTTCCCCGTCCGGCAAGTTCCCAATATAGCATACAAACCTGCCAACCGCAGTGTCAGCTCCCCGTCCGGCAAGTTCCCAATATAGCATACAAACCTGCCAACCGCAGTGTCAGTTCCCCGTCCGGCAAGTTCCCAATATAGCATACAAACCTGCCAACCGCAGTGTCAGCTCCCCGTCCGGCAAGTTCCCAATATAGCATACAACCCTGCCAACCGCAGTGTCAGTTCCCCGTCCGGCAAGTTCCCAATATAGCATACAAACCTGCCAACCGCAGTGTCAGTTCCCCGTCCGGCAAGTTCCCAATATAGCATACAACCCTGCCAACCGCAGTGTCAGTTCCCCGTCCGGCAAGTTCCCAATATAGCCTACAAACCTGCCAACCGCAGTGTCAGTTCCCCGTCCGGCAAGTTCCCAATATAGCCTACAAACCTGCCAACCGCAGTGTCAGTTCCCCGTCCGGCAAGTTCCCAATATAGCATACAAACCTGCCAACCGCAGTGTCAGTTCCCCGTCCGGCAAGTTCCCAATATAGCATACAACCCTGCCAACCGCAGTGTCAGTTCCCCGTCCGGCAAGTTCCCAATATAGCCTACAAACCTGCCAACCGCAGTGTCAGTTCCCCGTCCGGCAAGTTCCCAATATAGCCTACAACCCTGCCAACCGCAGTGTCAGTTCCCCGTCCGGCAAGTTCCCAATATAGCATACAAACCTGCCCACCGCAGTGTCAGTTCCCCGTCCGGCAAGTTCCCAATATAGCATACAAACCTGCCAACCGCAGTGTCAGTTCCCCGTCCGGCAAGTTCCCAATATAGCATACAAACCTGCCAACCGCAGTGTCAGTTCCCCGTCCGGCAAGTTCCCAATATAGCATACAAACCTGCCAACCGCAGTGTCAGTTCCCCGTCCGGCAAGTTCCCAATATAGCATACAACCCTGCCAACCGCAGTGTCAGTTCCCCGTCCGGCAAGTTCCCAATATAGCATACAACCCTGCCAACCGCAGTGTCAGTTCCCCGTCCGGCAAGTTCCCAATATAGCATACAAACCTGCCAACCGCAGTGTCAGTTCCCCGTCCGGCAAGTTCCCAATATAGCATACAAACCTGCCAACCGCAGTGTCAGTTCCCCGTCCGGCAAGTTCCCAATATAGCCTACAAACCTGCCAACCGCAGTGTCAGTTCCCCGTCCGGCAAGTTCCCAATATAGCATACAAACCTGCCAACCGCAGTGTCAGTTCCCCGTCCGGCAAGTTCCCAATATAGCATACAAACCTGCCAACCGCAGTGTCAGCTCCCCGTCCGGCAAGTTCCCAATATAGCATACAAACCTGCCAACCGCAGTGTCAGTTCCCCGTCCGGCAAGTTCCCAATATAGCATACAACCCTGCCAACCGCAGTGTCAGTTCCCCGTCCGGCAAGTTCCCAATATAGCATACAACCCTGCCAACCGCAGTGTCAGTTCCCCGTCCGGCAAGTTCCCAATATAGCATACAAACCTGCCAACCGCAGTGTCAGTTCCCCGTCCGGCAAGTTCCCAATATAGCCTACAAACCTGCCAACCGCAGTGTCAGTTCCCCGTCCGGCAAGTTCCCAATATAGCATACAAACCTGCCAACCGCAGTGTCAGTTCCCCGTCCGGCAAGTTCCCAATATAGCATACAACCCTGCCAACCGCAGTGTCAGTTCCCCGTCCGGCAAGTTCCCAATATAGCCTACAACCCTGCCAACCGCAGTGTCAGTTCCCCGTCCGGCAAGTTCCCAATATAGCATACAAACCTGCCAACCGCAGTGTCAGTTCCCCGTCCGGCAAGTTCCCAATATAGCATACAACCCTGCCAACCGCAGTGTCAGTTCCCCGTCCGGCAAGTTCCCAATATAGCATACAAACCTGCCAACCGCAGGGTCAGTTCCCCGTCCGGCAAGTTCCCAATATAGCCTACAACCCTGCCAACCGCAGTGTCAGCTCCCCGTCCGGCAAGTTCCCAATATAGCATACAAACCCTGCCAACCGCAGTGTCAGTTCCCCGTCCGGCAAGTTCCCAATATAGCATACAACCCTGCCAACCGTAGTGTCAGTTCCCCGTCCGGCAAGTTCCCAATATAGCATACAAACCTGCCAACCGCAGTGTCAGTTCCCCGTCCGGCAAGTTCCCAATATAGCATACAACCCTGCCAACCGCAGTGTCAGTTCCCCGTCCGGCAAGTTCCCAATATAGCATACAAACCTGCCAACCGCAGTGTCAGTTCCCCGTCCGGCAAGTTCCCAATATAGCATACAACCCTGCCAACCGCAGTGTCAGCTCCCCGTCCGGCAAGTTCCCAATATAGCATACAAACCTGCCAACCGCAGTGTCAGTTCCCCGTCCGGCAAGTTCCCAATATAGCATACAAACCTGCCAACCGCAGTGTCAGTTCCCCGTCCGGCAAGTTCCCAATATAGCCTACAAACCTGCCAACCGCAGTGTCAGCTCCCCGTCCGGCAAGTTCCCAATATAGCATACAAACCTGCCAACCGCAGTGTCAGTTCCCCGTCCGGCAAGTTCCCAATATAGCATACAACCCTGCCAACCGCAGTGTCAGTTCCCCGTCCGGCAAGTTCCCAATATAGCATACAACCCTGCCAACCGCAGTGTCAGCTCCCCGTCCGGCAAGTTCCCAATATAGCATACAACCCTGCCAACCGCAGTGTCAGTTCCCCGTCCGGCAAGTTCCCAATATAGCCTACAAACCTGCCAACCGCAGTGTCAGTTCCCCGTCCGGCAAGTTCCCAATATAGCATACAAACCTGCCAACCGCAGTGTCAGTTCCCCGTCCGGCAAGTTCCCAATATAGCATACAACCCTGCCAACCGCAGTGTCAGTTCCCCGTCCGGCAAGTTCCCAATATAGCATACAACCCTGCCAACCGCAGTGTCAGCTCCCCGTCCGGCAAGTTCCCAATATAGCATACAACCCTGCCAACCGCAGTGTCAGTTCCCCGTCCGGCAAGTTCCCAATATAGCATACAACCCTGCCAACCGCAGTGTCAGTTCCCCATCCGGCAAGTTCCCAATATAGCATACAAACCTGCCAACCGCAGTGTCAGTTCCCCGTCCGGCAAGTTCCCAATATAGCATACAACCCTGCCAACCGCAGTGTCAGTTCCCCGTCCAGCAAGTTCCCAATATAGCATACAAACCTGCCAACCGCAGGGGCCCAACAACCAGGCATTTCAAAATAATTATTATAATTAATAAATTAATCAAATTTGATACTACTGATTCAGTAACATTTCAATAATAGTATTTCAGCTAAAATTCATCGACTGGGAGTAAAAGTTGGATTGCTGCCAAATTCCCGTTATCAAATGTCCTTGAACGATCTGTTCTTTTTAATCAAAGCTGTTTTGTGTTTTTAAGACCAGCTTCCACATCATTTTAAGTTTTAATTTCCAGGCTAATTCTAAACATTTATTTTAAAATATCAAACACAATAACTTATTAAACATACAGGTTTTCTGTAGATGAATTCGTCGATTCTATTAAAGAAGGCAACTACTAGAAGTTTGGAGATAAATTGGGACTTCCACACTCCTTGGCACCCCCGCTTATCGGGACGAGTGGAAAGGATGAATCAAACCCTGAAAAATCATTTGTCAAAAATAATACTAGAAACTAGGCTCCCCTGGACAAAATGCTTACCGATAGCCCTTCTAAGAATCCGAACGGCTCCAAGAAAAGATTTGGGGTTGTCCCCATACGAAATGTTGTTCGGATTGCCATACCTTGGAACAATGGGAGAATGGCCCATTGCAGAATGTAAAGATAACTATGTAAAGAAATATATACTGGCATTGTTCCTCATTATCATTCCTCGGGAGACAAGGACTGCTAGCGCAGACACCGCACCTTGAATTCGCAGTCCACAAATTTAAACCAGGAGATTGGGTACTGGTGAAATCGTGGCAGGAAACCAAGCTTCAACCCACTTGGGACGGACCGTTCCTGGTTTTGTTAACCACAGAGACTGCCATACGAACCGCGGAAAAAGGTTGGACTCATTACAGCAGAACGAAGGGTCCCGTGAAATCACCACCTGAACAGGAACAATGGCATGTGGAGGCCACTGAGGAATCATTAAAGATAAGATTAAAAAGGCTCAAAATCCTGAATTGTTCAATAATATGACAAAACTACAGCTAAAATGGACTATACGATGTATTATAACATTAATAATGTGGGGGGGAAGGAATCGGTCATATGTTTAAATTAACAATCCCAGAAAGTCGGTACCCTCAGGTAATACGGACTGACCTATGCACCCTCATAGACTGCGAGTCAGAGGGGAATGGAAAGCAATTTAGGGTAGATTCTCTTCATTATTACCGAGAGGAATGATTACGGAGAGGGGGGGTTGGCTGAAAAGGTTCTGCCAATTCCCCAGAGGGGCACCACCGGTCGTACTATTCACCAGATTAATGGAAATTCCCCCTCAACGTGCAAGGCTGGAACTTGTCACCTCGTATATATCACCGTAAAACACACGGCCTGGATTGAGACAGGCAATCGGGTTTGTTCACTTAGACATGAGATATTCGGGGTAAACATGAGAAATGGCAAGACTGAATGCTGCTTCCGTATCTCATTAGACCAAGGAGGAACTCCCACTAATGGAACTAGGAACGACAAGGCGGAGAAAGGACAGGGAGTCAAAATAATTGAAGTGAAACATTTAGAGCAAGCCTTTGAGATAGAGACCGGCTATGAGGAACAGAATGCGTGGATTGAGTGGGTGAGGTATTCGGCCCAGACGCAGAAGAAAGACAATTGTTATGCTTGCGCATCAGGTAGACCACAGGCCCATATGGAGCCCTTTACACTGGGGTGGACAGACAATAGAGGGAGCATGGAATGCATGATGGCCTTGTACCAAGATGAGACAGCCTGGGGCAACAAGACCTGCACTGCCCTATCTCTGATGTTTCCTCCTGTTAATAAGAAACTATCAGCAAACCCTCCCTCCTTCTTGGTTACCGTGACACATCAGAAATCGTGTATAAGTCGTTCTGATAAAGGGCTAAGTAAAGATATGGGAGAACTCAAGACTTGTATTGAGACGAAGAACGTGACCACCCAGGGCAATTACTCATCACTAAAAATACCACGTGCGGATATATGGTGGTATTGCGGAGGAAAGATTCTAAGGCCCACTCTACCCCCCCCCCCCCCCCAATGGAAAGGGACATGCGCATTAGTTCAGCTCGCCATTCAGTTCAGTATAGCCTATGAAAGACAAGAGGAGAGGGGGAGTGTAAAAGGGGAACGATCTAAACGAAGCATACCCACCTCATTTAATGACAGTATTTACCTGGACCCCGTTGGCATTCCCAGAGGAGTACCAGATGAGTTCAAAGCCCGAAATCAGATTGCAGCTGGGTTCGAGTCCCTCTTCTGGTGGCTTACGGTCAATAAGAATGTGGATTGGATAAACTATATATACTATAATCAACAGAGGTTCATCAATTATCCCAGGGACGCCGTGAAGGGCATAGCAGAACAACTGGACGCAACCAGTAGAATTGTCTGGGAGAATAGATTGGCTCTGGATATGATTTTGGCAGAGAAAGGTGGTGTATGCTTTATGCTTAAGGGACAGTGTTGCACGTTTATCCCTAACAACACGGCACCCGACGGATCGATTACCCGTGCGCTACAAGGGTTAACCACTCTGGCTGAGGAAATGGCAGACAACTCAGTGGCAGACACATCCATGACTGGGTGGCTTGTATCAATGTTTGGGAAATGGAAAGGGTTAATTGTGTCCATCCTCACCTCCATCATCGTGGTGATAGGAGCATTGGCGGCAATAGGCTGTTGCATCATCCCGTGCGTAAGAGGCTTGGTGCAGAGACTCAACGAAACAGCCTTGACCAAGCAGATGCCATTACCCCTGGGTAAAGGAGGCCAGGATACAATTTGCCTACTAGAAAGAGGGAAGACTGAAGGAGAGGACGGCACCATAGAAAGGGAAGTTGAGAGGATGTTGGACAATTTTGGGGTAGGTTAGAAGAGGCGACAAAGTGTAAAAAGCAACAAGAGTAAAAAGAAAAAAAGGGGGCTTGTGAGAAATGAACATGTTGTGTTGTTTCTACATGTATAAACTCTGGTTCACAATTAAGATGTCAACAATGAAGCCTGATGGGAAAATTAACATGTCAAGTTCTGAGTAACCAATAGTGAGCGAGTTGTTGTAACTATGTACAAGGTTGACCTTCGGGGAAGAACGGGATGTACAATAACAGAAATTGTTAAGCAAGGGGGAAGATAGCAGGTGCCAGCAGGGGGCCTCATTCTTATCTTAAACTGACGATCCAAGGATATACCAGGAGCTGACAGAAACCACTAGGCAAGGGGGAGGCCAAATAAGGGATCACTGATAAGGGAACTGCCCTTTCTATAGTTTGTGGGATGTATTTCTCACGGATTGTATTTTAATGGATTGTATATAACAAAGTGATGTTGTGTGAATTCTTTGTGTCTACTATTGCTTACTGGCGGCACCCGCTCTTGCAAGATCGATAATAAATAGTTCTTCAGAATTTGAGTAAGTGTAACTTGTTAAAAGGTGACCGGTGTTTCTCACACTTCTACTTCGGAGGAAACTGGATCTAAGGTATTTCTAAGAGCATGTATCCTGGAAGTTAGAAACAACGTGCTTGCTGCAGTAAGGTGGAAGGGAGTGGTGTGCAATGTACTCCAGCATTAAACGCTCTCTCCCCCTTTATCTCTTACCACTCTCCTTTATTCTGTTTCTGTTTTGTTTCTATGAGTATCGGGTGAAGATTTGATTAGCTGTGAGTCTCTTGATCAAGATATTCTTCTACATTTTTCCCAGTCAGATACATTCTGCGACTTTGTTGTTTTATTTAACCTCTGCAAACATGTTGAATAATTGGAAATTCACAACATAGAAGCGGCTCTTTGTTCCGCAATTACTGTGGCTGTCGCCATTATTAATATTATATAGATACATGGTCAGATCATTGAATACAGGAGTTTGGAGATCTTGCTTAACTTGAACAAGACATTGGGAAGGACACACTTGGAATATTGTGTACAGTTCTGGTCACCCTAATATAGAAAGGATGTTATTAACCTAGAATGAGGGCAGAAAAGATTTGCTAGGTTGCTCCCGGACTTGATGGTTTGAGTTATAAGGAGAGGCTCGATAGGCTCGAAAATTTTTCTTGGAGCCTCGGAGTGATCATGACGGCGACTATAAAATAATGCGGGGCATAGATATTGTAGATGTTCCCAAAGGTAATGGAATCCAAAAATAGAGGGCAAAGGTTTAAGGTGAGAGGGGAGAGATACAAAAGGGTCCAGGTGAACAATTTGTTCGCACTGAGGGTGGTGAGTGTTTGAAACATTGGCAGTAGTACAGCCGTCTACAATTCTGCCTTTTAAAATGTATTTAGATATTTATGTGGAGGAGATGGGTATAGAGGAATATGACCAAATGTGGGCAATCGGGCAGGCTTTGTGTAGTAAAAACTGGGAGGTATGGACAAGTCAGGCCAAAGCTCCATTTTCCATGCGGTGAACTTCGATGACTCAATCAGCTGTCCCACCTTCCAGATCTGTGTCGCTGCAGATTGGAGTACTCCATCTATATGTCCAAATCGGTTTGACATTTTGCTGTGGGTGTCTGCCTCGATTTTTCTTATCGACAGTGAACTTTGAGGGAATTAAAGTACCTGAGGAACAGGCAGCAAGTTACATTGAGGCAGAACCTCAGCTGTGATTAAACTGAATGTTGGGGCAGGAATGATTATCCGCATACTCTCCCGATGTTCTCATTTGCGATCAGTTCCAGTTGCCACAGCACTCGCAGATGAAGATATCTGCGAGATAAGATTGTTAAGTGACATGTTTCCAACAATTATTTCAATGTCCTGGGATACAGTTCAGTTATCTGGTCTGCACTGCCTGTGAGATTAATGGAGGCAGATACAACAGTGACTTTCAAATGTCAATGCCAGAAACGACAGCAATCAAATTCATGCCTCTGGGAAAAGGTCGGTCGGGTGGCATTGAATGATCTGCTAATCTAAAGAGCCGCTGATGTTAAACGGAATGAATGTCCTCCTTCGGTACTTCACGCACTTTTATGTTTTTGGTCACGTCTGGCTGTGAGATGATGTGCATCAACACCTGGAGTTTTCCCCGAATGTGACCCACCACGGCGAGTAGGATAACGGTCATCCTTTTCTACAATGTGTCCGAGCTTTAAGCGAGCGTCAGCTTTAAAGCTCATTGGTTACTTCACAGCATCAACTTAATTGTAAGTTCGAGCCTGTCTCACCATGGGCGCTGCCTGGCGTTTATAATATATCCAAAACATGCGTGTTGCATAAATAAAAGCAGCAGCACATTTAGGATTGGAAGTTGGTGTATTTTGTTTTGAGCTAACATTAACCTGTTTGAAAAAGATGCTTATGCCACGTCTTTATTTTCTGATCTCACACTGCGGAAACCCAAGTTCGATTCCAGCTCTGTACAATAACTGACCTATCACACATTGTCAATTACTCACAACGTAAATTGTGGAAAAGAGCATTAACAATCAACTATTATACATTTTGTGAAATTTCAGAACAAGATTGGTTCCGCAGGCAAATTGATTAATCCATTCTTTGTCCAAGTGAAACGCTGTTCCCCAGATTTCCAAGAACGCTCACGGAGTTCGAAAGCATCCCGTAACAAGCAGTGCGCTTGATTACTCCTCCTGCCACAGACATTCAATCCCTCCAACAACCATCCCAAAATGCACCGCAATAACTCAACAAATGTCCTCAGGCTATTGTCCCTTAGACAGCACCTTCCATACCTACGACCACTATCATTTTGAAGAACTAGACAAGCCCCTACTTGGGAAAATCACCAACTGGAATTTCCCATCAAAATCACTCACCACTCCCACTTGGACCCATATAAACGTTCCTTCGCGGAAACGGGGAAAAAAATCATTTAGCTTCCTCCATAAAAGCACGTTGGGTGTATCCACACCTCACGGACTGCAACGTTTGAAGAAAGCAGCTCACCGCCACCTTCTGAAGGGTAACTGGGAATGGGCAATAAATTCTCTCCTAACCAGCAACTTTCACAGCCAGTAAAAGTGATCTTTTTAATGCATTGATACTTTGAATTGCTGGAGCCTGGGATGAACTGTTCTGCATTCTTTAACGTTAAACAGAGAGTACTCAATTTTTTTTTCAAATAAGGGACAATTTCGAGTTGCCAATCCATTAATCATGCACATCTTTGGTTGTGGGGGAGAATCCAACGCAAATACGGGGCCAATGTGCAAACTCCACACGGGCAGGGCAAGGCTTAGAGTAGATGAACGAGGCAAGTTTTTTTACACAGAGGGTAGGGTGCCTGGAACTCGCAACGGGAGGAGGTGGTGGAAGCAGGGACGATAGTGACATTTAAGGGGCATATTTACAAATAAATGAATAGGATAGGAATAGAGGGATGCGGACCCAGGACGTGTAGAAGATTGTAGTTTTGTCGGGCAGCATGATCGGCACGGGCTTGGAGGGCCGAAGCGCCTGTTCATGTGCTGTACATTTCTTTGTTGACAGTGACCCAGAGCCGAGATCGAACTTGAGAACACGGCGTCGTGAGACAGCAGTGTTAACCACTGGGCCATTGTTCTGTCTCCTTTGTCGGTCTAATGGTGGAATTAATCATGTAACTCCTACTTCAGAGGAAACTGGATCTAAGGTATTTCTAAGAGCATGAATCCTGGAAGATAGAAACAATGTGCTTGCTGCAGTAAGGTGGAAGGGAGTGGTGTGCAATATACTCCAGCATTAAACGCTCTCTCCCCCTTTATCTCTTTACCACTATCCTTTATTTTGTTTCTGTTTTGTTTCTATTAGTATCGGGTGAAGATTTGATTAGCTGTGAGTCTCTTGATCAAGATATTCTTCTACATTTTTCCCAGTCAGTTACATTCTGCGACTTTGTTGTTTTATTTAACCTCTGCAAACATGATGAATAATTGGAAATTCACAACATAGAAGCGGCTCTTTGTTCCGCAATTACTGTGTCTGTCGCCATTATTAATATTATATAGATACATGGTCAGATAATTGAAGACAGGAGTTTGGAGATCTTGCTTCACTTGAACAGGACATTGGGAAGCACAAACTTGGAATACTGTGTACAGTTCTGGTCACTCTAATATAGAAAGGATGTTATTAACCTAGAATGAGGGCAGAAAAGATTTGCTAGGTTGCTACCGGACTTGATGGTTTGAGTTATAAGGAGAGGCTCGATAGGCTCGAACATTTTTCTTGAAGCCTCGGAGTGATCATGACGGCGACTATAAAATAATGCGGGGCATAGATATTGTAGATATTCCCAAAGGTAATGGAACCCAAACCTAGAGGGCAAATGTTTAAGGTGTGAGGGGAGAGGTACAAAAGGGTCCAGGTGAACATTTATTTCGCACTGAGGTTGGTGAGTGTTTGAAATATTGGCAGTAGTACAGCCGTCTACACTTCTGCCTTTTAAAATATATTTAGATATTTATGTGGAGAAGATGGGTACAGAGGAGTATGACCAAATATGGGCAATCGGGCAGGTTTTGTACAGTAAAAACTGGGAGGCATGGACAAGTTAGACCGACGCACCTATTTCCATGCGGTGAACATCGATGAATCGATCACCTGTCCCACTTCGAGATCTGTGTCGCTGCAGATTGGGGTTCTCCATCTATATGTCCAAATCAGTTTGAAATTTTGCTGTGTGTGTCTGCCTCGATTTTTCTTATCGACAGTGAACTCTGAGAGAATGAACGTATCTGAGCAACAGGCAGCAAATTACATTGAGGCAGAAGCTCAGCTGTGATTAAACTGAATGTTGGGGCAGGAACGATTATCGGCATAGTCTCCCTATGTTGCCATTTGCGATCAGTTCCAGTTGCCACAGCACTCGCAGATGAAGATATCTGCGAGATAAGATTTTTAAGTTCCATGTTTCCAACAATTATTTCAATGTCCTGGGACACAGTTCAATTATCTGGTCTGCACTGCCTGTGAGATTGGTGGAGGCAGAGACAACAGTGGTTTTCAAATGTCAATGCCAGAAACCACAGCAATCAAATTCATGCCTCTGGGAAAAGGTCGGTCGAGTGGCATTGAATGAGCTGCTAATCTAAAGAGCCGCTGATGTCAAACGGAATGAATGTGCTCCTTTGTTACTTCACGCACTTTTATGTTTTTGGTCACGTCTGGCTGTAAGATGATGTGCATCAACACCTGGAGTTTTCCCTGAATGTGACCCACCACGGCGAGTAGGATCACGGTAATCCTTTTCTACAATGTGTCCGTGTGTTAAGTCAGCGTCAGCTTTAGCTCACTGGTTTCTTCACAGCATCAACTTAATTGTAAGTTCGGACCTGTCTCACCTTGGGCGCTGCTTGGCGTTTTTAATATTTCCAAAACATGTGTGTTGCATAAATGAAAGCAGCAGCACATTGATAATTGGAAGTAGGTGTATTTTGTTTTGAGCTAACATTAACCTGTTTGAAAAAGATGCTTATGCCACGTCTTTATTTTCTGATCTCACACTGCGGAAACCCAAGTTCGATTCCAGCTCTGTACAATAACTGACCTGTCACACATTGTCAATTACTCACAACGTAAATTGTGGAAAGAGCATTAACAATCATCTATTATACATTTTGTGAAATTTCAGAACAAGATTGGTTCCGCAGGCAAATTGATTAATCTATTTTTTTCTAAGTGAAATGCTGTTCACCAGATTTCCAAGAACGATCATGGAGTTCGAAAGCATCCCGTAACAAGCAGTGCGCTTGATTACTCCTCCTGCCACAGGCATTCAATCCCTCCAACAGCCATCCCAAAATGCACCGCAATAACTGAACAAATGTCCTCAGGCAATTGTCCCTTAGACAGCACCTTCCATACCTACGACCACTATCATTTTGAAGAACTAGACAAACCCCTACTTGGGAAAATCAACAACTGGAATTTCCCCTCTAAATCACTCACCACTCCCACTTGGACCCATATAAACGTTCCTTCGCGGTAACGGGAAAGAAAATCATTTAGCTTCCTCCATAAAAGCACGTTAGGTTTATCTTCACGGACTGCAGCGTTTCAAATAAGCACCTTCTGAAGGTCAACTGGGAATGGGCAATAGATTCTGTCCTAACAGCAATAAATATAGAGAACTCAATTCATTGTTTTCAAAGAAGAGGCAATTTCGTGTGGCCAATCCACCTATTATGCACATCTTTGCTTGTGGGGGAGAAATCAAAGCAAATACAGGGCTAATGTGCAAACTCCACACAGACAGAATGGCAAGGTTTAGAGTAGATGAACGAGGCAAGTTTTTTTACACAGAGGGTAGTGGGTGCCTGGAACTCGCTACCGGAGAAGGTGGTGGAAGCAGGGACGATAGTGACATTTAAGGGGCATCTTGACAAATATAGGAGTAGGAAGGGAATAGAGGGATACAGACCCAGGAAGTGTAGAAGATTGTAGTTCTGTCGGGCAGCATGGTCGGCACGGGCTTGGAGGGCCGAAGGGCCTGTTCCTGTGCACTTCTTTGTTCACAGTGACCCAGAGCCGAGATCGAACTTGAGAACTCGGCGTCGTGAGGCAGCAATGCTAACCACTGGACCATTGTGCTGTCTCTGTTTGTTGTTCCAACGGTGGAATGAATCATGTAACTTCCACTTCAGAGGAAACTGGATCTCAGGTATTTCTAATTGCATTAATCCTGTAAGATAGAAACAATGTGCTTGCTGCAGTCAGGTGGAAGGGAGTGGTGTGCAATATACTCCAGCATTAAACCCGCTCTCCCCCTTTCTCTCTTTACCATTCTCCTTTATTCTGTTTCTGTTTTGTTTCTGTTCGTTTCGGGTGAAGATTTAATTAGTTGTGGGTCTCTTGATCAAGATATTCTTCTACATTTTTCCCAGTCAGATACATTCTGTGACTTTGTTTTTTTTTTAACCTCTGCAAAGATGATGAATAATTGAAAATTCACAACATAGAAGCGGCTCTTTGTTCCACAATTACTGTGTCTGTCGCCATTATTACTATTATACAGATACATGGTCAGATAATTGAATGCAGGAGTTTGGAGATCTTGCTGAACTTGAACAAGTCATTGGGGAGGACACACTTGGAATACTGTGTACAGTTCTGGTCACCCTAATATAGAAAGGATGTTATTAACCTAGAATGAGGGCAGAAAAGATTTGCTAGGTTGCTACCGGACTTGATGATTTGAGTTATAAGGAGAGGCTCGATAGGCTCGAACATTTTTCTTGAAGCCTCGGAGTGATCATGACGGCGACAATAAAATAATGCGGGGCATAGATATTGTAGATGTTCCCAAAGGTAATGGAATCCAAAAGTAGAGGGCAAAGGTTAAAGGTGAGAGAGGAGAGATACAAAAGTGTCCAGGTGAACAATGTGTTCGCACTGAGGGTGGTGAGTGTTGGAAATATTGGCAGTAGTACAGCCGTCTACAATTCTGCCTTTTAATAAGTATTTCGATATTTATGTGGAGAAGACGGGTACAGAGGAATATGACCAAATATGGGGAATCAACCAGGCTTTGTGCAATAAAAACTGGGAGGCATGGACAAGTTAGACCGACGCACCTATTTCCATGCAGTGAACATCGATGAATCTATCACCTGTCCCACTTCCAGATCTGTGTCGCTGCAGATTGGAGTTCTCCATCTATATGTCGAAATGGGTTTGAAATTTTGCTGTGGGTGTCTGCCTCGATTTTTCTTATCGACAGTGAACTTTGAGGGAATGAAAGTATCTGAGGAACAGGCAGCAAATTACCTTGATGCAGAAGCTCAGCTGTGATTAAACTGAATGTTGGGGCAGGAATGATTATCCGCATAGACTCCCTATGTTGTCATTTGCGATCAGTTCCAGTTGCCACAGCACTCGCAGATGAAGATATCTGAGAAATAAGATTTTTCAGTTCCATGTTTCCAACAATTATTTCAATGTCCTGGGATACAGTTCAATGATCTGGTCTGCACTGCCTGTGAGATTGTTGGAGGCAGATACAACAGTGGCTTTCAAATGTCAATGCCAGAAACCACAGCAATCAAATTCATGCCTCTGGGAAAAGGTCGGTCGAGTGGCATTGAATGATCTGCTAATCTAAAGAGCCGCTGATGTCAAACGGAATGAATGTCCTCCTTCGTTACTTCACGCACTTTTATGTTTTTGGTCACGTCTGGCTGTAAGATGATGTGCATCAACACCTGGAGTTTTCCCTGAATGTGACCCACCACGGCGAGTAGGATCACGGTAATCCTTTTCTACAATGTGTCCGTGTGTTAAGTCAGCGTCAGCTTTAGCTCACTGGTTACTTCACAGCATCAACTTAATTGTAAGTTCGGACCTGTCTCACCTTGGGCGCTGCTTGGCGTTTTTAATATTTCCAAAACATGTGTGTTGCATAAATGAAAGCAGCAGCACATTGATAATTGGAAGTAGGTGTATTTTGTTTTGAGCTAACATTAACCTGTTTGAAAAAGATGCTTATGCCACGTCTTTATTTTCTGATCTCACACTGCGGAAACCCAAGTTCGATTCCAGCTCTGTACAATAACTGACCTATCGCACATTGTCAATTACTCACAACGTAAATTGTGGAAAGAGCATTAACAATCATCTATTATACATTTTGTGAAATTTCAGAACAAGATTGGTTCCGCAGGCAAATTGATTAATCTATTTTTTTCCAAGTGAAATGCTGTTCCACAGATTTCCAAGAACGATCATGGAGTTCGAAAGCATCCCGTAACAAGCAGTGCGCTTGATTACTCCCCCTGCCACAGGCATTCAATCCCTCCAACAGCCATCCCAAAATGCACCGCAATAACTGAACAGATGTCCTCAGGCAATTGTCCCTTAGACAGCACCTTCCATACCTACGACCACTATCATTTTGAAGAACTGGACAAGCCCCTCCTTGGGAAAATCAACAACTGGAATTTCCCCTCAAAATCACTCACCACTCCCACTTGGACCCATATGAACGTTCCTTCGCGGTAACGGGAAAGAAAATCATTTAGCTTCCTCCATAAAAGCACGTTGGGTTTACCCAATCTTCACGGACTGCAGCGTTTCAAGAAAGTAGCTCACCACCACCTTCTGGAGGGGAACTGGGAATGGGCAATAAATTCTGTCCTAACCAGCAACTTTCACATCCAGTCAAAGTGATCTTTTTAATGCATTGATGCTTTGAATTTCTGGGGCCTGGGATGAACTGTTCTCCATTCTATAAAAATAAATATAGAGTACTCAATTTATTGTTTTCAAAGAAGAGGCAATTTCGTGTGGCCAATCCACCTATCATGCACATCTTTGCTTGTGGGGGAGAAATCAAAGCAAATACGGGGCAAATGTGCAAACCCCACACGGACAGAAGGGCAAGGTTTCGAGTAGATGAACGAGGCAAGTTTTTTTCCACAGAGGGTAGTGGGTGCCTGGAACTCGCTACCGGAGGAGGTGGTGGAAGCAGGGACGATAGTGACATTTAAGGGGCATCTTGACAAATATAGGAATAGGAAGGGAATAGAGGGATACGGACTCAGGAGGTGTAGAAGATTGTAGTTTAGTCGGGCAGCATGGTCGGCACGGGCGTGGAGGGCCGAAGGGCCTGTTCTTGTGCTGTACACTTCCTTGTTCTTTGTTGACAGTGACCCAGAGCCGAGATCGAACTTGGGAACTCGGCGTCGTGAAGCAGCAGTGTTAACCACTGGGCCATTGTTCATCTCCTTTGTCGGTCTAATGGTGGAATGAATCATGTAACTTCTACTTCAGAGGAAACTGGATCTAAGGTATTTCTAATTGCATTAATCCTGTAAGATAGAAACAATGTGCTTGCTGCAATAAGGTGGAAGGGAGTGGTGTGCAATGTACTCCAGCATTAAACGCGCTCTCCCCTTTCTCTCTTTACCATTCTCCTTCATTCGGTTTCTGTTTTGTTTCTCTTCGTTTCGGGTGAAGATTTGATTAGCTGTGGGTCTCTTGAACAAGATATTCATCTCCATTTTTTCCAGTCAGACACATTCTGTGACTTTGTTTTTTTTTTAACCACTGCAAACATGATGAATAATTGAAAATTCACAACATAGAAGCGGCTCTTTGTTCCACAATTACTGTGTCTGTCGCCATTATTACTGTTATACAGATACATGGTCAGATAATTGAATGCAGGAGTTTGCAGATCTTGCTGAACTTGAACAAGACATTGCGAAAGACACATTTGGAATACTGTGTACAGTTCTGGTCACCCTAATATAGAAAGGATGTTATTAACCTAGAATGTGGGCAGAAAAGATTTGCTAGGTTGCTACCGGACTTGATAGTTTGAGTTATCAGAAGAGGCTCGAACATTTTTCTTGGAGGCTCGGAGTGATCATGACGGCGACAATAAAATAATGCGGGGCATAGATATTGTAGATGTTCCCAAAGGTAATGGAATCCAAAAGTAGAGGGCAAAGGTTAAAGGTGAGAGGGGAGAGATACAAAAGTGTCCAGGTGAACAATTTGTTCGCACTGAGGGTGGTGAGTGTTTGAAATATTGGCAGTAGTACAGCCGTCTACAATTCAGCCTTTTAAAAAGTATTTAGATATTTATGTGGAGAAGATGGGTATAGAGGAATATGACAAATGTGAGCAATCGGGCAGGCTTTGTGCAGTAAAAACTGGGAGGTATGGACAAGTTTGGCCAAAGCACCTATTTCCATGCGGTGAACTTCGATGACTCTATCACCTGTCCCACCTTCCAGATCTGTGTCGCTGCAGATTGGAGTACTCCATCTATGTGTCCAAATCGGTTTGAAGTTTTGCTGTGGGTGTCTGCCTCAATTTTTCTTATCGACAGTGAACTTTGAGGGAATGAAAGCATCTGAGGAACAGGCAGCAAATAACATTGAGGCAGAAGTTCAGCTGTGATCAAACTGAATGTTTGGGAAGGAATGATTATCCGCATAGTCTCCCTATGTTGTCATTTGCTCTCTGTTCCAGTTGCTACAGCATTCACAGATGAATATATCTGCGAGATAAGATTTTTAAATTACATGTTTCCAACAATTATTTCAATGTCCTGGGATACAGTTCAATTATCTGGTCTGCACTGCCTGTGAGATTGGTGGAGGCAGATACAACAGTGACTTTCAAATGTCAATGACAGAAACGACAGCAATCAAATTCATGCCTCTGGGGAAAGGTCGGTCGAGTGGGATTGAATGATCTGCTAATCTAAAGAGCCGCTGATGCAAAACGGAATGAATGTCCTCCGTCGGTACTTCACGCACTTTTATGTTTTTGGTCAAGTCTGGCTGTGTGGTGATGTGCATCAACACCTGGAGTTTTCCCTGAATGTGACCCACCATGGTGAGTAGGATCACGGTAATCCTTTTCTACAATGTGTCCGTGTTTTCAGCCAGCGTCAGCTTTAGCTCACTGGATACTTCACAGCATCAACTTAATTGTAAGTTCGGTCCGATCGCAACATGGGCGCTGTCTGCCGTTTTTAATATTTGCAAAACATGGGAGTTACATAAATAAAAGCAGCAGCACATTTATAATTGGAAGTTGGTGTATTTTGTTTCGAGGTTACATTAATCTGATTGAAAAAGATGTTTGTGTCACGTGTTTACTTTCTGTTCTCACACTGCGGAAACCCAAGTTCGATTCCAGCTATGTACAACAACTGACCTATCACACATTGTCAATTAGTCACAGCATAAATTGTGGAAAAGAGCATTAACAATTATGTATTGTACATTTTGTGAAATTTCAGAACAAGATTGGTTACGCAGGCAAATTAATTAATCTATTTTTTGTCCAAGTGAAGCGCTGTTCCCCAGATCTCCAAGAAAGCTCAGGGAGTTCGAAAGCATCCCGGACCAAGCAGTGCGCTTGATTGCTCCTCCTGCACAAGCATTCAATCCCTCCAACAGCCATCCCAAAATGCACCGCAATAACTCAACAAAATACCTCAGGCTATTGTCCCTTAGACAGTACCTTTCATACCTACGACCACTATCATTTTGAAGAACTAGAAAAGCCCCGACTTTGGAAAATCGCCAACTGGAATTTCCCCTCAAAATCACTCACCACTCCCACTTGGACCCATAAAAACGTTCCTTCGCGGTAACGGGGAAATAAATCATTTAGCTTCGTCCATAGAAGCACGTTGTGTGTAAACAAACTCCAGGATCTGCAACGATTCAAGAAAGCAGCTCACCTTCTGAAGGGCAACTGGGAATGGGCAATAAATTCTGTCCGATCCAGCAACTTTCACATCCAGTAAAAGTGATCTTTTTAATACATTGATGCTTTGAATTTCTGGGGCCTGGGATGAACTGTTCTCCATTCTTAAAAAAAATATATTGAGTAAACAATTCATTTTTTCTATTATGGGGCAATTTAAGCTGGCCAGCCCACCTACCCTGCGGATCTTTCGGTTCTGTGGTAGAAACCAACGCAAAAACGGGGATAATGTGCAAACTCCACACGGACAGTGACCCAGAGACGGGATAGAACCTGAAAACTCGGTGCCGCGAAGCAGCAGCGCAAACCACTGCGCCATCCCGCTGTCCCTGTTTTTTCATTCTTACCGTGGAATGAATCATGTAACTTCTGCTTCAGAGGAAACTGGATCGAAGGTATTTCTAACAGCATGCATCCTGGAAGACAGAAACAATGTGCTTGCTGCAGTAAGTTGGAAGGGAGTGATGTGCAATGTAATCCAGCATTAAACGCTCTCTCTCCCCCTTTCTCTCTTTACCACTCTCCTTTATTCTGTTTCTGTTTTGTTCCTATTTGTATCGGGTGACGATTTGATTTGCTGTGGGACTATTGAGCAAGATATTCTCTCCACCTTTTTCGAGGCAGGCGCATTCTGTGACTTTGTTGCTTTTTGGAACCACTGTAAACATGATGAATAATTGGAAATTCACAACACTGAAGGAGGCTCTTTGTTCCACAATTACTGTGTCTGTGCCCATTATTACTATTATACAGATACATGGCCAGATAATTGAAAACAGGAGTTTGGACGTCTTGCCGAAGTTGCACAAGACATTGGGAAGGACACACTTGGAATACTGTGTACAGTTCTGGAATATAGAAAGGATATTATTTAGGGCGAAGGAATGCAGAAAAGGTTTGTTAGGCTGCTACGGGACTTGATGGTTAGAGTGAATAGGATCGGCTGGATATACTGGAACATTTTTCTTGGAGGCTAGGGGTGATCTTGACGACGGCTGTAAAATGAAACGAAAACCGCTGACTGTCACAAGTAGGCTACAAATATAGTTACTGTGAAAAGACCCTTGTCGCCACATTCCGGCGCCGGTTCGGGGAGGCTGTTATGGGAATCGAACCGTGCTGCGGGTCTGCTATAAACCAGCGATTTAGCCTTGTGCTTAACAGCCCCACAGAAACAATGACGGGGATAGACCAGGTAGATGTTGCCAAAGTTAATGGAATCCCAAACTAGAGGGCATAGGTTTAAGGTGAGAGGGGATTGATACAAAAGTTGATACAAACAATTGTTTCACTGGTTTCTGTTTCTGTTTTGTTTCGATCGGTATCGGCTGAAGGTGTGATTTGCTGTGAGTCTCTTGAGCAAGATATTGTTCTACATCTTATTCCACTCAGACACATTCTGCGACTTTTTTGCTTTTTGCACCATTGTAAACATGATGAACAATTGGAAATTCACAACGCTGAAGGAGGCTCTTTGTTCCACAATTCCTGTGTCTGTGCCCATTGTTACTATGATCTAGTTACATGGTCAGATAATTGAATACAGGAGTTAGGATGTCTTGCTGAAGTTGTACAAGACATTGTGAAGGACACACTTGGAATACTGTGTGCACTTCTCGTCAACGTAATAAAGAAAGAGGGCAGAAAAGATTTGCTCGGCTGCTACCGGACTAGACAATTTGAGTAAGAAGGAGCGGCTGGATAGACTGGAACATTTTTCTTGGAGGCTGGGGGCGATCTTGACGTCGGCTATAAAATAATGAGGAGCATAGATGAAGTAGATTTTCGCAAATGTAGTGGAATCCAAAACTAGAGGGCATAGGTTTGACGTGAGAGGGGAGAGATTCAAAAGGGTTCAGAGAGACAATTGTTTCACACAGAGGGTGGTGAGTGTCTGGAACGAGCTGGCAGAGGCAGTAATAGAGGCGTATACAATTCTGCCTTTAAAAAGCATTTAGATAGTTTTCTTGAGAAGATGTGTTTCGAGGCATATGACCAAATGTAGACAATTGGCCAGGGTTTGTGTAGTAAAAACTGGGCGGCATTGACAAGTTAGGCAGAAGAGCCTATTTCCATGCTGTAAACTTCTATGATCCTATGACCTGTCCCACCTTCCAGGTCTGTGTCGCTGCAGATTGGAGTACTCCATCTATATGTCCAAATCGGTTTAAAATTTTGCTGTGGGTGTCTGCCTCGATTTTTCAGATCGACAGTGAACTTTGAGGGAATGAAAGTATCTGAGGAACAGGCAGGAATTGACATTGAGACAGAAGCTCAGCTGTGGTCAAAGTGAAAGTTGGGGCAGGAGTGAGTGGCCTTGTAGTCTCCCTTTGTTGTAATTTGATCTCAGTTTCAGTTGCCACAGCACTCACATTTGAAGATATCTGCGAGATAAGATTTTAAAGTTACATGTTTCCAACAATTATTTCAATATTCTGGGATACAGTTCAATTATCTGGTCTGCACTGCCTGTGAGATTGGTGGTGGCAGATATAACAGTGGCTTTCAAATTTCAATGCGAGAAACGACAGGAATAAAATGCATGCCTTTTGGGAAAGGTCGATCGAGTGGGATTGAATGAACCGCTAATCTAAAGAGCCGCTGTGGTTAAACGGAATGAATGTCCTCCTTCGGTACTTCATGCACTTTCAAGTTTTTGGTCACGTCTGGCTGTGAGATGATGTGCATCAACACCTGGAGTTTCCCGTCAATGTTACCGACCACGGCGAGTAGGATCACGGTAATCCTTTATATATAATGTGCCCGTGCTTAAAACGACGTCAGCTTTAGCTCACTGGTTACTTCACAGCATCAACTTAATTATAAGTTAGAACCCGTCTCACCGTGGGCGCTGCCGGGCGTTTTTAAAATTTCCAAAACATGTGTGTTGCATAAAAAATGCAGCAGCACATTTATAATTAGAAGTCGGTGTATTTTGTATAGAGGTTGCATTGACCTGTTTTAAAAAGAGGCTTGTGCCACGTGTTTACTTTCTGACCTCACACTGCGGAAACCCAAGTTCAATTCCACCTCTGTATAATATCTGACCTATCACACTCTGTCAATTACTCACAACCTAAATCCAGGAAAAGAGCATGGACGATTATCGATTATACATTTCCTTAAATTTCGGAACAAGATTGTCTACGCAGGCAAATTGATTAATCCATTCTTTTCCACGTGAAACGCTGTTCCCCAGATCTCCAAGAACACTCAGTGAGTTCGAAAGCATCCAGGACCAAGCAATGCGCTTGATTGCTCCTCCTGCCACAGGCATTCAATCCCTCCGCCACAACCATCCCAAAATGCACCGCAATAACTCAACAAAGTTCCTCGGGCAATTGTTCCTTCGGCAGTACCTTCCAGACGTACGACAACTAAGATTTTGAAGAACTAGACAAGCCCCGACTTGGGACAATCACCAACTGGATCTTCCCCTCCAAATCACTCACCGCTCCCACTAGGATCCATATTAACGTTCCTACACGGTAACGGGGGAAAAATAATTTTGCTTCCTCCATAAAAGCACATTGGGTGTACCCAAACCTCACGGACTGCAACGCTTCAGGAAAGCAGCTCACCACCACCTTCTGAAGGGCAACTCGGGATGAACAATAAATTCTGTCCTAACCAGCAACTCTCAAATCCAGTAAAAGTTATCTGTTTAATACATCGGTGCTTTGAATTCCTGGGGCCCGGGATGAACTGTTCTCCATTCTCGAAACAAAAATATAGGGTACCCAATTTATTTTTTCCAATTAAGGCGCAATTTAGCGTGACTAATCCACCTACTCTGCACATAATTGGGTTGTGGCGGCATAACCCACGCAAAGACAGGGAGAATGTGCAAACTCCACACAAAGAGTGACCCAGAGCCTGGGTCGATCCTGAGAACACGCCCTGTTCGTAATTCTAACGGTGGACTGAATCATGTAACTTCTGCTTCACAGGAAACTGGATCGAAGGTATTTCAAACAGCATGAATCCTGGAAGATAGAAACAATGTGCTTGCTGCAGTCAGGTGGAAGGTAATGGTGTGCAATGTATCCAGCAGTAAACGTGGTCTCCTCCTTCCTCTCTTTACCACTCTCCTTTGTTTCTCTTCTGTTTCTATTGGCATTGGGTGAAGATTTGTTTTGCCGTGGGTCTCTGAGCAAGACATTCTTCTACATCTTATAGCAGTCAGACACATAGTGCGACTTTTTTGCTTTTTACACGACTGTTAACATGATGAATAATTGGAAATTCACAACACTGACGTTGTTCCACAATTACTGCGTCTGTGCCCATTGTTACTATTCTACAGACACATGGTCAGAAGTTGAATACAGAAGATGGGATGTCTTGTTGAAGCTGTACAAAACATTGGGAAGGACACAATTGGAATAATGTGCACAGTTCTGGTCACAGTAATATAGAAAGAGGGCAGAAAAGATTTGCTCGGCTGCTTCCGGTCTTGAAAAGTTGAGTTATAAGGACTGGCTGGATAGACTGGAACATTTTTATTGGAGGCGTGCGGTGATCTTCACAACGGCTAAAAAATAATGAGGGGCATAGAAAAGGTAGATTTTCCATGAGGTACTGGAATCCAAAACTAGAGGGCATAGGTTTAAGTTGAATGAGGAGAGAAACAAAAGGATCCAGAGGCACAATTGTTTCACACAGAGGGTGGTGATTGTCTGGAACGAGATGGCAGAGGCAGTAGTAGAGGCGTCTACAATTCTGCCTTTTAAAAAGCATTTAGATAGTTATATGGAGAAGATGGTATGGAGGAATATGACCAAATGTGGGCAATTGGACATGCTTTGGGTAGTAAAAACTAGATGGCATGGACAAGTTAGGCCGAAGGGCCTATTTCCACTCTGTAAACCTCTATGACCCTATGAGCTGTCCCACCTTCCAGATCTGTGTCGCTGCAGATTCGAGCACTCCATCTATATGTCCAAATCGGTTTGAAATGTTGCTGTGGGTGTCTGCCTCCATTTTTCTTATCGACAGTGAACTTTGAGGGAATGAAAGTATCTGAGGAACAGACAGCGAATTACATTGAGGCAGAATCTCAGCTGTGATCAGACTGAATGTTGGGGCAGGAGTGATGGCCGTGTACTCTCCCAATGTTGTCATTTGCTATCGGTTCCAGTTGGCACAGTACTCGCAGGTGAATATAACTGCGAGATCAGATTTTTAAGTTACATCTTTCCAACAATTATTTTAATGTGCTGGGATACAGTTAAATTATCTGGTCTGCACCGCCTGTGAGATTGGTGGAGGCAGATACAACAGTGACTTTCAAATTTCAATGCGAGAAAGAACAGCAATCAAATGCATGCCTTTGGGGAAAAGTCGGTCGAGTGGGATTGAATGATCTGCTAATCTAAAGAGCCGCCGAGGTTAAACGGAATGAATGTCCTCCGACGGTACTTCACGCACTTTTAAGTTTTTGGTCACGTCTGGCTGTGAGGTGATGTGCAGCAACACCTGGAGTTTCCCCTCAATGTTACCCACCACGGCGAGTAGGATCACGGGAGACCTTTATATAAAATGTGTCCGTGCTTGACGTTAGCGTCAGCTTTAGCTCACTGGTTACTTCACAGCATTAACTTAGTTGTAAGTTCGAGCCTGTTTCACCATGGGCGCTGCTTGGCGTTTTTAATATTTCCAAAACATGTGTCGTGGATAAATAAAAGCAGCAGCACATTCATAATTTGAAGTAGGTGTATTTTGTTCCAGGCTGCATTGATCGGTTTTAAAAAGCAGCTTTTGCCACGTGTTTACTTTCTGGCCTCGCGCTGCGGAAACCCGAGTTCGATTCCAGCTCTGTACAATAACTGACCTGTCACACTTTGCCAATTACTCACTACATAAATGGAGGAAAAGAGCATTAACCATTCTCTATTTACATTTTTGAAATTTCGGAACAAGATTGTTTACGCAGGCAAATTATTTAAACCATTTTTTTCCCGTGAAGCGCTGTTGTCCAGATCTCCAAGAACACTCAGGTAGTCTTGAGACCCTGGAGGTAATGGATAAAGATTTACTAGCGAGACAAACGGAAGGAATCACATCCATACCGCCGCAGACTGAACTTCCTCAAACAGTGTGACTGAACGAGCAGTGCAGACTTTCATGAGGGACTTGCAGAAACAGTCCATGCTGTAGATACGAGGTTGGTATGTTTTTTTCTTCAGCTACCATAACACACCACACGTTACGACCAGAGCGGCACCGGAACAACTGCAGTTGGGCCGGAGGTTGATAACCTGCCTTATTCTGGCGTTCGCCGAGATTGGCGTTGTAGTGCAATGGAATTCAGATCTACAGAGGCAGTATTGAAGCAGGCAGATGCAGGACGGAGGTGTTCAACCGGGAGACACGGTATACATCTGAACCTGTGGAGGGAGTGATATTGGGGCTACTAGGAACCATGCTGGAATGGACGGGAACGGTATCTTGCATGGCATAAACACGGGAGTGGACGTGCAGCCATCTGGGATGGTCACTTCCAGAATACAAAATGGACAATTGCAAAGATTGCAGGGAAATATGGACAATGCTAAGATAGCAGGCAGGCACAGAATCTGTCTGCATATTGGAGAAATAACTCCAAGACGAGACTGAAACTATAGGCACAATTGCGTATGGATGGCCCATCTCCGTGAACAAAGGAAGATAATTTAGTCACCGATCTGGCCCCAGACCTCACGGCGCCAGTACCCCAAACCGAAAGCGCAAGCAAAGCCAGGCCAACGGCCACCTAGTACACGCCCAGCCATGAGGGCACCCACCCATTCATTGGTTAGGATCAATGCGAATGATCAAGAAACGGCCTAATTGCTTGGGGCCAAGTCCAAGGCCCGCCAAAAGCGCGCGAAGCCCCCTTCAGATATAAGAAGAAGGCCCCAAGAGAGAATCGCTCTCTTGGAATCGGCTCTCAAAGCGGAGAGACCCTTCCACCAGCTACACCAGAAGCAAGTAAGGCCAATATCAACGCACGAAACCAGACGGACGACCTTAGCTGTTCCCCTCTACCACTTCCTCCCCAGCAGCCACAGATCCGAACAACAGCCATTGTTCTTCTGACTGAGTGGGCGCCCGAAGCTAAGTAAAGGCTTTAGCAGTAGTGATAGTTTAGCCTGTAGTATTTCGTGCATGAGTAGAACTTGCTGTGTGTGTAAGTAAACAGTATTGACATTGAACTAACTAACTGGTGTACCGGCTCTTCGATCAGTATTCGGGTTTGAACTCTGTGGCGGTATCGAAAGATACCTGGCGACTCTAAAGCAAACGAAATTAGAAATAAGGAAGGCGACCATATTGACCGCCATATTCAGAAACAACCAAAGAGAGCAACATTTACTGGCGACCTCTGACGGGACTCGACCTGGAAGTTGCCTAGTCACTCCGAGAGAACCCAAATTTGAATTGGGATCCAATTGGAAACAGGAAAAACACAAGTGTAAGAACAATACTTATCAAACCTCCAAGATTCGAAAGTCTGTTAATGCATGAGTACTAACAGGGATTTAAGGTAAACCTGAGAGATTTTGTTGCGTAAAACTATTGGGAGTTTGGTAGGCCGGATATTAGCGTAAGCCGTACCCGTGTTTACCTCACCACTTTATCAACCTCTGTTCCAAATTCGGTAGACACCACAGAGATAGAGAAAAATGGCAATGAAGACAATGGAACACCTTATGAACCCCCAGGAATTCGACGTTGAAGCGACCAGTAGAGTAGGACAGTGTCCCGTATGGGAAGAAGAGATCAGAAAGTATCTCAAAGGAAAAGCTTTGGCCCTTTGGAGTGAATTCTGCGCCAATGACGAAACACGTCCCGGAAGCAGAGGGCAGACTTGGTGGGAGAACCTGTCAGAGATCCATAAGAAGAGCTGAGGGAAAGCTCGCAAGCCGATGGCAATCGTGTCCTGCTTGGCACAATTGCGAGGTACAAGAGGATGTCGTGAGGATGCTCCATAGAGTGATTGAGGAGAGAGACAAGAATAGTAAAGGAGATGTGAGTGGATATGAGAGAGAGAACAAGGAACTGTGAGAGCAGTTAGCGGCGAGGGACAAGGAGGTGGCTGATGCCACGCGGGCACACCAGTCTTGTCTCGCCCACTTGAGCAGCTTTCAGTCCAAATATGACAAAGCCTACCAAGACACGCAACGCGCGGTGTCGGTAAAACAGGAAAACGAACAACAGATCGAGCAGTTGCAGAAACAGTGCAACAACTTAAAAGCAGCTCTACGAGCGCTCCACACTTTCACAACCGAGTAAAGGCAGAGCTCGGTAGACCACGCAAAGTGCCGGAAGCAAATTGCAGTCTCTGGTTTCTGTTCAGAATGGGTTGCAGAGCAGGTTCGGACCCCAGCTCGAGCAAGAAAATAGCCCCGATTGGCAGGAGTTAAATGAGACTCCCCATAGATATGTACATGGGACATGTACATAGGAAAAACCCCAGAAACGAAAAGTACCCCAACGCCCAACTGAACAGGCAGAACACACCCCGATGAACCCTGTCACCACACAGCGCAGGGCCACAGCAGAAGGGAACACAGATTTCTTCCACACTAACCCATTAACCGTCACTCAATTAAGAGACACGTCTGATAAAATAACACCGTTCCTACCCACATCGGACCCCCACCAGTTCTTTGCAAGAGCAGGCGATCATGGTACGGCCTGGATGAAAAGGAGCAAGTGAAGCTCACAGTTTTAAGCCTCGACCCTTCAGTCGTGGCATCCCTTCCCGACCCACAGAATGTAGGAGGAGGCACCCTACAAGAAATGCACACAGCGATCCTAGATGCGATCGGCTATAACAAAGGAGACCACGTAGAAGGCCTAAACAAGTGGAGGCAAAAGAAGAGAGAGCACCCCACAGCGTATGCTGAACGCATGTGGATAGATTTCACAGCAGTATTCGGAGAGGTAGCCCGCGCCCATTTGACCATGGATAATATGGCCAAGTGGACTCGCATCCAATTCTCTCATGCGACAGAGGCAGGGCAGAGAGCTTGCACAAATTACGACCCCCTCAGACGAGCCGCACAACGAGAAATGGGTTTTGAAAAGATTGTCCCGTGCTTAGGAACAGTCCATCCAAGGCGAAATCGTGGGCAGCACGGTAGCATTGTGGATAGCACAATTGTTTCACAGCTCCAGGGTCCCAGTTTCGATTCCAGCTTGGGTCACTATCTCTGCGGAGTCTGCACATCCTCCCCGTGTGTGCGTGGCTTTCCTCCAGTTGCTCCGGTTTCGTCCCACAGTCCAAAGATGTGCAGGTTAGGTGGATTGGGCAGGATAAATTGCCCTTAGTGTCCAAAATTGCTCTTAGTGTTGGGTGGGGTTACTGGGTTATGGGGGTTGAGTGGAGGTGTTGGCCTTGGGTAAGGTGCTCCTTCCAACAGCCGGTGCAGACTCGATGGGCCGAATGGCCTCCTTCTGCACTGTAAATTCTATGATAATCTCTGAAAACCGCATTTTTAAAACCAGATGAAAAGCAGGCAGACATGCATCCAGTTAGGATGCACCAGGACTCCGCATAGGTAAATGAGGGCAGGAACAGCCCACAGCAACCCAAATCCCAGGAGTGTTACAATTGTGGACAATTAGGACACTATGCACGAGAGTGCAATGCGCCCCAGAAGCACCAGAGAAACCAACAGACGGGCACCGTAATAAGAATGGGGCAAAGCCAATCCATAACGTTAGCGCCCGTTCTGAGAACGCAGACATGAACGGCACCGACTGACGGTGTACGGGATCCTCAACTTGGATCTGCGACACTCTTTGGAACAAGTTCGGTTGTCCAGTAGAAGCAGGCAAAGTCCGGGGAAACACCATAGAATTTCTTTGGGACACAGGAGGGTCCCGCACCACACTCCATTCCTCCACAATGTTTCAACGGGACACGTGGCCCACAACAGACACCATCACACTCAGGGTTTTTACAGGTCATTTACAACAGGGACACTTCACAGCCCCTGCAGCGATACAAAGAGGGAACATTACGACTAAACACCCCGTAGTTGTGGTGGATCGACCCCAGACAGCTGAACACATCCTGGAATTGACTTTTTGAGCTTCCACAACCTCTCATTTGATCCGGTAAATAAATGAGTATGGAGAATGGCAAAGGCAGCACGTAAAACCGCCACGCTTAGAGTTGGAGAATATGCAAACTGAATCAGCGCAGTACGAGACTTCTGGATCGACCCTCGAGCCATTAGTCAGGACAAACAGGTTAGGGAAGTCCTGCAGCAACACAAAGCAGCATTTGCACAGCACAAGCACGACTGTGGCAAGATAGCTTAGTGAATATTACAGGTCCCGACCCCAGACCCCAAAAGCAGTACGGTTTTCCCCAAGAAGCAGAGGGAGAAATGTCAAAGGTAATACAGTCTGGTTGATCAAGGCGTACTCATATCAATAGCCTCCACGAATAACGCACCAATTTAGCCCGTCAGGAAACCCGATGGATCATGGCGACTGATCATTGATTACCGGGAACTGAACAAAGTAACCCCAGTAGCAGCCCCCACCGTAGCCACGAGTCCCGAGACCATGCTAAAAAAGGGACTACAGTCAAAGTTGTTTTCGATTTTGAACTTAGCAAAGGCTTTTGGTCCATTCCATATGATAAAGCGTGCCAATATATATTCGCCTTTATATTCCAGGCAATACACGTCGACATGCCTTTCACAAGGCTTCCACATCTCCCCCTCCATTTTCCACCGATAGCTGGCAAATGGATCAGCAAAATGTTCCCGAACCGATTGTCTGGTCCAATATGTAGATGATATGCTACTACAGGCGAACACAAAGGGAGAGCACATTTCGCTTCTCGCCGAACTTTTCGGACTCCTACAACAGAATAGATGTCAAGTGAACCCCAAGAAGGCCCAGATTTTGCATGAAAAAGTGATTTACTTGGGTACAGTACTCACATATGGTAAACGCGTGATCGAGCAAAAGATGATTGACTCGATCATCAAATTGCCGCTTCCCCATAACATAACAGCTCTCCGGTCATTTCTAGGACTGGTTGGCTACTGCCGAAACGACATTCACGGTTTTGCCATAAAAGCAGCGCCCCTAGCCGAACTTCTCAAGAAACAAGCGCCTTGGGAATGGCTTCCACAGCACACGGATGCCGTGGATGCATTAAAAAGAGCATTCAGCACAGCCTCCGCATTACAGGTCCCATTTCCACTTCCCCGTACCCATTCGAAGTAGCAAGCACCGTCCAAAGCCTTTCGGCCGTGCTCCTCCAAGAACGACATGATCGCTTAGGGGTATACGCCTCATGCGTGTTAGATCCTGTCAAACAAGGATTTTCTGCCTGCGAAAGGCACCTGCTCGCAGATTTGTGGGCAGTACAATACTTCGCCGACATGACAGGACTCAACCCCATCACCATTCTCACTGAACAGACCCCAACTCAGCGACTACTAGATGGTCGACTTAAGGATGGCACAGTCAGCCAGATCCGTGCAACCCGTTGGACCCTTCTTTTACAGGGGCGGGACATAACAGTTAAAAGAACCAAGACCCACACTTTCCTAGCCGATAATTTACACCATGCAGGTACCCCACACGCGTGTGAGATCATCTCCACTAAACATAATACAGGATCCTTGATACCTAAGTGAGCTCCCAGGAAAGCAGGTACTACACCCCAGAGACCCCAGCCCACAGACACGTGCGCACCCATTGTAACCTATGTGGATGGCTCCTCCATAGTTTTAAATGGGAAAAGAAATACTGGTTGCGGTATTTACGTAAGAGGACGCACAGGGACGCCCCCCAGAAGAGATTTCGTTGAAATTGCCAGGACACTTGGGCTCGCAGGCAGCAGAGCTGGCAGCCAGAGCGCACATTGTAGATCAACTCGACTCGTTTCCGACCACAGCCGACATATATTCGGACAGTTTTTTATGTCTGCAACAGTTTAACCGCATTCATACCCCTATGGGAAAATAGAGGATTCGTTTCCGCAAACAGAAAGCCCCTACCCTCAGCCCCATTATTCCTACATATCCTAGAGACAGCTCAAGATAGGAAATACGGCATTATTAAAGTTCGTAGTCATCATCGTTCTCCCCCCGCCGCCCCCCCCCCCCCCCAATCCCCGGTAACGTTAAGGCAGACGCCCTACCGAAGGCAGGTTCCAGACATGGTCACTTTTGGAACCCCCCGAAAGCGCCCCAGTAAACGCGGATCAGCTCTCACAGACCAACATTCAAGATTTGGCAAAGGCTCAAAAAGAAGATGAGAAGCTCAGGGAAGTTTTAAAAGGCAATTTCACAGCCCCTTATGAGAAGATTAAAAACGCGATAACCATACATGACGGTGTGATTTTAAAAGACGGCATTTATGTATTCCCTAGCCAGGAGAAGAACTAAATTATTTGTCAGTTCCATGACAATCATGGGCACCAGGGCATTGAACCCACCCTAGCCCACCTCAGACCTTTCTGCTGGTGGCCTGATTTAAAAACCAATGTTACTCATTTCATTGAGAATTGCTTAATCTGTGCCCAGAACAATCCGGACAGACATGCAAGAAAAGCTCAGCTAAGGCACACCCCTATTATATAGGACCCCTACCCCACCCCACCCCCTCAATTGCAGAAATTGTTTTAAGTATGTGCTGCTGGTCATCGACACCTTCACAAAATGGGTGGGAGCTTTTACATCCAGAACAAACACTACCAAAACGACAGCTAAAATCCTAGCACAGCACATCTTTACAAGATGGGGCCTCCCACGCAGTATAGAGTCCGATCAAGGCTCCCATTTTACAGGACGAGTGATGAAAAACGTCCTCACAAATGTCGGAATAAAGCAAACGTTTCATATAGCATACCAGCCCCAATCACGCGGCATTGAGAGGATGAACAGAACTCTGAAAGCGACCCTCAGGAAAATGGGGCAACAGCACAATAGCACCGGGGACTCAGTTCTCCCCTTTGCACTGATGTTCATAAGAAACACGGTATCCACGTCCACAAGATACACCCCCCACACCCTCATGACCGGACGCCCCATGAAAGGGACAGAATATGTATTAGGACTGGATTTGGCCAGCCCCACAGTCACCGCCCTCACGCATGAAAAAACAGTCCAGCAGATTAATGATAATGTGAAGGCAGCCCAGCTCGCTGCAGCTGTTAGACTTGGGACAGGGAAGAAGCAAAGCAGGGCTTGCATTGATAAAACGGTACACGCCACCGAGTTTGCTGTAAGGCAGCAAGTGATGTTATCCCTATACAACCCCAGTTCATTTTTCTCCCCCAAATTGTCCGGACCGTACTCCATCTCTGACAAAGTCAGCCCCTCTGCACACGTCCCAATGGCAAGTATGCGTGGTTTCACATAGACCAGCTTAAGGCTTG
This sequence comes from Scyliorhinus torazame, assembly GCF_047496885.1. Taxonomy (NCBI): domain Eukaryota; kingdom Metazoa; phylum Chordata; class Chondrichthyes; order Carcharhiniformes; family Scyliorhinidae; genus Scyliorhinus; species Scyliorhinus torazame. Next base: position 13,303,294 of record NC_092729.1, read on the forward strand.
TGGCTCGCAGAACAACCATGCACACCACATCTCGCTTGCAGCAGCAGTGAGCACGCCGCTCCCACGAATGACCCTCCCCAACCAGTCCAGCCCGTCCTCAGACACGACTTCGACTCCACCCCCAGAGGCATGACTCCACCTCTCCCTTCCTTTAACCAGCAGCGACAGCGATAACGTTAGCGACAGCCCCAGCACACCACGCTACGATTACACCCCTGCACTAGACCCGAATCCCACGATACCTAACATGATTCCAGCGACCCCTTCAAGATAACATACGTTATAGCCCCTGACCCAGACCCACCGTCCGGCGTTTATGGATTAAAACCTAGCAGCTCCAACCTTGATACCAAAATTTTGGCGCAAAGACAATTCGTTCAGGCTCATCCGGAACGATGAGATGGACCCCAATTCGCCCACCGCAGATTTCGCAAACCTACTCCAGTCAAGAATATGGCAGCCGGGAGAAGATGCTAACATAGAGTCTGACTCCCACCAAACAAATCCCTTTGCGGCTCTGTTCGCTACTGAGCAATGAGGTGTCCAGATGATGGTAAAAAGGAACCGATGGAGAGTTACGGTGTCCTTTCTGATGAAACCTGCACCATGTTTGTACTGAATGTTTGTTTGTTATTGTGAATGTTAAATGTTGTTTGCCCATTTAATGTTTTTCATGGCCCCCGCCACCACTCTTCTAAGGCCCACTGGCAGTTAATGGAACAGGTTTGTCGACAGACAACCGTTCAGAGGAACTAGTTTGTCGGCAGACAACCAATCATAGCTACTCTCCTGATATGAAGGTAATCAAGAGAGGCAGCCCCCACGACGACCACATATTCGTTCCGTACTTGCCAGTCGCTCAGACAGTGGAGAAACAGCACTGGTCCCCGCCCTGGCTGAGGACCCCCCCTCTGGTCAGCTGCGCTCGGGTAGAGCACAAACGGCACTGGTCAGCGTCCTACCCGGGACTCCACCTATTCCTACCCGCCGCGGCCCATACGCGCCCCATTTTTGCTCTCTAAGTTCAAAACTCTTTTTTTTTGTTTATGGCAACCCTTTGGTTACTTCGAAATGCTACTTACATACTCGAACACTAGGATGGTAGATTACACAGGCTGCGGGACGGCTCGCACTGTGTCTGTTTTTTCTCGGATATCTTTTCCAAAATACCTGTTTTTTAAAAAAATAAGGCAGTCACACAGATGGTGACCAATTATAATAAGTAATTGGCAATTAGGCAACGATGAGATGAGACAGACAGGCATACGAGATCTTAAGCAAGATAATAACAGATATTATGCTTGTGTCCATAGAACTTTGGAACCTCAGGAACCTCAGAAGAAGAAAAGAAGGAGACAGAAAGAAGGAAAGATGAAGACAAACATCATGCTCTACAGCTGGATCTTAGCGGGACCCCTGCAGGTGCGCGCAGAGGCTACCCCCCCCCCCCCCTCTGATCGCAGGCCGTAAATGTTTCCCACCCCTGCCATACACTAACCCCCGAGATAGTTACCGATACACCGACCTGGTGTGACTGGTTCATCACCTGGTATTCCCTATCCTACTTTGTGGAATCACTATTAGTACTTGCAATACTCTGCAGTGTCGTTCAGTCTCTAAGACTGAGGAAATGGCGGAGGAAAGCCTCCCTCAGTAGCACTCCGATATACGCCCTCAGATCCCCTATTTTAGGACTTCAACAAACCCTCCAACCCCTTTAAGTGAATTAAAGTGCCTCGATGTTTTTTGTATGTGTTTTGTTCGTTCCAATAAAAAGAAATGTAAAACCCTGTGCTTGACGGCCAAGCCAAAGAGCCCTGTGTTGCTGCTATTTGTACAGTTAAAAATGTGGTAAATTATTTTGATTGTAGGAGTAAGGACAGTTCATTTAAGGATAGTTAGAGGTTACAGTTTTTTAATTTTGTAATGCATGCCTGATTGTCATAGAGCCGCGTAGAATTTTATAACGATGGATGGACATAAATAATTTAGGTACAAGTTGCAATTCATAGGACAGAGCAGGGTAGAGCCTATGACGTGCTTACGGGTGCCCAACTTAGGAAGAGAATGAAGACGACGCGGTTATTTGCTCCTTCACGCTTCGCGTTGAGGATCACAAGGAGGGGGTGTAGCCATCTGGGATGGCCACTTCCAAAATACAAAATGGACATTTGCAAAGATTGCAGGGAAAAATGGACAATGGTAAGAAAACAAGCAGGCACAGAGCCTGTCTGCATATTGGAAAAGTAGCTCCCAGACACAGTAGTATATAGTTGACCCATCTCCGGGAACAAAGGAAGGTACATAAGTAACCGAACCGGCCCCAGACTTCGCGGCGTCAGTTCCCCAAACCGAAAGCAGAAAACAAAGCATGCCAACGGCCACCTAGGACATGCCCATCCATTAGGGCACCCACCCCTTTATTTGTCAAGATCAATACGAGTGATGAAGATATGGCCCAATTGATTGGGGCCAAGTTCTAGGCCCACCCAAAAGCGGGCAAAGCCCCTTCAGGTATAAGAAGAAGGCCCCAAGTGTGTATCGCTCTCTTCGACTTGACTCTCACAGCGGAGAAACCCGTCCACCAGCTTTACCAGAAGCAAGTAAGTCCAAGGTCAACGCTCGCTACCAGACGGGCGACCTTAGCTGTTTCCCCTTCACCACTTCGACCCCAGCAGCCTCAGAGCCGAACAACGGCCATTGTTCGTCTGACTTAGTCGGCGCCCGAAGCTAATTATAGGGTTTAGCAGTACTGATGGTTTAGTCTGTATTATTTCGTGCATGAGTAGATATTACTGTGTGTGTAAATAAATAATATTGACTTTGAATTAACTAACTGGTGCACCGACTCTTTGATCAGTATTCGGGTTTGAAAGTTGTGGCGGTATCGAAAGATACCTGGATACTCTAGAGCAAACATAATTCGGATTAAGGAAGGCGAACATATTGACCGTCAGATTCAGAGCCAACCAAAGAGAGCAACACCTGCTAATGTTACGACAGTGACAGTGGGTCCCCCGACTTTTTTCCCATGGGAGTACTTCCGGTCCGCTCTCTCCCAACGACAGCGATGGGAAAATTGAAACAAGCAATTAATTTCTCCAAATTGTCAATTATTCATTTCTGAACATCTCTGAATGCATCGAAAAATCGAAACAAATGGATATTTCAGTACATTCGTCAACTGCACCCTAAAAATAGTTTGGGTCACGGCATAAATACAAGTGTTTGTGCAGCAGCTCAGAAGCTGCAACATGAAGCCAATTTCCAGAACAACATCACTCATCAATGCAGAATCATCTATCAAATAATATGTCCGTCTCCATATAGAATACACCATTAAAACTGTCCATAACAGGATGAAATTCAACGAGATAACGAACAGCAATATGATTGATTTTGTTCGACTCGCCATCTCTGGGTCTCTGGAACTCTTCGCAGCATTGTTTGCCCGAAGTCGGCTGCGGGCTTTACTGCTCACCACTATGTGTCTGATGGTTGCAACATTAAGCAACAGAATCAGGACGAATGGGACACACGGGGTCACAATGTGATGCAGAAACTCGATGGCTATCCAGACAGGAGATACTTGAGTGGAGAATGTTATAATACAGAAGATGGGTGTGTTTCTAATCGTGTACCGGTCTGACAACATGAAATACCAAAAAATGTTTTTGAAACAGCTCAGCACAGCCACGGTTCCGAGAACCACAGCCGCCACTTTCTCAGTGCAATGTTTATTGCTCAGCTTCTGACAACAAATGGCCACAAATCGATCAAAGGTGAAAACCACAGTAAACCAGACAGAACAGTCCGTAGCTGCATAAAGAAAGACAGCATGGATATTACACACAGGCATAGACCACAGGAAATAAAACCGCTCCCAGTAAACAATCGGGATGTGTCTGAATATTAGATCGATAATAATGACCAGTAGATCTGCTGCTGCCATGGCCAGCAGGTAGCGAGTGACACATCTGGAGAGTCCACAATTCACAAGAGCCAGGGTCACAATCGTAGCTACATTAGCTGGAGGGAAGCAAAATAAACAGTGAAATTCTGCATGTGGATGGAGAGAAAAACGTTAGTTTGACAGAACGATTATTGATCCGGTTCGAATATTATGTCGGCACGGTATACAGTGGTTGGTACTGTTCTTTTACAGTTCCAGGCCCAGGTTCGATTCCCGGCTTGGGGTCACTGTCTGTGCGGAGTTGTGACGTTCTCTCCGTGTCAGCATGGATTTTATTCTCCGGATGCTGCACTTTCCTCAAAGATGTGCAGGTTAGGTATATTGGCAATTCTAAATTGACCATAATGTCCAAAATGGTTTCGTGGGATTACTGGGTTACGGGGATAGGCTGAAGGCGTGAGTCTGGGTAGCGTGCTCTTTCCAAGGCCGGTGCAGACTCTATGGGCCGAATGGCCTCCTTCTGCACAGTGAATTCTATGATTGTATGAAATATGTCACCGAATCCAGTAACATTCCTAGGTGATTGCTTTGGAAAGGACACAGACGCTATTGGCTGATGGGAATTCATTGTGATGAAAACCTCGATGCTTTATAGAGGAGTGCAGAGAAAGTAGGAAGGTGATTAAGAGGGAAATTAGGAGGGCGAGGAATGATCATGAAATCACTTGGCAAGGAAGATTTACGTGAATCCCAAAGCATCTAATTCGTGCGGGAAAAAAAGGCTGACCAGCGAAAGGATTGGACCGGTTAAGGTGAGTGGGGTATCTATATGTTGAACCAGAGGACGTGACGGGTTCTAAGTGAGTACTTGTCATCAGTGTTCACCAAGAAAAGGACGTTGTGGAAGACGATTCTTGGGTGAGGTGTGTGGATAGTCTGGGCCATGTTCAAATCAAAAAGGAGGAAGTATTGGGTCTTTTAAAATATATTAAAGTAGATCCGTCTCCTTGGCCGGATGTGTTTACCCCAGAATACTGAGGGAAGCAAGGGAGGAAATAGCTAGGGCATTAACTGACATCTTTGTGTCCTCATTGGCCACTAGTGAGATACCACAGGACTGGAGAATAGCTGACGTGTTACCGCTGTTTGAGAAAGGCAGCAGCGATAATCCAGGAAATTATACGGCGTTGAGCCTCGCGTCGCCTGTAGGTAAATTATTGGACAGTATTTTCAGGGACAGGATTGATCCTCATTTGGAAAGAAATGGGATAATTTGAGATAGACAGCATGGTTTTGTGAAGGCGAGGTCGCACCTCACCAAGTTGCTCAAGGTTTTTTGAGGAGGTGACAAAGATGATTCATGAGGGGAGGGCGGTGGATGTTATTTTCATGGATTTCAGTAAAACCATTGACAAAGAACAGCACGTGGCACAGTGATTAGCATTACTGCCTCACGATGCCGAGGTCCCAGGTTCGATCCCATCTCTCGGACGCTCTCTGTGTGGAGTTCGCACATCCTTCCTGTGTTTGCGTGGGTTTTGCCCCCAAAACCAAAAGATGTGCAGGATCGATGGATTGGCCATGCTAAATTGCCGCTTAATTGGTGGGACTACCTCCTGGAACACAAGGTACCTCTCCCCCTCACTGATCTGTCGCAACGCCTGAAACTCAGAATCCAACTCATCAACTGTGAGCCGGAGTTCCTCGAGCAACCAACACTTACTACACATGTGGTCACTAGATACCACAATGGGGCACATCAGCTCTTATATCATGCCGGAAGAACACCCCCACCCCCCTCAAGCTCTCATTTTTAAAATGTAATTTAATTTTTTTTAACATTTAAAGCATTTTTAATATTTCCCCATTACCTCAATATGAAGACAATATATAACAAGAAATTTCAAATGGATTTTCAAATTTGAACAGATTCCTTATTCGCCAAGGAAATCACACCTTCCTGTGATGACACTCTTCATGCCCCCCGTCCCCCAAGTCGGAAGAATGTGTCAGTGAATCATGAAACCTCTTTACATTCCCAAGGTCTGTTCGATAATCTCCTGCTCAGCTCTGCGTCCGATATTTCCGTTTCACCTTCAGCCAATTTCACCCAACTCCGTGTTTTCCACCCAACTGCCAAGCACTCTCGCCCTGCCAAGTAGTACTCACAGTGCAGAAAAACAGTACTGCCAAACAGTGCAGACAAACAATATTGATTGTCTTCCCTGTTTATCGGCCTCAATATCCAATGCTCTGGAAACAGAATTAAACCAGTTGCACAATCCAACAGATACAGTTGAGTGTAACTCAGCTGCATCCTGTTTCAGGAATACAACTCGCCAAACGAGTAGCTTTCAATTACCCGATTTGAGGGCTAATTTAGCTTTCAATTGAAGATCAGTTTAATTGCTAGTTACCCCCTTATACCCCGTTAGAACTCACCACTTGAACTTGCTGTATTTTACCCAGCTCTAAAGCACTCTCGTAACAATCTCAGCGCAGGCTCCTGTTGGCAGAGTGCGCCGGAGATTGCGACAATGAAGATATGTCTTTATATGTCAATTTACGTCAAAAAGGTGGAAAGAACAGCCTTCAGTGGATAGATGTTGCAGAAATGTGGAAAAGGCCAATGAGCAGCGCGAAAGGGAATATATGTGCGCAATGCTTGCATCAGAAAAGAGTCTAAAAACAGCAGGTTAAAGTCCAACAGGTTGTTTCGAATCACTATCTCGCAGCGCAGCTCCTTCGTCAGGTGAGGAAGGACCTAAGGAAGGAGCTGTACTCCGAAAGCTAGTGATTCGAAACAGAACTTTTGGACTTTGCCCTTGTGTTGCAAGATTTCTAACTGTGCCCACCCCCGTCCAACGCCGGCATCTCCACGTCATGCATCAGAATGGTGATTGAACAGAGGCAGGGATTTTCAGCGCGCTGCAGAGTTTGGTCATCTGAAGTGTTCCGCTGATGGCATTGGAGTTCTCGAGTCCGACTTTAACAAAGACAGATTTGTGAATATGTGAAGGGGTCTCTAAGTCAGAATTGGGGAAGTGATATTTTGGGGATGATATTATACAGTTTTGGTACTGGAAATGACGTGAGTTCGGAACTCTCCACCATGTGAAAGCAATTGCAGAGATTGTGAACTATATTATTTTAAGGCTCAGACATTGGACAGATCAGTGAAATTAGATTGATGGAGAGGTAAAGGTGTTTCAGATTGAACTTCACAAAATGCATTTTCACAACCAAATATCAATCAAACAAAATCCCGTGTTAAACAATGAATTGTAAAATTAATAGAGATATAGTTACTGACCAGGCACACCGAAAACAGCAAGGAAGGGATAGTAACCCGCCTGAATGATCTGGAGTGTGAAATAGATCCGTTTTTCCAATGACATCCATTTATAAAATGTAGAAAGTTGGTAAAGCGCGCCGAATAAACCTCTGTTTACTGTTGGAACATTCCAGTCTTTTGTTCTCAGATTCTGGCCAACTTGGATTGTTTCCAGATTTTCATCCATTGATGGAACATTCCTACCCACAGTTGTCAGATTCGGAAGCATTGTTGTATCATTCCAATCCATTGTTCTCACATTCACAGCCATTGTTGTAACATTCCAGGCTGCGAATCTCAGATTTCAATCTCTCCCCTCGCACCGCCTGCAGCCACTGATCTCTCTCAGTTGCCAAAGCGATGCTGCCAAAGAGATTATGGGAGAACTCCTTGAAAGGAGTCTCGTTTTACAGAAAATGGAATCCCTCAAGGGAAACAATTTGGGTCCAGGGAGACTGATCCGATTTCCACTCCCTAAAATAGCAGGTAGTAGTAATTCAGCGATCCAGGGAAATGCTCTGGGGTCTGGGTTTGAATTCAACCAGGGCATTCGGAGAGATTGAATGCAATAAAGATCTGGAAATAAATTCCGATTGGTGGTCATAAAACCTTTTTCGATTGTCGTAAAAATCCAGCTGGTTCACTAATGTCCTTCAGGGAATAATAACAACGAGCAGTGAGAAAGCAGGTGCAGATAACTATTTTCAATGAGACAGGACTTTCATCAGACATTGACTAAAATCTAACAATCAGCCATGGATATCACAGTGACGCCGAGGAATTGAGGTGTGTACAGTGAACAAGAATAACCAGAAAGGAGAGACTGATAATCACTGTAGCAATCTCTGTAATGCCAACTGTGGTGAGTTTCGAGAGATCAACAATTCGGGACAAAATTATTCTTTGTGACAAGATATGCGCACCACAAATGATACCAGATTGACTAATGCGTTCGTCTCACATGCAGCCCAAAATGGCCAGAAAGCTTGGGAATCTGTTGACCCTCCTGACTCAACACACACTGTGACCTGGCTCCTTCACCATTTAACCCGAGCACGGCAAAGGGAAGCTCAGGCCACCGGGATCGCCCCCAAAACGGCAAAATGTTGTTGTTCCAATTCAGGGACACAGGGCTATCTGGAAACATGACGGAGGACACAGAGAGGTACTAATAAAGGTGCATTCCCCTCCCTATCCCGAGATACGCGGTCCAGATAAGATCCGTGGTGGACCCACAAGCAGGAGAAATGCCGCACCACCGAAAAGACCAGGATTAGCGTCAACCGGCCGGAGGTGTAATTGTGACCGACTCCGTCACTTCTTTCCCAGACCCTCGCGAACCTAACCAATATTCACAAGGTCCTGAGGAAACTCACCAGCCCTTGGACGCGCCGGCAGCAGCTCGGATGGCGCCAATATGCACGAAAGAAGAGTCGCCATAATTTTGAGGGGCGCAGGTTCCTGGCTCAATCACCCCACGCGCCCGCTATGTACTCAATGACGGTGTCAGGCCTCTGCAGAGTGGTTCCGCAGCGTCAAATTTGAGAATATAGGGCGTTTCCTAGTGAGCGTTGGGTAGGAGGCATCCAGCAAATGTTTATGGGATAGTGGACCACACTTAACACCAGCAGCTCACATCGAATTGAATGGTGCATTGAAAGGAAAATCATGTTGAGCGGTTTCAACAGCCATTTGCAACAAGGTGCAGAAACTGACCCTTTGGAGTTTACATAGGAAGACATATTTATTTTCCATTCTGCTATCTTGAATGATTTATCTCCAGGACCGAACACAACTTAGATTTCGATCTAATGAGAAAGTTTAATTTATCCTGCAAAACAGCAAATTGCATTGTTTGACAAATGGATGGAGAGTTAAAAGCATCATCCACGATTTATGTGTGTAAATCCATGGACCAAATGTGTACCGTGAGCCAACTGCGCGTTCAGCCGGGCAAAATGTCACGGTATCTCTCGGTGTAACATGTGCTCTGGAATCGAGAGCCCGTTTCTACCCAACTCAATTATGGCAGTGCGGAATGTCAGGAGAGGTCGCTGGTGAGGGGCTGGACCAAAGCTCAGAAGTCATGTTGGTTTCCCAAACAATCAGGAGAACATGTGCCGAAACTAATTTCCGGATTAATGGGGCAGGGTGTCCAGCTTCTCGTAGTCTCAGCAAATAATTCACCTATCTGTTCAATAAAGAAGCCGGATGTGTCCTGACCCCCTAACTATCGACGACCGAAGACTGACTTACACAGCCCCTGTGAACTCCCCGCTGTTGTGAGCAATCCCGAGGTTTGGAAATTACGAACTACACAAGCCCGAAATGTTACTGTTTTAGATATCAGGAATAGATTTTGGTGAATTTCCTTAAGACGGGAACGCCAATACAAATTTCCTTTCACCTTCCTGGGTCAACAGTGCACCTGCATATGTGGACCGCAGGGATTTCACAATATTCCCATAATCCGAAACGGAAATTTTAGCTCAGTATGTAGACGCCCTTCTCCTCCAAAACGTAAGGAGAGAGGAACACTGAGATATCCTCGATGATTCGCGAGGCCTCTCCGCCATCCTGGGACAAAAAGTTAACCCAAAATTCTGGGATGATGAAAAGACGGATGACAATTATAGCCGCTATGGTGATCTGTGTGAAACGAGAGGTAGAAAGGAAAAAGCTATAGACCAGCTGACAATTCCTATTAGCCCCGATTTAAAACACTTAAGATTGTATTTTAGGACTGTTATGATATTGTCTAAACCACTTGGACAGTTTTGGATCAAAGATCTTCACCGTTGTTTTATTTACCAAACAAAGAACACCCCTTGGACTGGGACAGTGCTGTTCACACAGGTCATTCCTGAACTAAAAAGGCGCCAGCCGTACAGACATCGAATCCAGAATTGCATTTTGACATTCACGTAGCGGCGATGGACGCTACTATCTCTGCCGGTCTAGTACAGGAAAGGCCCGGGAGGCTGGGACCGGCTGCGTCTGCGTCCTCACCCTTACGTCCGACACAACAGGAATATTCCACATTTGAATGCCACGTACTGGCAGTTTCCGGGGCAATCCAACTTTTTACCTATATATTTGGCCTCAATCCACTAACTATTTTTGCAGAACTGACCCCCCCCCCCCCAGTTATTATTAGATGGACGAATAAAAGGTGGAATTATTAGGCAGAATCACAATGCCCGATGAGAGTTAACGTGATAAGGTTAGGCCACTCCCGTTAACAGAAGTCTTGTACCCACTTTCCTTGTAGACACCAGTAATGCTGGGGAAGCGCTAGAATAACACTTTGTGGCAGCACCTAGTCCCAAGGGACCGATTCTGCCAAAACAAAGGAGGGGTAGTACCGAATAGCACATTAGAAACCAGAGAACAGTAGACAGACACAAAAAACCACTCACACATTTTATAGGCGGATCCTCGATTGATGATGGAGTGAGGGAATCCGGATGTTGCAATCATATGGAGAACAATCAAGGGCAGGTGCTGGAGGTAAGAACATCGAACCTATCCAGTGACATCAGCGCTCAGACTGTCTAATGAACAGCAGTAACATTTGTCGTAACCTACACGGAATATTACCTCCCCCCCCCCCCCCCACCCCCACCACATGACATTCTTTCAGACAGCATGTATGTTTCTCAAGTACTGACTGACTGTTCGCCGATATCGGAAGCTGCAGGATTTGTGTTAACCGATGAACAGCCTCTCCCGTTAACCACATTAACAAAATATGTAATCGAGAACGCCCAAGGGCATCACAGTGGGGTAATTAAGGCAATGACTCGCCATTGGCCCTCCCCAGCAGGCAATCTAAGTGCAGATCAGTTAGCAAAGCAAGAGGCCAGTGTGTTGCCCATAAGGCCATAAGACAAAGGAGCAGAATAAGGCCTTTCGGACCATCGAGTCTGCTCCGCCATTAAATCATGCCTGATAGTTTCTCATTCCCATTCTCCTGCCATCTCCTCATAACCCCTGATCCCCTTACTAATCAAGAACCTATTTAATTCTGCCTTAAAGGAACTCAATGATCTGGACTCCACAGCCTTCTGCGGTAAAGAATTCCACAGATTCACCAGCATCGGGCTGAGGAAATCCCTCCTCATCTCAGTTTCAAATGTAGTCTGAGATGGTGTACTCTGGTTCTAGTTTTTCCTCCAAGTGGAAACATCCTCACCACGTCCGCTGTATCCAGGCAGTGGCCTGTAAGTTTCAATCAGATTCCCCTCATCCTTCTAAACTCCTATGAGTACAGACCCAGAGTCCTCAACCGTTCCTCATATGACAATTTCTTCATTCCTGAGATCATTCTTATGAACTTCCTTTGGACCCTTTCCAAGGCCAGCACATCCTTCCTTTGATACGGGGCCCAGAACTGGTCACAATACTCCAAATGGGGCCTGACCAGAGCCTTATACAGCCTCATAATCAGCATCTTGGCCCTTTGTGCCAATATCAATTCTAAATACAGTCTTTATATTCTCTTTATCCAATACAGCAACTCCACCTCCTGTTCCATTCTGTCTATCCTTTCAGAATACTGAGTTCTCTTGGACATTTATCTCCCAGTCCCGGTCCTCCTGCTACAATTGTTCAGTCATCCCCACCAAATCACACCCATTTGTATATATTTGTGCTGTCAGCTCATTGACCTTATTCTGAACACTGCGTGTATTCAGGTACAAGGTTTCCAAATCTGTCCGTCTGATTTGTCGTTCACTTGAAGGGTTTTCTTGCGCACTATACTTTTCACACATTCTGACCTCCTTCATTAATCTCTGGTAACAATGTGCCTCATCCACAACTTTCGCTCCCTATATCACCTTACATTTTTTCCCGTGTCCTTCCGCCTTCGCAGCAGATTGGCAAGCCCTGACTGTTTATTCTATTAATCTCTACCTTCCCCTCACATGCTGACCTGCTGTTCTGGTTCCGATTAACCATTACACATCTTGTAGTTTTACCTTTTCCGTCTCCGTTATTTGCCAGTTTAAACGCTGTGACCACCCTATTTTCTCCGTTCCGCCAGAACAATGTTCCCAGTCCTCAATGGAACCTATGCCTTCGGTCCACATACTGATGCCAGTGCCGCAAGAAATGTAACTCCCCTTTCCTCGACCACTCCTTTAGCCGCGTGTTTATTTCCGTAATTTTCTCATTCCTATGCCATTTTTCAGATGCCTAGGGTAGCAATCCAGATAGTATAACTCTTGAGGACATGTTCGTTAATTTTGTTCCTAGTTCCTGATAATAATAATAATAGGCCACTACAACTGGATTCTCCCCCTCCCACTCAAATATCATTTCAAGCCAGTTAGAGATGTCCCTCACCCTGGCACTGGGCAGGCAACATACCATGCGGCAATCTTGGTCCTGCTTACAAAAGATGCTCTTTGTCTCCCTGATCATTGAATCCCCTACTGCTACCACTTGTCATTTTGCTTCCCCGCTTGAATGGCCTCCAGTACCACGGCACAGTGGTCAGCTAACTCATCCTCCCGACAATCCTTGTCCCCATCAACAATGGAGCCAGTACCATGTACCTTTTGGACAAGGTCACGAGCTGAGGCTCCTCCATCCCTGAAGATGCGATCCGCTCGACCTGCCTCAGTCGCAGCCACATGCTGCTGTCCCTGACCGCTGGCTGCATTCACGGTAGTGAGCCTAAGTGGTCTGACAGTCTTCTGGAACACGGTGTCTAGTTACTTCTCGCCCTCCCTAATCTGTCGCAACGCCTGAATCTCAGAGTCCGACTCATCAAATCTGAGCCGGAGTTCCACGAGCGAACAACATTTACTACAGATGTGGTTACTAGGAACCACAATGAGCTCCACCAGCTCTTACATCATCCAGGAAAAACACACGACCCTCAATCTGTCGTTTATTGAATTCGATTTTAATTTTGTTAACTGTTTAAAACGTTTTTAATGTTCCCCCATTACCTCAATATGAACAATTCATAACCAGACATTTGAAATGAATTTTCAAATTTGAACAGAGACTTATTCGTTAGGCAATTCACATCTTCCTGTGATTACACTTTTCACCCCCCCCCCCTCCCCCACCCCCACTAATTCAGAACACTGAGTCAGTGAATCAAGAAACCGCTTTACATTCCCGGGGCCTGTTCGATAATCTCCTGCTCAGCTCTGCGTCCGATATTTCGGTTTCACCGTCTTCCAGTTTCACCCAACTCCGTGTTTTCCACCCAACTCTAAAGCACTCTCGTCCTGCCAAGTAGCACTCACAATGCAGACAATCAGTACTGCCAAACAGTGCAGAAAACAGTACTGCGTGTCTTTCCTGTTTATCGGCCTCAATATCCAATGGCCTGGAAACAGGATTAAACCAGTTGCACAATCCAACAGGTACAGATGAGTGTAACTCATCTGAATCCTGTTTCAGGAATACAACTAGCCAAACGAGCAGCTTTCAATTACCCGATTTGAGGGCTAATTTAGCTTGCAATTGAAGATCAGTTTAACTACTAGTTACACCCTTATAACCCGTTAGAACTCACCACTTGAACTCGCTGTTTTTTTACCCAGCTATAAAGCTCTCTCGTCCAGCCACTTAACACTCTCAGTGCAGGCCCCTGGTGACACAGAGAGGCGGAGATTGCGACAAAGAACATAGAACATAGAAAATACAGCACAGAACAGGCACTTCGGCCCACGATGTTGTGCCGAACATTTGTCCTAGATTAATCATAGATTATCATTGAGCAGGAGGGTTTCCTGAAACAATATGTTGACAGGCCAACAAGAGGCGAGGCCACGTTGGATTTGGTTTTGGGTACTGAACCAGGCCAGGTGTTGGATTTGGAGGTAGGAGAGCACTTTGGGGACAGTGACCACAATTCGGTGACGTTTACGTTAATGATGGAAAGGGATAAGTATACACCGCAGGACAAGAGTTATAGCTGGGGGAAGGGCAATTCTGATGCCATTAGACGTGACTTGGGGGGGGGGGGGAAAGGTGGAGAAGTAGGCTGCAAGTGTTGTGCACACTGGATAAGTGGGGCTTGTTCAAGGATCAGCTACTGCGTGTTCTTGATAAGTATGTACCGATCAGACAGGGAGGAAGGCGTCGAGCGAGGGAACCAAGGAAGTGGAATCTCTTGTTAAGAGGAAAAAGGAGGCCTATGTGAAGATGAAGTGTGAAGTTTCGGTTGGGGCGATTGATAGTTACAAGGTAGCGAGGAAGGATCTAAAGAGAGAGCTAAGACGAGCAAGGAGGGGACATGAGAAGTATTTGGCAGGAAGGTTCAAGGAAAACCCAAAAGCTTTCTATAGGTATGTCAGGAATAAGCGAATGACTAGGGAAAGAGTAGGACCAGTCAAGGACAGGGATGGGAAATTGTGTGTGGAGTCTGAAGAGATAGGCGAGATACTAAATGAATATTTTTCGTCAGTATTCACTCAGGAAAAAGACAATGTTGTGGAGGAGAATGCTGAGCCCCAGGCGAATAGAATAGATGGCATTGAGGTATGTAGGGAAGAGGTGTTGGCAATTCTGGGCAGGCTGAAAATAGAAAAGTCCCCGGGACCTGATGGGATTTATCCTAGGATTCTCTGGGAGGCCAGGGAAGAGATTGCTCGACCTTTGGCTTTGATTTTTATGTCGTCATTGGCTACAGGAATAGTGCCAGAGGACTGGAGGACAGCAAATGTGGTCCCTTTGTTCAAAAAGGGGAGCAGAGACAACCCCGGCAACTATCGACCGGTGAGCCTCACGTCTGTAGTGGGTAAAGTCTTGGAGGGGATTATAAGAGACAAGATTTATAATCATCTAGATAGGAATAATATGATCAGGGATAGTCAGCATGGCTTTGTGAAGGGTAGGTCATGCCTTACAAACCTTATTGAGTTCTTTGAGAAGGTGACTGAACAGGAAGACGAGGGTAGAGCAGTTGATGTGGTGTATATGGATTTCAGCAAAGCGTTTGATAAGGTTCCCCACGGTAGGCTATTGTAAAAAATACTGAGGCTGGGGATGGAGGGCGATTTAGAGATGTAGATCAGAAATTGGCTAGCTGAAAGAAGTCAGAGGGTGGTGGTTGATGGGAAATGTTCAGAATGGAGTACAGTCACAAGTGGAGCACCACAAGGAACTGTTCTGGGGCCGTTGCTGTTTGTCATTTTTATCAATGACCTAGAGGAAGGCGCAGAAGGGTGGGTGAGTAAATTTGCAGACGATACTAAAGTCGGTGGTGTTGTCGGTAGTGTGGAAGGATGTAGCAGGTTACAGAGGGATATAGATAAGCTGCAGAGCTGGGCTGAGAGGTGGCAAATGGAGTTTAATGTAGAGAAGTGTGAGGTGATTCACTTTGGAAGGAATAACAGGAATGCGGAATATTTGGCTAATGGTAAAGTTCTTGAAAGTGTGGATGAGCAGAGGGATCTAGGTGTCCATGTACATAGATCCCTGAAAGTTGCCACCCAGGTTGATAGGGTTGTGAAGAAGGCCTATGGAGTGTTGGCCTTTATTGGTAGAGGGATTGAGTTCCGGAGTCGGGAGGTCATGTTGCAGCTGTACAGAACTCTGGTACGGCCGCATTTGGAGTATTGCGTACAGTTCTGGTCACCGCATTATAGGAAGGACGTGGAGGCTTTGGAGCGGGTGCAGAGGAGATTTACCAGGATGTTGCCTGGTATGGAGCGAAAATCTTATGAGGAAAGGCTGATGGACTTGAGGTTGTTTTCGTTGGAGAGAAGAAGGTTAAGAGGAGACTTAATAGAGGCATACAAAATGATCAGGGGGTTGGATAGTGTGGACAGTGAGAGCCTTCTCCCGCGGATGGATATGGCTGGCACGAGGGGACATAACTTTAAACTGAGGGGTAATAGATATAGGACAGAGGTCAGAGGTAGGTTCTTTACGCAAAGAGTAGTGAGGCCGTGGAATGCCCTACCTGCTACAGTAGTGAATTCGCCAACATTGAGGGCATTTAAAAGTTTATTGAATAAACATATGGATGATAATGGCATAGTGTAGGTTAGATGGCTTTTGTTTCGGTGCAACATCGTGGGCCAAAGGGCCTGTACTGCGCTGTATTGTTCTATGTTCTATCATTGAATTTACAGTGCAGAAGGAGGCCATTCGGCCCTTTGAGTCTGCACCGGCTCCTGGAAAGACCACCCTACCCAAACTCAACATCTCCACCCAACACCAAGGGCAATTTTGGACATTAAGGGCAATTTATCATTGGCCAATTCACCTAACCTGCACATCTTTGGACTGTGGGAGGAAACCGGAGCATCCGGAGGAAACCCACGCAGACACGGGGAGGACGTGCAGACTCCGCACAGACAGTGACCCAAGCCGGAATCGAACCTGGGACCCTGGAGCTGTGAAGCATTGTGCTATCCACAATGCTACCGTGCTGCCCTTAAGAACAAATAAATCTACACTATATCATTTTACCGTAATCCATGTACCTATCCAATAGCTGCTTGAAGGTCCCTAATGTTTCCGACTCAACTACTTCACAGGCAGTGCATTCCATGCCCCCACTACTCTCTGGGTAAAGAACCTACCTCTGATATCCCTCCTATATCTTCCACCTTAAATTTATGTCCCCTTGTAATGGTTTGTTCCACCCGGGGAAAAAGTCTCTGACTGTCTACTCTATCTATTCCCCTGATCATCTTATAAACCTCTATCAAGTCGCCCCTCATCCTTCTCCGCTCTCATGAGAAAAGGCCTAGCACCCTCAACCTTTCATCGTAAGACCTACTCTCCATTCCAGGCAACATTCTGGTAAATCTTCTTTGCACTTTTTCCAAAGCTTCCACATCCTTCCTAAAATGAGGCGACCAGAACTGTACACATTACTCCAAATGTGGCCTTACCAAAGTTTTGTACAGCTGCATCATCACCTCACGGCTCTTAAATTCAATCCCTCTGTTAATGAACGCGAGCACACCATAGGCCTTCTTCATAGCTCTATCCACTTGAGTGGCAACTTTCAAAGATGTATGAACATAGACCCCAAGATCGCTCTGCTTCTCCACATTGCCAAGAACTCTACCGTTAACCCTGTATTCCGCATTCATATTTGTCCTTCCAAAATGGACAACCTCACACTTTTCAGGGTTAAACTCCTTCTGCCACTTCTCAGCCCAGCTCTGCATCCTATCTATGTCTCTTTGCAGCCGACAACAGCCATCCTCACTATCCACAACTCCACCAATCTTCGTATCGTCTGCAAATTTACTGACCCACCCTTCAACTCCCTCATCCAAGTCATTAATGAAAATCACAAACAGCAGAGGACCCAGAACTCATCCCTGCGTTACGCCACTGGTAACTGGGATCCAGGCTGAATATTTACCATCCACCACCACTCTCTGACTTCTATCGATTAGCCAGTTCGTTATCCAACTGGCCAAATTTCCCACTATCCCATGCCTCCTTACTTTCTGCATAAGCCTACCAGGGGGAACCTTATCAAATGCCTTACTAAAATCCATGTACACTACATCCACTGCTTTACCTTCATCCACATGCTTGGTCACCTCCTCAAAGAATTCAATAAGACTTGTAAGGCAAGACCTACCCCTCACAAATCCGTGCTGACTATCCCTAATCAAGCAGTGTCTTTCCAGATGCTCAGAAATCCTATCCTTCAGTACCCTTTCCATTACTTTGCCTATCACCAAAGTAAGACTAACTGGCCTGTAATTCCCAGGGTTATCCCTAGTCCCTTTTTTGAACAGGGGCACAACATTCGCCACTCTCCAATCCCCTGGTACCACCCCTGTTGACAGTGAGGACGAAAAGATCATTGCCAACGGCTCTGCAATTTCATCTCTTGCTTCCCATAGAATCCTTGGATATATCCCGTCAGGCCCGGGGGACTTGTCTATCCTCAAGTTTTTCAAAATGCCCAACACATATTCCTTCCTAACGAGTATTTCCTCGAGCTTACCAATCTGTTTCACACTGTCCTCTCCAACAATATCGCCCCTCTCATTTGTAAATACAGAAGAAAAGTACTCGTGCAAGACCTCTCCTATCTCTTCAGACTCAATACACAATCTCCCGCTACTGTCCTTGATCGGACCTACCCTCACTCTAGTCATTCTCATATTTCTCACAAATGTGTAAAAGGCCTTGGGGTTTTCCTTGATCCTACCCGCCAAAGATTGTTCATGCCCTCTCTTAGCTCTCCTAATCCCTTTCTTCAGTTCCCTCCTGGCTATCTTGTATCCCTCCAATGCCCTGTCTGAACCTTGTTTCCTCAGCCTTACGTAAGTCTCCTTTTTCCTCTTAACAAGACATTCAACCTCTCTTGTCAACCATGGTTCCCTCACTCGACCATCTCTTCCCTGCCTGACAGGAACATACATATCAAGGACACGTAGCACCTGTTCCTTGAACAAGTTCCACATTTCACTTGTGTCCTTCCCTGCCAGCCTATGTCCCCAACTTATGCACTTTAATTCTTGTCTGACAACATCATAGTTACCCTTCCCCCAATTGTAAACCTTGCCCTGTTGCACGTACCTATCCCTCTCCATTACTAAAGTGAAAGTCACAGAATTGTGGTCACTATCTCCACAATGCAGTAATATGGAAAAAGTCAATGAGCAGCGCGAACGGGAACAGATGTACGGATGCTTGCATCAGAATAAAGTCTAACAACACCAGGTTAAAGTCCAACAGGTCTGTTTCGAGTCACTATTTTCGGAGCGCAGCTCCTTCCTGAGGTGAGGATGGACCTAAGGAAGGAGCTGCGCTCCGAAAACTAGTGTATCGAAACAAAAATGTTGTACTTTAACCTACTGTTGTAAGATTTCTTATTCTGCCAACCCTCGTCCAACGCCGCTAACTCTACATCATGCATCAGAATGTTGATTGAACTGATTTTCTGTGATTTACAGATCAGATTACAGATGTATGGATGTTCTGTGCGCTACAACGTTTGGTAACCTGAAGTGTTTCGCTGATGGCATTGGAGTTCTCGAGTCCTACTGTAACAAAGACACATTTTGAGAATATGTGAAGGGGTTTTCGAAGGCAGAATTGGGGAAGTGATATTCTGGAAGTGATAAAATACAGTTTTGGTACTGGAGATGATGTGGGGTCTGGACTCCCCTCAATGTGAAAGCAATTGCACAGATTTTGTTTTTAAAGATACAGCGTAGTACAGGCCCTTCGGCCCACGATGTTGCACCGAAACAAAAGCCATCTAACCTACACTATGCCATTATCATCCATATGTTTATCCAATAAACTTTTAAATGCCCTCAATGTTGGCGAGTTCACTACTGTAGCAGGTAGGGCATTCCACGGCCTCACTACTCTTTGCGTAAATAACCTACCTCTGACCTCTGTCCTATATCTATTACCCCTCAGTTTAAAGCTATGTCCCCTCGTGCCAGCCATTTCCATACGCGGGAGAAGGCTCTCACTGCCACCCTATCCAACCCACTGATCAACCCATCTGTACAGCTGCAACATGACCACCTGACTCCGGAACTCAATCCCTCTAAAAATAAAGGCCAACATTCCATAGGCCTTCTTCACAACTCTATCAACCTGGGTGGCAACTTTCAGGGATCTATGTACATGGACACCTAGATCCCTCTGCTCATCCACACTTCCAAGAACTTTACCATTAGCCAAATATTCCGCATTCCTGTTATTACTTCCAAAGTGAATCACCTCACACTTCTCTACATTAAACTCCATTTGCCACCTCTCAGCCCAGCTCTGAAGCTTATCCATATCCCTCTGTAACCTGCTACATCCGTCCACACTATCGACAACACCACCGACTTTAGTATTGTCTGCAAATTTACTCACCCACCCTTCTGCGCCTTCCTCTAGGTCATTGATAAAAATGACAAACAGCAACTACCCCAGAACAGATCCTTGTGGTACTCCACTTGTAACTGAACTCCATTCTGAACATTTCCCATCAACCACCACCCTCTGTCTTCTTTTAGCTAGCCAATTTCTGATCCAAACTGCTAAATCACCCTGAATCCCATGCCTCTGAGCTTACTAAAACACCTAAACCCCGGAACCTGCAACATCCATTCCTGTCCCTGCTCTATCCATGTCTCCGAAATGGCCACAACATCGAAGTCCCAGGTACCAACCCATGCTGCCAGTTCCCCTACCTTATTTCGTATACTCCTGGCATTGAAGTAGACACACTTCAAACCACCTACCTGAACACTGGCCCCCTCCTGCGACGTCAAATCTGTGCTCCTGACCTCTATACTCTCATTCTCCCTTACCCTAAAACTACAATCCAGGTTCCCATGCCCCTGCTGCATTAGTTTAACGCCCCCCCAAAAAAAGAGCACTAACAAATCTCCCCCTCCAGGATATTTGTGCCCCTCAGGTTCAGATGTAGACCATCCTGTCTGTCGAGGACCCACCTTCCCCAGAAAGAGCCCCAGTCATCCAGAAATCTGAAACCCTCCCGCCTGCACCATCCCCGTAGCCACGTGTTTAATTGTTCTCTCTCCCTATTCCTCCTCTCACTATCACGTGGCACGGGCAACAACCCAGAGATAACAACTCTGTTTGTTCTAGTTCTGAGCTTCTGTCCTAGCCTGCCTGACATCCTTTGTCCCTTTCCTACCTATGTCGTTAGTGTCAATGTGGACCACGATTTGGGGCTGCTCCCCCTCCCCCTAAGGACCCAGAAGACACGATCCGAGACATCACATACCCTTGCACTTGGGAGGCAACATACCAAACGTGAGTCTCTCACGCTCCCACAAAATCTCCTATCTGTGCCCCTGACTATCGAGTCCCCAGTTACTAATGCTCTGCTCCTCTCCCCCCTTCCCTTCTGAGCAACAGGGACAGACTCCGTGCCAGAGGCCCGTACCCCATTGCTTACCCCTGGTAAGTCGTCCCTCCCCACAAGTATCCAAAGCGGTATACTTGTTTCTCAGGGGAACGACCGCAGGGGATCCCTGCACTGACTGCTTTTTCCCAGTCCCTCTTACCCATCTATCTCCAATCTTTGGTGTAACTAATTCCCTGAAGCTGCTATCTATGACCCCCTCTGCCTCCCGAATGATCCGAAGTTCTTTCAACACCAGCTCCAGTTCCCTAACTCGGTCTTGGAGGAGCTGGAGATGGCAGCACTTCCTGCAGGTAAAATCAGCAGGGACACTAACGGCATCCATCACCTCAAACATCCTGCAGGAGGAACATTGCACTCCCTTCCCTGCCATCCCTCTAACTTTCTACCAAGATCTTGCTAACAACTAAATTAAATTTTTGTTTAAAAAATAATAATAATAATAAAATATGGTACTTACCTCACACCAATGGGTTTCATTATTAGGTTAGAGGAGGAGGGCGGGTGGGAGACACTACACGTGTAATGTCTCGGGTTTCCTCTCCACCAGAATTTATTGGTGAGGGTCTTCCCAGAAGTCCGCGGGTCGAACTTCCTGTTCCCGCCTTAAACACTAAAATTAAAAGAAACAGCAAAGAGGGACCGAACACGGGACCAGGTAAGTGTTTCCCGCTGAAATTGACTAGCCTGCTCCTGTGAAGGTCTCCCAGAAATCACTAACGCACCGCTCCCTCTGAAATCGACTGGCCCGCTCCTGCAAAGACAAGTGTTTTTAAAGGAGAGACTTACCTCCCAGATTGTGAACTATCTTCTTTTAAGACTCAGACATTTGACAGATCAGTGAAACTACATTGATGGAGAGGTAAAGGTGTTTCAGATTGAACTTCACAAAATGCATTTTCACATCCAAATATCAATGACAACAAAATCCCGTGGTTAACAATGCATTGGAAAATTAATATCACATAATGTTTCTTACCAGGGTCATCGAACCCAGCGAGAAAGGAATAGTAACCCGCCTAAATGATCTGGAGTGCGAAATAGGTCCGTCTTCCCAATGACATCCATTTATAAAATGTAGAAACTTGGTAAAGCGCGCCGAATATACTCCCGTTTACTGTTGGAACATTCCAGTCTTTCGTGCTCAGATTCTGGTCAACTAGGATTGCTTCCAGATTCTCATCCATTGATGTAGTATTCCTACCGACTGTTCTCAGACTCATTGTTGTATCATTCCAATCCATTGTTCTCACATTTACAGCCATTGTTGTAACATGCCAGGCTGTGAATGTCACATTTCAATATCTCGCCTCCCACCCTCTGGAGACGCTGATCTCTCTCAGTTGCCAAAGCGATGCTGCCGAAGAGACTTTGAAAGGAGCACCTTGAAAGGAGTCTTGGTTTAAAGAAAGTGGGCAGCACGGTAGGACAAGTGGATAGCACTGTGGCCTCACAGCGACGGAGTCACATGTTCGAGCACTCGCTGGGTCACTGTCTGTGCGGAGTCTGCACGTTCTCCCCGCGTGTGGGTGGGTTTCCTCCGGGTGCTCCGGTTTCCTCCCACAGTCGAAAGACGTGCAGGTTAGGTGGATTGGCCATGCTAAATTGCCCTTAGTCTCCAAAAAGGTTAGGAGGGGTTATTGGGTTACGGGGATTGGGTGCAAGGGAGGGCTTAAGCGTGTCGGTGCAGGCTCGATGTGCCGAACGGCCGACTTCTGCACTGTATGTTCCACGTTCTCATTTAAAAATTGGAATCTCTCAAGGGAACCAATTTGCGTCCACGTAGGCTGATCCGATTTCCATTATCTGACAAAAGCAGTTAGTCGTAATTCAGGAACGCAGGGAAATGCTCTGGGGTTCTTGGTTTGAATGCAATCAGGGCATTTGGAGGGATTGAATCCAATAAATATACAGAAAAAAATGCCGAACGGTGACCATGAGACAAATCGATTGCCGTAAAAACCCAGCTGGATCACTAATGTCCTTCAGGGAATAATAACAACCTGAGCAGCGAAAACGCAGGTGCAGTTAACTATTTTCAATGTTATTCAGACATGAATAAAATCTAACAATCAGCCATGGATATCAGAGTGACGCCGAGGAATTGAGGTGTATACAGTGAACAAGATGAACAAGACAGGGGCGAATTATAAACTTTGTAGCAAACTCTGTAATGCCAACAGTGGTGAGTTTCCAGAGATCACAACTCGGGTCAAAATTATTCGTTCTGACAAGACACCCGCACCACAGATAACACGAGGTTGACTAATGCATTCGTCTCACATGCAACCCAAGATGGTCAGAAAACTTGGGAATCTGTTGAACCTTCCTATTCAACACACGCTGCGACATGACTCCACCACCGTAGATCCCGAGCACGGAAAAGGGAAGCTCAGGCCACGGGGATCGCCCCCAAAATGGCAAAATGTTGTTGCTCCAACTCGGGCGTATGGGGAAATCTGGGAAAATGTCGGAGGACACAGAGAGATAAGAATACAGCCACATTCCTCTCCCTATCCCGAGAAACCCGTCCAGTTAAGAGACATGGTGAACCCACAAGCAGGACACATCCCGCTCCACTGACAAGACAAGGACGAGCGTCAACCGGCCCGAATTATATTTGTGACCGACTCCGTCACTTATTTCCAAAACCCTTGCGAACCTAATCATTATTCACAAGGTCCTGAGAAACCTCGACAGTCCTCTGACGGGCCTGAAAGAAATCAAAAGGAACGAGTATGCATGAAAGATAAATCTCCTAGTTTTGAGGGGCGCCCGCTCCTAACTCAATCTACCCACGCCCCGCCTTGAAATCAATGGCGGTGTCAGGCCTTTACAGAATGATCCTGCAGCGTCAAATGTGAGAATATTGAGCGCCTAGTGAACGGTTGGGTAGGAGGCATCCAGCAAATGTCTATCGGATAATGGAGGGTCCCGCATCACACTTAACACCAGCAGATCTCCCCGAATTGAATGGTGCATTCAAAGGGAAATCATGTTGAGCGGTTTCAACGGCACTTGCAACAAGGTGGAGAAACTGACCCTTTAGAGTTTAAACTGAAAGTCATATTGATTTTCCATTCTGCTATCTTGAGTGATTTATCCCTTGGACAGAAGATATCCTCGGCTTCGAGCGAAGGTGAAAGTTCAGTTTATCCTTTGACACAGCAAATTGTATTGTTTACCAAATTAATGGAGAGTTAAACGCACTATCCCCGATCTCTGTGTGAAAATACATGGATCAAATGTGTACCGTGGGTCATCTGTGCGTTCAGCCAGGCAGAATGTCAGGGTTTCTATCGACGCAACAAGTGCTCTGGAATCGACAGCCTGTTTCAGCCCAACACCAATATAATAGGGGCGGAATGTCAGCAGAGGTCGCTAGAGAGGGGCTGGACCCAAGCTCAGAAGTCAAATCGTTTCCCCAAGCTATCAGGAGATAATGTGCCGAAAGTAATTGCCGGATTAGTGGTGCAGAGAGTCCAACTTCCCGTACGCTCATCAAAGAAGTCTCCTATCAGGCCAATAAAGAAGCCGGATGAATCCTGGCCCCGAAGTATCGACTACCGAAAATTGAATAAAAGAACCCCTGTGACCTCCACCGCAGTTGTGAGCAGTTCCGAGGTTTTAGTTAAAAAAACACGACACGAGCCCGACATTTTACTGTTTTAGATACATGGAATGGATGTTGGTCAATTTCGTTCAGAAGGGAATGGCAATGTAAGTTTCCCTTCACTTTCTTGGGTCAACACTACACCTGCACATGTTTGCCACAGGGATTCCCATATTCCAAACACCAAATTTTAATTCAGTACGTAGACGGCCTTCTCCTCCAAAAGATCCAGAGAGAGGGACACAGATATCCTCGATGATTTGCTTGGCCTTCTCGCCATCCTGGGACAAAACGTTAAACCAACACGCTCTGATCATGGAAAGCCGGGTCGCATTCTTAGGCGCAATGGTGACCTGGACGAATCGAGACATAGAAAGGAAAAGGCTATAGACCACCTGACAATTCCCTTTACCCTCGATTTAAAATTCTTAAGATTGTTTTTTAGGATTGTTTCGATATTGCTCAAACCACATTCACTGTTTAGGAACAAAAACTTCACCGTTGTCTCATTTACCAAAATCAAAACATCCCTTGGAATAGGACTGAGCTGTTCACACAGGTCATTCGTAAACTAAAAAATACATTGACCCAGGCGCCAGCCATAAAAACACCGAATCCAGAATTGCCTTTTGACATTCAAGTAGCGGCGATGGACAGTTCTATTTGGGCAGCACGGTAGCACAGTGGTTAGCACAATTGCTTCACAGCTCCAGGGTCCCAGGTTCGATTCCGGCTTGGGTCACTGCCTGTGCGGAGTCTGCACATCCTCCCCGTGTGTGCGTGGGTTTCCTCCGGGTGCTCCGGTTTCCTCCCACAGTCCAAAGATGTGCAGGTTAGGTGGATTGGCCATGATAAATTGCCCTTTGTGTCCAAAATTGCCCTTAGTGTTGGGTGGGGTTACTGGGTTATGGGGATAGGGTGGAGGTGTGGACGTTGGGTCGGGTGCTCTTTCCAAGAGCCGGTGCAGACTCGATGGGCCGAATGGCCTCCTTCTGCACTGTAAATTCTATGATAATCTATGATCTCTGCTGGTCTACTACAGGAAGGTACCGGGAGACTGGGACAGGCTGGCTGTGCGTCGCGGCACTTCTACCCAATAGAACAGGCATTTTCCACATTTGAACGCCACATACTGACAGTTTCCGGGGCAGAACAACTTTTCAGCTCTGCAATTGGCCTGAATACACCATTTTAGCACAACAGACACCTCTCCAATTATTATTAGATGGACGCATAAGAGATGGAATTCTTAGTCAGATCACAAATCTCTATGAAAGATAACGTTACAAGGGAAGCACATTCCTGTTGACAGAAGTATTACACCCACTTTCCTTGCAGGCATCAGCAACCTGGTGTTGTAAGACTTCGTACTGGGCATCAGCAATGACGGGGAAGCGCTGAAATGCCAGCTCGTGGCAGAACCTGGTCCGAAGGGGCCAATTCTGCCAAGAAAAAAGAGGGAAGGAGGGGAAGTGCCCTATTGCTGAGTAGAAACCAGAGAATAATAGACAGACACAAATAACCACTAAAATAACGTATAATGGGATCCTCGATTGAGGATGGATTGAGGGAAATCGGATGTGGTCATCATGTGGAAAACAATCAAGGGTGGGTTCTCGAGGTAAGAACATTGAACCTGCCCAGTGCCACGGGCGTTCAGAGTGTTTGATGAACAGCAGTAACATTTATAGTCACCGACCCGGAACCCGTCACCCCCACGCCCCCTCCCTCCCCCGTCTGACCACATGACATTTTTTCAGACAGCATGGATGTTTCTAATGGACTGACTGAATTTTTGCCGATATAGGAAGCTGGAGGGTTTGTGTTAATCGATGAAGAACCTGTCCCGTCAACTACATTAATACAGTATGTAATCGGGAACGCCTACGGAGAACAATATGAGGTAATTAAGGTAAAGACTCGTCATAGACCCCCGCCAGCAGCCAATCAAAGTGCAGAAGAGTTCGCTAAGCAAGAGGCCAGTTTGCTGCCCCGATGCATCAAACTCAAAGTGAGGGTATTATTCAATTCCAAAGATACGATTTGTTTTGAAACCAATTCGAACCCATTCTCATCATCATTGAAGAAGTAGAAGAACAAGTAAGACATCAAGGACCGGTAAATTATTTAAGACGGGTTATACACATCGTGCCAAACCTGTATCATAATTTGTAATTAATCAAGTTATTGAGGTTAGGGATCATCATGGAATAGCAACAACTGTAGAAAGAATGAAGAACTTATGTTGGAGGCATATTTTGATAAATACGTAACGCGTTTCACTGAAAAGTGCTTGATATGTGCCCGGAAGCACATTGACCGATACGATCACAAAGGAGAACAGAGACAATTGTAACTCATTCCAACAATAATTCAAGTATTTATTTTAAATTAATTAACTAGTGCTTAAATAGCACTCAGCGGGGTGCAGTGCTCCAACTGCGAGATGTGGCAGATCTGTGACGCTTCCAGCGTTCCGTTCAACTACATCTGCAGCAAGTGTAACCAATGGCAGATCCTCAAAGAGCGCGTGGTTCGGTTGGAACAGCAGTTGGATGCACTCAGGAGCATGCAGCTTACGGAAAGCGTGCCCACACCCAAGATCCAGGAAAACCGATGTGTAAACACAAGGAAGGGCAGGCAGTCAGCGCAGGAATCCTCAGTAGCTGTGCCCTCCTCTAACAGGTATACCGTTTTGGATACTGTTGAGGGACATAGCATATCAGGGGAACAAAAAACAAAGAAATGTAAAGCACAGGAACAGGCCCTTCGACCCTCCAAGCACGTGCCGACCATGCTGTCCGTCTAAACTAAAGTCTTCTACTCTTCCTGGGTCCGCATCCCTCTCTTCCCATCCTATTCATTTATTTGTCAAGATGCCCCTTAAATGTCACTATCGCCCCTGCTTCCAGCACCTCCTCCGGCAGCGAGTTTCAGGCACCCACTACCCTCTGTGTAAAAAACTTGCCTCCTACATCTTCGCTAGATCTTGTCCCTCGCATCTTAAACCTATGCCCCCTAGTAATTGACTCCTCTACCCTGTGGTAAAGCCTCAGACTATTCACTCTGTCTCTGCACCTCATAATTTTGTAGACCTCTCTATTGTCGCCCCTCAACTTCCGTCGTTCCAGTGAGAACAAACCGAATTTATTCAACCGCTCCTCATAGCTAATGCCCTCCATACGAGGCAACATCCTGGTAAATCTCTTCTGCACCCTCACTAACGCCTCCACGTCCTTCTGGCAGTGTGGCGACCAGAATTGAACACTACTCCAAGTGTCTTTCCGTTATTTGGACCGGGGCAGGTATGACCGATATACGAACGACGGGTTGCATCTAAACTGGAGAGGCATAGATATCCTGGCCGCGAGGTGTGCTAGTGTCACAAGGGAGGGTTTAAACTAGTATGGCAGGGGGGTGGGCACGGGAGTAATAGGTCAGAAGGTGAGAGCATTGAGGGAGAACTAGGGAATAGGGAGTGTGTGGCTCTGAGGCAGAGCAGACAGGGAGAAGTTGCTGAACACAGCGGGTCTGGTGGCCTGAAGTGCATATGTTTTAATGCAAGAAGTATTAGGGTAAGGCAGATGTACTTAGAGCTTGGATTAGAACTTGGAACTATGATGTTGTTGCCATTACAGAGACCTGGTTGGGGGAAGGGCAGTATGACAGCTACACGTTCCAGGATTTAGCTGTTTCAGGCGGGATAGAGGGGAATGTAAAAGGGGTGGCAGAGTTACGCTACTGGTTAGGGACGATATCGCAGCTGTACTACGGAGAATCCTCAGGGGGCAGTGAGGCTATATGGGTAGAGATCAGGAATAAGAAAGGGTGCAGTCACAATGTTGGGGGTTTACTACAGGTCTCCCAACAGCCAGCGGGAGATAGAGGAGCAGATAGGTAGACAGATTTTGGAAAAGAGTTAAAACAACAGGGCTGTGGTGATGGGAGACTTCAACTTCCCCAATATTGACTGGGACTCACTTAGTGCCAGGGGCTTAGACGGGGCAGAGTTTGTAAGGAGCATCCAGGAGAGCTTCTTAAAACAATATGTAGACAGTCCAACTAGGGAAGTGGTTGTACTGGACCTGGTATTGGGGAATGAGCCCGGCCAGGTGGTAGCAGTTTCAGTAGGGGAGCATTTCGGGAACAGTGACCACAAATCAGTAAGTTTTAAAGTGCTGGTGGACAAGGATAAGAGTGGTCCTAGTGTGAATGTGCTAAATTGCGGGAAGGCTAATTATAACAATATTAGGCCGGAACTGAAGAACCTAGATTGGGGGCGGATGTTTGAGGGCAAATCAACATCTGACATGTGGGAGGCTTTCAAGTTGAAAGGAATTCAGGACCCGCATGTTCCTGTGAGGAAGAAGGATAAATACGGTAATTTTCGGGAACCTTGGACAACGAGAGATATTGTAGGCCTCGTCAAAAAGAAAAAGGAGGCATTTATCAGGGCTGGAAGGCAGGGAACAGACGAAGCCTGCGTAGAATATAAGGGAAGTAGGAAAGAACTTAAGGAGTCAGGACGGCCAGACGGGGTCACAAAAAGTCATTGGCAAATGGGTTAAGGAAAATCCCAAGGCTTTTTACACGTACATAAAAAGCAAGAGGGTAGCCAGGGAAAGGGTTGGCCCACTGAAGGTTAGGCAAAGGAATCTATGTGTGGAGCCAGAGGAAATGGGCGAGGTTAAAAATGAGTACTTTGCATCAGTATTCACCAAAGAGAAGGAATTGGTAGATGTTGAGTTTGGAGAAGGGTGAGTAGATAGCCTGGGTCACATTGAAATCCAAAAAGACGAGGTGTTGGGCGTCTTAAATTGTTTTAATATAGATAAGTCCCCAGGGCCTGATGGGATCTACCCCAGAATACTGAAGGAGGCTGGAGAGGAAATTGCTGGGGCCTTGACAGAAATCTTTGGATCCTCACTGTCTTCAGGTGATGTCCCGGAGTACTGGAGAATAGCCAATGTCGTCCCTCTGTTTAAAAAGGGTAGCAAGGATAAACCAGGGAACTACAGGCTGGTGAGCCTTACTTCAGTGGTAGGGAAATTACTGGAGAGAATTCTTCGAGACAGGGTCTACTCCCATTTGGAAGCAAATGGACGTATTAGTGAGAGGCAGCATGGCTTTGTGAAAGGGAGGTCGTGTCTCACTAACTTGATAGAGTTTTCCGAGGAGATCACAAAGGTGATTGATGCAGGTAGGGCAGTGGATGTTGTCGATATGGACTTCAGTAAGGCCTTTGACAAGGTCCCTCATGGTAGACTAGTACCAAAGGTGAAATCACACGGGATCAGGGGTGAGCTGGCAAGGTGGATATCCGCAATTCCACTAACCATTGTATCGTCTGCAAACTTACTAATCAGACCAGTTACATTTTACACAAAATCATTTATATATAGTACAAACAGCAAAGGTCCCAGCACTGATCCCTGCGGAACATCACTAGTTACAGCCCTCCAATTAAAAAAGCACACTTCCATCGCTACTTTCTGACTTCTATGACAGGGCCAGTTCTGTACCAACCTTGCCAGATCACCCCTGATCCCGTATGACTTCACCTTTTGTACCAGGCCAGCATGAGGGACCTTGCCAAAAGCCTTACTGAAGTCCATAAAGACAACATCCACTGTCCTACCTGTATCAATCATCCTTGTGACCTCTTCGAAAAACTCTATCAAGTTAGTGAGACACGACGTCCCCTTCACAAAACCATGCTGCCTCTCACTAATACGTCCATTTGCTTCCAAATGGTAGTAGATCCTGTCTCGAAGAATTCTCTCCAGTAATTTCCCTAACACTGACGTATGGCTCACCGGCCGGTAGTTCTCTGGATTATCCTTGCTATCCTTCTTAAACAAAGGAACAACACTGGCTATTCTCCAGTCCTCAGGGATATCACCTGAAGACAGTGAGGATCCAAAGATTTCTGTTCAGGCCTCAGCAATTTCCTCTCCAGCCTCCTTCAAAAGCAACCAGAACAGTGGCTGCAGGATATCGATAGTTATCGGGGACTCGAGAGTAACGGCCAGAGATAGGCGCTTCTGTGGACGTGAACGAGACTCCAGGATGGTATGTTGGCTCCCTGGTCCCAGGGTCAAGGAATGTCTCTGAACGAACGTCATCCGGACGTCATAGTACAGATAGGTACTATCGACATAGGCAAGAAGTGTGTTGAGGTCCTGTAGAAGGAGTTCAGCGAGTTAGGCAGTGAGCTAAAAAGTATGACCTCTAGGGTTGTGACAGTCTCTGAAATGGTGCACAGTGTTCGAGACAGCTGTAAACGAACGTCTGTGTCCTCCTCTGACCTACACTCCGTGGTGTCCTGGGTCTCGGGCAGAGGGCTGGTTTTCCGGCTGCTCTCCCTGTCGGTGGTCGGCTGTTTCTTGGCATCGTCTCTGGCATTGTCTGGGGGGGGGGGGGGGGGGCGCCGCCTACCTACACATTGGCGCCCTCTCTCGTCAAGTGACGTCTGCTCGGGCATGGTGAGGAGGCACAGGTCTGGTGGTCCTCTTCCTGTCTGCGCCCGCTCACGGCGCTTGTCGCGGCCTTTTCCTGGGGGGGGGCGGGGCGGGAGGCAAGCGCAAACAGCAACAGTGTTAGATGTCATGCCACATGCAGCCCGAGGGTTGAGAATTTGATGGCATCAGTGGCCAGGGTACCCGGCCAGTGCAGCAGATATGTGGTTCAAGGTGGGGGTCCGGCCATCCCCATGGGAGGGGGGGGGTGTCCTGGTCACATGTGTGTGGGGGTAGAGTGCTTGGTACCAAGGGCACAGCATTGGGTCTCCAGTCCGGCGCACCCCGACGGCCGTGACTGCGGCTCCCACCTCCGCCCAGGCTCGGCGAACGATGACGCCTGATGGTCTCGGTCCACGCCCGGGATCCATCATCAGCCTCCTCTCCTCCACGGTGTCAAGGTGAGTCTGCAGTTCGGCGTCCCGGAAGCGCGGCGCTGCCCTCCTTGAGGCCATGTTGGCTGCGACGCTTGTGTGTGGGAGTGGGAGAATGCATTTTTTGCAGCCGCGCCAGGGCGTCAATTATGGAACCGGCGAATGGGCCGCCGTTCTGTTAACGGACTGTGGCGTTCCACGTTGCGCCCGTGCTATCCCCTTGGGGGCGGTTCAATGACTGCAGCTATGAAGCCCATCTCGACGTCGGGAAACTCCACCGTTTTCCAAAGGTATCAACACTTAGCCTCCAGAATGGAGAATTCAGCCCATGGTGAACCACGCGGCCCCGGAAATAGCTGCAGAATCGGGGCAGGTGTGGAGCTAGTTTCTGTCAGGAAAGGTTCGGAATTCTCCGTTGGCGGCAACACTTCGGGCCGGAGTCTCCGATTTTGCGGCTAGGTTCGGATCGTACGACCAACATCTCGGCTCCGCCCCCGCACCGATGCTCCGCCCAGTGGGGGGGGGGGGGGGGGCAGCAGCCGCGTCACATAAGCCCCCGGCTTTACCTGCAGATCAGGACGGAGAAGGACCGGGTTCCTGGCCACACATGCGCACGGCGGTGGCCTGCAGCAGCCTGCCGTACAACATGGCGCCCGCCGTCCGCGGACCCCGCAAGATAGTGTCCCCTGTAACCCCCCCTCACCGCCCCGGACCATCCCTCACCAGACCCTCAACCCCCGCCGAAGTCCACCTGTCACAGGAACGGCCACCCCACCCCCCAACCCCACAGACTGCGGCACCGCTGGACACAGTCTCCAACCGCCACGCCAGGATCAGGAAAGTCGAGAGGACACGTGTCCCTCGCCATCGTGAAGTCGGCCCATCGGAGGCGGAGGATCGGGGGAGGGCCTCAGCTGATGTTCTGAGGCTGTCCCAAAGGCGTACGCCTCGACTACGCTGTTTTTGAGGGGTTGGAGCATGCGCAAAACGGCTCCGCCCAGGATTTTGGAGTAAAACCGGATTCTCTGGCCAATCGCTGAACACAATTTCGGCGTCGGCAATCGGAGAATCCAGCCCCTGGTCTCAGAAATCGATCTGGCCCAGGATATTCCATAGTTGGTTAATCGACATTTTGTTCTCAGTAACCATCTCGTACACACTCCAGGAGTTCAGACAATACCGAATTATTGCTCAATCTCCGAGTAGATTAAAGCCACGAATGATTACTGTAGCATCCTGATTACACGCGTCTCGAATTAACTGTCAAATGCGATCGTGCCTAAACACGACAGATGACAGTACTGACAACTCCGAATAATGCTTTCGGCTGCCTGTTGCCATTTACTTCCACTCAGATTCATTGTACATTTGGAGTATCTTTGCCTATGCCGTATTTTACACATGCATGGATTTTATCAACGAAGAGCATCACCCACACCTTTTCCTTTTTATCTATCCTTACCAAACATGCCGCCTTGTGTTTGTTATCCGTAGTTTATGCTCCTAATTCCTCTACCTTCTTACAAATGCGCCGTGTATTTAGAGACTGTGCGTTTCGATTTGTCTTTAAAAAAAATGTTCACACGCTGTTTTCTTAATTATGCCTTCTTTGTTGTTAGACCATGTTTCTCCCTCCTTCTACATTGATGTCTCCTTTCCTGTCTTTCATTCCTATCTATATTTCACTCTCTAACGTCTGCCCGCTCAGATTTACACCCCCTGTCAATCTAGACCAAACCATCCACAGCAGCAAGAGCGAACATCTCTGCAAGGATATTTGTCCCTGGCCTGCGGTTCTGCAACTTTATGATATATACCATCAGCTGTATTTGTCATATTGTCTTTCTTCATATAATCATTATTCAATATTCAATATTTTTAATTTAAACAACACTTGTCACCGTCACTGTTGCATCCGGATTATAGCTTTGAACATAAGAGGACCAGAGGGGTACCAATATCCTGGGCGGGGAAATTTGCTAATGCTCTTCGGGAGGGTTTAAACTAGTTCAGCAGGGGCTTGGGAACCTGAATTGTACCTCCAGTATACAGGAGGTTGAGAGTAGTGAGGTAATGAGTAAGGTTTCAAAGTTGCAGGAGTGTACCGTCAGGCAGGAAGGTGGTTTAAAGTGTGTCTTCTTCAATGCCAGGAGCATCCGGAATAAGGTGGGTGAACTTGCGGCATGGGTTGGTACCTGGGACTTCGATGTTGTGACCATTTCGCAGACATGGATAGAGCAGGGACAGGAATGGTTGTTGCAGGTGCCGGGGTTTAGATATTTCAGTAAGCTCAGAGAAGGGGGGGAAAAGAGGGGGAGGGGTGGCATTTTTAGTCAAGGAAAATATTACGGTGGCAGAAAGGACGTTTGATGAGGACTCGTCTACTGAGGTAGTATGGGCTGAGGTTAGAAACAGGAAAGGTGAGGTCACCTTGTTAGGGGTTTTCGATAGGCCTCCGAAAAGTTCCAGAGATGCAGAGGAAAGGATTGCAAAGATGATTCGGGATAGGAGCGAAAGCAACAGGGTAGTTGTTATGGGGGACTTTAACTTTCCAAATATTGACTGGAAACGCCAAAGTTCGAGTGATTTAGATGGGTCTGTTTTCGTTCAATGTGTGCAGGAGGGCTTCCTGACACAGTATCTAGATAGGACAACGAGAGGGGAGGTCATATTGGATTTAGTACTGGGTAATGAACCAGGTCAGGTGTTAGATTTGGAGGTAGATGAGCACTTTGGTGATAGTGACCACAATTCGATTACGTTTACTTTAGTGATGGAAAGGGATAGGTATATACAGCAGGGCAAGAGCTATATAGAACATAGAACATAGAACAATACAGCGCAGTACAGGCCCTTCGGCCCACGATGTTGCACCGAAACAAAAGCCATCTAACCTACACTATGCCATTATCATCCATACGTTTATCCAATAAACTTTTAAATGCCCTCAATGTTGGCGAGTTCACTACTGTAGCAGGTAGTGCATTCCACGGCCTCACTACTCTTTGCGTAAAGAAACTACCTCTGACCTCTGTCCTATATCTATTACCCCTCAGTTTAAAGTTATGTCCCCTCGTGCCAGCCATATCCATCAGCGGGAGAAGGCTCTCACTGTCCATCCTATCCAACCCCCTGATCATTTTGTATGCCTCTATTAAGTCTCCTCCTAACCTTCTTCTCTCCAACGAAAACAACCTCAAGTCCATCAGCCTTTCCTCATAAGATGTTCCCTCCATACCAGGCAACATCCTGGTAAATCTCCTCTGCACCCGCTCCAAAGCCTCCACGTCCTTCCTATAATGCGGTGACCAGAACTGTACGCAATACTCCAAATACGGCCGTACCAGAGTTCTGTACAGCTGCAACATGACCTCCCGACTCCGGAACTCAATCCCTCTACCAATAAAGGCCAACACTCCATAGGCCTTCTTCACAATCCTATCAACCTGGGTGGCAACTTTCAGGGATCTATGTACATGGACACCTAGATCCCTCTGCTCATCCACATTTTCAAGAACTTTACCATTAGCCAAATATTCCGCATTCCTGTTATTCCTTCCAAAGTGAATCACCTCGCACGTCTCTACATTAAACTCCATTTGCCACCTCTCAGCCCAGCTCTGCAGCTTATCTATATCCCTCTGTAACCTGCTACATCCTTCCACACTATCGACAACACCACCAACTTTAGTATCGTCTGCAAACTTACTCACCCACCCTTCTGCGCCTTCCTCTAGGTCATTGATAAAAATGACAAACAACAACGGCCCCAGAACAGATCCTTGTGGTACTCCACTTGTGACTGTACTCCATTCTGAACATTTCCCATCAACCACCACCCTCTGTCTTCTTTCAGCTAGCCAATTTCTGATCCACATCTCTAATTCACCATCAATCCCCAGCCTCCGTATTTTTTGCAATAGCCTACCGTGGGGAACCTGATCAAACGCTTTGCTGAAATCCATATACACCACATCAACTGCTCTACCCTCGTCTACCTGTTCAGTCACCTTCTCAAAGAACTCAATAAGGTTTGTGAGGCATGACCTACCCTTCACAAAGCCATGCTGACTATCCCTGATCATATTATTCCTATCTAGATGATTATAAATCTTGTCTCTTATAATCCCCTCCAAGACTTTACCCACTACAGACGTGAGGCTCACCGGTCTATAGTTGCCGGGGTTGTCTCTGCTCACCTTTTTGAACAAAGGGACCACATTTGCTGTCCTCCAGTCCTCTAGCACTATTCCTGTAGCCAATGATGACATAAAAATCAAAGCCAAAGGTCCAGCAATCTCTTCCCTGGCCTCCCAGAGAATCCTAGGATAAATCCCATCAGGTCCCGGGGACTTATCTATTTTCAGCATGTCCAGAATTGCCAACACCTCTTCCCTACGTACCTCAATGCCATCTATTCTATTAGCCTGGGGCTCAGCATTCTCCTCCACAACATTATCTTTTTCCTGAGTGAATACTGACGAAAAATATTCATTTAGTATCTCGCCTATCTCTTCAGACTCCACACACAATTTCCCATCCCTGTCCTTGACTGGTCCTACTCTTTCCCTAGTCATTCGCTTATTCCTGACATACCTATAGAAAGCTTTTGGGTTTTCCTTGATCCTTCCTGCCAAATACTTCTCATGTCCCCTCCTTGCTCGTCTTAGCTCTCTCTTTAGATCCTTCCTCGCTGCCTTGTAACTATCCATCGCCCCAACCGAAACTTCACACTTCATCTTCACATAGGCCGCCTTCTTCCTCTTAACAAGAGATTCCACTTCCTTGGTAAACCACGGTTCCCTCGCTCGACGCCTTCCTCCCTGCCTGACCGGTACATACTTATCAAGAACACGCAGTAGCTGATCCTTGAACAAGCCCCACTTATCCAGTGTGCCCAACACTTGCAGCCTACTTCTCCACCTTATCCCCCCCAAGTCACGTCTAATGGCATCATAATTGCCCTTCCCCCAGCTATAACTCTTGCCCTGCGGTGTATACTTATCCCTTTCTATCATTAACGTAAACGTCACTGAATTGTGGTCACTGTCCCCAAAGTGCTCTCCTAACTCCAAATCCAACACATGGCCTGGTTCATTACCCAAAACCAAATCCAACGTGGCCTCGCCTCTTCTTGGCCTGTCAACATATTGTTTCAGGAAACCCTCCTGCACACACTGTACAAAAAACGACCCATCTATTGTACTCGAACTATATCTTTTCCAGTCAATATTTGGAAAGTTAAAGTCTCCCATAATAACTACCCTGTTACTTTCGCTCATATCCAGAATCATCCTCGCCATCCTTTCCTCTACATCCCTAGAACTATTAGGAGGCCTATAAAAAACTCCCAACAGGGTCACCTCTCCTTTCCTGTTTCTAACTTCAGCCCATACTATCTCGGAAGAAGAGTCCCCATCTAGCATCCTCTCCGCTACCATAATACTGCTCTTGACTAGCAGCGCCACACCTCCCCCTCTTTTGCCTCCTTCTCTGAGCTTACTAAAACACCTAAACCCCGGAACCTGCAACATCCATTCCTGTCCCTGCTCTATCCATGTCTCCGAAATGGCCACAACATCGAAGTCCCAGGTACCAACCCATGCTGCCAGTTCCCCTACCTTGTTTCGTATACTCCTGGCATTGAAGTAGACACACTTCAAACCACCTACCTGAACACTGGGCCCCTCCTGCGACGTCAAATCTGTGCTCCTGACCTCTATTCTCTCATTCTACCTTACCCTAAAACTACAATCCAGGTTTCCATGCCGCTGCTGCATTAGTTTAACCCCCCCCCCCCCAAAGAACACTAACAAATCACACCCCCCAGGATATTTGTGCCCCTCAGGTTCAGATGTAGACCATCCTGTCTTTAGAGGTCCCACCTTCCCCAGAAAGAGCCCCAGTTATCCAGAAATCTGAATCCCTCCCGCCTGCACCATCCCTGTTGCCAAGTGTTTAAATGCTCTCTCTCCCTATTCCTCATCTCACTATCACGTGGCACGGGAAACAACCCAGAGATAACGACTCTGTTTGTTCTAGTTCTGAGCTTCCATCCTAGCTCCCTGAAAGCCTGACTGACATCCTTGTCCCCTTTCCTACCTATGTCGTGAGTGCCAATGTGGACCACGACTTGGGGCTGCTCCCCCTCCCCCCCCCCCCCCCTAAGGACCCAGAAAACACGATCCGAGACATCACGTACCCTTGCACCTGAGAGGCAACACACCAAACGTGAGTCTCTCACGCTCCCACAAAATCTCCTATCTGTGCCCCTGACTATAGAGTCCCCAATTACTAATGCTCTGCTCCTCTCCCCCCTTCCCTTCTGGGCAACAGGGACATACTCCGTGCCAGAGGCCCGTACCCCATGGCCTACCCCTGGTAAGTCCCCCCCCCCCCCC
Organism: Scyliorhinus torazame; assembly: GCF_047496885.1. Taxonomy (NCBI): domain Eukaryota; kingdom Metazoa; phylum Chordata; class Chondrichthyes; order Carcharhiniformes; family Scyliorhinidae; genus Scyliorhinus; species Scyliorhinus torazame. The sequence goes on from NC_092729.1 coordinate 13,341,299, forward strand.
ACAAGTATCCAAAGCGGTATACTTGTTTCTCAGGGGAACGACCGCAGGGGATCCCTGCACTGACTGCTTTTTCCCAGTCCCTCTTACAGTTACCCACCTATCTCCAATCTTTGGTGTAGCTAATTCCCTGAAGCTGCTATCTATGACCTCTTCTGCCTCCCGAATGATCCGAAGTTCTTCCAACTCCAGCTCCAGTTCCCTAACTCGGTCTTGGAGGAGCTGGAGATGGCAGCACTTCCTGCAGGTAAAATCAGCAGGGACACTAACTGCATCCCTCACCTCAAACAATCTATGTCTATATCTGGGGAAAGGTAATTATGATGCGATGAAGCAAGACTTAGGATGCAGCGGATGGAGAGGAAAGCAGGGGATGGGCACAATGGAAATGTGGAGATTGTTCAAGGAACAGCTACTGCGTGTCCTTGATAAGTATGTACCTGTCAGGCAGGGAGGAAGTGGTCGCGCAATGGAACCGTGGTTTACCAAAGCAGTCAAAACACTTGTCACGAGGAAGAAAGAGGCTTATATAAAGATGAGACATGAAGGTTCAGTTAGGGCGCACGAGAGTTACAAGTTAACTAGGAAGGAACTAAAGAAAAAGCGAAGAAGAGCAAGGAGGGGACATGAGAAGTCTTTCGAAGGTAGGATCAAGGATTTCCCTAATGCTTTCTATAGATATGTCAGGAATAAACGAATAACTAGTATAAGAGCAGGGCCAGTCAAGGACAGTCGTGGGAAGTTGTACTTGGAGTCCGAGGAGATAGGAGAGGTGCTAAATGAATATTTTTCGTCAGTATTTACACAGGAAAAAGACAATGTTGTCGAGGAGAATACTGAGATTCAGGCTACTAGACTAGAATGGCTTGAGGTTCATAACGGGGAGCTGTTAGCAATTTTGGAAAATGTGAAAATAGATAAGTCCCCTGGGCCGGATGGGATTTATCCTAGGATTCTCTGGGAAGGTAGGGAGGAGAATAGCTTTGATCGTTAAGTCATCGTTGTCTACAGGAATAGTGCCAGAAGACTGGAGGATAGCAAATGTTGTCCCCTTGTTCAAGAAGGGGAGTAGAGACAACCCCGGTAACTATAGACCAGTGAGCCTTACTTCTGTGTGGGCAAAATCTTGGAAAGTTTTATAAGAGATTGGATGTATAGTCATCTGGAAAGGAATAATTTGATTAGAGATAGTCAACACGATTTTGTGAAGGGTAGGTCGTGCCTCACAAACCTTATTGAGTTATTTTAGAAGGTGACCAAACAGGTGGATGAGGATAAAGCAGTTGATGTGGTGTATATGGATTTCAGTGAAGCGTTTTATAAAGTTCCCCACGGTATGCTACTGCAGAAAATACGGAGGCATGTGATTCAGGGTTATTTCGCAGTTTGGATCAGAAATTGGCTAGCTGGAAGAAGACAAAGGGTGGTGGTTGATGGGAAATGTTCAGACTGGAGTCCAGTTACCAGTGGTGTACCACAAGGACCTGTTTTGGGGCCACTGCTGTTTGTCATTTTTATAAATGACCTGGAGGAGGGCGTAGAAGGTGGGTGAGTAAATTTGCAGATGACACTAAAGTCTGTGGACAGTGCGGAAGGATGTTACAAGTTACAGAGAGACATAGATAAGCTGCAGCGCTGGGCTGAGAGGTGGCAAATGGAGTTTAATGCAGAAAAGTGTGAGGTGATTTATTTTAGAAGGAATAACAGGAAGACAGTGTACTGGGCTCATGGTAAGATTCTTGGCAGTGTGGATGAGCAGAGAGATCTCGGTGTCCATGTACATAGATCCCTGAAAGTTGCCACCCATGTTGAGAGGGTTGTTAAGAAGGCGTATGGTGTGTTAGCTTTTATTGGTAGAGGGATTGAGTTTCGGAGCCATGATGTCATGTTGCAGCTGTAAAAACTCTGGTGCGGCCGCATTTGGAGTATTGCGTGCAATTCTGTCGCCGCATTATAGAAAGGATGTGAAAGCATTGGAAAGGGTGCACAGGAGATTTACCAGAACATTGCCTGATTATGGAGGGAAGATCTTATGAGGAAAGGCTGAGGGACTTGAGGCTGTTTTCGTTAGAGAGAAGAAGGTTAAGAGGTGCCTTAATTGAGGCATACACGACGATCAGAGGATTGGATAGGGTGGACAGTGAGAGCCTTTTTCCACGGATGGTGATGGCTAGCACGAGGGGACAAAGCTTTAAATTGAGGGGAGATCGATATAAGACAGATTTCAGAGGTAGGTTCTTTACTCAGGGAGTAGTAACGGCGTGGAATGCCCTGCCTGCAACTCTCCAACACTAAGGTCATTCAAATAGTCATTGGATAGACATATGGACGATAAGGGAATAGTGTAGATGGGCTTTAGAGTGGTTTCACAGAGCGGCGCAACATTAAATTAAATGAAAAGAAAATCGCTTTTTGTCACAAGTCGGCTTCAAATGAAGTTACTGTGAAAAGCCCCTAGTCGCCACATTCCGGCGCCTGTTCGGGGAGGCTGTTACGGGAATTGAACCGTTTTCCTGGCCTGCCTTTTTCTGCTTTAAAAGCCAGCGATTTAGCCCTGTGCTAAACAGCCTCTAAACATCGAGGGCCGAAGACCTTGTACTGCGCTGTAATGTTCTATGTTCTATAACTGAAACTCTTAAAAGAACTGTCACGGTTCCTTCCAACATGACTGGAAAAAACACAGCGCTCGTTCAATGTAAAGTCTCTTGCTAATTGTGTGCTGCACACAACGGGGAGAGATGGTTCAATATGATGCAGTTTACTGAGATTTTTCTGTATGAGAATCTTAAGATAAAGATAGATAGTTTTTTGAAGAATAAAGGGATTAAGGGTTATGGTGTTCGGGCCGGAAAGTGGAGCTGAGTCCACAAAAGATCAGCCATGATCTCATTGAATGGCGGAGCAGGCTCGAGGGGCCAGATGGCCTACTCCTGCTCCTAGTTCTTATGAGACAGAAAGTTCAACAAATGTTGAGGTCAAACTGCAGCCTTGCCGTCAGCAGCCTCTGTGAATACATAGTAATGATAATCTCATCTAAGATCAACAACGGTGATATCAGAGAGGCCACTCACATATCAAAGGATGGTTTAAACATTATTGTTGCCCCCGCTATTATTTCCACCTTTCCATCCACACTGACCCTCAGAAACTCCAGAAAGAGTTCATTGTGATATAAAAATAATTGGATTGAAAGGAGTTAACTGATCCTGCTTGTTCTGTGACTGGAAGTAATGTCGGTCTCCATGGATCCTAATCGTGTCATTGGAGGGGTTCCCTCTTCTATTAGGAAGGATTCCTTTCAATGTGTTATCACAAACTGTTAGCGAAAGCATCAAACCCAACACTTACAGAGATCAACGGCTTCAGAGAGACCGAGAGGAGGGAGCAGAATCTGAGAACAACAGATTTGGAATTTTCTACAGTGGATTAGAATCTGGGAACAGTCGATCGGGACGTTCCAACAATGGACAGGAGTTTGTACCAGGGTCTTTTTTGGCTTTCCCAAGATTGGATTTCATTAGCATCTAGGATTCAGGATGTACTGATGATTATTCAAGCGGGACACTATCCGATCCTGGATATTATTGGTGTTACTGGTAAGTCTCCCTGTCTAGATATTAATTCTACAACCGTGTTTAACTAGACTCCTGTTCTTGTCATTTAATCCGCCCTGTTTGCTGCTGTTGTTTAAGTTGAGTTTCTGAATCCAGTCACTAACTCTACAAAACACGGCTAAATGTTTCATCGTTCTTGTTTTCTTCACTCTCTCCTCTGGCTTCGCGTGGAATTGTTGCTCAGTTCCCATCTGCAGCGATTATATTTGTGATCCACTGATTACCACTTCTGTTCGCCTTTAATCCTCAGCCGACGTCTGACCCAATATCCACCCGATCATTAACCATGTCCACAGCCACCTCCAGAATATCGTCCTCTGGATCATCCCAGCTGACAATGTGATTTTCTGACTTGACTATTCCAAATCTCTGCTGAACTGCCTCCGAGTTACAAAGTGCAGAATCAAATCTGACCTGAAACTCTGCTCTCCATATCCCAATCTGTGACCAAATCCAATTCATCCAACATCCTTGTGCTCACTGACCTCTATCACCCTGTGCTCTGTCAAATCAATAATTTGCTAACAGATCTGATTAAATGCCTCCGTCCAATTGCCCAACTCTCTGGTCATTCCCCAGAACGTTTCTGCTTGTTCAAATATAAAAAGAGACTGATAGCACCCGGCAACCCCTCAAACGCCCTGTTCCTAATCTCAAACCCATATCACTCCCTGACACTAACTTTCATTGACACAGCCCCTGTTGTCCCTGTTCTGTGAAAATCTCGATCCATAAACCTTGCACGCACACTGCTGGACATTTCCAGTGTGGGGTTCTCGGGAGATAGGTAGACTAAGTGAATAAGTCCTGACAGAAAATCCGGAGTGAATTCCTGTATTTGGGAATCTGTCATCTATCAGGCAGCATTTCTGCAAGCCCAGCAGCAGACCTAGTACCAAACAGCACTGATTCCCCCCTTTCCTGGGAACAATACTAGCAATGGCCAGAGAGAGAGATCCTGATGCTTGGACAACTCAGGTTCACCAGACTACTTACCCAGGCCTGTACCCTGGAGAGAACACGCCAGCTTTGTCTTTCCCGATGGCACAACACAGGAAGAAGCAGATATCGGTTATCAACTCTCACAGCGCTCGAACACCAGGGGTTGCTGTCAACAGTGGATGAAAACATGAGGTTTCAGTGAATAGCTACCTTCCTTAATCGCCAGTCCTTTTACTGCTGCCTCATCGCGGTCTCCTGGTCCAATGGATCATTGAAGCTTAAGGGGTCCTCTCTGAACAGGCAGGTTGTTAATCTGTACACCAGGCAAGATAAACTTCGCAAAGACAATCAGCAGTCTTTCCTTTCACAAGCTGGATCATAAGGACCCTGTGTCCTGGCCTGACCAATAACATTCTGCACGTTGATGATATACACAAGACAGCTCTGATCGAGAATGAATTTACGCGGCTCGGTGTGGACATTACCGAACTGTAAGTAACTGGACCCGCTCAATATGGATCCTGCATAGAGAAACACAACACATTCTTGCGGCAGCAAAATCCAAGAGGAAACAAATGAGAATGGGGCCGGTCTCACAGAACAAAACACACTTCAATCGTGATGACTGAACTCCAAGAAGAGAGCGCATCCTCGGGTCAACACTGACCACCCCAGTGAGTCCAAACGGAGCCAGGAGTTCCTCAACATCCTGGTTTAGGCTGGTTCGCACAACATCCAAGATCAGAGAGTGGTGTCAAAGTGGGACTATCTACACAACATCGTCTATAACTCTGCAGTCGCTGAATACTGGAAAATAGACCAGAGGAATGCTGATTGGTTTAAGGATTATAGAACTGAAATGGAGCTAGTTACCCTAACCAGCAGGAGAGCTTCCATTAACTAAAAATACGCCCCCGACCAAAATAGAGATGTTCTCAGTTTTGCCAGATCTCAGCAGATTGCTCAGCAATGTACCAATCAATACTGGTTAAAACTCTGCAACAACAACGAATATGCTGCTGAATCCGAGGCTGTCAGAGGGATGTATGAAGGAACCAAGAACGCATTGGGTCAAAAAGTAACTAATTAGCCCCATTGAAGAGATAGACATAGATGATCATCATTGAACGCAGCAAGCAGCTGGATTGTTGAGCGAAGGACGACCTCAAACACGGTGAGCGTTACCACATAGACCCACTCGGCTCCATTCTAGACGTTAACATAGGAGCTGGGCAGTAAGACCACCATGATTCAGATGAACCAGACCATTGACCGTTTTTCCTTTGGGAATACAGAGGAAGTATGGAATTCTTGGTGAAATCAATAACAGTGGAAATCCAGCGTCATTGAGAAATCTCTGTTGGGAGGAAAGATTGGTGATTCACGCAATCGGTGATATAACAATGGTCACCGTGTACAAAGACAAAGGAGATGGCTCTGACTGGACTAATTATCAAGGCATTTGATGGTCAGCATAGGGCCTGTTTCTGTGACGTGTGACTCTAAAGATCTCTCTGTGGCTCTTTCTCCTTGTTTGGTATTGTGGGATAACCTCCAAGAGTCTTAACCATCTTCCCTTCTAATAGGTATGACTCCAACCAGCAGAGGGTCTTCCTCATTCCCATTGATTCCAGTTTTGCTCGGGCTTCTTGATTCCATACTCGATCAAATGCTGTTTTGATGTCACCTCCCTTCTTACTTTAGTGTGTTCTGCATGTTTGAACAAAGGCTGTGATGAGGCCAGTGGCCCTGGCACAACTCAAACTGAGCGTCTGTGAGCCGGTTACTGCTCAGTAAGTGCCGCTTCATTGCACAGCTGTTGAGCCGTTCCATCATATCGCTAATGATCGGCAGCAGACAGGTGTGGCGGTAATTAACCAGTGAGGTCTGTGTGTGCGGCCGTTTCTGTGTGTATGTGTCTGTGATTACAGGTTTGCTTTGGTATGGGTGCTAATATGTTTGTATGAGTGTATGTGGTTGCACTTGTGAGTCTGGACATGAGGGTGTTTGTGTGCAGCGTGGGTGAGTGTGCATGTTTGCTTGTGTGTGTGTCGGGTGTGAATGTGTGTGGGTGGCTGTGAGGGTGGCCTATGCATTTTTTTGTGTGTTTATGGGTGAGTATGGCTACTTGTCTGTTTCTCGGCTTGAGCATGTGTTGTGTGGGTGAGTATGCGTGTGGGTGGGGAGTGAGTCTCTGGGTTTGCGTGTGATTGGCTGTGTGTGTTTGAGTGTGTGTGTATTTGTGTGTTTTGGGTGTGTACGTTGGCGTGTGTACACGCGCTTGGGTATGCATGTGATTGTTTGGTTGTGTGTATATATATGATGGTATGTGAGTGGGTGTGGGTGAGTGTGTTTATGTGTGTATCTGTTTGTGTATGAATGGTATGTGAGTGGGAGTGTATGTGTGTGTGTGTGGGGGGGGGGGTCTGTGTGTGTGGGTACGTGTGTGTTCGGTTTTGGGTGAATGTGGGTGTGCATGATTGTGCGCGTGTGTGGGGTCTGTATTTGGGTATCTGTGGGAACATATATGTATGTCTGACAGTTTGTGTGTTTGTGCATGAATTTAGGGGTGTGCATGTGGATGACTTTATGATCGGTATGGGTGAACGTGTATGACTGCGTATGTTTCTGTGTGGTGCTGTATGTCTGTGAGTGTTTGGATGTGGGCGTATGTCTGCCTGTGTCTGTATATGGGTGTGTTGGTAAGTGTGTATGTGCAAATATATGGAAATGTACATGTGTGTATATGAGTGGATGTGTATTGTGTGCATGAGAGGTTAAGTGCGTGACTGGGTGTGTGTGGGTATTTGTGGATAAATTCTGGGTGTGGGCATGTAAGTGTTGTAATGGGCCAGGGTTTAGAGAACCCCAAAATGTATCATGGAGTTCACCTGACCCACAACTTTGAATGGATTGTGTTTATGGCGAGCACAGGGGCCCACTTTGCAGGGGTGATGCAACAGAAATCTACAGTACTTTTAAATTAAAACACTGTTTATTTATGAAACCAGGTAACACTTTATAAATCCACAGTAAACATCCTAAGTATCAACACCAAGAAACCCTCCAAAGCCTCCACTTCTAACCAAAAACAAAGGACTGTGTGGTGAGCTGGTGAGGTAAGCTTGTCTTTCCCTTTCCTCTCTCCACCCTTCCACAACCTCGAAATTGCGGGGAGTGTGAAAATCAGGTCAGCTTTTTTTCTTTCTCTGCAATTGTCAAGTGGATAAATGGAAGGGATGGCAGAGAGGGCAGTGTAGTGTTCCTCCTGCAGGATGTTCGCAGTGAGGGACACTGTCAGTGGCCCTGATGAGTTCACCTGCGGGAATTGCACCCATCTCCAGCTCCCCAAAGGCCGTGTTAGGGAACTGGAGCTGGAGCTGGATGAACTGAGGATCATTCGGGAGGCAGAGTCGGTTACAAATAGATGCTACAGGGATGTCGTTACTCCTACGCATGAAGGTTGCTGGGTGACGTGTAGTCGGACACTTTAGGAACTTTCAAGCGGTTATTGGATAGGCATATGGAGTGCACTAGAATGATTGGGAGGAGGTTGATTTGATCTTAGTTTCAGACCAGTTCGGCACAATATCGTGGGCCGAAGGGACTGTACTCTGGTGTAAAGTTCTATGTTCTATGTAAAGACTACAGTACGCTCTAAGTAATTCTTAATCATTCCTTGCAACATCCATAAGACAAAAAGAACCCTTTTTACAGAAATACGTCAGGTTTAACTTCACTACTGAGAACAGTAACTACTTTGAAATCACCAAATGAACATTCATAAGCTTGCAGAGATTTATACACATCTTGCTGTGACTGCAGCTTCTCCAAATCTAAAACGAAACTAAAAACACCCTGTAGCTGCGAGGCGAAAGCGAAAGTAAAAACAGACACACAGCACAGCCCCACCCACACTCTGACATCACTGACAAACACCCATTTCGTAAAGTTATATCCACTACAGCTATTAGCTTCACACCCATTTCTTAAAGGTACTCTCACATGAGACCTCCCCCCAAGAAAGTAAAATAAACCAGCAATTTCAAGATGGTTTCATTTTTCACCTTTTCACTTTCCTTGAAGAAATATGGAAAATAACAAAACAAAACACGCAAACATTTATAATAACATTCTCCATTCTTGTTCTTCTTCTACCAACTGGAATCCTTCTCGATTGACAGTCTCTTTCTACATGAAGGCACTATCCATCCATTTCTCTACGCCTCGACATTTCTCTTTAAAGTGAGATAATTTAGTTCAATCTGATCACAGAGTCCTTTGTAATTCTTCAACAAAGGAGCATTGGTTATCACAGCTCTCAGGCAGTCAAATGCCTGTTGAAACTCCGCTGTCCACTGAAATTTTCGACGTTTCTTTAGCAAATCTATCAGTGGAGAAACCACGCTACAAAAACTTTGCACAAATGTTCGATCAAATCCACTCATGCCAAGAAATCGCGTTATTTCCCTTCGTGACGTGGGTATTGGAACCTCCTCAATAATTTTTGTTTTCACATCCCGTGTGACCACTTATCCGTGTCCGTCTGAATGGCCAGGGAAAGTGACTTGGGCTTGACCAAATTCACTTTTTCCTAGGTTTACCCCCAAACTCGCCTCCTGAAGTCGATCGAAGTACTCCATCAGATGTTTTAAATGTTCTTTCTATCTCTGGCTGAAAATTACCTGATCGTCGATGTTTACCGCACTATTGGGTAATCCTGAAATGACTTTGGTAGTTCACCGTTCAAATGTGGCAGGGGCGTTTTTCATGCCAAATGGCATAACTTTGAATTGGTAGCTACCATCTGGAGTCACAAAAGCTGAAATCTCCTTCGCCCTTTCGGATAAAGGTACCTGCCAGTAACCTTTCAGTACATTCAGTTTGGAAATAAAAGTTGATTGTCCCACTCTCTCAATGCAATTCTCCAAACGTGGGATAATATCGAGTCCGTTGATGTAACTGCATTACTCTATCTATAGTCCACTCACAACCATTGCGTACCGTCTGGTTTTGGTACCATCACTATGGGAGAGCTCCATTGGCTGCAACCCACTTTAATTATGCCTTTTTAAGAATACTTTCAATCGCCTTGTTAACTTGTGCCAATTTTAAAGGGTTAAGTCTTTTTGAATGTTGTTTGATTGGAACAACATTTCCCACATCTACATCATGTGCCTCCCAACTTATCTCCAGAAACTTGCCCATGTGATATCAATAACTCTTTCAGGTCAGTTCGTTTTTCCTTTGGAAGGTAACTCAACAATTTATCTCAATTTTTAAGAACCTCCTCGATTTCCAATTTAATTTGAGGTATGTCAAATTCAAAGTCATCTGGGTTTGGTTCCTCATTTTGATTTAGATTTATTAAAATCTCCATTTTCTCTCCTTCCCTTTCAAAGTACCTTTTAAGCATATTCACCTGACACGCTCGGTGAGTTTTCCTTCTATCTGGCCTTCTTGCCACATAATTCACCTCACTTAAATTCCTTTCAGTCTGATAAGGTCCACAAAACCTTGCTTTTAAAGGTCCACCTGCCACTACTAACAGTACTAAAACATTATCTCCACTGGCAAAACTCCGAACTTGTCCGCTACCCACTTCTCATCACATTTTGTGCAACTTTTAAATGCTGCCAAGCTAATTCCCCTGCTCTATTTGCCGTGGTAATCAAGATAAGCGCACACAGAAAGATCCAGACCCCGCTGCTGCTTCCGCTTATAGGGCGGCCAAATCTCTCACCGCGCAGATTCAGAGTGTACAGAGAGGGGAAATAACACCTGTTGCTGCGTATGAGCAGGATCCAGACCGCATAGCGAAAGTACAGCTTGACACAGCAGGTTATAAAACAAAGGAATGGAAGGAAGACGGGGCCGTGAAAGATGGGGATAATATCTGCACGAAGGACGGGCTGGTTTAGCACAGGGCTAAATCGCAGGCTTTGAAAGCAGACCAGGTCAGGCCAGCAGCATGATTCAATTCCCATACGAGCCTCCCGAACAGGCGCCGGAATGTGGTGACTAGGGGCTTTTCACAGTAACTTCATTTGAAGCCTTCTTGTGACAATAAGCGATTTTCATTTCATATTCATTTTCTATTGAATCGTTCCCTCAAATTTGACAAGTAATCAAATAATGTAAGTTCCGATTTCTCACGCACCATTTTTCCCTTAATCAATTTAAGTGGTCCTCGTACTTCATGATCAAAAATTAGTACAAATGGACTGAATGTTCTTGACTCATTAGGTGCATCCCGAATTGCAAACAGTACGAAGGAAATGCCTTTATCTCAATCCTCTGGATAATCTTGACAATAAGCCCTCAACATTGTCTTTAATGTCTGATGGCACCTTTCTAAGTCTCCCTGCGGTTCTGGATGGTACGCAGTTGATTTAAATTATTTTATTCAGGAGCCATCCATAACTTCTTTGAATAACCTTGATCCTTAATCCGATTGTATTTCTGTGGGTAGTCCATATCTTGTAAAGCATTTAACTAACTCCTCCACAATCATTTTAGCTGTAATATTGCGTACTGGAATGGCCTCTGGATACCTAGTAGACACATTCATTATTGTCAAAAGATATTGATTCCCACTTTGCGTTTTAGGAAGCGGCCCTTCGTAATCAATTCAGACCCTTGTAAAGGGTTCCTCAAATTCTGGAATGGGTATTAAGGGCGCTGATTGTATGACTGCTTGAGGTTTCCCTGTCACTTGATCGACAACATTTCACGACATCTTTATGAAGTCCAGTCCAATGAAAATGTTTTGTATTTTAGCTTGAGTTTTCCTTACTCCCAAATGACTTCCCACTGGTACCTCAGGTGCAACTCGCAACACCTCATTTCGATACCCTACTGGCAATACCACTTGATGGAACTTCTTCCCACTTTTCATCCGCCTGCATATGAAAAGGTCTCCATTTTCTCATCAAGACATTATTTTTACGGTAATAACGCCCCGGTATACCCACAGATTCCTCTTCCGTGTATGCTTTCTCAAATATCCGTTTTATTTCTATATATTTCTGTTGTACCTCCGCCAATTTTCCTGAATTAAAATTATCCTCCACCTGTTCTTGTTCTTTTTCAACCATCTGATCAAAAGTCCGTTCTGATAATTGCACTTCACCTTTATCTTCACTGTTTGATTTCTCCTCTTGTCTTAATTTGTGACTTTGCGTTCTTGTTACTACACAATCCGGACACATCCACGATATTCGTCCTTCAACTCTTCAGTTGTCTGAATTTCACTGGCTTATCAACCACAGTAGACATCACTCCCACCTGCGATACAGCTATATCGTTACCCAAGAAAAACTGTATTCCTGGACAGGATAGTTTCTCTATTACTCCTACTACACTTCACCACTCTTCACTGGACTTTCCAGCCTTACCTTATATAATGGAATTCTACACTTCTCACCCTGAATTCCACATATTACCACCTTTTCTGGCAACATTCTTCCCAAACTACATAACTCCTCATCTCTTTCCATTAAATATTGACCAGCTCCCGTATCTCTTAAAATTGTGACTTCTTTACCTACTCCTTCTGGTACACATGAGTAAACGTTATTCATTTAACCACACAGGCAGACGCGCACATTCAAACACTCGCACATATACACAGCCACACACACATACACGCCACCCCCCCGCACTCAGATACACACACAAATACTCCCAGACATTCATGCGGACGCACCTCCTCACAGACGATCACACTTTCGTACATTGTCCCACAGACAAACTCTCACCCACAAACACACACAATCACGCACGCACTCAGCCACACACACAAACAGTCACGCACATAGAAACGTGCGCCCACACACACCAGCACCAACAAAAAACTCACAGGCAAATATACATGCAGAAACACACACATGCACATACATTCACACACATATGTCATGTGGGGGTACCTTTAAGAAATGGGTGTTTATCGAATAGCTGTAGTGGATGTACCTTTAAGAAATGGGTGTTGATCAGTGATGTCAGAGTATGGATGTTACTGGGCTGTCTGTCTGCTTTTATTTTCGCTTTGGGCTCACAGCTACAGCGTGTGTTTAGTTTGGTTTTAGATTTAGAGAAGCTGCAGTCACAGCAAGATGTGCATGAATCTCTGCAAGCTGATGAATGTTCATTTGGCGATTTCAAAGTGGTGAAGGTAAACCTGATGTCTTTCTGAATAAGGGTTATTTTTGTCTTATGGATGGTGCAAGGTAGGATTAAGAGATATTTAGAGAGTACTGTTTTATTAGGTGGTTTTATTGGCGTTGATAGTTGTTAAGATGTTTACTCTGGGTTTATGAAGTGGGCGTTCGTCTGTGGGTGCGGATTGGTGTATCTGTGCGTGTGTGTGAGGGCATCTGTGTGTATGTATGTGGGTTTATGCGTGTGTGTGAATGCATTTGATGGTTTGTGTGTGGGTGTATGTGTGGTGGGATTTATATGTTTATGGGTATGTATATTTGTAATTGAGTCAGTCGGTTTGTGAGGGTGTGTGTGCCTGTGTGTGTGTGAGAGAGAGAGGTAAAGATAGAGAGGGAGAGTATGGATGTGCGGTGGTGTGAGTATGTGTGTTACGATGTGTTTTTCTGAGCGTTTTTGTGCGTGTGAATGTTTGTGTGTGTGAGTATGTGTAAGGGTGCCTGTGGCAGTTCGTGTGTGGGCATGTTTTTCTGTGGGGGTATCTGTGTCTCTGTGAGTGAGTTTATTTGTGTCTCTCTGTCTGCGAGTGTGTTTATTTCAGCTCTCTGACTGCGAGTGTGTGTATTTGTCGCTCTGTGTCTGTGAGTGTGTATGAGCCTCTCCCTGCGTTTGTGAGTGCGCGTATTTGTGTTCTTGTGTTCGTGAGCATTCGTAATGGTGTCTCTGTGTCTGTGAGTGTGAGTATGTGTAGTTGTGTCTCTGAGTGTGTGCATTTGTGTCTGTGAAAGTGTGCATTTCAGCATGTGCGTTCGTGTATGTGTGTCGCTGTGTGTCTGTGAGTGTGCGTATTTGTGTCTCTCTGTGCCTTTGAGTGTATTTTTGCCTGTGTTTCTGTGATTATGTGCATTTTGGCTCTTTGTCTGTGATTGTGTGCATTTGGGTCTCTGTCTCAGCAAACCTGCGCATGTGTGTACGTGTATCTGTAAGCTACGGCTCTTCGGGGGGGGGGGTCGGGGGGATTAAACTAATTTGCCAGGGGTCTGGGAAAACGAGCTGTGTTCCAGAAGCCAGTGTCGAGAGTAGTGAGGTACTGAGGATGGTATCAAGGTCGCAGTCGTGTACCGGCAGACAGAAAGGAGGGTTGAAGTGTGTCTACTTCAATGCAAGGAGCATCCGGAATAAGGTAGCTGAACTTGGAGCGTGGATTGGTACTTGGGACTACGATGTTGTGGCCATTACGGTGAAATGATTAGAACAGGGACTGAATGGTTGTTGGACGTTCCGGGGTATAGAGAGAACATAGAACATAGAAAATTACAGCGCAGTACAGGCCCTTCGGCCCTCGATGTTATATAGTCAGGGGCACAGATAAGAGATTTTGTGGGAGCGTGAGAGACTCACGTTTGGTATGTTGCCTCCCAGGTGCAAGGGTACGTGATGCCTCGGATCGTGTTTTCCGGGTCCTTAGGGGAGAGGGGGAGCAGCCCCAAGTCGTGGTCCACATTGGCACGAACGACATAGGTAGGAAAGGGGACAAGGATGTCAGGCAGGCTTTCAGGGAGCTAGGATGGACGCTCAGAACTAGAACAAACAGAGTTGTTATCTCTGGGTTGTTGCCCGTGCCACGTGATAGTGAGATGAGGAATAGGGAGAGCGAGCATTTAAACACGTGGCTACAGGGATGGTGCAGGCGGGAGGGATTCAGATTTCTGGATAACCGGGGCTCTTTCTGGGGAAGGTGGGACCTCTACAGACAGGATGGTCTACATCTGAACCTGAGGGGCACAAATATCCTGGGGGGGGGGGGAGGATTTGTTAGTGCTCTTTGGGGGGGGGGGGTTATATTAATGCAGCACGGGCATGGGAACCTGGATTGTAGTTTTAGGGTAAAGGAGAATGAGAGTATAGAGGTCAGGAGCACAGATTTGACATCGCAGGAGGGGGCAAGTGTTCAGGTAGGTGGTTTGAAGTGTGTCTACTTCAATGCCAGGAGTATACGAAACAAGGTAGGGGAACTGGCAGCATGGGTTGGTACCTGGGACTTCGATGTTGTGGCCATTTCGGAGACATGGATAGAGCAGGGACAGGAATGGATGTTGCAGGTTCCGGAGTTTAGGTGTTTTAGTAAGCTCAGAGAAGGAGGCAAAAGAGGGGGAGGTGTGGCGCTGCTAGTCAAGAGCAGTGTTACGGTGGCGGAGAGGATGCTAGATGGGGACTCTTCTTCCGAGGTAGTATGGGCTGAAGTTAGAAACAGGAAACGAGAGGTCACCCTGTTGGGAGTTTTTTTATAGGCCTCCTAATAGTTCGAGGGATGTAGAGGAAAGGATGGCGAAGATGATTCTGGATAATAGCGAAAGTAACAGGGTAGTTATTATGGGAGACTTTAACTTTCCAGATATTGACTGGAAAATATATAGTTCGAGTACAATAGATGGGTCGTTTTCAGTACAGTGTGTGCAGGAGGGTTTCCTGAAACAATATGTTGACAGGCCAACAAGAGGCGAGGCCACGTTGGATTTGGTTTTGGGTAATGAACCAGGCCAGGTGTTGGATTTGGAGGTAGGAGAGCACTTTGGGGACAGTGACCACAATTCGGTGACGTTTACGTTAATGATGGAAAGGGATAACTATACACCGCAGGGCAAGAGTTATAGCTGGGGGAAGGGAAATTATGATGCCATTCGACGTGACTTGGGGGGGGGGGGTGATAAGGTGGAGAAGTAGGCTTCAAGTGTTGGGCACACTGGATAAGTGGGGCTTGTTCAAGGATCAGCTACTGCGTATTCTTGATAAGTATGTACCGGTCAGGCAGGGAGGAAGGCGTCGAGCGAGGGAACCGTGGTTTACCAAAGAAGTGGAATCTCTTGTTAAGAGGAAGAAGGAGGCCTATGTGAAGATGAGGTATGAAGATTCAGTTGGGGCGATGGATAGTTACAAGGTAGCGAGGAAGGATCTAAAGAGAGAGCTAAGACGAGCAAGGACGGGACATGAGAAGTATTTGGCAGGAAGGATCAAGGAAATCCCAAAAGCGCTCTATAGGTATGTCAGGAATAAGCGAATGACTCGGGAAAGAGTAGGACCATTCAAGGACAGGGATGGGAAATTGTGTGTGGAGTCTGAAGAGATAGGCGAGATACTAAATGAATATTTTTCGTCAGTGTTGCCAATTCTGGACAGGCTTAAAATAGATAAGTCCCCGGGACCTGGTGGGATTTATCCTAGGATTCTCTGGGAGGCCAGGGAAGAGATTGCTGGACCTTTGGATTTGAGTTTTATGTCATCATTGGCTACAGGAATAGTGCCAGAGGACTGGAGGACAGCAAATGTGGTCCCTTTGTTCAAAAAGGGGAGCAGAGACATCCCCGGCAACTATAGACCGGTGAGCCTCACGTCTGTAGTGGGTAAAGTCTTGGAGGGGATTAGAAGAGACAAAATTGATAATCATCTAGATAGGAATAATATGATCAGGGATAGTCAGCATGGCTTTGTGAAGGGTAGGTCATGCCTCACAAACCTTATTCAGTTCTTTCAGAAGGTGACTGAACAGGTAGATGAGGGTAGAGCAGTTCATGTGGTGTATATGGATTTCAGCAAAGCGTTTGATAAGGTTCCCCACGGTCGGCTATTGCAGAAAATACGGAGGCTGGGGATTGAGGGCGATTGAGAGATGTGGATCAGAAATTGGCTAGCTGAAAGAAGACAGAGGGTGGTGTTTGATGGGAAATGTTCAGAATGGAGAACAGTCACAAGTGGAGTACCACAAGGATCTGTTCTGGAGCCGTTGCTGTTTGTCATTTTTATCAATGACCGAGAGGAAGGCGCAGAAGGGTGGGTGAGTAAATTTGCAGACGATACTAAAGTCGGTGGTGTTGTCGATAGTGTGGAAGGATGTAGCAGGTTACAGATGGATATAGATAAGCTGCAGAACTGGGCTGAGAGGTGGCAAATGGAGTTTAATGTAGAGAAGTGTGAGGTGATTCTCTTTGGAAGGAATAACAGGAATGCGGAATATTTGGCTAATGGTAAAGTTCTTGAAAGTGTGGATGAGCAGAGGGATCTAGGTGTCCATGTACATAGATCCCTGAAAGTTGCCACCCAGGTTGATAGGGTTGTGAAGAAGGCCTATGGAGTGTTGGCCTTTATTGGTGGAGGGATTGAGTTCCGGAGTCAGGAGGTCATGTTGCAGCTGTACAAATCTCTGGTACGACCGCATTTGGAGTATTGCGTACAGTTCTGGTCACCGCATTATAGGAAGGACGTGGAGGCTTTGGAGCGGGTGCAGAGGAGATTTACCAGGATGTTGCCTGGTATGGAGGGAAAATCTTATGAGGAAAGGCTGATGGACTTGATGTTGTTTTCGTTGGAGAGAAGAAGGTTAAGAGGAGACTGAATAGAGGCATACAAAATGATCAGGGGGTTGGATAGGTTGGACAGTGAGAGCCTTCTCCGCGGATGGAAATGGCTTGCACGAGGGGACATAACTTTAAACTGAGGGGGAATAGATATAGGACAGAGGTCAGAGGTAGGTTCTTTACGCAAAGAGTAGTGAGGCCGTGGAATGCCCTACCTGCTACAGTAGTGAACTCGCCAACATTGAGGGCATTTAAAAGTTTATTGGATAAACATATGGATGATAATGGCATAGTGTAGGTTAGATGGCGTTTGTTTCGGTGCAACATCGTGGGCCGAAGGCCCTGTACTGCGCTGTATTGTTCTATGTTCTATGTTGCGCCAACCTGTGAAACCACTCTAAAGCCCATCTACACTATTCCCTTATTGTCCATATGTCTATCCAATGACCATTTGAATGTCCTTCGTGTTGGCGAGTCCACTACTATTGCAGGCAGGGCATTCCACGCCCTTACTACTCTCTGAGTAAAGAACCTACCTCTGACATCTGTCTTATATCTATCTCCCCTCAATTTAAAGTTATGTCCCCTCGTGCTGGACATCACCATCCGAGGAAAAAGGCTCTCACTGTCTACCCAATCAAATCCTCTGATCATCTTGTATGCCTCAATTAAGTCCCCTCTTAACCTTCTTCTCTCTAACGGAAACAGCATCAAGTCCCTCAGCCTTTCCTCATAAGATCTTCCCTCCATAATCAGGCAACATTCTTGTAAATCTCCTTTGCACCCTTTCCAATGTTTCCACATCCTTCCTAAAATGCGGCGACCAGAATTTCACGCAATACTCCAACTGCGGTCGCACCAGAGTGGTGTGTAGCTGCAACATGACGTCATGGCTCCTAAACTCAATCCCTCTACCAATAAACGCTAACACACCGTACGCCTTCTTAACAACCCCCTCAACCTGGGTGGCAACTTTCAGGGATCTATGTACATGGACACCGCGATCTCTCTGCTCATCCACACTGCCAAGAAACTTAACATTAGCCCAGTCCTCAGTCTTCCTGTTATTCCTTCCAAAATGAATCACCTCACACTTTTCTGCATTAAACTCCATTTGCCACCTCTCAGCCCAGCGCTGCAGCTTATCTATGTCCCTCTGTAACTTGTAACATCCTTCCGCACTGTCCACAACTCCACCGACTTTAGTGTCATCTGCAAATTTACTCATTCATCCTTCTACCCCCCTCCTCCAGTTCATTTATAAAAATGACAAACAGCAGTGGCCCCAAAACAGTTCCTTGTGGTACACCACTGGTAACTGGACTCCAGTCTGAACATTTCCCATCAACCACCACCCTTTGTCTTCTTCCAGCGAGCCAATTTCTGATCCAAACTGCTAAATCACCCGGAATCCCATCCCTCCGTATTTTCTGCAGTAGCCTACCATGGGGAACCTTATCAAACGCTTTACTGAAATCCATATACACCACATCAACTGCTTTATCCTCATCCACCTGTTTGGTCACCTTCTCAAAGAACTCTATAAGGTTTGTGAGGCACGACCTACCCTTCACAAAACCGTGTTGACTATCTCTAATCAAATTATTCCTTTCCAGATGATTATACATCCTAGCTCTTATAAAGCTTTCCAATATTTTGCCCACAACAGAAGTAAGGCTCACTGGTCTATAGTTACCGGGGTTATCTCTACTCCCCTTCTTGAAGAAGGAGACAACATTTGCTCTGCTCCAGTCTTCAGGCACTATTCCTGTAAACAAAGATTACGTAAAGATCAAGGCCAAAGGCTCAGCAATCTTCTCCCTAGATTCCCAGAGAATCCTAGGATAAATCCCATCCGGCCCAGGTGACTTATCTATTTTCACGCTTTCCAGAATTGCTAATGTTTCAGTAAGATTAGGGAAGGTGGTAAAAGAGGTGGAGGAGTGGCATTGTTAATCAAGGATAGTTTACCGGCTGCAGAAAGGCAGTTTGAAGGGGACCTGGCTACTGAGGTAATATGGGCCGACGTTAGAAATAGGAAAGGAGCGGTCACATTTTTAGGAGATTTATATAGTCCCCCAAATAATAATAGAGATGTGGAGGAAGAAATTGAAAAACAGATTATGGATAGGTGTGGATGTCTCAGGGTAGTTGTCATGGGTGACTTTAACTTTCCAAATATTGATTGGAACCTCTATAGGTCGAACAGTTCGGATGGGGCAGTTTTTGTACAGTGTGTGCAGGAGGCTTTCCTGACACAATATGTGGATAGGCCGACAAGAAGGGGGGGTGGGGGGGGCACATTGGATTTGGTACTGGGTAATGAACCGGGTCAAGTGTTAGATTTGTTTGTGGGAGAGCACTTTGGAGATAGTGACAACAATTCGGTGTCTTTCACTATTGCAATGGAGAGGGATAGGGCCATACGGCAGGGCAAGGTTTATAATTGGGGCAGGCGTAATAATGATGCGATTCGGCAAGAATTAGGGAGCATAGGATGGGAACAGAAACTGTCAGGGAAAGGTACAAATGTAAAGTGGAGCTTGTTCAAGGAAAAAATGCTGCGTGTCCTTGATAGGCATGTCCTTGCCTGGCAGGGAGGAAACGGCCGTGTGAGGGAACCATGGTTCACAAAAGTGGTTGCATGTCTTGTCAGGAGGAAAAAGGAAGAGTGTGTAAGGATGAGAAAACAAGGTTTAGTAGGGTAGCTTGAGGGTTCCAACGTAGCAAGGACTGAGCAGAAAAAAGGGATTCGGAGAGCTTGGAGGGGGCATGAGAAGTCCTTGACGGGTTGGATCAAGGAAACCCCCAAGGCTTTTTACTATTTTGTGCGAAATAAAAGAATGACCAGGTTGAGGGTAGGGCCGGTCAAGGACAGTAGTGGGAACTTGTGCCTGGAGTCAGAAGAAATAGGAGAGGCATTAAATGAATACTTTTCTTCATTGGTCACAAAGGAGAGGGTCCATGTTTTTGAGGATGGGAGTATGATTCAGGCGGGTAGGTTGGAAGAAGTAGATGTTCTGAGGAAGGATGTATTAGCAATTTTGAAAAACCTGAGGGTCGACAAGTCCCCTGGGCCTGATGGGATATACCCAAGTGTTCTTTGGGAGGCAAGGGATGAGATTGCAGAGCATTTTGGCTTTGATCTTTGTGTCCTCGCTGTCCACGGGGATAGTGCCAGAGGACTGGAGAGTGGCGAATGGTGTTCCTCTCTTCAAGAAAGGGAATAGGAATGACCCTGGTAATTATAGGCCAGTTAGTCTTACTTCGGTGGTCGGGAAGATAATGGAAAAGGTCCTGAAGGATAGGATTTATGACCATTTGGAAAGATGCAGCTTAATCCGGGATAGTCAACACGGATTTGTGAAGGGTAGGTCATGCCTCACAAATTTGATTGAATTGTTTGAGGAGGTAACCAAGTGTGTATGTGAAGGTAGAGCAGTTGATGACGTATACATGGATTTTAGTAAGGCGTTTGATAAGGTTCCACATGGTCGGCAATGAAGAAAGTAA
Source organism: Scyliorhinus torazame (assembly GCF_047496885.1). Lineage (NCBI taxonomy): Eukaryota > Metazoa > Chordata > Chondrichthyes > Carcharhiniformes > Scyliorhinidae > Scyliorhinus > Scyliorhinus torazame. The sequence continues at coordinate 13,361,874 of NC_092729.1, forward strand.
GGAGGTGTGGGATAGAGGAAAATTTGGCCAATTGGATAAGTAACTTGCTATCACATAGAAGACAGAGGGTGGTGGTGGATGGAAAACTTTCAGACTGGAGACCAGTTACCAGCGGAGTACCACAAGGATCAGTGCTGGGTCCTTTGCTATTTGCGATTTTTATTAATGATTTGGAGGAGGGGGCTGAAGGGTGGGTAAGTAAATTTGCTGGTGACACCATGCTGAGGTGGAGGGCTGTTGTAGGCTGCAAAGAGACATTGATAGGATGCAGAGCTGGGCTGAAAAATGGCAGATGGAGTTTTACCCTGATAAGTGCGAGGTGATTCATTTTGGTCGAAAAAAATTGAATGCAGATTACAGGGTCAACGGCAGGGTTCTGAGGAATGTGGAGGAACAGAGAGATCTTGGGGTTCAGGTCCACAGATCTCTGAAGGTTGCCACTCAAGTGGATAGAGCCGTGACGAAGGCTTATACTGTGTTAGCGTTTATTAACAGGGGGCTTGAGTTTACGAGCCGCGGGGTTATGCTGCAACTATACACTACCCTGGTGAGACCACATTTGGAGTATTGTGTGCAGTTTCCGGTCACCTCATTATAGGAAGAATGTGGAAGCATTGGAAACGGTGCAAAGGAGATTTACCAGGATGCTGCCTGGTTTGCAGGTTTGGTCTTATGAGGAAAGGGTGAGGGAGCTAGGGCTTTTCTCTTTGGAGCGGAGGGGGATGAGAGGCGACTTAATAGAGGTTTATAAAATAGTGAGGGGGATAGATAGAGTGGACGTTCAGAGACAATTTCGTCGGGTGGATGTAGATGTTACAAGAGGGCATAACTATAAGATTCAAGGTGGGAGATATAGGAGGGATGTCCGAGGTATGTTCTTTACTCAGAGAGTGGTTAGGGTGTGGAACGGACTGCCTGCTGTGATAGTGGGTTCGGAAAATTTAGTTACTTTCAAGCTTTTATTGGATAGGCACATGGAGCACACCAGAATGACAGGGAGTGGGATAGCTTGATCTTGGTTTCGTACAATGCTCGGGACAACATCGAGGGCCGAAGGGCCTGTTCTGTCCTGTACTGGCCTATGTTCTATATTCTAAGTGTGTGTATTTGAGTCTCGATATCTGTAAGTCTGTGTATCTGTGTCTCTGTGGATGTGAGTCTGTGCATTTGTATCTCTGTGTGTCTGTAAGTTTGTGTATTTCAGTCTCTATCACTTTGACTCTGTGTGTCTGTCTATCTGTGTCTCTATGTCTGTCGGTGTATATTTGTGTCAATTTGTGCGCGTGTGTCCGTGTATTTGTTTCTGTGTGTCTGTGTGTGTGTGCGTGTGTCTATGTGCCTGTGATTGTGTACTTGTGTTCATTTGTTTGTCTTCGTCAGCACCACGTCAATCAAACTGGTAATGCCTGCCCCAGCCTGATGTATTTTTATTTTCATTGTTTTTTTTCCTTCCTTCCAGTGAACATCATCGCAATTATGATCCTGAAGAGAAAAAACTGTGGACTGTCCAAATGTGTCACTTGTTACCTGGTGGCCATGGCAGTGGGAGATCTACTGGTCGTTATTCTCGACCTGATATTGAGACACATTCCCATTGTCTTTGATAAGCAGTTTTATTTCCTGCGGTCCATCCCTGTGTGTAATATCCACGCCGCCCTGCTTTTTGCAGCCACTGACTGTTCTGTCTGGTTCACCGTCACTTTCACCTTTGATCGATTTGTGGCCATTTGTTGCCCGAAGCTGAAAAGTAAATACTGCAGCAAGAAAACGGCGGCTGTGGTCGTGGGTACAACGACTGTGCTGAGCTGTTTGAAGAATATTTTCTGGTACTTTATGTTCACAGGTCTGTATTTGCTGGTGAACTTCCCCTGGTTTTGTGATATCATAGAAGATGTGATGGTCTCTCCGGAATGGACAGCAATCGAATTCCTCCACAACATTCTAACCCCGTGTGTTCCATTTGCCCTGATTCTGCTGCTCAATTTTTTCACCGTGAGACACATTGTCCTGAGCAGCAGGGCCCGCAGGAGACTCCGGGCTCACAGCAGTGGGCACAGTCCCAGAGACCCAGAGATGGAGAGCCAAAGGAAATCCATAATTTTACTGTTTGTTATATCGGCCAATTTCATCCTGTTATGGTCAATGTTAATGTTTTATTCGATATGGTGGCGGATGTATGTTCTGGGGTATCGGTACGTATATTTAGATGCTTATGTCCTGGAATTTGCGTTCATGCTGCAGCTCCTGAGTTGCTGCACAAACACTGCGATTTATGCCGTGACACAGACTCAGTTCAGACAGCAGTTGAAGAATGTTCTGGAATTCCGGTGTGGCCTTGAGCTATGAGGTGACACATAAGGTGGGTCTCGTAGGAATACCTCGAATATTACCTGTTAACCCCATCAAACGAGTACCAACATATCCACGAGCCACCCTTCCCGCCCGCTCTCGCCCCCCCCCCTCCCCCAACTACAGTCTCACTCCTCCAAACCTGATCGAGAAACCCCCCTAAAAATAGATTAAAACGAATGGGAAATAGCAAGGTGGAAGAGCGAGAAAGAAGGAGGACAGGGAAATCTCAGCATCAGTTTGCAGCCACACGAGGTGGCACGGGGCCAGGAAGGACCGACTCCACAGAGTTTGCAGCACAGATCCATGTGCTGATGGGCAGACTTTTGGTTTTCCTCACCTCCAAGCTCCAAAGCCGCAGGAATATGCTGAAGAAAATCTTCTGGTCATCCGTCGAGATAGGAGTGGAGCTCAGGGAGGCCACTTTGGGCGAGGTTATGGCCAAAAGGGAGCGCTGGCTTGTGACCCAGGATTCGATGGCGAGAGACCTCACGAAGGCCGCCACGGACTAAGGGAATCGAATTCTGACACTCGAATCTGAGGTGGCGAGACTGATCAAGATGCAGAGTGGGTTAAGAGAAAAGCCCGACGACCAGAAAGACAGGTCTCGACGTGAAAACCCAAGAATCATGGAGCTGCCGGAAGGTATGAGGGGAGGGACCCCACGGAATATATATCGCTGATGCTCGGGAAGTTGGTCAGTGATCAGGTATTAGCCAAGCTCCCGGTGGACACGTCTCCTCGACAGTAGCCCAGAGCCGGGGAACCTCCACGGGCGATAATTGGCAAATTCCACAAGGTGCAGGACAAAGCGCGGATCCTGAGTTGAGTGTATAGCCATGTAAAATGGTCGCGTTCCGATTAATGTGGCCAAAACCCAGTTTAAAACGGCTAACCCGAAAGACTGCTGGGAAAAGCAGCCAAGAAGACACAAGCAGGCAGCTGCAGACAATTTTGCATATTCGGCTCTGCGAAGGTAGCCCAGATCGATACTCAGGGCTATCAACAGCCCATCAACCAAGGTTTTCACAGTTGCATTCAGGACTGTTTGCAGCCAATCTATTCAGACATCCACAGTTAAATCGGCTATCCCCGGGATCAATTGCAACATATTAGCAATTGAATTCCGGGCCAGACCTGTCAGCGCCTGCAGTGGCCGAAACAAAGACAGGTGAGCGACCACCCCCCGATCGAGGAATCGCCTCACCATTGGACACATCGACCCCAGAGATTGGGGACAGAATCCAATCACTTGGGTCTCAGGGTCAAGGGCCGCCCCGGGAGGCGGGAAGCCGGGAGGGGCCCTATAAAAGTGAAGGTCCAAGTTCAGATCTCTCCCTCGCTCATCTTCGCCTGCTCGAGACCTTCGCAAGACCAGCCACCGGTAATAGTAAGTTTGAATCCAGCGATCACTATCCGGTAGAGACACCTAGCCACCGACCTGTAGCAGCCTTTTGAATCCCGCGGGCCAGATTTCATTGGACAAGCCATTCGTTTCCTGACCTGGTGGGCTCTTCCTAAGTTAAGTATTGGCCAGTAGTGATAGGTTTATTATATAGAAAGTAGTATTAGGGTATTAATATTGCTTGTTGTATATAATAAATGACTATTGTTTTAATCCTTACTAAGCGGTGTGCTGTATTATTAATCATAACCTGAACTTGAACCACGTGGCGGTATCATAAAGATACCTGGCGACTCATGAGCAAAGGTGACGTAAACAGAGCAAATAGACTAAGGTTAAAAAGAGCAACAAGTGAAAGAGAGGAAAAGTGGGAGGGACATTCCATCCGCTTGTACCAAGACTTTGGGGAAGATCTGGCCAAGCGCCGGGCCGAATTTAACAGCAACATCTCCGCTCTTTAAAAAAGCTAACACAGATGTCATACTTCACCTCGAAATATATGGATCACTGACAAAGGGAAAGAGCAGTATTTCCACGCCCCGGAGGAGACCAACAGATTGGTCCATGATAATAGTCCAGGCAGGCACTGAGAGCACTCATGGGCTAGAAGCCGAGTTGCGAGAGTCGGGATTTGGGAGGGGCAGGGACAACTGAGAGCAGAAATGTTGGGATGGCTGGGGGGGGGGGGGGGGGGGGGTGGAGCGGCTTATGGCCTTAAATAGGGGAGACTGGCCATGAGGGGAGTAACTACACTAGCGAGTAAGCTGTTGTATGGGGAGTACAGTGAAGGAGGAGGCTGCGGCGTGCCTGGCAGACAGGAGGGGAAAGAAAGACATTCAGGGAAAACAAAGGGCAAAAGAAGGTGGCAGAGATGTAGTGGGTAGGGCGTAAATCCGGAGGGGAGGGCGAGGGGAGTGCTGTATGGGTGAAACATACGGGTAAGAGGAGACAGGAGGGGAGACAAAGGGGAGAGTGGGAGGCTGGAAAACTGGGTGCAGCAGACAGCATATGGAGATGGCCAAAAAGTAGAATTAGTCGGCAGGCAATTTTAACGGCCTGAGAGTGAGAATAGGTCCGGTGGAACAGTGCCGACCCCACAAGGTGAATACAGTTAACCCAACAAGGGGGGATGTTGTTTAGCCCCACAGGCAGGGGGTGGGTAGACAACCCTGTAGAGTGTCTCTCCGCATGTAACGTCATATACTTGACCCTCCTGTTGACTACCTTGGAATCACCTGACACAATCACCTTCCTTTCCACAATACTGGCATTTCCCCTCCATGGATTTATACTCCCGTGATACATTTGAATTAGGGAAAGCAGTATTTGTTGACTGGAATTCTGTGTCGAAAGCACGAATCTTAGCATCCATATCGCAGTCAATTTGAACACTTTGACCTACTAATAGCGAGTATTTGTTGATAGTCGGTACCATTCGGTAAACACAATTCTAGTGCAATGGGCAAATTCGTTCTCAAACCAACAATAAAAGCAGTCTTCAACCTCCCAAGAAGTGGTTAGCACTGTTGCTTCACAGCGCCAGATTCCACATTCGATTCCCTGCTTGGGTCACTGTCTGCGCAGAGTCTTCGCGTTCTTCCTTTGGCTGCGGGGGTTTCCTGCGGGTGCTCCGGTTTCCTTCCACAATTCCCGAAAGTCGTGCTTGTCAGGTGAATTGGACTTTCTGAATTCTGCCTGAGTGTACCCGAACAGGCTCCAGAGTATGGTGACTAGGGGCTTTTCACAGTATCTCCATTGCAGTGTTACTGTAAGCCTATTTGTGACACTAAATATCAGTATTATGTATCTCCTGCCCCTTCGGCAATTCCATTCCTTGGTGCTCCGCCCATACTTTCCTACACCTTTGCTCATATTCTGATGCCTCATATGTCTTCTTCTGAATACAAGCAATAATTTTTGTCCAATCAGTCTTTGGTGGGTGGCATTTCAACATCCATTTCTCAATGATAGTCCACCGTCCTTTCAGCTTGTGTTCGTCACCCCCTAGTATTTATTTAACATCTCTAGGCAACAGTACGCTTTCTCTTTTAGAAATCAATATCAACAAATGTTGAACTCCGTCCAACCGGTGAGATTGTAGATTTGTCTACAGCGCTCGAGCCCTTTCCATGTTCTCATTCTTCCCTCCCTGGGGTTAGGTAATTCTTTAGACTGTTTATCATTCCTGTACGCGTCTGCTGGCTAATGAACCAACCGTTGGTCTTAACTGGCTCGAGTAATTTTCTACCCCGTCTGCAGAGACTGCTGTTAACAGCTCGGGCTTGTCTCGGATCGAATTTAAAGAGGCTAAGTTTATGCCTTTTGCCCTTTGAGACTACGATTTTTTATTTTTCAGTAATTCCTTTGTCATGTCTGTGAGAGAATCAAGGACGGATTCTGACGATCCTTTAGATTCTAAATACTCCCATTAAGTTTCCCACTCAGATTCCAGGATCCATTTAAGGGTTTCGTTTTTAGACTGTTTTGGTTTAATTGTTATTGCTTTTAAACTGGATGAAACTGCCATGGAAGAGCTTACGTTTGCAATTGCTTTATCTGCTATCGGGACTCTCCGTCTGACGTTGGGGTGATCCCTATTGCATTACTTGCAAAGGCGGGGCTTCTGCAGTCAGACCTACAGGATGTGGCTGTGTGGATGTTGAGGGCCCATTGATGTGTCGTTCCTCACGGGTAAGTTCAATGTTTTACTTCCCAATTCTGATTCAGCAGTTCTGCTACTTCAAGTTTAGAGTTGCATTCCCCCAAGTTATTTTTTTTTTTCAAATCGTAATTCACTTTTCTCTAAATTTAGCCCCTGTACTTTACATTTAAATCTCACATTTTCGATTCGAAGTTTTCTAATTTTTCGAGGTTGGGCTTGTCTCTATCTAACTCTTCACAGACTGCCCGTAGTTGATCCTTCTGTTTTTCCATCTCATTGTCGTACTTTGTACTTTCTATATGTTCCTTTCTCCATCGGATATGACTTGTTATGATCAAGGATCATTTCATTGGATCTTTCTCTCTCATACTGGTAGCATTTTTCCAAACTTTTGTTATATCATCGGTGGACCATTGTTGCTCAGAAGCATCGTGTTTAAAACACTTCTATTCAGTTTCTGTACCGATTTTGTTCAAATCAAGCTGCTTTCTCTGTAACTTTTTGCCAACCGAAACATTTATTCAACGGAAATCTCTGGTGGGTGTTGCCCACCCCTAGAGGCTGTGGGCAGATTCTCGGCTGTTATTTCAACTCCGAAACAGTATTTCTCACCCGGGCCTCAAATCTCAGGTATTTCCTTAGTCGAAAAGATGGTACTACATATATGTATATATACATACACATACCGCCGTAGGATCCATATATACCATCTGAAATTTGAGCCATTTGCGCCACTGACGCGTTCTTCAGGAGACCGCATGAAGTCACCCGACTGTGCACGGCCGCAAATGTGAGGTTCTCTGACAGAAGAACAGAAGAACTAGGAGCAGGAGTAGGCCAGCTAGCCCCTCGAGCCTGCTCCACCATTCAATGAGGTCATGGTTGATTTTTGTGGACTCAGCTCCACTTTCCGGCCCGAACACCATAACCCTTAATCCCCTTATTCTTCAAAAAAAATCTATCTTTATCTAAAAAACATTTAATGAAGGAGCCTCTACTCCTTCATTCGGCAAGGAATTCCATAGATTCACAACCCATTGGGTGAAGAGGTTCCACCTAAACTCAGTCCTAAATCTACTTCACCTTATTTTGAGGCTATGCCCCCTAGTTCTGCTTTCACCCGCCAGTGGAAACAACCTGCCCGCATCTATTCTATTTGTTCCCTTCATAATTTTATATGTTTCTATAAGATCCCCCCTGATCCTTCTAAATTCCAACGGATACAGTCCCAGTCTGCTCAACCTCTCCTCGTAATCCAACCCCTCCAGTTCTGGGATCAACCTAGTGAATCTCCTCTGCACACCCTCCAGTGCCAGTACGTCCTTTCTCAAGTAAGGAGACCAAAACTGAAAACAATACTCAAGGTGTAGTCTCACTAACTCGACTCGACGGGACGAATGGCCTCCTTCTGCACTGTAAATTCTATGATAATCTATGATATGATAACACCTTATACAATTGCAGCATAACCTCCCTAGTCTTAAAGTCCATCCCTCTAGCAATGAAGGACACAATTCCATTTGCCTTCTTAATCACCTGTTGCACCTGTAAACCACTTTTTGCGATTCATGCACTCGCACACCCAGGTCTCTCCGCACAGCAGCATGTTTTAATATTTTATCATTTAAATAATAATCCCTTTTGCTGTTATTCCTACCAAAATGGAAAACCTCACATTTGTCAACGCTGTATTCCATCTGCCATACCCTAGCCCATTCTCTTAGCCTATCCAAATCCCTCTGCAGACCCAGTATCCTCTGCACTTTTTGCTTTATCACTCATCTTAGTGTCGTCTGCAAACTTGGACACATTGCCCTTGGTCCTCAACTCCAAATCGCCTGTGTAAATTGTGAACAATTGTGGGCCCAACACTGATCCCTGAGGGACACCACTAACTACTGATTGCAACCAGAGAAACACCCATTAATACCCACTCTTTGCATTCTATTAATTAACCAATCCTCTATCCATGCTAGTACTTTCCTCTTAATGCCATGCATATTTATCTGATGAAGCAACCTTTTGTGTGGCACCTTGTCAAAGGCTTTCTGGAAATCCAGATATACCACATCCATTGCCTCCCCGTACCTACCGCACTGGTAATGTCTTCAAAAAATTCCACTAAATTAGTTAGGCACGACCTGCCCTTTATGAACCCATGCTGCATCTGCCAATGGGACAATTTCCATCCAGATGCCTCGCTATTTCTTCCTTGATGATATATTCCAGCATCTTCCCTACTACCGAAGTTAAGCTCACTGGCCTATAATTACCCGCTTTCCGCCTACCTCCTTTTTTAAACAGTGGTGTCACGTTTGCTAATTTCCATTCCGCCGGGTCCACCCCAGAGTCCAGTGAATTTTGTTAACTTATCACTAGTGCATTTGCAATTTCCCTAGCCATCTCTTTTAGCACTCTGGGATGCATTCCATCAGGGCCAGGAGACTTGCCTACCTTTAACCCCATTACCTTGCCCATCACTACCTCCTCAGTGATAACAATCCTCTCAAGGTCCTCACCTGTCATAGGCTCATTTCCATCAATCACTGGCATGTTATTTGTGTCTTCCACTGTGAAGACCGACCCAAAAACCTGTTCAGTTCCTCAGCCATTTCCTCATCCCCATTATTAAATCTCCCTTCCCATCCTCTAAAGGACCAATATTTGCCTTAGCCACTGTTTTTTGTTTTGTATATTTGTAGAAACTTTTACTATCTGTTTTTATATTCTGGGCAAGTTTACTGTCATAATCTATCTTACTCTTCTTTATAGCTTTTTTAGTAGCTTTCTGCTGCCCCTAAATATTTCGAGTCCTCTAGAGTCCCACTAATATTTGCTACTTTGTATGCTTTTTCCTTCAATTTGATACTCTCCCTTATTTCCTTAGATATCCACGGTCGATTTTCCCTCCTTCTACTGTCCTTCCTTTTTGTTGGTATAAACCTCTGCTGAGCACTGTGAAAAATCGCTTGGAAGGTTCTCCACTGTTCATCAACAGTTTCACCATCAAGTCTTTGCTCCCAGTCTATCTGAGCTAGTTGTTCTCTCATCCCATTGTTATCTCGTTTGTTTAAGCACAAACCACTAGTGTTTGATTTTACCTTCTCATCCTCCATCTGTATTGTAAATTCAAACATATTGTGATCGCTCCTTCCGTGAGGATCTCTAACCATGAGATCCCGAATCAATCCTGTCTCATTACACAGTACCCGATCTAGGACCGCTTGTTCCCTTGTAGGTTCCATTACATACTGTTCTAGGAAACTATCGCGGATACATTCTATAAACTCCTCCTCAAGGCTGCCTTGACCGACCTGGTTAAACCAATCGACATGTAGATTAAAATCCCCCATGATAACTGCTGTACCATTTCTACATGCATCAGTTATTTCTTTGTTTATTGCCTGCCCCACCATAATGTTACTATTCGGTGGCCTATAGAGTACTCCTATCAGTAACTTTTTCGCCGCACTATTCCTGATTTCCACCCAAATGGATTCAACCTTATCCTCCATAGCGCCGATGTCATCCCTTATTATTGCCCGGATGTCATCCTTAATTAACAAGATACACCACCTCCCTTACCATTTACTCTGTCCTTCCGAATAGTTTGATACCCTCGGATATTTAACTCCCAGTCGTGACCATCCTTTAACCATGTTTCAGTAATGGCCACTAAGTTTCAGTAATGGCCACATAGTCATTCACGGTGATTTGTGCCGTCAACTCATTTACCTTATTCCGAATACTACGGGCATTCAGGTAAAGTACACTTATGTTGTTTTTTTTTAACCTCTGTTCTGAATCATAACACCTCGATCAGTAACCTCTCCTAAATTATATTTCCTCTTAACTTTTCTCCTAACTTTCCTTGTCGTTGAACTCATATCTTCATGTAACAACCTGCCGTGTCGTTTACCATTAATGTTTTTACTTCCAGTTTTATTCCTTTTAGTAATCCTGGTTCTATTCACTGAGCTCCCCTCAGTCACTGTACCTTGTACTGTCGCCCGTTTTGATTTTGGACTATGGTTTCTCTGCCTTACCCTTCCCCCCCCCCCCCTTACTGCCTTTTGTTTCTGTCCCTGTTTTACGACCTTCCCACTTTCTGCATAGGTTCCCATCCCCTTGCCACATTAGTGTAAACTCTCCCCAACAGCTCTAGCAAATACCCCCCCTAGGACATCGGTTCCAGTCCTGCCCAGGAGCAGACGTCCGGTTTGTACTGGTCCCACCTCCCCCAGAACCGGTTCCAACGCCCCAGGAATTAGAATCCCTCCCTCTTGCGCCATCTCTCGAACCACGCATTCATCCTATCTATCCTGGCATTCCTACTTTGACTAGCTCGTGGCACTGGTAGCAATCCTGAGATTACTACCTTTGAGGGCGTACTTTTTATTTAACTCCTAACTCCCTGAATTCAGCTAGTAGGACCTCGTCCCGTTGTTTACCTATATCGTTGGTGCCTATGTGCACCATGACAGCTGGCTGTTCACCCTCCCCGCCCCCCCCCCCCCAGAATGTCCTGCAGCCGCTCCTAGACATCATTGTCCCTTGCACCAGGGAGGCAACATACCATCCTGGAGTCTCGATTGCGTCCGCAGAACTGCCTGTCTATTCTCCTTACGATTGCGTCCTCTATCACAATAGCCCTTCCATTCTTCTTCTTGCCCTTCTGCGCAGCAGAGCCAGCCACGGTGCCATGAACCTGGCTGCTGCTGCCTTCTCCTGGTGAGCCATCTCCCTTAACAGTATCCAAAGTGGTATATCTTTTTTGCCGGGAGATGACCGCAGGGGGCACCTGCACTGCCTTCCTACTCTTGCTCTGTCTTTTCGTCACCCATTTTCTATCTCCCTCAGTACCTTTCACCTGCAGTGTAACCAACTCGCTAAACGTGCTATCCACGACATCCTCAGCATCGCGGACGTTCCATAGTGAGTCCATCCGCAGCTCCAGAGCCGTCAAGCGGTCCAACAGGAGCTGCAACTGGACACACTCCTTGCACGTGAAGGAGCCAGGGACAGTGGACGTGTCCCTGAGCTCCTACATCGCACACGAGGAGCATGACACGGGTCTGAGATCTCCTGCCATGTCTTAAACCTTCGGTTAACTTCAACAACTACAATTTCCCCCCCCCCCTCCAAAAAAAAACAACGAAGAAAAAATAAGTAAATATACCAATGAAAAGAAAAAGTAAACAGAAAAACTACCTACCCGTCACTTTCCAGGGATAAAAAGCACCTCCTTCCCACCCAGCTTCGAATTCCCACCTAAATTCAAATTCCCAAACTCACTCTGCCGTCTCACTCTGGCTGTGTCTCCTCTGGCTCACTGGAATAACTCACTAATTGACCTCGGTTCTGCCGATTCGCCGCCGATGCTTTAATGTGTTGATTGATTTCGTCCCCTTTGGTCTCCTGGAGGGTTCGCCAAATTATACGATATCGTGTTCTATGGTCAAATATGAGTCAAAGGTAATGTTGATTGGAGGTGTCCAAATTACAATTGATTTGCGAATCATTCACCTTGATACACTTGCATAAAATCTGAATCAAAAATGTTGAACAACATAATGCATAAACTGGACAGAGCAGAGCTAATACAGTTCCACAAAAGCAAAGGAAAATATAAAGAAAATTACCTCAAACAGAAATCCATAGAAGATTTATAAATTCCTAAAAACATTCCGAAAAAAACTGAACTAAGGCGTCTTATTCTGCAAGAAGGTCTTATTGATGGTCTGATCCCTCAGTCACTCTCATTGGATTCAAATGGACAGCTGAGACCTACTGATTTGTTCAAATAAATATGTCACTTAGAAAATGATTTATTAATCAAACATTGGTCATTGCGTCAGATTTACCGATGCCCATCAAATTAATTCAGCGTCTATGTGCTCCAGCTACGTACGCCAATCTGACAAAGATTTTTTTTTTAACTGGATTGCCCATTTTACTTTATTCCATTAAGGGCCAATTTGGTATGGCCAATCCACCTATCCTGCAGATCTTTGGATTTTGTCGGGGCGAAACCTACGCAAACACGGGGAGAATGTGCAGTGACCCAGAGCCGGGATCGAACTTAGGACCTCGGCGCCTTGAGGCAGCAGTGCTAAATACTGCGTCACTAACCTTAAAAAGATACGGTGCTGGAATTAACCTTGCTGTTGCCAAGTACTTAATACATTTGCGTTACTTAATGTACTGGAATTCTATGGTCCATTGAATACATTAAACTTTTACGCAACATTTCATGAAACTATGTCTCAATTTCTGCAGACATGCAATAGATTCTTCATTATCTGAAACAATGTCTATCTTTCCACATTCATGCCCTTTAGAAGAATTCAATTTTATAGCTATGCACTCAATCAATGCTTCAATGCACCAAATAAATCAACGAATCAATAAATCAATAATCTAGCATCCTGCTTTTAATTTGGGGAATTCTGCAGGCATCTTGTGCACAGGAAGCGCCCCTAAATATTTGAACTTTTAAAATTAAGTTCAGAGTATCTGATTAGCGAATTTCTCTCTGTCGCTCTCTCTGTTTCTACGCAAACATGTACAAAATAACAGCAGGCATTTTGATTGCCCAGTAAGATTACACAAGCAGCAATGTGATCATGGAGGAACATCCTCCAGGGCCCCCTGTGGAAAGTGTCATGGGAGTGTCGCTTTAAGAAAGGTTCTGGTCATAACTCGTGGCTTCAGTGATGTCATTTTGTGTCTGGAGCAGAGCGGTGGATGAATTTTTTTCTTATTTTCTCTTTCAGTTTTGACTTCTGTTGACTGCAGATTGAGAAAAAAAGTGTTTAGGCCTGTCTCTCTCTCTCTATTTCCATTCTAACTAGTTGTTCCAGAAAAATAACCATTGATTATAGCTACCTGTTTTGGTCACTTAAAAGATATAGTTTCCTTTCCGGAAGGAATTATGTCTGCTGGTACAGCGAAATTACAATCTCAGGGAAAGCCAGTCTCATTCAAGTGAGAATGCAGAGTGATTGGCCACGCCCTTGAAAAGGGGTTTTGGATTTATGGGATTTTGTTTTTGAATTGGAACAGTTAATGAGTGGATCATTAAGTGTTATACATAGATTACTGTAGCTGTGTGATGTCTTTATGTGTGTAATTGATAACAATTCTTGTGGTGTAAGGGCAGCACGAAACCTACGCAAACACGGGGAGAATGTGCAAACTCCACATAGGCAGTGACCCAGAGCCGGGGTCGAACATGGGACCTCGGCGCCTTGAGGCAGCAGTGCTAAATACTGCGCCACTAACCTTAAAAATATAAGGTGCTGGAATTAACCTTGACAGGTTAATTGACAGAATTGACAGTAAGCCCTGCAGCGTCACGGTGCCGAGGTCCAAGGTTTGATCCCGGCTCTGGGTCACTGTACGTGTGGAGTTTGCACATTATCCCCGTATTTGTGTGGGTTTCGCCCCCACAACCCAAAATATTTGCAGGCTATGTGGATTGTTCACACTAAATTGCCCCTTAATTGGAAAAAATGAATTGGGTACTCTAAGTTGAAAAAAAAATTCTTGTTGTGTATTTATATATACAAGTTCACTAAATTCTTGGAATAAAGTTTATTTTGAATAAAGTGTCTAGGATGACTGTTGAATCACACCTAAAGGGAAGGCTCTTGTGCTCATCCCAGCCAAATTAAATATCAAGGTTTTAGCTCAGGGGTCATAATATACTTTGGGGTTTCTAAGCCCTGGCCCTTAACAGAATTGGGGGATCGTGGGATAAAAATATATCTTTCGTGATTCGAGTTGGATTAGTGTACTTAAAGACTGTGAGTGGCGAGCATATTTCAGTTTGCTTTTCAGGCATTGAATTCAAGTTGAAATATGGAGTGGGTTGTGGACAATGGCTCTTTCAGAGGATCAGTGCTTTTGGGAGTGGAAAAGGTCACGCGCAGTACCTTACAAATGGAGGCTACGAAAAAGGCTGTTAGATTTAGCACACACATTATGGTTAATATTGCGTGACAAGGTATGGAATGTGGCGGTAGCTTAGCATTTAAAATTGCCTGCGACACAGTCAATATCAGTGAAAATGGCAAAAATACAATTGCAGACAAAGCATATTGAGCATGAAAAAAGGTAAAGCAACTTGAATTTCAAATGAGGGAGAAAGAAAGATTTGCCCCAGCAGAACAAAAAGAAAAGGAGAGAGAGGAAAAGGAAAAATAACGAACGTCCCAAGCAGAGTAAATGCGAGAGAAATAGAGTTGCAGATCAGGAGAAAAAGAGAGAGAAAAGAAAAAGAGAGCCATTGAACATCAGAGGCATGCATTGAAACGTGAATTTCAGTGAAAATTACCGGAGGTAAAGTGAAACGTACTGTCTGAGGATAGTAATGAGAATAGTGAGAAAGAGCAAAAGCGTCATAGTCTAAGTTTCGATGGGTATCTATTTAAATATGTCCAAGCATTGCCAAGGTGTAATCAGAAGGATATAGGAGAATTTTTAATTTCATTTGAGACGGTGGATAAACAAATCAAATAGCCACAGTCATGTGGGCATGACTGATTCAAACAAAGTTGGTAGGTAGAGCTAGTGAAGTGTTTGCATTGCTCTGAGGGGACTTTTGTGGAGGTGAATAAATCGATCATAGGTGCATATGAATAGCGCCTGAAGCCTACAGACAAAGGTTCAGGAATGTAAGCAAAGACCCTGGTCAAACATACACAGTTGACGGGGGTCAAACCGATTGACTTTGATAGGTAGATACGAGTTTTCAAAATAGACGAAACGTGTCAAGCTCTCAGAGAAATAATAATTTTGGAGGAGATTAAAGATCCAATCAGTGATGAGAACTCATGTGGAAGAGCAAAGCGTTAAAGCTGCGAGATTAGCAGCATAAATAGTTCTTAAACTGGTTCATAAATGAAATTTGGTTTCTGCCATCAGTTTCATCCTGTGGTGGATGTAAGCTGTGGAAAGGGAAATACTCAAGTCGCAAAGGTACAGGGGATCTGAAGGGAGATAATAAGGGTAGTGTACGTCAGTTTGAAAAAGCACTTCAGGAGGATGGAGAGAAATGAAACGTTTCAGATATATTTACTGTAATAGACTAGGTCAGTGTTGGGGTTAAAGAAAAGCACAGGGAAGGCTGAAGTACTAATAAGCCAGTGGGGTTTGTTGAAGTGGTAAAGGAAGCCCGAATTGAAGCGAAGGAGTTGAAAAAGAATGTACAGCCTGCTCAAGAGGTGATTGATAAGAAGGTGCCAGGTTCTTAAAAAAATGTACTTTTGTGGATAACGTTTACTCATGGGTATCAGAAGGAGTAGGTAAATATTTCAAAATGTATGTACTGTGCACGTTCCCTTGGCGGCAGAAAAATAGTTTTCACTGTTCGTCGGTGCATTAGACAATAAATCAAATCAATCACAACAATTTTAAGGGATACGGGAGGTACTCAAACCTTGATTTGAAGAGGTGAGGAGTTGTGTAGTTTGGAGGAAAAATGCCTAAAAAGGTGGTAATATGTGGAATTCAGGGTGAGAAGAGTCGTGCTCCATTAGGGTGTTGACACCCTACCACTCCTTCCCATATCCTCCAAATCCCACCGTCCTGCCTGTAAACATTAACACGTTTCTGACATCGATAAACAAACTTTTCCCCAATCCCCAGGCCGGGACTTTCATACTCAGCACCAGCTCGCTCCTCCGTCCCCTACCCCAAACCCTCCTAAATACTTTGAACTCGTGAACTAGTCTAATGTTCAATTGGTCTTTGTCCCCTGCTGTTCAATGCAGCCTCTCTGACTTGGCCTCATCTGAGGGGCCTCAGGAGCACTTTTGCCTTTGCTCAACTTCTGACCAGTGCAAGGGCCACTTTCATTAATTTTACTGAGGATTTCCTTGTTCTCTCTTTTACATTTCTGCTTCGATTGTGAGTTTTCAGAGCGATAAGTGGAAATGTTGGAACTCAATGTTGGGGTAGGAGTGATGGCCGTGTCGTCTCGCGATGTTGTCATTTGCTATTAGTTCCAGTTGGCACAGCACTCGCAGCTCGCAGATGAATATAACTGCGAGATCAGATTTCTAAGTTACATCTTTCCAACAATTATTTCAATGTTCTGGGATACATTTAAATTATATGGTCTGCACCGCCTGTGAGATTGGCGGAGTACAATATACCTGTCTATACCTGTGGTGTTCAATATACTCCAGCATTAAACGCTCTCTCCCCCTTTCTCTCTTTACCATTCTCCTTTATACTGTTTCTGTTTTGTTTCTATTGATATCGGCTGAAGATCTTATTAGCTGTGGGTCTCTTGAGTAAGATATTCTTCTACATTTTTTCCAGTCAGACACATATTGCGACTTTGTTGCTTTTCGCAACCACAGCAAACATGATGAATAATTGGAAATTCACAACACTGAAGGATGCTCTTTGTTCCACAATTACTGTGTCTGCCCATTATTACTATTATACAGATAAATGGTCAGATTATTGAAGACAGGAGTTGGGACGTCTTGCTGACGTTGTACAGGACATTGGGAAGGACACACTTGGAATACTATATACAGTTCTGGTCACCCCCAATATAGAAAGGATATTATTAACCTAGAAAGAGATCAGAAAAGATCTGCTGGGCTGCTACCGGACTTGATGTTTTGAGTTAAACGGAGCGGTTGAATAGACAGGAACATTTTTCTTGGAGACGAGGGGTGATCTTGATGTCGGCTATGAAATAATGAGGGGCATAGATGAAGTAGATTTTCCCAAGGTTAGAGGAATCCAAAACTAGAGGGTATAGATTTAAGGTGAGAGAGGAGAGATTCAAAAGGATCCAGGTGAACAATTGTTTCACACAGAGGGTGTTGAGTGTCTGGAACGAGCTGCCAGAGGCAGTAATGGAGGCGTCTACAATTCTGCCTTTTAAAAAGCATTTACATAATCATATGGAGAAGATGGGTATAGAGGAATATGACCAAATGTGGGCAATTGGACAGGCTTTGTGGAGCAAAATCTGGGCGACATGGCCACGTTCGGCCGAAGGGCCTATTTCCATGCTGTAAACGTCGATGACCCTATGACCTGTCCCACCTTCCAGATCTGTGTCGCTGCAGATTCGAGCACATCATCGAATATCCAAATCGGTTTGGAATTTTGCTGTGGGTGTCTGCCCGATTTTTCTGATCGACAGTGAACTCTGAGGGAATGAAAGTGTGTGAGGATCAGGCAGCAACTGACATTGAGGCAGAAGCTCAGCTGTGATCAAACTGAATGTTGGGGCAGGAGTGAGTGGCCGTGTAGTCTCCCAATGTTATAATTTGCTATTAGTTCCAGTTGGCACAGCACTCGCAGCTCGCAGTTGTATATAACTGCGAGATAAGATTGTTAAGTTACGTCTTTCGAATAATGATTTCAATGTTCTGGGATACATTTCAATTATCTGGTCGGCACTGCCTGTGAGATTGGTGGAGGCAGATACAACAGTGGCTTTCAAATGTCAATGCCACAAACGACAGGAATCAAATGCATGCCTCTGTGGAAAGGTCGATCGAGTGGGATTGAATGAATCGCTGATCTAAAGAGCCGCTGAGCTTAAACGGAATGAATGTCCTCCGTCGGTACTTCACGCACTTTTATGTTTTTGGTCACGTCTGGCTGTGAGGTGATGTGCATCAACGGCTGGAGTTTCCCCTTAATATTACCCACAACGGCGAGTATAATCACGGTAACCCTTTATATGCAATGAGTCCATACTTGAAGGTAGCGTCAGCTTTAGCTCACTGGTTACTTCACAGCTTTAACTTAATCGTAAGTACGAACCTGTTTCACCGTGGGCGCTGTCTGGCGGTTTTAATATTTCCAAAACCTGTGTGTTGCATAAATAAAAGCAGCAGCACATTTATAATTAGAAGTAGGTGTATTTTGTTTCGAGGTTGCATTGATCTGTTTTGAAAAGAGACTTGTGCCACGTGTTTAGTTTCTGACCTCACACTGCAAAAACTCAAGTTCGGTTCCAACTCTGTCCAATAACTGACCTGTCACACTCTGTCAATTACTCACAATCTAAATGCAGGAAAAGAGCATGAACGATTATCTATTATACATTTTTTTAAATTTCGGAACAAGATTGTCTACGCAGGCAAATTGATTAATCCATTCTTTTCTACGTGATACGCTGTTCCCCAGATCTCCAAGAACACTCAGTCGGTTCGAAAGCATCCAGGACCAAGCAATGCGCTTGATTGCTCCTCCTGCCACAAGCATTCAATCCCTCCGCCACAGCCATCCCACAATGCACCGCAATAACTCAACGAAGTTCCTCAGGCAATTGGTCCTTCGACAGCACATTCCAGGCGTACGACCACTAACATTTTGAAGAACTAGAAAAGCCCCTACTTGGGAAATTCACCAACTGGATCTTCTCCTCCAAATCACTCACCACTCCCACTCGGAACAATATTAAGGTTGCTTCAAGGTAACGGGGGAAAAATAATTTTGCTTCCTCCATAAAGGCACGTTGGGTGTACCCAAACCTCAACGGCCTGCAACGCTTCAAGAAAGCAGCTCACCACCACTTTCTTAAGGGCAACTAGGCATGGAAAATGAATTCTGTCCTAACCAGCAATTCTCACATCCAGTAAAAATTATCGTTTTAAAGCATTGCTGCTTTGAATTCCTAGGGCTTGGAATGAACTGTTCTCCATTCTTGAAACAAAAATATCGGGCACCCAATTCATTTTTTCCAATTAAGGCGCAATTTAGCGTGACCAATCCACCTACTCTGCACATCATTGGGTCGTGGGGACATAACCCACGCAAACACGGGGAAATTGTGCAAAGTCCACACAGGCAGCGACCCTCAGCCAGGATCGAAGCTGAGAACTCGACGCCGTGAGGCAGCAGTGCTAGCCACTGCGCAATCGTGCTGCCCGTTTGTCATTCTAACGGTGGAATGAATCATGTAACTTCTGCTTCAGAGGAAACTGGATCGAAGGTATTTCTAACAGCATGAATCCTGGAAGACAGAAACAATGTGCTTGCTGCAGGAAGGTGGAAGGTAGTGGTGAGCAATGTATCCAGCAGTAAACGCTCTCTCCTCCTTTCTCTCTTTAACACTCTCCTTTATTCTGTTTCTGTTTTGTTTCGATCAGTATCGGGTGAACGTGTGATTTGCTGTGGGTCTCTTGAAGATATTCTTCTACATCTTATTCCAGTCAGACACATTCTGCGACTTTTTTGCTTTTTGCACCACTGTAAACATGATAAACAATTGGAAATTCACAACGCTGAAGGAGGCTCTTTGTTCCACAATTACTGTGTCTGTGCCCATTATTACTATCACAGATACATGGCCAGATAATTGAGAACAGGAGTTTCGACGTCTTCTGAAGTTGTACAAGACATTGGGAAGGACACACTTGGAATACTGTGTACAGTTGTGGAATATAGTAAGAATATTATTTAGGGAGAAGGAATGCAGAAAAGGTTTGCTAGGCTGCTACGGGATTTGATGGTTAGAGTTAATAGGAGCGGCTGGATAGACTGGAACATTTTTCTTGGAGACTAGGGGTGATCTTGACGACGGCTGTAAAATAATGCTGGGAAAAGATCAGGTAGATGTTCCCAAAGGTAATGGAATCCAAAACTAGAGGGCATAGGTTTAAGGTGAGAGGGCAGTGATACAAAAGGGTCCAGATGAACAATTGTTTCACGCAGTGGGTGGTGAGTGTCTGGAACGAGCTGGCAGACGCAGTAGTAGAAGCGCCTACAATCCTGCCTTTTAAAAAGCATTTAGATATTTATATGGAGAAGATGGGTAAAGGGGAATAAGACCAAATGTGGGCAATCGGGCAGGCTTTGTATAGTAAAAACCGGGCGGCATGGACAAGTTAGGCCGAAGGGGCTATTTCCATGATGTAAACTTCGATGACCCGATGACCTTCCAGATCTGTCTCGCTGCAGATTCGAGCACTCCATCTATATGTCCAAATCGGTTTGAAATTTTGACTGTGGGTGTCTGCCTCCATTTTGCTTATCGACAGAGAACTTTGAGTGAATGAAAGTATCTGCGGAACAGGCAGGAAATGACATCGAGTCAGAAGCTCAACTGTGATCAAACTGAATGTTGGGACAGGAGTGAGTTGTCGTGTCGTCTCCCTATGTTGTCATTTGCTAACAGTTCCAGTTGCCACAGCACTCGTAGATGAAGATATCTGCGAGGTAAGATTTTCAAGTTACATGTTTCCAACAATTATTTCAATGTTCTGGGAGACAGTTCAATTATCTTGTCCGCACTGCCTGTGAGATTGGTGGAGGCAGATACAACAGTGGCTTTCAAATGTCAATGCGAGAAACGTCAGCAATCAAATGCATGTCTCTGGGGAAAGGTCGGTCGAGCGGGATTGAATGATCTGCTAATCTAAAGAACGCTGAGGTTAAATGGAATGAATGTCCTCCGACGGTACTTCACGCACTTTTAAGTGTTTGGTCACATCTGGTTGTGAGATGATGTGCACCCACACCTGGATTTTTCCCTGAATATTACCCACCACGGCGAGTAGGATCACGGTAATCCTTTTCTACAATGTGTCCGTGCTTTAAGCCAGCGTCAGCTTTAGCTCACTGGTTACTGCACAGCATCAACTTAATTGTAAGTTCGAACCTGTCCCATCGTGGGCGCTGCCTGGCGTTTTTTGTATTTCCAAAACATGTGTGTTGCAAAATAAAAGCAGAAGCACTTTTAAAATTGGAAGTTGGTGTATTTTGTTTGGAGCTAACATTAACCTTTTTGGAAAAGATGCTCTTGCCACGTCTTTACTTTCTGATCTCACACTGCGGAAACCCAAGTTCGATTCCAGCTTTGTACAATAACTGACCTATCACACATTGTCAAAATACTCACAACGGAAATTGTGGAAAAGAGCATTAACAATCATCTATTATACATTTTGTGAAATTTCAGAACAAGATTGGTTACGCAGGCAAATTGATTAATCCATTTTTTGTCCAAGTGAAATGCTGTTCCCCAGGTCTCCAAGAACGCTCGGGGAGTTCGAAAGCATCCCGGACCGAGCAGTGCGCTTGATTGCTCCTCCTGCCACAGGCATTCAATCCCTCCAACAGCCATCCCAAAATGCACCGCAATAACTCAACAAAGTTCCTCAGGCAATTGTCCCTTCGACAGCACCTTCCATACCTACGACCACTATCATTTTGAAGAACAAGGCAAGCCCCTACTTGGGAAAATCACCAACTGGAATTTCCCATCAAAATCACTCAACACCCACTTGGACCCATATAAACGTTCCATCGTGGTAACGGAGGAAAAAATCATTTAGCTTCCTCCATAAAAGCGTGTTGGGTGTACCCAATCTTCACGGACTGCAACATTTCAAGAAAGGAGCTCACCACCACCTTCTGAAGGGCAACTGGGAATGGGCAATAAATTCTGTCCTAACCAGCAACTTTCACATCCAGTAAAAGTGATCTTTTTAATACATTGATACTTTGAATTTTTGGGGCCTGGGATGAACTGTTCTGTATTCTTAACAAAAATATATAGAGTACACAATTCATTTTTTTTTCAAATAAGCGGCAATTTTTGGGGGCCAATCCACCGATCATGCACATCTTTGGTTGTGGGGGACAAACCAACGCAAATACGGGGCCAATGTGCAAACTCCACACGGACAGAAGGGCAAGGTTTAGAGTAGATGAACGAGTCAAGTTTTTTTACACAGAGGGTAGTGGGTGCCTGGAACTCGCTACGGGAGGAGGTGGTGGAAGCAGGGACGATAGTGACATTTAAGGGGCATCTTGACAAATACATGAATAGGATGGGAATAGAGGGATACGGACCCAGGACGTGCAGCAGGTTGTAGTTTAGTCGGGCAGCATGGTCGGCACGGGCTTGGAGGGCCGAAGGGCCTGTTCCTGTGCTGTACATTTCTTTGTTCTTTGTTCTTTGTTGACAGTGACCCAGAGCCGAGATCGAACTTGAGAACACGGCGTCGTGAGGCAGCAGTGCTAACCACTGGGCCATTGTGCTGTCTCGTTTGTCGTTCTAACGGTGGAATGAATTATGTAACTTCTACTTCCGAGGAAACGAGATTTAAGGTATTTCTAAGAGCATGAATCCTGGAAGATAGAAACAACGTGCTTGCTGCAGTAAGGTGGAAGGGAGTGGTGTGCAATGTACTCCAGCAGTAAACGCTCTCTCCCCCTTTATCTCTTTACCATTCTCCTTTATTCTGTTTCTGTTTTGTTTCTAGTAGTATCGGGAGAAGATTTGATTAGCTGTGAGTCTCTTAAGCAAGATATTCTTCTATATTTTTTCCAGTCAGACACATTCTGCGACTTTGTTGTTTTTTTTAACCTCTGCAAACATGATGAATAATTGGAAATTCACAACATAGAAGCGGCTCTTTGTTCCGCAATTACTGTGTCTGTCGCCATTATTACTATTATACAGATACATGGACAGATAATTGAATACAGGAGTTTGGAGATCTTGCTTAACTTGAACAAGACATTGGGAAGGATACACTTGGAATACTGTGCACAGTTCTGGTCACCCTAATATAGAAAGGATGTTATTAACCTAGAATGCGGGCAGAAAAGATTTGCGAGGTTGCTACCGGACTTGATGGTTTGACTTGTAAGGAGAGGCTCGATAGGCTCGAACATTTTTCTTGGAGCCTCGGAGTGATCATGAAGGCGACTATAAAATAATACGGGGCCTAGATATTGTAGATGTTCCCAAAGGTAATGGAATGCAAACCTGGAGGGAAAAGGTTTAAGGTGCGGGGGGGAGAGATAAAAAAGGGTCCAGGTGAACATTTCTTTCGCACTGAGGGTGGTGAGTGTTTGAAACATTGGCAGTAGGACAGCCGTCTACAATTCTGCATTTTAATAAGTGTTTAGATATTTATGTGGAGAAGATGGGTACAGAGGAATATGACCAAATGTGGGCAATCGGGCAGGCTTTGTGCAGTAAAAACTGGGAGGCATGGACAAGTTAGACCGACGCACCTATTTCCATGCGGTGAACTTCGATGAATCTATCACCTGTCCCACCTTCCAGATCTGTGTCGCTGCAGATTGGAGTACTCCATCTCCATGTCCAAATGGGTTTGAAATTTTGCTGTGGGTGTCTGCCTCGATTTTTCTTATTGACAGTGAACTTTGAGGGAATGAAAGTATCTGAGGAACAGGCAGCAAATTACATTGATGCAGAAACTCAGCTGTGATTAAACTGAATGTTGGGGCAGGAATGATTATCCGCATAGTCTCCCTATGTTGTCATTTGCGATCAGTTCCAGTTGCCACAGCACTCGCAGATGAAGATATCTGCGAGATAAGATTTTTAAGTTACATGTTTCCTACAATTATTTCAATGTCCTGGGATACAGTTCAATTATCTGGTCTGCACTGCCTGTGAGATTGGTGGAGGCAGATACAACAGTGGCATTCAAATGTCAAAGCCAGAAACGACAGCAAATCAAATGCATGCCTCTGGGAAAAGGTCGGTCGAGTGGGATTGAATGATTTGCTAATCTAAAGAGCCGCTGATGTTAAACGGAATGAATGTCCTCCTTCGGTACTTCACCACGCAGTTTTATGTTTTTGGTCACGGCTGGCTGTGAGGTGATGTGCATCAACACCTGGAGTTTTCCCTGAATGTGACCCACCACGGCGAGTAGGATAACGGTAATCCTTTTCTACAATGAGTCCGTGCTTCAAGCCAGCGTCAGCTTAAGCTCACTGGTTACTTCACAGCATCAACTTAATTGTAAGTTCGGACCTGTTTCACCATGGGCGCTGCTTGGCGTTTTTAATATATCCAAAACATATGTGTTGCATAAATAAAAGCAGCAGACATTTATAATTGGATGTTGGTGTATTTTGTTTAGAGCTAACATTAACCTGATGAAAAAGATGCTTATGCCACGTCTTTATTTTCTGATCTCACACTGCGGAAACCCAAGTTCGATTCCAGCTCTGTACAATAACTGCCCTTTCACACATTGTCAATTACTCACAACGTAAGTTGTGGAAAAGAGCATTAACAATCATCTATTATACATTTTGTGAAATTTCAGAACAAGATTGGTTACGCAAATTGATTAATCAATTTTTGTCCAAGTGAAACGCTGCTCCCCAGATCTCCAAGAACGCTCATGGTGTTCGAAAGCATCATGTACCAAGCTGCGCCCTTGATTGCTCCTCCTGCCACAGGCACTCAATCCCTCCAACAGCCATCCAAAAATGCACCACAATAACTCAACAAAGTTCCTCAGGCAATTGTCCCGTGGACAGCACCTTCCAGACCTACGACCACTATTATTTTGAAGAACGAGACAAGCCCATACTTGGGAAAATCACCAACTGGAATTTCCCCTCAAAATCACTCACCACTCCCACTTGGACCCATATAAACGTTCCTTCGCGGTAACGGGGAAAAAAATCATTTAGCTTCCTCCATAAAAGCACGTTGGGTGTACCCAAACCTCACGGACTGCAACGTTTCAAGAAAGCAGCTCACCACCACCTTCTGAAGGGCAGCTAGGGACGGGCAATAAATTCTGTCCTAACCAGCAACTTTCACATCCAGTAAAAGTGATCTTTTTAATGCATTGATACTTTGAATTTCTGGAGCCTTGGATGAACTGTCCTGCATTCTTTAAAAATAAACATAGAGTACTGAATTCATTTTTTTCAAACAAGGGGCAATTTCGTGTGGCCAATCCACCTATCATGCACAACTTTGGTTGTGGGGGAGAAACCAACGTAAATACGGGGCCAATGTGCAAATTCCACACGGACAGAAGGGCAAGGTTTAGAGTAGATGAACGAGGCAAGTTTTTTTTACGTAGAGGGTAGTGGGTGCCTGGAACTCGCTACGGGAGGAGGTGGTGGAAGCAGGGACGATAGTGACATTTAAGGGGCATCTTGACAAATACATGAATAGGATGGGAATAGAGGCATGCTGTTACAGGAAGTGTAGAAGATTGTAGTTTAGTCGGGCAGCATGGTCGGCACGGGCTTGCAGGGCCGAAGGGCCTGTTCCTGTGCTGTACATTTCTTTGTTCTTTGTTGACAGTGACTCAGAGCCGAGATCGAACTTGAGAATTCGGCGTCATGAGGCAACAGTGTTAACCACTGGGCCATTGTGCTGCTTCTGTTTGTCGTTCTAACGGTGGAATGAATGATGCAACTTCTACTTCAGAGGAAACTGGATCTAAGGTATTTCTAACAGCATGAATCCTGGAAGATAGAAACAATTTGCTTGCTGCAGTAAGGTGGAAGGGAGTGGTGTGCAATGTACTCCAGCATTAAACGCTCTCTCCCCCTTTATCTCTTTCCCATTCTCCTTTATTCTGTTTCTGTTTTGTTTCTATTAATATCGGCTGAAGATTTGATTAGCTGTGAGCCTCTTGATCAAGATATTCTTCTACATTTTTTCCAGTCAGACACACTCTGCGACTTTGTTGTTTTTTTTAACCTCTGAAAACATGATGAATAATTGGAAATTCGCAACATAGAAGCTGCTCTTTGTTCTGCAATTACTGTGTCTGTCGCCATTATTACTGTTATACAGATACATGGTCAGATAGTTGAAGACAGGAGTATGTACGTCTTGCTGAAGTTGTACAAGACATTGGGAAGGACACACTTGGAATACTGTGTACAATTCTGGAATATAGAAAGGATTTTATTTCGGGAGAAGGAACGCAGAAAAGGTTTGCTAGGCTGCTACGGGACTTGATGGTTAGAGTTAATAGGATCGGCTGGAAATACTGGAACATTTTTCTTGGAGACTAGGGGTGATCTTGACGTCGGCTTTAAAATAATGAGGGGTATAGACCAGGTAGATGTTCCCAAAGGTCATGGAATCCAAAACTAGAGGGCATAGGTTTAAGGTGAGAGGGGGTTGATACAAAAGGGTCCAGAGGAACAATTGATCCACACAGAGGTTGGTGAGTGTCTGGAACGAGCTTGTTGAGCCAGTAGTAGAAGCGTCTACAATTCTGCCTTTTAAAAAGCATTGAGATAGTTATATGGAGAAGATGGGTAGAGACGAATATGACCAAATGTGGGCAATTGGACAGGCTTTGTGCAGCAAAATCTGGGCGGCTTGGACAAATTAGGCCGAAGGCCCTATGTCCATGCTGTAAACTTCTGTGACTCTATAACCAGTCCCACCTTCCAGATCTGTGTCGCTGAAGATTCGAGCACTCCATCTATATGTGCCAGTGTGTTTGAAATTTTGCTGTGGGTGTCTGCCTCCATTTTCCTTATCGACTGTGAACTTTGAGGAAATGAAAGTATCTGAGGATCAGGCTGGAAATCGCATTGAGGCAGAAGCTCAGCTGTGATCAAACTGAATGTTGGGGCAAGAGTGAGTGGTCGTGTAGTCTCCCTATGTTGTAATTTGCTGTCAGTTTCAGTTGCCACAGCACTCGCAGCTCGCAGGTGAATATAACTGCGAGGTAAGATTTTTAAGTTATATCTTTCGAATAATTATTTCAATGTTCTCGGATATAGTTCAATTATCTGGTCTGCACTGTGAGATTGGCGGAGGCAGATACAACAGTGGCTTTCAAATGTCAATGCGAGAATCGACAGGAATGAAATGCATGCCTGTGGGGAAAGGTCGATCGAGTGGGATTGAATGAACAGCTAATCTAAAGAGCCTATGAGGTGAAACGGAATGAATGTCCTCCTTCGGTACTTCACGTACTTTTAAGTTTTTGGTCACGTCTAGCTGTGAGATGATGTGCACCAACACCTGGAGTTTCCCGTCAATGTTACCCACCACGGCGAGATTGATCACGGTAATCCTTTATATACAATGTGCCCATGTTCGAAACGACGTCGGCTTTAGCTCACTGGTTGCTTCACAGCATCACCTTAATTGTAAGTTCGGACCTGTCTCACCGTGGGCGCCGTCTGGCGCTTTTAATATTTCCAAAACAAATGTGGTGCATAAATAAAAGCAGCAGCACATTTATAATTAGAAGCCGGTGTATTTTGTTACAGGCTGCAATGATCTGTTTTAAAAAGCAGCTTATGCCACGTGTTTACTTTCTGGCCTCTCGCTGCGGAAACCCGAGTTCGATTCCAGCTCTGTACAATAACTGACCTGTCACACTTTGTCAATTACTCACTACCGAAATGGAGGAAAAGAGCATTAACGATTATCTATTATACATTTTTTGAAATTTCGGAACAAGATTGTTTACGCAGGCAAATTGATTAATCCATTTTTTATCCCGTGAAGCGCTGTTCCCCAGATCTCCAAGAACACTCAGGTAGTTCGAAAACATCCAGGACCAAGCAGTGCGCTTGATTGCCACAAACATTCAATCCCTCCGCCACAGACATCCCAAAATGCACGGCAATAACTCAACAAAGTTCGTCAGGCAATTGTTCCTCAGACAGAAACTTCCTGACCTACGACCACTGTCATTTTGAAGAACTAAATAAGCCTCTATTTGGGAAAATCACCAAAAGCAATTCCCCCTCCAAATCACTCAACACTCCCAGTTGGAACCATATCAACGTTCCTTCACGATAACGAGGAGAAATCATTTAGCTTCCTCCCTAAAAGCACTTGGGTGTACCCCAAACTCACGGCCTGCAACGATTCAATAAAGCAGCTCACCACCACCTTCTGAAGAGCAACTAGGGATGGACAATAAATTCTGTCCTAACCAGCAACTCTCACATCCAGTAAAAGTGATATTTTTATGCATTAATGCTTTGCACTTCTGGGGCCTGTATGAACTGTTCTCCAAACTTCAAAAATAAATATACAGTACCCAATTCCTTTTTTCTAATTAAGGGGCAATTTCGCGTCGCCAATCCACCGACCCTGCACATCTTTGGTTGTGGGGGAGAAACCCACACAAAAACGGGAAGAATGTGCAAACTCCACACGTACAGTGACCCAGTGCCGGAATTGAAACTAAGAACTCAGCGGCGTGAGGCAGCAGTGCTAACAACTGGGCCATCCTGCTGTCCATATTTGTCATTCTAACGGTGGAATGAATCATGTAACTTCTGCTTCAGAGGAAAGTGCATCTAATGTATTTCTAAGAGCATGAATCCTTGAAGATAGAAACAAAATGTTTCTGCAGTAAGGTGGAAGGGATTGGTGTGCAATATACTCCAGCATTAAAGGCTCTCTCCCCCTTTCTCTCTTTACCACTCAGCTTTATTCTGTTTCTGTTCTGTTTCTATTGGTATCGTCTGAAGATTTGATTAGCTGTGGGTCTCATACGCAAGATATTCTTCTATATTTTTTCCAGTCAGACACAATCTGCGACTTTGTTGCTTTTTGCAACCACAGCAATCTTGATGAATAATTGGAAATTCACAACACTGAAGGAGGCTCTTTGTTCCACAATTACTGTGCCTGTGGCCATTATTACTATTCTACAGATACATGGTCAATTATTGAAGACAGGAGTTGGTACGTCTTGCTGAAGTTCTACAGGACATTGAGAAGGACACACTTGGAATACTATGTACAGTTCTGATCACCCCCAATATAGAAAGGAAATAATTAACCTAGAAAGACATCAGAAAAGTTTTGCTGGGCTGCTACCGGACTTGATGTTTTGAATTAAACGGAGCGATTGGATAGACTGGAACATTTTTCTTGGAGACTAGTAGTGATCTTGACGTCGGCTATAAAATAATGAGGGGCATAGATAAAGTAGATTTTCCCAAGGTTAGTGGAATCCAAAACTAGAGGGCATAGGTTTAAGGTGAGAGAGGAGAGATTCAAAACGGTTCAGGTGAACAATTGTTTCACACAGAGGGTGTTGAGTGTCTGGAACGAGCTGGCAGAGGCAGCAATGGAGGCGTCTACAATCCTGCCTTTTAAAAGCATTTACATAATCATATGGAGAAGATGGGTATAGAGGAATATGACCAAATGTGGGCAATTGGACAGGCTTTGTGTAGTAAAAACTGGGCGGCATGGCCACGTTAGGCCGAAGGGCCTATTTCCATGCTGTAAACTTTGATGACCCTATGACCTGTCCCACCTTCCAGACCTCTATCGCTGCATATTCGAGCACATCATTTCATATCCAAATAGGTTTGAAATTTTGCTGTGGGTGTCTGCCTCGATTTTTCTTATCGACAGTGAACTCTGAGGGAATGAAAGTATGTGAGGATCAGGCAGCAACTGACATTGAGGCAGAATCTCAGCTGTGATCAAACTGAATGTTGGGGCAAGAGTGAGTGGCCGTGTATTCTCACAATGTTATAATTTGCTATTAGTTCCAATTGGCACAGCACTCGCAGCTCGCAGTTGTATGTAACTGCGAGATAAAATTGTTAAGTTACATCATTCGAATAATGATTTCAATGTACTGGGATACATTTCAATGATCTGGTCGGCACTGCCTGTGAGATTGGTGGAGGCAGATACAACAGTGGCTTTCAAATGTCAATGCCACAAGCGAGAGGAATCAAATGCATGCCTCTGTGGAAAGGTCGACCGAGTGGGATTGAATGAATCGCTGATCTAAAGACCGCTGAGCTTAAACGGAATGAATGTCCTCCGTGGGTAACTCATGCATTTTTAAGTTTTTGGTCACGTCTGGCTGTGAGGTGATGTGCATCAACACCTGGAGTTTCCCCTCAATGTTACCCACCACGGCGAGTTTGATCACGGTAATCCTTTATATACAATGTGTCCGTGCTGGTCTTCAGCGTCAGCTTTAGCTCACTGGTTACTTCACTGCATCAACTTTCGAGTAAGTTCGATCCTGTCTCACCGTGGGCGCTGCCTGGCGTTTTTATATTTCCAAAACATGTGTGGTGCATAAATAAAAGCAGCAGCACATTTATAATTAGGAGTCGGTGTATTTTGTTACAGGAGCATTGATCTGTTTTAAAAAGCAGCTTATGCGACGTGTTTACTTTCTGGCCTCGCGCTGCGGAAACCCGAGTTCGATTCCAGCTCTGTACAATAACTGACCTGTCACACTTTGTCAATTACTCACCACCTAAATGGAGGAAGAGCATTAACGATTATCTATTATACATTTTCTGAAATTTCGCAACAAGATTGTTTACGCAGGCAAATTGATTAATCCATTTTTTTTCACGTGAAACGCTGTTACCCAGATCTCCAAGAACACTCAGGTAGTTAGAAAACATCCAGGACCAAGCAGTGCGATTGATTTCTCCTCCTGCCACAGGCATTCAATCCCTCCGCCACAGACATCCCAAAATGCACCGCAATAATGCAACAAAGTTCCTCAGGTAATTGTTCCTTCGGCAGCACCTTCCAGACCTACGCCCACTGTCATTTTGAAGAACAAGTCAATCCGCTACTTGGGAAAATCACCAACTGCAATTCCCCCTCCAAATCACTCACCACTCCCACTAGGAACCATATTTACTTTCCTTCACGGGAACGGGGATTTTTTTTTTTAGCTTCCTCCCTTAAAGCACGTGGGTGTACCCAAACCTCAGGGCCCAGAACGATTCAAGAAAGCAGCTCACCACCACCTTCTGAAGGGCAACCGGGGATGGGCAATAGATTCTGTCCCAACCAGCAACTCTCCCATCCAGTAAAAGTGGTCTTTTTAAAGCATTGGTGCTTCGAATTTCTGGGGCCTGGGAATGAACTGTTCTCCATTCTGGAAAAAGAAATATACAGTACCCAATTCCTTTTTTCCAATTAAGGGGCAATTTCGTGTGGCCAATCCACCTACCCTGCACATCTTTGGTTGTGGGGGAGGGGGGGGGGACCCACGCAAAACCGGGGAGAATGTGAAAACTCCACACGGACAGTGACCCAGAGATGGAATCGAACCTGAGAACTCAGCGGCGTGAGGCAGCAGTGCTAACCACTGGGCCTTCCTGCTGTCCCTATTTGTCATTCTAACGGTGGAATGAATCATGTAACTTCTGCTTCAGAGGAAAGTTAATCTAATGTATATCTAACAGCATGAATCCTTGAAAATAGAAACAATGTGCTTGCTGCAGTAAGGTGGAAGGGAGTGGTGTGCAATATACTCCAGCCTTAAAGGCTCTCTCCCCCTTTCTACCTTTACCATTCTCCTTTATTCTGTTTCTAATTTGTTTCTATTGATATCGGGTGAAGATTTGATTAGCTGTGGGTCTCTTAAGCAAGATATTCTTCTATATTTTTCCAGTCAGACACAATCTGCGACTTTGTTGCTTTTTGCAACCACAGCAAACTTGATGAATAATTGGAAATTCACAACACTGAAGGAGGCTCTTTGTTCCACAATTACTGTGCCTGCCCATTATTACTATTGTACAGATACATGGTCAGATAATTGAAGACAGGACGTCTTGCTGAAGTTCTACAGGACATTGAGAAGGACACACTTGGAATATTGTGTACAGTTCTGGTCACCCCCCAACATAGAAGGTAAATAATTAACCTAGAAAGAGATCAGAAAAGATTTGCTGGCCTGCGACCGGAAATGATGTTTTGAATTAAACAAAGCGATTGGATAGACTGGAACATTTTTCTTGGAGACGAGGGTTGATCTTGACGTCGGCTATAAAATAATGAGGGGCATAGATAAAGTAGATTTTCCCAAGGTTAGTGGAATCCAAAACTGGAGGGCATAGGTTTAAGGTGAGAGAGGAGAGATTCAAAACGGTTCAGGTGAACAATTGTTTCACACAGAGGGTGTTGAGTGTCTGGAACGAGCTGGCAGAGGCAGCAATGGAGGCGTCTACAATCCTGCCTTTTAAAAGCATTTACATAATCATATGGAGAAGATGGGTATAGAGGAATATGACCAAATGTGGGCAATTGTACAGGCTTTGTGTAGTAAAAACTGGGCGGCATGGCCACGTTAGGCCGAAGGGCCTTTTTCCAAGATGTAAACATTGATGACCCTATGACCTGTCCCACCTTCCAGATCTGTGTCGCTGCAGATGCGAGCACACCATCTGAAGTCCAAATCGGTTTGAAATTTAGATGTGGGTGCCTTCCTCGATTTTTCTTATCGACAGTGAACTCTGAGGGAATGAAAGTGTCTGAGGATCAGGCAGCAACTGACATTGAGGCAGAAGCTCAGCTGTGATCAAACTAAATGTTGGGACAGGAGTGAGTGGTCGTGTAGTCTCTCAATGTTATAATTTGCTATTAGTTCCAGTTGGCACAGCACTCGCAGCTCGCAGTTGTATATAACTGCGAGATAAGATTGATAAGTTACATCTTTCAAATAATGACTTCAATGTTCTGGGATACATTTCAATTATCTGGGCGGCACTGCCTGTGAGATTGGTGGAGGCAGATACAACAGTGGCTTTCAAATGTCAATGCCACAAACGAGAGGAATCAAATGCATGCCTCTGTGGAAAGGTCGAGCGAGTGGGATTGAATGAATCGCTGATCTAAAGAACCGCTGAGCTTAAACGGAATGAATATCCTCCGTTGTTACTTGACGCACTTTTAAATTTTTGGTCACGTCTGGCTGTGTGGTGATGTGCAGCGACACCTGGAGTTTCCCCTCAATGTTACCCACCACTGCGAGTTTGATCACGGTAATCCTTTATATACAATGTGTCCGTGCTTGACGTCAGCGTCTGCTTTAGCGCCCTGGTTACTTCACAGCATCAACTTAATTGTAAGTTCGGATCTGTCTCACCGTGGGCGCTGCCTGGAGTTTTTTATATTTCCAAAACGTGTGGTGCATAAATAAAAGCAGCAGCACATTTATAATTAGAATTAGGTGTATTTTGTTCCAGGCTGCATTGTTCTGTTTGAAAAGCAGCTTATGCCACGTGTTTACTTTCTGGCCTCGCGCTGCGGAAACCCGAGTTCGATTCCAGCTCTGTACAACAACTGACCTGTCACACTTTGTCAATTACTCACTACCTAAATGGAGGAAAAGAGCATTAACGATTATCGATTATGCATTTTTTGAAATTTCGGAACGAGGTTGTTTACGCAGGCAAATTGATTAATCCACTTTTTTCACGTGAAACGCTGTTCCCCAGATCTCCAAGAACACTCAGGGTGTTCGAAAGCATCCAGGACCAAGCAGTGCGCTTGATTGTTCCTCCTGCCACAAGCATTCAATCCGTCCGCCGCAGACATCCCAAAATGCACCGCAATAACTCCACAAAGTTCCTCTGGCAATTGTTCCTTCGGCAGCACCTTCCAGACCGACGACCACTGTTATTTTGAAGAACTAGACAAGCCCCTACTTGGGAAAATCACCAACTGCAATTCCGCCTCCAAATCACTCACCACTCCCACTTGGAACCATATAAACGTCCATTCAAGGTAACGAGGAAAAAATCATTTAGCTTCCTCCCGAAAAGCGCGTGGGTGTATCCAAACTCACGGCCTGCAACGATTCAAGAAAGCAGCTCATCACCACCTTCTGAAGGGCAACAAGGGATGGGCAATAAATTCTGTCACAACCAGCAACTCTCACATCCAGTGAAAGTGATCTTTTTATGCATTAGTGCTTTGAATCTTTGGGGCCTGTATGAACTGTTCTCCAACATTCAAAAATAAATATACAGTACCCAATTCCTTTTTTCCAATTAAGGAGCAATTTCGTGTGGCCAATCCACCTACCCTGCACACCTTTGGTTGTGGGGGAGAAACCCACGCAAAACCGGGGAGAATGTGCAAACTCCACACGGACAGTGACCCAGTGCTGGAATTGAAACTAAGAACCTAGCGGCGTGAGGCAGCAGTGCTAACCACTGGGCCATCCTGCTGTCCCTATTTGTCATTCTAACGGTGGAATGAATCATGTTACTTCTGCTTCAGAGGAAAGTGCATCTAATGTATGTCTAACAGCATGAATCCTTGAAAATAGAAACAATGTGCTTGCTGCAGTAAGGTGGAAGGGAGTGGTGTGCAATATACTCCAGCATTAAAGGCTCTCTCCCCCTTTATCTCTTTAACATCCTCCTTTATTCTGTTTCTAATTTGCTTGTATCGGTATCGGGCGAAGATTTGATTAGCTGTGGTTCTCTTGAGCAAGATATTCTTCTACATTTTTTCCAGTCAGACACATTCTGCGACTTTGCTGCTTTTTGCAACCACAGCAAACGTGATGGATAATTGGAAATTCACAACACTGAAGGAGGCTCTCTTTTCCAAAATTACTGTGTCTGCCCATTATTACTATTGTACACATACATGGTCAGATAATTGAGCACAGGAGTTGGGATGTCTTGCTGAAGTTCTTCAAGACGTTGGGAAGACCGCACTTGGAATACTGTGTACAGTTCTGGTCACCCTAATATAGAAACAATATTATTAACCTAGAAAGAGGGCAGAAAAGATTTGCTCGGCTGCTACCGGATGTGATGGTTTGAGTTATAAGGAGTGGCTGGTTAGACTGGAACATTTTTCTTGGAGCATAGGGGTGATATTGCGACGGCTATAAAATAGTGGGTGGCAAGGATCAGGCAGATTATCCGAAAGGTAGTGGAATCCATAACTAGAGCGCGTAGGTTTAAGGTGAGAGGGGAGAGATTCAAAACGGTCCAGATGAACAATTGTTTCTCAGAGGGTGGTGAGTGTCTGGAACGAGATGGCAGGGGCAGTAGTAGAGGCGACTATAATTCTGCCTTTCAAAAAGCATTGAAGTAGTTATATGGAGAAGATAGGTATAGAGGAATATGACCAAATGTGGACAATTGGACAGGCTTTGTGTAGTAAAAACTGGGCGACATGGACAAGTTAGGCCGAAGGACCTATTTCCATCATGTAAACGTGTATGACTCTATAACCTGTCCCACCTTCAAGCTCTGCCTCGCTGCAGATTCGAGCACTCCATCTATATGTCCAAATCGGTTTGAATGTCTGCCTCCACTTTTCTTAGCGACAGTGAACTTTGAGGGAATGAAAGTATCTGAGGAATAGACAGGAAATGACATTGAGGCAGAAGCTCAACTGTGATCGAACTGAATGTTTCGACAGGAGTGAGTGGTCGTCTCCTCTCCCTATGTTGTCATTTGCTATCAGTTCCAGTTGCCACAATACTCGCAGATGAATATAACTGCGAGATAAGATTTTTAAGTTACATCTTTCCAACAATTATATCAATGTTCTGGGATAGATTTCAATTACCTGTTCTGCACTGCCTGTGAGATTGGTGGAGGCAGATACAACAGTGGCTTTCAAATGTCAATGCGAGAAACGACAGCAATGAAATGCATGCCTGTGGGGAATGGTCGGTCGAGTGGGATTGAATGATCTGCTAATCTAAAGAGGCACTGATGTTAAACGGAACGAATTTCCTCCGTCGGTACTTCACGCACTGTTAAATGTTTGGTCACGTCTGGCTGTGACATGATGTGCACCAGCACCTGGAGTCTCACGTCAGTGTTGCCCGCCACTGCGAGTATGATCACGGAAATCCTTTATATACAACGTGTCCATTCGTGATAACCGTGTCAGCTTTAGCTCGCTGGTTACTTCACAGCATCAACTTAATTGGAAGTTCGAGCCTGTCTCACCGTCGGCGCTGCCTGGCGGTTTTCACATTTCCAAAACATGTGTGTTGTATAAACAAAAGCAGCAGCACATTTATAATGAGAAGAAGGTGCGTTTTTTTCAGAGATTGCACGATTCTGTTTTAAAAAGAGCCGTGTGCCACCTGTTCACTTTCTGATCTCACAGTGCGGAAACCCAAGTTCGATTCCAGCTCTGCACAATAACTGACCTATCACACATTGTCAATTACTCACAACCTAAATGGAGGAAAAGAGCATTAACGATTATCTGTGATAGGTTCCTTGAAATTTCGGAACAAGATTGGTTACGCAGGCAAATTAATGAATCAATTTTCTTCGACGTGAAACGCTGCTCCCCAGATCTCCAAGAACACTCAGGGTGTTCGAAAGCATCCAGGACCAAGCAGTGCGCTTGATTGCTCCTCCTGCCACAAGCATTCAATCCCTCCGCCACAGACATTCCAAAATGCACCGCAATAACTCAACAAAGTTCCTCGGGCAATTGTTCCTATGACAGCACCTTCCAGACCTACGACCACTGTCATTTTGAAGAACCAGACAAGCCGCTACTTGGGAAAATCACCAACTGCAATTCCCCCTCCAAATCACTGACCACTCCCTCTTGGAACCACATAAACGTTCCTGCAGTTGAACGGGGAAAAATCATTTGGTATCCTCCCGAAAAGCGCTTTGGGTTTACCCAAACGTCAGGGCCAGCAACGAATTGAGAAGGCAGCTCACCACCACCTTCTGAAGGGCAACCAGGGATGGGAAATAAATTCTGTCCCAACCAGCAACTCTCACATACAGTAAAAGTGATCTTTTCAATACATTGGTGCTTTGAATTTCTGGGGCCTGGGATGAACTGTTCTCGATTCTTTAAAAAAAACATCGAGTATCCAATTCATTTTTTCCAATTACGGGGCAATTTAGCGTGGCCAATTCATTTACCCTGCACATCTTTGGGTTGTGGGGAAGAAACCCACGCCAAAACGGGGATAAAGTGCAAGCTCCACACGGAGAGTGACCCAGAGACGGGATCAAACCTGAAAATTCGGCGCCCTGAGTCAGCAGTGCTAACCAATGCGCCACCATGCTGCCCCTATTTTTTCATTCTAACGGTGGAATGAATCATGTAACTTCTGCTTCCTGACACAGTATGTCGATAGGCCAAGGAGTGGCGAGGCCGTATTGAATTTGGTACTGGGTAATGAATCAGGACAGGTGTTAGATTTGGAGGTAGGTGAGCACTTTGGTGATAGTGACCACAATTCGATTACGTTTACTTTCGTGATGGAAAGGGATAGGTATATACCGCAGGGCAAGAATTATATCTGGGGGGAAGGCAATTGTGATGCGATAAGGCAAGACTTAGGATGCATCGGATGGAGAGGAAAACTGCAGGGGATGGGCACAATGGAAATGTGGAGCTTGTTCAAGGAACAGCGACTGTGTGTCCTTGATAAGTGTGTGCCTGCCAGGCAGTGGGGAAGTGGCCGAGCAAGGGAACCGTGGTTTACTAAGGCAGTCAAAACACTTGTCAAGAGGAAGAAGGAGGCTTATGTAAAGATGAGACATGAAGGTTCAGTAAGGGCGCTCGAGAGTTACAAGTTAGCTAGGAAGGACCTAACGAGAGAGCTAAGAAGAGCCAGGAGGGGACATGAGAAGTCTTTGGCAGGTAGGATCAAGGATAACCCTCAAGCTTTCTATAGATATGTCAGGAATAAAAGAATGACTAGGGTAAGAGTAGGGCCAGTCAAGGACAGTAGTGGGAAGTTGTGCTTGGAGTCCGAGGAGATAGGAGAGGTGCTAAATGAATATTTTTCGTCAGTATTCACACAGGAAAAAGACAATGTTTTCGTGGGGAATACTGAGATTCAGGTTACTAGACTAGAAGGGCTTGAGGTTCATAAGAAGCAGGTGTTAACAATTCTGGAAAGGGTGAAAATAGATAAGTCCCCTGGGCCGGATGGGACTTTTCCTAGGATTCTTTGGAAAGCTAGGGAGGAGATTGCTGAGCCTTTGGCTTTGATCTTTCAGTCACCTTTGTCAACAGGAATAGTGCCTGAAGACTGGAGGATAGCAAATGTTGTCCCCTTGTTCAAGAAGGGGAGTAGAGACAACCCCGGTAACTATAGACCAGTGAGCCTTATTCTGCTGTGGGCAAAATCTTGGAAAGGTTTAGAAGAGATAGGATGTATAATCATCTGGAAAGGAATAATTTGATTAGACTAATTAGAATAATTTGAGGTGAGGGATGCAGTTAGTGTCCCTGCTGATTTTACCTGCAGGAAGTGCTGCCATCTCCAGCTCCTCTAAGACAGAGTTAGGGAACTGGAGCTGGAGTTGGAAGAACTTCGGATCATTCGGGAGGCAGAAGGGTTCATAGATAGCAGCTTCATGGAATTAGTTACACCAAAGATTGGAGATAGGTGGGTAACTGTAAGAGGGACTGGGAAAAAGCAGTCAGTGCAGGGATCCCCTGCGGTCGTTCCCCTGAGAAACAAGTATACCGCTTTGGATACTTGTGGGGGGACGACTTACCAGGGGTAAGCCATGGGGTGCGGGCCTCTAGCACGGAGTCTGTCCCTGTTGCTCAGAAGGGAAGGGGGGAGAGGAGCAGAGCATTAGTAATTGGGGACTCTATAGTCAGGGGCACAGATAGGAGATTTTGTGGGAGCGTGAGAGACTCACGTTTGGTATGTTGCCTCCCAGGTGCAAGGGTACGTGCTGTCTCGAATCGTGTTTTCCGGGTCCTTAGGGGGGGAGGGGGAGCAGCCCCAAGTCGTGGTCCACATTGGCACTAACGACAGAGGTAGGAAAGGGGACAAGGATGTCAGGCAGGCTTTCAGGGAGGTAGGATGGAAGCTCAGAACTAGAACAAACAGAGTTGTTATCTCTGGGTTGTTGCCCGTGCCACGTGATAGTGAGATGAGGAATAGGGAGAG
Organism: Scyliorhinus torazame; assembly: GCF_047496885.1. Taxonomy (NCBI): domain Eukaryota; kingdom Metazoa; phylum Chordata; class Chondrichthyes; order Carcharhiniformes; family Scyliorhinidae; genus Scyliorhinus; species Scyliorhinus torazame. The sequence continues at coordinate 13,400,716 of NC_092729.1, forward strand.
AGAGCATTTAAACACGTGTCTACAGGGATGGTGCAGGCGGGAGGGATTCAGATTTCTGGATAACTGGGGCTCTTTCTGGGGAAGGTGGGACCTCTACAGACAGGATGGTCTACATCTGAACCTGAGGGGCACAAATATCCTGGGGGGGAGATTTGTTAGTGCTCTTTGGGAGGGGGGGGGGGTTTAAACTAATGCAGCAGGGGCATGGGAACCTGGACTGTAGTTTTAGGGAAAGGGAGAATGAGAGTATAGAGGTCAGGAGCACAGATTTGACGTCGCAGGAGGGGGCCAGTGTTCAGGTAGGTGGTTTGAAGTGTGTCTACTTCAATGCCAGGAGTATACGAAACAAGGTAGGGGAACTGGCAGCATGGGTTGGTACCTGGGACTTCGATGTTGTGGCCATTTCGGAGACATGGATAGAGCAGGGACAGGAATGGATGTTGCAGGTTCCGGGGTTTAGGTGTTTTAGTAAGCTCAGAGAAGGAGGCAAAAGAGGGGTAGGTGGGGCGCTGCTAGTCAAGAGCAGTATTACGGTGGCGGAGAGGATGCTAGATGGGGACTCTTCTTCCGAGGTAGTATGGGCTGAAGTTAGAAACAGGAAAGGAGAGGTCACCCTGTTGGGAGTTTTTTATGGGCCTCCTAATAGTTCTAGGGATGTAGAGGAAAGGATGGCGAAGACGATTCTGGACAAGAGCGAAAGTAACAGGGTAGTTATTATGGGAGACTTAAACTTTCCAAATATTGACTGGAAAAGATATAGTTCGAGTACAATAGATGGGTCGTTTTTTGTACAGTGTGTGCAGGAGGGTTTCCTGAAACAATATGTTGACAGGCCAACAAGAGGCGAGGCCACGTTGGATTTGGTTTTGTGTAATGAACCAGGCCAGGTGTTGGATTTGGAGGTAGGAGAGCACTTTGGGGACAGTGACCACAATTCGGTGACGTTTACGTTAATGATGGAAAGGGATAAGTATACACCGCAGGGCAAGAGTTATAGCTGGGAGAAGGGCAATTATGATGCCATTAGACGTGACTTGGAGGGGGGGGGATAAGGTGGAGAAGTAGGCTGCAAGTGTTGGGCACACTGGATAAATGGGGCTTGTTCAAGGATCAGCTACTGCGTGTTCTTGATAAGTATGTACCGGTCAGGCAGGGAGGAATGCGTCGAGCGAGGGAACCGTGGTTTACCAAGGAAGTGGAATCTCTTGTTAAGAGGAAGAAGGAGGCCTATGTGAAGATGAGGTGTGAAGTTTCGGTTGGGGCGATGGATAGTTACAAGGTAGCGAGGAAGGATCTAAAGAGAGAGCTAAGACGAGCAAGGAGGGGACATGAGAAGTATTTGGCAGGAAGGATCAAGGAAAACCCAAAAGCTTTCTATAGGTATGTCAGGAATAAGCGAATGACTAGGGAAAGAGTAGGACCAGTCAAGGACAGGGATGGGAAATTGTGTGTGGAGTCTGAAGAGATAGGCGAGATACTAAATGAATGTTTTTCGTCAGTATTCACTCAGGAAAAAGATAATGTTGTGGAGGAGAATGCTGAGCCCCAGGCTAATAGAATAGATGGCATTGAGGTACGTAGGGAAGAGGTGTTGGCAATTCTGGACAGGCTGAAAATAGATAAGTCCCGGGGACCTGATGGGATTTATCCAAGGATTCTCTGGGAGGCCAGGGAAGAGATTGCTGGAACTTTGGCTTTGATTTTTATGTCATCATTGGCTACAGGAATAGTGCCAGAGGACTGGAGGACAGCAAATGTGGTCCCTTTGTTCAAAAAGGGGAGCAGAGACAACCCCGGCAACTATAGACCGTTGAGCCTCACGTCTGTAGTGGGTAAAGTCTTGGAGGGGATTATAAGAGACAAGATTTATAATCATCTAGATAGGAATAATATGATCAGGGATAGTCAGCATGGCTTTGTGAAGGGTAGGTCATGCCTCACAAACCTTATTGAGTTCTTTGAGAAGGCGACTGAAAAGGTAGACGAGGGTAGAGCAGTTGATGTGGTGTCTTTGGATTTCAGCAAAGCGTTTGATAAGGTTCCCCACGGTAGGCTGTTGCAAAAAATACGGAGGCTGGGGATTAAGGGTGATTTAGAGATGTGGATCAGAAATTGGCTAGCTGAAAGAAGACAGAGGGTGGTGGTTGATGGGTAATGTTCAGAATGGAGTCCAGTTACTAGTGGTGTACCACAAGTATCTGTGTTGGGGCCACTGCTGTTTGTCATGTTTATAAGTGACCTGGAGGAGGGCGTAGAAGGATGGGTGAGTAAATTTTCAGATGACACTAAAGTCGGTGGTGTTGTGGACAGTGCGGAAAGATGTTACAAGTTACAGAGGGACATGGATAAGCTGCAGTGCTGGGCTGAGAGGTGGCAAATGGAGTTTAATGCAGAGAAGTGTGAGGTGATTCATTTTGGAAGGAATAACAGGAAGACAGAGTACTGGGCTAATGGTAAGATTCTTGGCAGTGTGGATGAGCAGAGAGATCTCGTTGTCCATGTACATAGATACCTGAAAGTTGCCACACAGGTTGAAAGAGTTGTTAAGAAGGCATTCGGCGTGTTAGCTTTTATTGGTAGAGAGATTCAGTTTCGGAGCCTTGAGGTCATGTTGCAGCTGTACAAACCTCTGGTGTGGCCGCATTTAGAGTATTGCGTGCAATTCTAGTCACCGCATTATAGGAAGGATGTGGAAGCATTGGAAAGGGTGCAGATGAGATTTACCAGAATGTTGCATGATATGGAGGGAAGATCTTACGAGGAAAGGCTGAGGGATTTGAGGCTGTTTTCGTTAGAGAGAAGAAGGTTATGGGGTGACTTAATTGAGGCATACAAGATGATCAGAGGATTGGATAGGGTGGACAGTGAGAACCTTTTTCCTCGGATGGTGATGTCTAGCACGAGGGGACAAAGCTTTAAATTGAGGGGAGATCGATATAAGACAGATCTTGGAAAGGTTTCTAAGAGATAGGGTGTATAATCATCTGGAAAGGAATAATTTGATTAGACATAGTCAACACGGTTTCGTGAAGGGTAGGTCATGCCTCACAAAGCGTATTGAGTTCTTTGAGAAGGTGACCAAACAGATGGATGAGGGTAAAGCAGTTGATGTGGTGCACATGAATTTCAGTAAAGCGTTTGATAAGGTTCCCCACGGTAGACTACTGCAGAAAATACGGAAACATGGGATTCAGGGAGATTTAGCAGTTTGGATCAGAAATTGGCGAGCTGGAAGAAGACAAAGGGTGGTGGTTGATGGGAAGTGTTCAGACTGGAGTCCAGTTACTAGTGGTGTACCACAAGGATCTGTTTTGGGGCCACTACTGATTGTCATGTTTATAAATGACCTGGAGGAGGGCGTAGAAGGATGGGTGAGTAAATGTGCAGATGACACTAAAGTCGGTGGAGTTGTGGACAGTGCGGAAGGATGTTACAAGTTACAGAGGGACATAGATAAGCTGCAGCGCTGGACTGAGAGGTGGCAAATGGAGTTTAATGCAGAAAAGTGTGAGTTGATTCATTTTGGAAGGAATAACAGGAAGACAGAGTACTGGGCTAATGGTAAGATTCTTGGCAGTGTGGATGAGCAGTAAGATCTCGGTGTCCATGTACATAGATACCTGAAAGTTGCCACTCAGGTTGAAAGGGTTGTTAAGAAGGCTTTCGGTGTGTTAGCTTTTATTGATAGAGAGATTCAGTTTCGGAGCCATGAGGTCATGTTGCAGCTGTACAAACCTCTGGTGCGGCCGCATTAAGAGTATTGCGTGCAATTCTAGTCACCGCATTATAGGAAGGATGTGGAAGCATTGGAAAGGGTGCAGAGGGGATTTACCAGAATGTTGCCTGGTATGGAGGGAAGATCTTATGAGGAAAGGCTGAGGGATTTGCGGCTGTTTTCGTTAGAGAGAAGAAGGTTATGGGGTGACTTAATTGAGGCATACAAGATGATCAGAGGATTGGATCGGGTGGACAGTGAGAGCCTTTTTCCTCGGATAGTGATGTCTAGCACGAGGGGACATAGCTTTAAATTGAGGGGAGATAGATATAAGACAGACGTCAGAGGTAGGTTCTTTACTCAGAGAGTAGTAAGGGTGTGGAATGCCCTGCCTGCAACAGTAGTGGACTCGCCAACACTAAGGGTATGCAAATGGTCATTGGATAGACATATGGACGATAAGGGAATAGTGTAAATGGGCTTCAGAGTGGTTTCACAGGCCGGCGCAACATCGAGGTCTGAAGGGCCTGTACTGCGCTGTAATGTTCTATGTTCTATGCGCTTCATAGGAAACTGGATCGAAGGTATTTCTAACAGCATGAATCCTGGAAGACAGAAACAATGTGCTTGCTGCAGTAAGCTGGAAGGGAGTGGTGTGCAATGTACTCCAGCATTAAATGCTCTCTCCTCCTTCCTCTCTTTACCATTCTCCTTTATTCTGTTTCTGTTTTGTTTCTATTGGTATCGGGTGAAGTTTTGATTTGCTGTGGGTCTCTTGAGCAAGATATTCTTGTTCATCTTTTTCCAGTCAGACACATTCTGCGACTTTGTTGCTCTTTGCAACCACACCAAACATGATGAATAATTGTAAATTCACAGCACTGAAGGAGGCTCTTTTTTCCCCAGTTACTGTGCCTGCCCATTTTTACTATTCTACAGATACATGGTCAGATAATTGAATACAGGAGTTGGGACGTCATGCTGAAGTTGTACAAGAAATTGGGAAGGACACTGTTGGAATACTGTCTACCGTTCTGGTCACCTTAATATAGAAAGGATATTATTAACCTAGAAAGAGGGCTGAAAAGATTTGCTATATAGGAGTTGGGACGTCTTGTTGAAGTTGTACAAGACATTGGTACGGCCACACTTGGAATACTGTGTGCAGTTCTGGTCACCCTATTATAGAAAGGATATTATTAAACTAGAAAGAGTGCAGAAAAGATTTACTAGGATGTTGCCGGGACTTGATGGTTTGAGTTATAAGGAGAGGCTGGATAGACTGGGACTTTTTTCCCTGGAGCGTAGGAGGCTTAGGGGTGATCTTATAGAGGTCTATAAAATAATGAGGGGCATAGATAAGGTAGATAGTCAACATCTTTTCCCAAAGGTAGGGGAGTCTAAAACTAGAGGGCATAGGTTTAAGGTGAGAGGGGAGAGATTCAGAAGGGCCCAGAGGGGCAATTTCTTCACTCAGAGGGTAGTGAGTGTCTGGAATGGGCTGCCAGAGGTAGTAGTAGAAGCGGGTACAATTGTGTCTTTCAAAAAGCATTTAGATAGTTACATGGGTAAGATGGGTATAGAGGGTTATGGGCCAAGTGCGGGCAACTGGGACTAGCTTAATGGTAAAAAACTGGGCGGCATGGACTGGTTGGGCCGAAGGGCCTGTTTCCATGCTGTAAACTTCTATGATTCTATGATTCTAGGCTCCGAGCGGACTTGATAGTTTGAGTTAAACGGAGCGGCTGGATAGACTGGAAGATTATTCTTGGAGGCTAGGGGTGATCTTGACGTCGGCTATAAAATAATGAGGGGCATTGATGAAGTACCTGGTGTCAGCGTCAGCTTTAGCTCACTGGTTACTTCACATCACCAACTTTCGGTAAGTTCGAGCCTCTTTCACCGTGGGAGCTGCTTGGCGTTTTTTATATTTCCAAAACGTATGTGTTGCATAAATAAAACCAGCAGCACATTTATAATTAGAAGTCGGTGTATTTTATTACAGGCTGCATTGAACTGTTTTAAAAAGCAGCACTGTTTTAAAAAGTGTTTGCTTTCTGGGCTCGCGCTGCGGAAACCCGAGTTCGATTCCAGCTCTGTACAATAACTGACCTGTCACACTTTGTCAATTACTCACTACCTAAATGGAGGAAAAGAGCATCAACGATTATCCATTATACATGTTTTTAAAATTCAGAACAAGATTGTTTACAAAGGCAAATTGCTTAATCGATTTTTTTTCACGAGAAGCGCTGTTCCCCAGATCTCCAAGAACGCTCAGGTAGTTAGAAAGCATCCAGGACCAAGCAGTGCGCTTGATTGCTCCTCCTGCCACAAGCATTCAATCCCTCCGCCACAGACATCCCAAAATGCACCGCAACAACTCCACAAAGTTCCTCAGGCAATTGTTCCTTCGGCAGCACCTTCCATGTCTACGACCACTGTCATTTTGAAGAACTAAACAAGCCCCTACTTGGGAAATTCACCAACTGCAATTCCCCCTCCAAATCACTCACCACTCCCACTTGGAACCATATAAACGTTCCTTCACGATAAAGAACAACAAATCCCCCCCCCCCCCCCCCGAGGACATCTGTTCCGGTCCTGCCCAGATGCAGACCATCCGTTTCGTATTGCTCCACCTCCCCCAGAGGTGGTTCCAATGTCCTGAAATTTGAATACTTCACACTTCCACCATCCCTCAAGCCACGTATTTATCTTAGCTATCCTGTCATTTCTACTGTCACCAGCATGTGACACTGGTTCTAATCCTGAGATTCGACCTTTGAGGTCCTGCATTTTAATTAAAATCCTAACTCCCGTATTTCAGCTTGTAGGACTTCATCCCGTTTCCTGCCTGTATCATTGGTCCCCACATGCACCACGGCAGACGTCTGTTCGCACTCTCCCCCAGAATGACTTGCAGCTGCAACGAGACATCTTTGACCCTAGCACCTGGAAGACAACTTCCCATCCTAAATCTAGTTTGGGGCCGCAGAAACGTCTTTCTATTCCCGTCATAATTGAATCCCCTATCACTGTAGCTCTGCCACTCTTTGTCCTGCCCTCAAGTTCAGCAGGGCCAGACACGGTGCCATGAACCAGGCTGCTGCAACCTTTCACTTGTGAACCATCTCAAGACGCGGCACGTTGGACAGTGGTTAGCACAGAAGCTTCATTAGTGCCAGCTAGACGGGTTCAATTCCGGGCTTGGTTGCTTTCCGCATGAGTTTGTACATTTTCCCCATTTCCGCATGGTCTCTCTTCGGGTGCTCAGGTCTCATCACCCAGTCCAAAGATGTGCAGGTTCGGTGGGTTTGCCATGCTAAACTGATTGTTGTTGTCCAAAATGTTAGGTGGGGTAACTGTGACATGGTGAGGAAGTGGCATTAGGTGCTCTTTCCGAGGGTTGATGAACAGTTGATGGGCCGAACAGCCTCCTTCTGGAGTGTGGGGGTTCCATTATTGTCTGTAAATTGCAACACGTACCCTGAGAGTAGTTGTCTGTCCGGCATTCCTCTAGTCTGCAGCAAAGTGGTTTGATATTAGGTGAGGGCCTAAACTGATATGTTTACGAACAGGAAAACACAGAGATATTCCTCGGACGAGGCTATTGGTACAGTAAGGCCCACTCTTCCATTCACAGTGTCGTGGTAGATAAGCTTCCACTTACCCAGTTTTCTGTAGAATACCAATTTCCCTTGTCATCATTAGGATCTCGAAACCTATCGACATCTTTCTTGAACATGCTTATTCATTGTTAGTCTGTTGTCGCCTGGGTAACAATTCCAGTGTTTAACTTCCCCTGTGTGAAAACACCCTTGATCACAGATTTAGGAAACATGCCAATGCTTCCAATGTAACCGCATGTTGTGTCTCCCATTCTGGTCGTCATGTCCAACGGAACACTATATCTACATCTAGCCAGTCAAACCCTGAACGAACTGTGCAAAGTCTAATGAGTACATCTGTTCTGCTTCGAAGCTCCAAGGACCAATTTCCCCAGTTTTCCCTCAGAAAATGATGTCCCACTCATGAGTCCCGTGAACTCACATTGCACGGCAATATATTAGCTACATCGTCCTTGAAGAATGAACTCGAAAGTTGTACACAACACTCCAATAAAAAGGATCTTCGTATTTGCAGCAGACATGCTGAATGATGCATTCAGCTTCCATTGGAATGTATGGGGTTATGGCATGTGGGATCCTAATTGCTTGTTGCGTCTGTATGCCGATGAATAAGGCCACAGTTGCAAATAAGGACACATAGACCAATTATGATAACAACAATTTCTGAACAATCACTATTACTAAAAAGCTATTCCCTTCCATTATGTTTGTACAAAGTGGATAACGTCACATGTATTCACACTATGTTCGATTTTCCATTCGTTGCACATTCACTTAGCCCCTCCATATATTCTTCAAATGTACTGCCATGCTCCTCACTTCGCAAGCCAATTGATAAACACAATATCTATTCTGAAAATGGCTTCCTTCTGTGCTGTAGTGATTTTGCGAACCTATAATATGCTCACAAAATCCAACAGGTGTGTCAAAACTGATCCCTCTTCGATCCAAGTTGACTTCCCAACCAAATCATTGTTCAGCGATATCAGGTGCTTTATAACAGACTCTAACATTTTCTCTGCTATATAAGTCCAACAACAGGTATGTAGGTCTCAGGTTTCTCTTTCGATCCATTTCTAAACAGTGGGGTAACGTTTCTGAATGTCTAGTCTGCAGTTTTAATCTCTAACATATTCATCCTGTCTCAGAAACCTGTCATTTTTCAGCAAAACTGTCATTCGCAACTGTTGCAGATTTTGAACATATCGATCAACAACTTTCACTATGTTGAAATGTTCCTTTCTTACAGTTAATACCCTGGCAATTCTAATCCTGTCCCGTGGAAAGTGTGGCCTCTCTACTTGCACTACTCGCTACCTGGTGGCCATGGCAACTGCGGATTTACTGCTCATTATCACAGACGTCATTCTGAATCAGATCAATACATATTACATGCCATTGAGTTTTCTGGACATAACCCCTGTGTGCAGTGTTAAGGGTGTACTGCTGAGTGCAGCCAGGGACTGTTCTGTCTGGTTCACCGTTACGTTCTCCTTTGATCGGTTTGTGACCATTTGCTGCCAGAAAATGAGAGCAAAATATTGCACCGGGAACACTGCGGCTGTGGTTCTAGCAACAACCGGCATTCTGCTCTGCTTGAAAAACATCCCCTGGTACTTTACGTTTACACCTTACGTGATAATAGGCAATACACCGTGGCTCTGTTACACAAAGGTAATAACTTTAACTGATCCAATTTGGCAAGGATTTCATTGGTTCGAACGGATTTTAACGCCATTCCTCCCATTTGTTTTAATTCTGTTGCTCAATGCACTGACAGTCAGATATGTTTTAGTGACCAGTCGAGTACGTCAGGGACTGAGGGCTCAGAATAATGGAGATAATCGCAGTGATCCAGAAATGGAGAGCAGAATGAAGTCTATGATTTTACTCTTCAGCATATAGAACATAGAACATAGAATCGTTCTTGCTCCCTGCTATTACAGACGCACATGTGGAAGAATTTATTCGGAGTATGGTCCCGTTTAAAATTTGTACCATTTAGTTTATATTTTTCATTAAAATTATTCCAAGGACAGGAAACGCATTACACTGGTTGGAGATTTAGTCTAAAATGTAAGGGGAGACTGTTCAGGAAAGATGTTAGGAAACACCGCATCGCTCAATGGCAGGTAGCGGTTTGCAACTCTCTCCACAACAGCAGTTGAAGCGAGAACAGTTGTTCATCTGAAATCAGAGAAATATACATTTTAAAAGGAGGGATAATGGATGACTCGGGATATTGAGGGATAATGGATGACTCGGGATATTGAGGCCATGGTCAAACGGAAGGAATCATATGATATACATAGTCATCCGGGATCACACGAATCCCTTCAAGAGTATCGGGCTTGTCGGAGTAAAGAGAGAAATAAGGAGGGCAAGAAGGGGACATGAGATTGTCTTGGCAGATAAGGCAAAGAAAATCCAAAAAAAGGTTTTACAGATACATAGAGGGTAAAAGCGTGACTAGGGAGAGGGTAGGGCATCTTAAGGATAAACAATGTCAACTATGTGCAGATTCACAAGGGATTGGAGATGTCCAAAATGAATATTTATCGTCAGTATTTGCTGCTGGGAATGCTACGAATGTTAAGGAAATAAAAAGCGATGTTTTGAGGAGTGCACATATTGCAGAGAAGTTGCTGCTGGAGGTATTAAAGCGCATAGAGATAGATAAATCCCAGGGACCTGATGAAATGTATCCCAGGGCGTTTAGGGGACTCGTGAGGAAATTGCCGCCCCTGGCTGAGATAATTGAATCACGACAGCCACAGGAGAGGCGCCTGACGATTGGAGGGTAGCAAATGTTATGCCCTTGTTTAAGAAGGGCTGTAGGGATAATCCCTGGAACTATCGAACGGTTAGCCTTACTTCTGTAGTGGGTAAATTGATATAAGGTATTCTCAGGGACAGGATCTACAGACATTTAGACAGGCAAGGGCGAAGTTGGGAAAGTTAGCATCGTTTTGTAAGGGGAAAGTCATTTCTCACGATTTTGACTGAGGTTTTTGAAGGAGTAACCAGGAAGGTAGATGAGGGCAGTGCTGTCGACGTTGTCTCCATGGACATTAGTAAGGCCTTTGACAAAGTTCTCCATGGTAGGTTGTTGCAAAAGGTGAAATTTCACGGAATCTAGCGGCAGGTAGCCAATTGGATACAAAATTGGCTTGGCGACCGAAATTGGCGGTGGAGGGTTCTTTCTCAAACTGGAGGCCTCTGGTCAGTGGTGTGCCTCAGGGATTGGTGCTGGGTCCACTGTTACTTATGATGTATATTAATGATTTGGATGAGAATGTAGGAGGCATTTTTAGGTAGTTTGCAGACAAACCCAAGATTGGGGCACAGTGGCTGGTGAAGAATGTAACATGAGCTTTCAACAGGATCTTGACCATTTGGGCAGTGGGCCGATGAATGACAGGTGCAGTATAATTTGACTAATTATGAGGTGATGAATTGATTCCCAGGGGCTGATAACCTAGATGAAATCATGGCACGAACTACTGAGTTAATTGCAGGCATTTGACTCACCTCTCTTTGGGTGAAGAAATGTTTCCTTATCCCTGTCCGAAATCCCAGAATCCTCAGACTGTGACCGCTGGTTCTGTACACACCCACCATTGAGAACATCTTCCTTGCATGTACCCTATCTAGTCCTGTTAGACGGCTAGATGAGATCCCCCTAATTCTTCTTAACTCAAGCGAGAACAATCCGAACCTAGTCAATCTCTCCTTATTTGCCAGTCACGCCATCCCTGGAATCAGCTTGGTAAACATTCGCATGCACTCCTTAGAGAGCGAGAACATCATCCCTCTGAAAGGAAGACCAAAACTGCACACAATATTCTAGGTGTGGCCTCACCAAGGGCCTGTATAATTGCAGCAATGCATCCCTTTGTCTATACTTGAAACCTCTCACAATGAAGGGCAACCTACCATTAGCCTTCTTTACCGCCTGCTGTACCTACATGCTTACCTTCAGCGATTGGTGCACAAGGACAAACAGCTCCCGCTGCGCACTCCCCTCTCCCAATTTACAGCCATCAGGTCGTAATCTGCCTTCCTGTTTTTGCTTCCAAAGTGAATAACCGCACACTTATCCAAATCATCTCCCATTGATTTGCCCACTCACCCAACATGTCCAGATCATGCTGTAGGATTTCTTCCTCCTTGGCACAGTTCGCCCTCCCACCCAACGTAGTACCATCTGCAAACTTTGAGATGTTACATTTTTCTCCCGGATCCAAATCATTAATATATATTGTGAATTGTTGGGGCCCCAGCACCAATCACTGTGGAACCCCTCTAATTCCTGCCTGTCAATTTCAAAATGACTCATTGATTCCTACTCGTTATTTGTTCTCTGCCAATCAGTTTTATAGCCACCTCACTACACTTACCCCTATCCATGCGCTTTAATTTCGCACAATTATCTCTTCAGCGGGACTTTGTAAAACGCTTTCTGAAATTCCAAATATTACGACATCGACTGGCTCCACCTTGTTAACTGTAATGATTACATCTTTAAACAATTCCAACTGATTTGTCAAGCATGATTCTCCCTTCATAAATCCACGATGACTCAGACTGATCCTGCCACTTCTTACGAAATGTTCCGGTATAAAATCCTTGATAATGGATCCAAGAATTGTCCGCACTCCCAATGTTAGGCTTACTGGTCTATAATTCCCTGATTTCTCTCTACCTCCCTTTTTGAATATTGGAGTGACATTGGCAACATTCCAATCTGAAGGGACTGTTCCAGAGTCGAGAGAATCCCGGAAGATGACAACCAATGAATCCAATATTTTCAGAGCCACTTCCTCAAGCACTCTGGGACAAAGTTTATCACGCTCTGGGGATTTATCCGCCTTCAATCTCATCAATTTTCCCAGCACGATTTCTCTACCCATATTGATCTCCCTCAGTTCTTTCCTTTCATTAAACCTTTCATTCTCTAACATTTCCGGGATCTGATGTGTGTCCTCTTTTGTGAAGACAAAACCAAAGTATGTATTCAATTGCTGAGCCATATCTTTGTCCCTTGTTATGCATTCCACTGTTTCAGTCTGTAGGGTACCTACATATGCTGGTTACAATTCAGATGACTAACATGCAATAACATGAGCAGAAATGAATTACTTTAATTGCAGCTGCAAAATTTTACTTGTTCCTGTAAGCTTGATTTTGGGATTAGTTTCCCGGTAATTCAAAATTAGCTGGTCAAATTAAAGACCCGATGAAGATCGATGCACACGGTCTTGTGACACAGGAAGGTAATTGGCTAATCGGGTCCATGCAACGAGAAGTCCTTCAGAGATACTTGGCGAACCCGGCCTTGGGTTGGGGTGGTGTAGGGATGGAAAGGGCTGCGGTAGGGAACGACGCAGGAGCACCGAATTAATTAGGACGATTTTTACATGAGCAGGAGGCACTGTTATCGGGATGCAATGGGAAAGAGGAGGAAAAGGAATACAGGGGTTTGTAATGGTGGATGACGCAACATCTCCGGATTAAGTAAGTGACCTGTAACGGGCTCACTCGGAGTAGTGAGTGGTACATTGAAGCAGTTCCTGAAGCATGGACCGTGCAAGGAAATTTGACGCACAGCATTAAACGAGTCAACCACTGCAAACTGCACAAACAATTAAATGAACACTTGTGTGTGTGATTCTATCTCATGGACTGAACTGTTTCAAAAAAGCTTCTGATAAGCACTTTCTAGGGGGGGGGGGGGGGGGGGAGTAGAGACAAACACAAACAATGTGTGCCTCACCAGCATGGCCATGATCCGGGGAATCATACCTAACATCCAAAATTTCGACGGTAACAATCACACATTTCGAGCGTTTATTAATGTCAGTGTACACATTCTGCTCAGGAAGAAAGTAAAGAAAGTGTTACAAGATTAATAAGTGTATTGGTGAACATCAGAAATAAGGCCCAGTTGTGTATTTAATTTCATTGTTCCGTGCCTCGAGCGGTTCAACCTACAGTTAGATTTGTGCTGGACAGAGCTAGTTTTATTCATGGCAGTTGGGTAAAATCCAATTGTCTTCCTGTTGTATTTTGCTGGGACTGCAGCGTGAAGGGTAATTGAATAGACGAGCAGCGTTATTACTGTGTCTGAGCAACGGGCCTTGTTTGGTAGATAAACGCCCCTTTGTCATTACTTACACTGGAAGGCCGAGCAGTTGGACATGTGGGCAGAGGGAGAAGGCAGCTCCCACAGTCCTTCTAGAACTACATGGTGGAACAGCTCTTTCAGTCTTGCAGGAAGAAAAGCCATACAATGAAGTAAAGCATATATAAAGTCCAACGCAGAACAGAGGAAGCTGGCAACATGGACAGGTTACTCCAGTAAAAGCCACACCGCGCTGAAAATAACATTATATTTTGCAAGGTTGATATATATCTGCACTACTTCAGAACATGGGAATTCGGAGCCGAAGGAGGAAATTCAACTGTTCGACCCTGCTCCACCATTCTATCAGTTCGTGGCTGAATTCTTCCTGACCTCAAATCCTCCTCCCTGGCTGTTCAACATATCTCTTTAACACTTTAATTTTTTAAAAATCAGAAATATATATAAAACCTTCTTGAAAGCATTTCATGAGTCAGACTCCACCGTACTGTGGGGCAGGGAACTCCAAAGTTTCACCACCCAGTTCGCGAAGGATTTTCAACTCACATCAGTTTGAAGTCTACCGCCTCTCAACCACTACCTGTGATGTATCGTTCTAGAGAGCACTACAGGGTGCGTTGGGGGAGTTGGGGGGGGGGGGGGGGCTTTGGTCTAGGTTCAGTTTCTCAATCTTTTTTCGTATTTTACACACCTCTAGCAGGCCCCTTTCACGCTTCTCAACTCCAGCGATTGTGAGGCTAAACTGTTTAATCGCTCCTCATACGTCAACTCTTTCACCCCCGGAATCAATCTGGAGAACCTGCTCTTAACTGCCTCCAGTGCCACCTCTTCGTTCCCCAAATAAGGTATCCCAAACTGGACACAATACATCAGTTGAGGTCTCACCAACATCCTAGACAATTCTAGCAACACTGCTTCACTTTTATACTCCAGTCTTTTTGCAATTCGCCTTTTTAATTACATGCTGTACCTGCATACAATTTTTGTGAAAGTCATGAACACACACAGCCCGATCCCTCTGCCCATGCACACCTTGAATTTGCTTTCCATTTAGATAATAATTTGTCTTCCTATTTTCCGGCCAAAGATGATAACCTCAAACGTTTCCACGTTAACTTCATTCACCAAATTTTGGCCCAATGTCCTAACCTATCTATATCCGCGTGTAAAATCGGTATCTCCTTTTCACTGCCTGCTTTCCCAGCTATTCTAGTCTCCTCCGCAAATTTTGCTATGTTAAACTCTGTCCCTGCTTGCAGATCATTTATATAGATTGTAAACAGTTCATGTTCGAGGACCGACCTCTGCGGCAGCATACCTGGTACAGTTCACCAGCCAAACACTTGTATGCCGACACTTTGATTTCTGTTAGTCAGCCAATCATCAATCAAATCTCATACTTTGCCCCAATCCCCTATGATCTAACATTCTAGTTCAGTCTTTTATATGGCTCCTTGTGTAACGCCTTCTGGAAGTCTAGACACAACACACCACAGGTTCCCCATTATCCACTTTGCTGGTTACTTCTTGAAGAAACTGAAGCAAGCTTGTCACACATATATTATTCTCTATAAAACCAGGGTGACAATGGTGTGTTGAGCTTTGTCTTTCCAACTGTTTCGTCATCCCCTCCTTAATTATTGATTCCAGCAAGTCCACCACCACAGAGGTCAACATTACTGGTCTTTAGTCTCCTCCTTTTTCCCCCTCTATCCCATTTGGAATAGCGAGATCAGTTAAAAAGTAGAAAATTATGATATCACCCTCACAGACAATGAGTGGCAAATGGCTCAAATTGCTTTACTCGATGAGAAAATCACTTCCGTTGCAAAATAAGCATCTGGTAAAAAGTAGAAAATGATGATATCCTCCTCACTTACAACACATGGCTCAAATTGCTTTACTCGATGAGAAAATCACTTCCGTTGCAAAATAAGCATTTGACAAAAATTAGAAAATTATGATACCAGCCTCACTGCAAAGAAATCGCAAATCACACAACATGCTTCAATCGATCAGAAAATCAACAGTGTTAGAAAGTTAGCATCTGGAAAAACGTAGAAAATTACTAAGTCACACCATCTGAATACAAATGGTAAATGACTCAAAAAGCTTAACTCGATCAGAAAACCACATTAGTTGCAAACACAGAGCTGACAAAAAGTAGTAAATTATGATCTCAGCCTCACTGAAAAAAAATGGCAAATAACTGAAAAGGCTTCAATCAATGATAATATCACCTTGGTTGCAAAATAAGCATCTGGCAAAAGTAGAAAATTATGATATCCACCTGACAGAAAACAAAAGGCAAATGGTTCAATATGTTCAACTGGATGAGAACATCGCTTTGGTTGCAAAAGACGCATTTGACAAAAAGTAGAAACATATGATATCCGCCTCAATGAAAAGAAATGGTAAATGGCGCAACATGCTTCAATCAATGAGAACATCACTTTGGTTGCAGAATAAGCATTTTGGAAAACATTATTATGATATACGCCTCACTGACCACAAGTGGCAAATAAGTGAAAATGAGAAAATCACATGCATTTGAAAAAATATTAGAAAATTATGAATTCGACCCCACTAAAAACAAATGGCAAATAACTCAAACTGCTTCAGTCAATGAGAAAATCACTTCAGTTGAAAAAACGCATCTGGGACTCAGTGGAAAATTATGAGATCAGCCTCACTGAAAACATATATGCAATAACTCAAAATGCTTTAATCGATGAGAAAATAACTTTGTTTGCAAATAAGCATCTGGCAAACAGTAGAAAATTATGATACCTGCCCCACTGACAACAAATGGCAGCAAATTCAAAACGTTCAGAGGAGGAGGAGCAGTCTCTCTCAGGGAGAGAACCTGAGAACATCTAAGACACTCAGAAGGTAAGAAGGTAAGTAAGTGGTTTTTACTTATTTTTACTTTGATACCTTTTTCAAATTGTGTGTGTCGGGGGGGGGGGGGGGGCGGAACTGAAGTGACATCACAGAAAAGCTGTGACCTGAGTGGCTGGGTGGGAATCTACAGTAAATTAAAAAAATTAAGCATTGGTAACTCATTAAACATAATTACTTAATTATAATTTAGAGGGGTACCAGAGATCGGAGAGTACTATATTTAGCTTTCGCATTTATATTAGAAATCTAGTGCTGGGAAACAGTAACTTAAAAAAACATTTTTTTTTCAAGATTTAGACTTTTAATTTTAATTCATTGACGCCGTGCCAGTTAGAGGGGTGCAGTGATCTGATTGTGAGATGTGGCAGGTCCGGGAGGCTTCCAGCGTCCCGGATGGCTTCATCTGCAGAAAGTGCACCCGCCTGGAGCTCCTCACAGACCGCATGGTTCGGTTGGAGCAGCAATTGGATGCACTTCGGAGCATGCAGATGGCGGAAAGCGTCATAGATCGTAGTTATATAAATGTGGTCTCACCCAAGGTGCAGGCAGAGAAATGGGTGACCACCAGAAAGGGCAGGCAGTCAGTGCAGGAATCCCCTGTGGTTGTCCCCCTCTCGAACAGGTATACCCCTTTGACTACTGTCGGGGGATAGCTTATCAGGGGAAAACAGCAGCAGCCAGAGAAATGGCACCACGGCAGGCTCTGATTTTCAGAACATAGAACAATACAGCGCAGTACAGGCCCTTCGGCCCACGATGTTGCACCGAAACAAAAGCCATCTAACCTACACTATACCATTATCATCCATATGTTTATCCAATAAACTTTTAAATGCCCTCAATGTTGGCGAGTTCATTACTGTAGCAGGTAGGGCATTCCACGGCCTCACTACTCTTTGCGTAAAGAACCTACCTCTGACCTCTGTCCTATATCTATTACCCCTCAGTTTAAAGTTATGTCCCCTCGTGCCAGCCATTTCCATCTGCGGGAGAAGGCTCTCACTGTTTACCCTATCCAACCCCCTAATCATTTTGCATGCCTCTATTAAGTCTCCTCTTAACCTTCTTCTCTCCAACGAAAACAACCTCGAGTCCATCAGCCTTTCCTCATAAGATTTTCCCTCCATACCAGGCAACATCCTGGTAAATCTCCTCTGCACCCGCTCCAAAGCCTCCACGTCCTTCCTATAATGCGGTGACCAGAACTGTACGCAATAATCTAATTGCGGCCGTACCAGAGTTCTGTACAGCTGCAACATGACCTCCTGACTCCGGAACTCAATCCCTCTACCAATAAAGGCCAACACTCCATAGACCTTCTTCACCACCCTATCAACCTGGGTGGCAACTTTCAGGGATCTATGTACATGGACACCTAGATCCCTCTGCTCATCCACACTTTCAAGAACTTTTCCATTAGCCAAATATTCCACATTCCTGTTATTCCTTCCAAAGTGAATCACTTCACACTTCTCCACATTAAACTCCATTTGCCACCTCTCAGCCCAGCTCTGCAGCTTATCTATATCCCTCTGTAACCTGCTACTTCCTTCCACACTATCGACAACACCACCGACTTTCGTATCGTCTGCAAATTTACTCACCCACCCTTCTGCGCCTTCCTCTAGGTCATTGATAAAAATGACAAACAGCAACGGCCCCAGAACAGATCATTGTGGTACTCCACTTGTGACTGAACTCCATTCTGAACATTTCCCATAAGGGAGGGTCAAAGCGCAGAAGAGCAATAGTAATAGGGGACTCGAAAGTCAGGAGCACAGATCGGCGCTTCTGTGGACGTGAATTTTTTTTTCTATTTCTAATTTGTTTGTATTGGTATCGGGTGAAGATGTGATTAGCTGTGGTTCTCTTGAGCAAGATATTCTTCCACATTTTTTCCAGTCAGACACATTCTGCGACTTTGCTGCTTTTTTCAACCACAGCAAACGTGATGAATAATTGGAAATTCACAACACTGAACGAGGCTCTTTGTTCCACAATTCCTGTGTCTGCCCATTATTATTATAATACAGATACATGGTCAGATAATTGAACACAGGAGTTGGGTTGTCTTGCTGAAGATCTCCAAGGCGTTGGGAAGACCACACTTAGAATACTATGTCTAGTCCTGGTCACCCTAATAAAGAAACGATATTATTAACCTAGAAAGAGGGCAGAAAAGATTTGCTAGGCTGCTACCGGATTTGATGGTATGAGTTATGAGGAGCTGTTTAAACTGGAATACTTTTATTGGAGCCTAGGGGTGATCTTGACGACGGCTATAAAATAATGGTGGGCATGGATCGGGTAGATTATCCCAAAGGTAGTGGAATCCAAATCTAGAGCGCTTAGGTTTAACGTGAGAGGGGAGAGATACAAAACGGTCCAGATGAACAATTGTTTCACACAGAGGGTGGTGAGTGTCTGGAACGATCTGGCAGAGGCAGTAGTAGAGGCGTCTACAATTCTGCCTTTTAAAAAGCATTTAAATAGTTATATGGATAAGGTGGGTATAGAGGAATAGGACCAAATGTGGGCAATTGGACAGGATTTGTGTAGTAAAAACTGGGCGACATGCACAAGTTAGGCCGAAGGACCTATTTCCATCATGTAAACGTCTATGACTCTATAAACTGTCCCACCTTCCAGCTCTGCTTGGCAGCAGATTCGAGCACTCCATCTATATGTCCAAATCGGGTTGAATGTCTGCCTCCATTTTTCTTCGCGATAGTGAACTTTGAGGGAACGAAAGTATCTGAGGAATAGACAGGAAATGACATTGAGACAGAAGCTCAGCTGTGATCAAACTGAATATTTTGACAGGAGTGAGTGGTCGTGTCGTTTCCCAATGTTGTCATTTGCTATCCGTTCCAGTTGCCACAGTACTCGCAGATGAATATAACTGCGAGATAAAGTTTTTAAGTTACATCTTTCCAACTTCCAACAATTATTTCAATGC
The DNA here is from genome assembly GCF_047496885.1 of Scyliorhinus torazame. NCBI lineage: Eukaryota > Metazoa > Chordata > Chondrichthyes > Carcharhiniformes > Scyliorhinidae > Scyliorhinus > Scyliorhinus torazame. Next base: position 13,420,071 of record NC_092729.1, read on the forward strand.
TCTGGGATAGATTCCAATTATCTGGTCTGCTCTGCCTGTGAGATTCGTGGAGGCAGATACAACAGTGGCTTTCAAATTTCAATGCGAGAAACGACAGCAATAAAATGCATGCCTCTGGGGAAAGGTCGGTCGAGTGGGATTGAATGATCTGCTAATATAAAGAGCCGCTGAGGTTAAATTGAACGAATGTCCTCCGTCAGTACTTAATTTTGGTCTCCTTACTTGAGAAAGGACGTACTGGCACTGGAGGGCGTGCAGAGGAGATTCACTAGTTTAATCCCAGAGTTGAAGGGGTTGGATTACGAGGAGAGGTTGAGTAGACTGGGACTGTACTCGTTGGAATTTAGAAGGATGAGGGGGGATCTTATAGAAAATATAAGATTATGAAGGGAATAGATAGGATAGATGCGGGCAGGTTGTTTCCACTGGCGGGTGAAAGCAGAACTAGGGAGCATAGCCTCAAAATAAGGGGAAGTAGATTTAGGACTGACTTTAGGAGGAACTTCTTCACCCAAAGGGTTGTGAATCTATGGAATCCCTTGCCCAGTGAAGCAGTAGAGGCTCCTTCATTAAATGTTTTTAAGATAAAGATAGATCGTTTTTTGAAGAATAAAGGGATTAAGGGTTAAGGTGTTCGGGCCGGAAAGTGGAGCTGAGTCCACAAAAGATCAGCCTTGATCTCATTGAATGGAGGAGCAGGCTCGAGGGGCCAGATGGCCTACTCCTGCTCCTAGTTCTTATGTTCTTATGTCTTATGTTAATGCACTTTTAAATTTTTGGTCACATCTGGCTGTGACATGATGTGCACCAACACCTGGAGTGTCGCCTCAATGTTGCCCACCACTGCGAGTATGATCCCGGAAATCCTTTATATACAACGTGTCCATGTGTGACGACCGCGTCAGCTTTAGCTCGCTGGTTACTTAACAGCATCAACTTAATTGGAAGTTCGAACCTGTCTCACCGAAGGCGCTGCCTGCCGTTTTTCACAGTTCCAAAACATGTGTGTTGCATAAACAAAAGCAGCAGCACATTTATAATTAGAAGAAGGTGTGTTCTTTTCAGAGATTGCATTATTCTGTTTTAAAAAGAGCCTTGTGCCACCTGTTCACTTTCTGACCTCTCACTGCGGATACCCAAGTTCGATTCCAGCTCTGTACAATAACTGACCTGTCACACTTTGTCAATTACTCACAACCTAATTGGAGGAAAAGAGCATTAACGATTATCTATGATAGGTTCCTTGAAATTTCGGAACAAGATTGGTTACGCAGGCAAATTGATTAATCCATTTTCTTCGACGTGAAACGCCGTTCCCCGGATCTCCAAGAACACTCAGGGAGTTCGGAAGCATCCAGGACCAAGCTGGTCGCTTGATTGCTCCTCCTGCCACAAGCATTCAATCACTCCGCCACAACCATCCCAAAATGCACCGCAATAACTCAACAAAGTTCCCCGGGCAATTGTTCCTCAGGCAGCACCTCCACACCTCCGACCACTATGATTTTGAAGAACTAGACAAGCCCCTACTTTGGCCAATCACCAACTGGAATTTCACCTCCAAATCACTGTCCATTCCCTCTTGGAACCAAATAAACGTTCCTGCAGGTTAACGGGGAAACATCATTTGGCTTCCTCCCTAAAAGCGCTTTGGGTTTACCCAAACGTCAGGTCCAGCAGCGATTCAAGAAAGCAGCTCACCACCACCTTCTGAAGGGCAACTAGGGACGGGCAATAAATTCTGTCCTAACCAGCAACTCTAACATCCAGTAAAAGTGATCTTTTTAATACATTGGAGCTTTGAATTTCTGGGGCCTGGGATGAACTGTTCTCCATTCTTTAAAAAAAAAACGTCGAATATCCAATTCATTTTTTCCAATTACGGGTTAATTTAGCGTTGCCAATCCATCTACCCTGCACATCTTTGGGTTGTGGGGAAGAAACCCACGCAAAAACGGGGAGAAAGTGCAAGCTCCACACGGAGAGTGAGCCAGAGACGGGATTGAACCTGAAAATGAGGCGCCCTGAGTCAGCAGTGCTAACCACTGCGCCTGCGTGCTGCTCCTATTTTTTCACTCGAACGGTGGAATCAATCATGTAACTTCTGCTTCAGAGTAAACTGGATCGAAGGTATTTCTAACAGCATGAATCCTGGAATACAGAAACAATATGCTTGCTGCAGTCAGGTGAAAGGGTGTGATGTGCAATGTACTCCAGCATTAAACGCTCTCTCCCCCTTTCTCTCTTTACCACTCTCCTTTATTCTGTTTCTGTTTTGATTCTATTGGTATCGGGTGAAGTTTTGATTTGCTGTGAGTCTCTTGAGCAAGATATTCTTGTTCATCTTTTTCCAGTCAGACTCATTCTGCGACTTTGTTGCTTTTTGCAACCACAGTAAACATGATGAATAATTGGAAATTCACAACACTGAAGGAGGCTCCTTGTTCCACAATTGCTGTGCCTGTGGCCATTATTACTATTCTACAGATACATGGTCAGATTATTGAAGACAGGAGTTGGGACGTCTTGCTGAAGTTCTCCAAGAAATTGGGAAGGACACAGTTGGAATACGGTGTACAGTTCTGGTCACACTAAGATAGGAAGGATATTATTAACCTAGAAAGACGGCAGAAAAGATTTGCTAGGCTCCTACTGGACTTGATAGTTTGAGTTAAACGGAGCGGCTGGATAGACTGGAACATTTTTCTTGGAGGCTAGGGGTGATACTGACGTCGGCTATAAAATACTGTGGGGCATTGATGAAGTAGATTTTCCCAAGGGTAGTGGAATCCAAAACTAGAGGGGAGAGGTTTAAGGTGAGAGGGGAGAGATACAAAACGGTCCACATGAACAATTGTTTCACACAGAGGGTGGTGAGAGTCTGGAACGAGATGGCAGAGGCAGTAGTAGAGACGTCTACAATTCTGCCTTTTAAAAAGCATTTAAATAGTTATATGGAGAAGATGGGTACAGAGGAATATGACCAAATGTGGGCAATTGGACAGTAAAAACTGGGCGACATGCACAAGTTAGGCCGAAGGACCTATTTCCATCATGTAAACGTCTATGACTCTATAACCTGTCCCACCTTCCAGCTCTGCCTAGCTGCAGTTTCGAGCACTCCATCGAGATGTCCAAATCGGTTTGAAAATCTGCCTCCATTTTTATTCGCGACAGTGAACTTTGAGGGAACGAAAGTATCTGAGGACTGGACAGGAAATAACATTGAGGCAGAAGCTCAGCTGTGATCAAACTGAATGTTTTGACAGGAGTGAGTGGTCGTGTCGTCTCCCTATGTTGTCATTTGCGATCAGTTCCAGTTGCCACAGCACTCGCAGATGAATATAACTGCGAGATAAGAGTTTTAAGTTACATCCTGCCAACAATTATTTCAATGTTCTGGGTTACAGTTCAATTATCTGGTCTGCACTGCCTGTGAGATTGGTGGAGGCAGATACAACAGTGACTTTCGAATTTCAATTCGAGAAACAACAGCAATCAAATGCATGCCTCTGGGGAAAGGTCGGTCGAGTGGGATTGATTGATCCGCTAATCTAAAGAGTCGCTGAGGTTAAACGGAACGAATGTCCTCAGTCGGTACTTCACGCACTTTTAAATTTTTGGTCACGTCTGACTGTGACATGATGTGCACCAACACCTGGAGCCTCGCCTCAGTATTGCCCACCACTGCGAGTATGATCACGGAAATCCTTTATATACAATGTGTCCACGTATGACGATCGCGTCAGCTTTAGCTCGCTGGTTACTTAACAGCATCAACTTAATTGGAAGTTCGAACCTGTCTCACCGAAGGCGCTGCCTGGCGTTTTTCACAGTTCCAAAACATGTGTGTTGCATAAATAAAAGCAGCAGCACATTTATAATTAGAAGAAGGTGAGTAGAATTGCACTGAGTTTGGGTCACTAACCAGAGTGGAATATCTGACAGCAGTGAATAAGGATTACTGGAATTTATTGCATTGCACGGTTTACAAAAACATTGTTTACTGCAGGGCACTCTTTACATAGACTCTGTTTACAGCAAGGTCCGGTTCACAAAATCTCTGTTTACCGTAGGGCACTGTTTATGTAAACTGTTTACGGCGCTGTACAGTTTAAATAAACACTGTTACTGCAGCGCACAGTTTACATAGACTTTGTTTACAGCCGTGTACGGTTGACAAAAGCACTGTTTTCTGTAGTGCACTGTAAGCATAGACCATTTTTTCAGCAGTGTACGGTTTACATAAACACTGCTTACTATAGGGCGCTGTTTACATAGACTCTGCTTACAGCAGTGTACGGTTTCCATAAACATTGTTTGCTGTAGGGGACTGTTTACATAGACTGTTTACAGCAGTGTACGGTTTCCATAAACATTGTTTGCTGTAGGGGACTGTTTACATCGACTATGTTTACAGCAGTGTACGGTTTCCATAAACATTGTTTGCTGTAGGGGACTGTTTACATCGACTATGTTTACAGCAGTGTACGGTTTCCATAAACATTGTTTGCTGTAGGGGACTGTTTACATCGAATATGTTTACAGCAGTGTACGGTTTACATAAACGCTGATGACTGAAGAGCACTGTTTACATAGACTGTTTGCAGCATTGCACCGTTTACAAAAGTACTCTTCACTGTAGCGCACTGTTTATATAGAATCTGTTTTCAGCAGTATACTGTTACATAAACACTGTTTGCTGTAGAGCACTGTTTATATAGTATATGTTTCCAGCAGTTTACCGTTTACATGAACACTGTTTACTGTAGAGCACCGGTTATATAGAATCTATTTCCAGCAGTATACCGTTTACATAAACACTGTTTGCTGTAGGGCACCGTTTATATAGAATCTATTTCGAGCAGTATACCGTTTACTTAAACACTGTTTGCTATAGGGCACTGTTTACATTGATTCTGTTTACAGCAATGTACGGTTTACATAAACAATGTTTACTGTAGGGCATTGTTTACATAAACATTGTTTGCAGCAGTGTACGATTGATACAAATACTGTTTACTATTGGGCACTGTGTACAGAGACTCTGTTTACAGTAGTGTACGGTTTACATAAACAATGTTTACTGTAGAGCACTATTCACATAGAGATTGTTTGCAGCAGTGTACGGTTTATAGAAATACTGTTACTGTAGGGCACAGTTTCCAGAGACTCTGTTTACAGCAGTGTACGGTTTACATTAACACTGTTGACTGTAGGGCACTGTTTTGATACTGTTTGTATCGTGCACTTTTACATAGTCTGTTTACAGTAATGTACGGTTCCCTTTCACTCTGTTTACTGTAGGGCACTTTTTACATAGACTCTGCTTACAGCAGTGTACATTTTACATAAACACTGTTTGCTTTAGTGCACTTTTTACATAGACTCTGATTTCCGTAGGGCACGTAACACATTCTGTTTACTGTAGGTCACTGTTTACATAGACACTGTTTACTGAAGTATACGGTTTACTTTCACTCTGTTTACAGGAAGGCAGACTTTACAATGACTCTGTTTACAGCAGTGTACATTTTGCATGGATACTGTTTGCAGTAGGGTACCGTTTATAATGACTCTGTTTAGAGCAGTGCACGGTTTACATAAACACTTTACTGTAGGGCGCTGTTTGTACAGCCTGTTTACACTAGTTTATGGTTTACTTTAACACTGTCTACGGTAGGGCACTGCTTAGACAGGCTTTGTTTCCAGCAGTGTACGGTTTATATAGAGTTGAGGGACCACAAAGGCAAAAAAAACCATAATGGGAGTTATGTACAGGCCTCCTAACAGTGGCCAGGACCAGGGGCACAATTTGCACCACGAAATAGAAAGTGCATGTCAGAAAGGCAAGGTCACAGTGATCATGGGGGACTTCAATATGCAGGTGGACTGGGTAAATAATGCTGCCAGTGGACCCAAGGAAAGGGAATTCATTGAATGTTTACAGGAGGGCTTTTGTAACAGCTTGTGATGGAGCCCACGAAGGGACAGGCCATTCTGGACTTAGTGTTATGTAATGAGCCAGACTTGATTAAAGATCTTAAAGTAAGGGAACACTTAGGAGTCAGTGATCATAATATGGTAGAATTCAATCTTCAATTTGAAACAAAAAAGGTAGAATCAGATGTAAAGATGTTACAGTTAAATAAAGGTAACGACAAGGGCATGAGGGAGGAACTGACGAAAATCGACTGGGAGCAGAGCCTAGTGGGAAAGACAGTAAAACAGCAATGGCAGGAGTTTCTGGGAGTAATTGAGGACACAGCACAGAGGTTCATCCCAAAGAAAAGAAAGGTTATCAGAGGGGGGGATTAGGCAGTCATGACTGACAAAGGAAGTTCGGGAATGCATCAAAGCAAAAGAGAAAGCCTATAATGTGGCAAAGAGTAGTGGGAAGTCAGAAGATTGGAAAGGCGACAAAGACAAACAGAGGATAACAAAGAGAGAAATAAGGAAAGAGAGGATCAATTATGAAGGTAGGCTAGCCAGTAACATTAGGAATGATAGTAAAAGTTTCTTTAAATACATTAAAAACAAACGGGAGGCAAAAGTAGACATTGGGCCGCTCCAAAATGACGCTGGTAATCTGGTGATGGGAGACAAGGAAATAGCTGAGGAACTAAATAAGAACTTTGCGTCAGTCTATAAAGTAGAAGACATGAGTAATTTCCCAACAATTCCGGAGAGTCAGGGGGCAGCGTTGAATATGGTAGCCATCACAAAGGAGAAAGTGCTAGAGAAACTAAGAGGTCTAAAAATTGATAAATCTCCGGGCCCAGATGGGCTACATCCTAGAGTTCCAAAGGAGATAGCTGAAGAAACAGTGGAGGCGTTAGTTATGATCTTTCAAAAGTCACTGGAGTCAGGGAAAGTCCCAGAGGATTGGAAAATCGCAGTTGTAACCCCCCTGTTCAAGAAGGGAACAAGGAAAAAGATGGAAAATTATAGGCCAATTAGCCTAACCTCGGTTGTTGGCAAGATTCTAGAATCCATTGTTAAGGATGAGATTTCTAAATTCTTGGAAGTGCAGGGTCGGATTAGGACAAATCAGCATGGATTTAGTAAGGGGGGGGGGTCGTGCCTGACAAACCTGTTAGAGTTCTTTGCAGAGATAACCAATAGGTTCGACCAAGGAGAGCCAATGGATGTTATCTATCTTGACTTCCAAAAGGCCTTTGATAAGGAGCCTCACGGGAGAGTGCTGAGTAAAATAAGGGCCCATGGTATTCGAGGCAAGGTACTAACATGGATTGACGATTGGCTGTCAGGCAGAAGGCAGAGATTTGGGATAAAATGTTCTTTTTCGGAATGGCAACCGGTGATGAGTGGTGTCCCGCAGGGTTCAGTGTTGGGGCCACAGCTGTTCTCTTTATATATTAACGATCTAGATGACGGGACTGTGGGCATTCTGGCTAAGTTTGCCGATTATACAAAGACAGGTGGAGCAGCAGGTAGCATGGAGGTGGTGAGGATGCTGCAGAAAGATTTAGACAGGTTAGGAAAGTTGCCCAAGAAATGGCTGATGAAATTCAACGTGGACAAGTGCGAGGTCTTGCACTTTGGAAAAAAGTATAGAGGCATGGACAATTTTCTAAACGGTGACAAAATTCATAATGCTGAAGTACAAAGGGACTTGGGAGTCCTAGTCCAGGATTCTCGAAAGGTAAACTTGCAGGTTGAGTCCGTAATTAAGAAAGCAAATGCAATGTTGTCATTTATCCCAAGAGGCTTGGAATATAAAAGCAGGGATGTACTCCTGAAGCTTTATAAAGCATTAGTTAGGCCCCACTTAGAATACTGTGAGCAATTTTGGGCCCCACACCTCAGGAAGGACATACTGGCACTGGAGCGGGTCCAGCAGAGATTCACACGGATGATCCCAGGAATGGTAGGCCTAACATACGATGAACGTCTGAGGATCCTGGGATTATATTCATTGGAGTTTAGGAGGTTGAGGAGAGATCTAATAGAAACTCACAAGATAATGAATGGCTTAGATAGCGTGGACGTAGGGAAGTTGTTTCAATTAGCAGGGGAGACTAGGAGCCGGGGGCACAGCCTTAGAATAAAAGGGAGTCACTTTAGAACAGAGATGAGGAGAATTTTTTTCAGCCAGAGAGTGGTGCGTCTCTGGAATTCATTGCCACCGAGGGCGGTGGAGGCCGGGACGTTGAGTGTCTTTAAGACAGAATTTGATACATTCTTGATTTTTCGAGGAATTAAGGGCGATGGAGAGAGCGGGTAAATGGAGTTGAAATCAGCCAAGATTGAATGGCGGAGTGGACTCGATGGGCCGAATGGCCTAACCTCCGCTCCTATGTCTTATGGTCTTATGGTCTTATATAAACACAGTTTACTGTCCGGCACTGTTTACAGAGACTCTGCTTACAGCAGTGTACGTTTTACGTTAACACTGTTTACTGTCGGGCGCTGGTCCCATAGAATTTGCTGACAGTAGGACACTCTTTAAAGAGACTCTGTTTTCAGTAGTGTACGGTGTTCTTTCGGTCTGTTTACCGTCGGGAACTGTATACTAAACTATGTTGACAGCAATGTACAGTTTACATATACACTGTGTACTGTCGGGCACTGTTGACATACAGTGTTTACAGCAGGTTACGGTTTACATAAATACTGTTTACATTAGGGAACACTTTATATCAGCTTTGTTTACGGCAGTGTACATGGACACTGTTTGGTGGAGGGCACTGTTAACATTGTTCCTATTTACAGCAGTGTACAGTTTACAAAAACACTGTTTACCGTAGGGAACTGTTTACATTGACTGTATTCACAGCAGTGTACGATTTACATAAATACTGTTAACTGTAGGGCCCGGTTTACATAGAATCTGTTTACAGTAATACACAGTTTACGTAAACACTTTACTGTGGGGCGCTGTTGACATGGACTATGTTTACAGTCATGCACGGTTCACATTAACACTGTATACGGTAGGGCACTGCTTAGATAGACTGCCTACAACAGTGTTCGGTTTACATAAGCGCTGTTTACATAGACTCTCTTTACAGCAGCGCACGGTATAGAGAAACACTGTTTATTGAATGGCACTATTTACATAGACTTTGTTTACAGTAGTGTACGCCTTATGTAAACACTGTTTATTGTGCGGCGGTGTTTATGTACACTCTTTTGACAGTAGTGTACGGTTTACATTAACACTTTTACCTGAAAGACACTGTTTATATCGACTCTGTTTACAGCGGTGTACTGCTTACATTCACAGTGTTTACTGTAGGTAACTGTTAAACTAGTCTCTGCTTCCAGCAGTGTGCGGTTTACATAAATACTGTTTACTGTATTAGACTGTTTACTGAGACTCTATTTACAGCAGTGTATGGTTTACGTAAACATTGTTTACTGTGGGAAACTGTTTACATTTACTTTGTTTTCAGCAATGTAACGTTTATATAAACACTGTTTACAATTGGGCACTGTTTACATCGACTGTTTACAGCACTGGACCATTCACTTTTACACTGTTTACTTTAGGGCACTGTTTATGTACTTACTTTACAGCAGTGTACCGTTAACATAGTCACTGTATACCGTCGGGCCCTGTTTACATAGAGTCTGTGCAGGGCAAGGTAAGGTTTACTTAAAAACTGTTTCCTGTAGGGCACTGTTGAGAATGACTCAGTTTACATCAGTGTACGGATTACATAAACACTGTTTACTGTAGGGCATTGTTTACATAGACTTTGTGTACAGCAGTGTACGGTTTACTTAAGCACTGTTTATAATTGGGAAATCTGTTAACATTGACTGATTACAGCATTATGCAGCTCACATAAACACGCTTTACAGTTTACACGGGCATTGTACACATTGACTCGTTTTACAGCAGTGTACGGTTTACGTAAAATGTTTACTACCGGACGCTGTGTACATAGAGTATGTTTACAGCAGTGGTAAGGTTTACATAAACACTGTTTGCTGCAGGGTACTATTTACATAGACTGTTTACAGCATTGCAAGGTTTACAAAAACATTGTTTACTGCAGGGCACTCTTTACATAGACTCTGTTTACAGCAAGGTACGGTTTACAAAATCTCTGTTTACCGTAGGGCACTGTTTATGTAAACTGTTTACGTCGCTGAACAGTTTAAATAAACACTGTTACTGCAGCGCACAGTTTACATAGACTTTGTTTCCAGCCGTGTACGGTTGACAAAAGCACTGTTTTCTGTAGTGCACTGTAAGCATAGACTATTTTTACCACGCTGTACGATTTACATAAACACTGCTTACTATAGGGCGCTGTTTACATAGACTCTGTTTACAGCAGTATACGGTTTCCATAAACATTGTTTCTTGTAGGAGGCTGTTTACATCGACTATGTTTACAGCAGTGTACGGTTTCCATAAACATTGTTTGCTGTAGGGGACTGTTTACATCAACTATGTTTACAGCAGTGTACGGTTTACATAAACGCCGATTACTGAAGAGCACTGTTTACAAAGACTGTTTTGCAGCATTGCACCGTTTACAAAAATACTGTTCACTGTAGCGCACTGTTTGTATATAATCTGTTTCCAGCAGTATACTGTTTACATAAACGCTGTTTACTGTAGAGCACCGTTTATATAGAATCTTTTTCCAGCAGTATACCGTTAACGGCAGGGCACTGTTTATATAGAATCTGTTTCCAGCAGTATACTGTTTACATCAACACTGTTTACTGTAGAGCACCGTTTATATAGAATCTGTTTCCAGCAGTATACTGTTTACATAAACACTGTTTACTGTAGAGCACCGTTGATATAGAATCTGTTTCCAGCAGTTTACCGTTTACATAAACACTGTTAACTGTAGGGCACCGTTGTATAGAATCTTTTTTCGCAGTTTACCGTTTACATAAACACTGTTTGCTGTAGGGCACTGTTTACATTGATTCTGTTTACAGCAATGTACGGTTTACATAAACAGTGTTTCCTGTCGGGCACTGTTTACATAAACATTGTTTGCAGCAGTGTACGACTTATAGAAACACTGTTTACTGTAGGGCACTGTTTACAGAGACTCTGTTTACAGTAGTGTACGGTTGATATAATCATTGTTTACTGAACGGGCTATTTGCCTCGACCCTGTTTACAGCTGTGTACGGTTTACATTAACACTTTTTACTGTAGGGCACTGTTTCCAGATACTCTCTTTACAGTAGTGTGCGGTTTACATAAACAATGTTTACTGTAGAGCATTGTTTACATAGACATTGCTGACAGCCGTGTACGATTTATAGAAATACTGTTGACTGTAGGGCACTGTTTCCAGAGACTCTGTTTACAGTAGTGTACGGTTTATATAAACAATGTTTACTGAACGGGCTATTAGCCTCAACCCTGTTTACAGCAGTGTGCTGTTTACATGAAGACTATTTACTGTCGGGCACTCTTTTAAGACTGTTTGTATAGGGCACTTTTACATAGACTGTTTACAGTAATGTACGGTTCCCTTTCACTCTGTTTACTGCAGGGAACTGTTTACATAGACTCTGCTTACAGCAGTGTACATTTTACATAAACACTGTTTGCTTTAGGTCACTGTTTACATGGACTCTGATTACCGTAGGGCACTCAATACATTCTGTTTACTGTAGGTCACTGATTACATCGACACTGTTTACAGTAGTATACGGTTTACTTTCACTCTGTTTACTGGAAGGCACTCTTTACATAGACTCTGTTTACAGCATTGTACAATTTGCATGGACACTGTTTGCAGTAGGGTACAGTTTACATTGATTCTGTTTAGAGCAGTGCACGGTTTACATAAACACTTTACTGTAGGGTGCTGTTTATATAGACTGTTTACACTAGTGTACGGTTTATATAAACGCTGTTTACGGTAGGGCACTGCTTACAGAGACTCTGCTTACAGCAGTGTACGTTTTACGTAAACACTGATTATTGTAGGGCGCTGTTTAAAGAGATTCTGTTTTCATAGTGTACGGTGTTCTATCGGTCTGTTTACCGTCAGGAACTGTATACTAAACTATGTTTACAGCAATGTACAGTTTACATCCGCACTGTTTACTGTCGGGCACTGTTTACATAGAGTGTTTACAGCAGGTTACCTTGCACATAAATACTGTTTACATTAGGGAACACTTTACATATGCTTTGTTTACAGCAGTGTACATTGACACTGTTTAGTGGAGGGCTCTGTTAACATTGTTCCTATTTACATGTGTATAGTTTACAAAAATACTGTTTACTGTAGGACACTGATTACATGGACTGTATTTACAGCAGTGTACGATTTACATAAATACTGTTAACTGTAAGGCCCGGTTTACATAGAACCTGTTTACAGCAATACACAGTTTACGTAAACACTTTACTGTGAGGCGCTGTTGACATAGACTCTGTTTACAGTCGTGTACGGTTCACAGTAACACTGTTTACGGTCGGTAGGGCACTGCTTAGTTAGACTGTCTACAACAGTGTTCGGCTTACATAAGCATTGTTTACATGGACTCTGTTTACAGCAACGCACTGTATAGAGAAACACTGTTTACTGTGTAGCACTATTTGCATAGACTTTGTTTACAGTAGTGTACGGCTTACGTAAATACTGTTTATTGTGCGGCGGTGTTTATTTGGACTCTTTTTGCAGTAGTGTACGGTTTACATTAACACTTTTACCTGAAAGGCACTGTTTAGATCGATTCTGTTTACAGCGGTGTACTGCTTCCATTCACAGTGTTTACTGTAGGTAACTGTTAAACTAGTCTCTGCTTCCAGCAGTGTGCGGTTTACATAAATGCTGTTTACTGTATTAGACTGTTTACTGAGACTCTATTTACAGCAGTGTATGGTTTACGTAAACACTGTTTACTGTGGGAAACTGTTTACATTTACTTTCTTTTCAGCAATGTGACGTTTATATAAACACTGTTTACAATTGGGCACTGTTTACATCGACTGTTTACAGCACTGGACCATTTGCATTTACACTGTTTACTTTAGGGCACTGTTTATGTACTTACTTTACAGCAGTGTACCGTTAACATAGTCAGTGTTTACCGTCGGGCCCTGTTTACATAGAGTCTGTGCAGGGCAAGGTAAGGTTTGCTTAAAAACTGTTTCCTGTAGGGCATTGTTGAGAATGACTCAGTTTACATCAGTGTACGGATTACATAAACACTGTTTACCATAGGGCACTGATTACATAGACTCGGTTTACAGCAGTGTACGGATTACATAAACACCGTTTACCGTAGGCATTGTTTACATAGACCTTGTGTACAGCAGTGTACGGTTTACATAAGCACTGTTTATAATTGGGCAATCTGTTTACATTGACTGATTACAGCATTATGCAGCTCACATAAACACGCGTTACAGTTTACACGGGCATTGTACACATTGACTCGTTTTGCAGCAGTGTACGGTTTATGTAAAATGTTTACTACTGTACGCTGTGTACATAGAGTATGTTTACAGCAGTGGTAAGGTTTACATAAACACTGTTTTCTGTAGGGTACTATTTACAGAGACTGTTTACAGAATTGCACGGTTTCCAAGAACATTGTTTACTGCAGGGCACTCTTTGCATAGACTCTGTTTACAGCAAGGTACGGTTTACAAAATCTCTGTTTACCGTTGGGCACTGTTTATGTAAATTGTTTAAGGCGCTGTACAGTTTAAATAAACACTGCTTACTGCAGCGCACAGTTTACATAGACTCTGTTTACAGCAAGGTACGGTTCACAAAATCTCTGTTTACCGTAGGGCACTGTTTATGTAAACTGTTTACGGCGCTGTGCAGTTTAAATAAACACTGTTTACTGCAGCGCACAGTTTTCATCGACTTTGTTTACAGTCGTGTACGGTTGACAAAAGCACTGTTTTCTGTCGTGCACTGTAAGCATAGACTATTTTTACAGCGGTGTACGGTTTACATAAACACTGCTTACAGTTGGGCACTGTTTACATAGACTCTACAGCATTGCACGGTTTACAAACACATTGTTTTCTGCAGGGCACTTTTTACATAGACTGTTTACAGCAAGGTATGGTTTACAAAATCTCTGTTTACCGTAGGGCACTGTTTGTGTAAACTGTTTACGGCGCTGTACAGTTTAAGTAAACACTGCTTACTGCAGCGCACAGTTTACATAGACTCTGTTTACAGCAGTGTACGGTTTCCATAAACATTGTTTGCTGTAGGGGACTGTTTACATCGACTATGTTTACAGCAGTGTACGGTTTCCATAAATATTGTTTGCTGTAGGGGACTGTTTACATCGACTATGTTTACAGCAGTGTCCGGTTTACATAAACGCTGATGACTGAAGAGCACTGTTTACATAGACTGTTTGCAGCATTGCACCGTTTACAAAAACACTTTTAACTGTAGGACACTGTTTACATAGACGCTGTTTACAGCAGGGGGCGTTTTACATAAACACTGTTTTCTGTAGGACACTGTTTACATAGACTCTGTTTACAGCAGGGGGCGTTTTACATAAACACTGTTTACTGTAGGACACTGTTTACATAGACTCTGTTTACAGTAGTGTACGTTTTAGATAAACATTTTATAAGTCGGGCACTTTTAACATAGAGTCTGCAGAACGATACTTTTCATTGTACATCAGTACACGTGGCAATAAACAAATCCAATTTAATAAGGAGCTGTTGACATAGACTCTTTTTACTTTAGGGCACAGTTTACGTAGACTCTGTTTACTATCAGACACTGTTTACATAAACTCTGTTTACTATCGTGCACTCTTCTTATAGACCCTGTTTACTGCTGGGCACTGTTCCCTTCGTCTATGTTTAGTGTAGGTTACTGTGTTAATAGACTGCCTTGACCGCAGGGCAGCGTTCACATAATCTCTGTTTACTGTCGGTAATGTTTGCATCTACTCTGTTTACTGCAGTGCACTGTTTAGATTGACTTCTCACTATCGGGGACTGTTCACATCGACTCTGTTTACTGTAGGACACTGTTTACATAGCCTATGTTTACTGTTCTGTACTGTTTGCAAAGATTGTTTACTGTAGGGCACTGTTTACATCGATTCTGTTTACTATGGGCACTGTTTTGTATAGTCTCTGTTTACTGCAGTGCACTGTTTATATAGACTGCTGTAGGGCACGATTTACATCGATTGATTACTCTTTTGACACGGTTTGCATAGGTTCTAGTTGCTGTTGGGAACTGTTTACATTGACTCTGTTTACTGCAGTGCACTGTTCACATAGACTTTGTTTACTGTTGGTCACTATCTATATAGACTCTGTTTACTGTATGGCACTGTTTATATCGACTGTTTTAATGTGCAGTAAGAAGTCTTACAACACCAGGTTAAAGTTTCAAATCACTAGCTTTCGGAGCACTGTTGCTTCCTCAGGTGAATGAAAAGGTAGGTTCAAGAAAGATATATATATAGACAAAGTCAAATATGTAAGTTAATTGTTATGGGTCAGGGTTTAGAGAACCCCAAAGTAAATCATTGAGATCACCTGACCCACAACCTTCAATAGATTGTGGTATGGGGAGCTCACGGCTCACTCTACAGGTATGGTACAGCAGAAATGGACCAGTATTTTTTGAAACAACACATTGTTTATTTTAGGAACTCAAGTTAACCGTTTCAAACAAACAGTGAATATCTGAGCAAACATTCATTCAAAGATAACCCCCAAAGAATACAACACTAAGTACTCCTTTAAGCTGTCCTTTTAACATGCAAAAGACTTAACAAACAATTAAGCAGGAGCACATTAGGTACACATTCACTACTGAGAACATTTTTAATTCTGAATTCACCAAATGATCCAGAGATAGTCTTTGGATGGCAGAGATCAACAGGACAGCTCTTTGTTTAACTTCAGCTGCAGCTGATTGGAAAACCCAGACACGCCCAAGCTTTTTGTCAAAGTGAAACTAAAAAGCAGTAGCAGTGCTCAGCTCCACCCACACTTTGACATAACTGCAGTAACATGAGCAGCTAACCATTTCTTAAAGCGACATTCTCATGACACCACCCCCACAAAGAAAATAAACCATCAACTTCAAGATGGTTCGATTTTTCAGCTTTTCAACATCCTTTCAATAATGAACACAGTAAATATACTTTATCGTTGCAAAGAACAACACCCGCGAACAGGTATAAAAGTATAGTCCTTTTTTTTTCTTTCTTCATACTCCAACTGAAATCTTTCTCGATTGACAGTCTCTTTGAACAAGGAGGTCTCTGCAAGATCAGTCCATTTCTCTACGCCTCGACATTTCTCTTTATATTCAGATACTTTAGTTCAATCTGATCACTGAGTCCCTTGCAATTCTCCAACACAGGATCATTGGTTAACACAGCTTTCAGGCTTTCAAATGCCTGTTGAAAGTCCGTTGTCCATTGACATTTTCGAGGTTTCTTCAGAAAGTCCATGAGTGGCGGAATCATGCTACAAAGCTTTTGCACAAATGTTCGATCAAACCCACTCATTCCAAAAATTGCATTATTTCCCTTCGTCTCGAGGGTATCGGAAACTCCTCAAGGAAAGTGATTTGGGCTTTTCCAAATTCACTTTTGGCTCGGTTTACCACCAAACCCGCCTCCTGAAGTCGGTCAAATGTTTTAAATGTTCTTTCCATGCCTGGCTGAAAATTACCAGATCGTCGATGTATACCGCACAATCCAAGTAATCCTGAAACAACATCGTTAGTTAACCGTTGAAATGTGGCTGGGGCGTTTTTCATGCCAAATAGCATAACTATTTGACCAGACGGTACCTGCCAGTAGCCTTTAAGTAAATCCAAATGGAAATAAAAGCGGACTGTCGCACTTTCTCAATGCAATCCTCCTAACGTGGGATAGGATAAGAGTCCGTTCTTGTAACTACATTAACCTTTCTATAGTCCACACACAACCGTTGGGTACCGTCTGGTTTCGCTAACATCACTATGGGTGAGCTCCATTGGCTGCAACCCACTTCAATTATGCCATTTGTAAGCATGCTCTCAATCTCTTTGTTAACATGTGCCAATTTTAAAGGATGTGTACATGGAAGTTGTTTGATTGCACAGCATTTCCCACATCTACATCATGTATAGCCAGTTTAGTACTTCCCAATTTATCTCCACAAACTTGCCCATATGATATCAATAACTCTTTCAGGTCAGTTCGTTTTTCCTCCGGAAGATAACTCAACAATTTATCCCAATTACTAAGAAAATCCTCATTATCCTATTTAATTTGACATATGCCAAATTCAGTCATCTGGATTTGGTTCTTCACTTTGAGTTAGAATCATTAAAATCGCCTCCTTTGTCTCTCCTTCCCTTTCAAAGTACTTTTTCAGCATATTCACATTACACACTCGGCGAGTCTTCCTTCTATCTGGTGTTCTTACCACATAATTCACCTCACTTAATTTCCTTTCAATTTGATAAGGTCAAAAAAAACTAGCTTTTAAAGGCTCACCTACCACTGGTAACTAAACTAAAACGTTATCTACATTGGCAAAATTACGAACTTTGGATTCCTTGTCCGCTACCCGTTTCATCACATTTTGTGCACCTTTTAAATGTTGTCTGGCCAATTTGCCTGCTCTATTTAATTGTTCCCTAAACTTTGACACGTAATCGAATAATGTAATTTCCGATTTCTCACTCACCAATTTTTCCTGAATCAATTTAACTGGTCCTCTTACCTCGTGACCAAAAATAAGTTCAACAGGACTAAATTTGGTTGACTCATTCGGTGCATCCCTAATTGCAAACAGTATGAATGGAATTCCTTTCTCCCAATCCTCTGGATAATCTTGATAATACGCCCTCAACATTGTCTTTAATGTCTGATGCCACCTTTCTAACGCAATGTGCGATTCTGGATGATACACAGTTGATTTAAATTGTTTTATTCCCAGGCTATCCATACATTCTTTGAATAACTTTTGAGGTAAAATTTATCCTTGATCCGATTGTATTTCTGTGGGTAGTCCATATCTAGTAAAGAATTCATGTAATTCCTCCACAATACTTTTAGCTGTAATATTACGCAATGGAAACCTAGTAGACACATCCATTATAGTCAAAAGATATTGATTCCCACGGTTTTTTTAGGAAGCGGCCCTACGCAATCAATTAGGACCCTTTTAAATGGAGCCTCAAATGCTGGAATGGGTATTAAGGGTGTCATGATATTCAAACACACACATCATGGTAGACACACCAACAGACAAATCAGAACACACAACACCACAACCAATGACAGAAAGATATAAAAGCACAGACACGACCCCTGGTGGTCAGCATTAGCTGCAGAGGAGAACCAGGACACATCTATTGCCAAACACACTCAGGGAGACAGCACGTGCAGAGTATCCAGAACGAACTGTATTATAAGAGTTATAATAAAATAGAGTTGTACCACATACAACTGTGTTGGCTCATCTGTGCACCAGAGCACCCAACACCACATGGTACAGGAGTGGATCGATACCTGCCGGCATACCTCAGTGTACAGAGACAACCAGCAGTGCCCAGGCATGATGTACGAGCTCCCGGTTCCGCAGGCGCTCCAGTGCGACGGCGACCTCCACGAAAACTGGCGGCGATTCCGGCAAATGTTCGAGTTGTTCCTGGCGGCAGCTGAACTCAAGGACCTGGATGATAAGGAAAAAATTGAATTTCTCCTCACCGTCGCCGGTGCAAGGGCAAGAGCAATGTTCAGAAGGTTCAGGTTCTTCAGGAGGCAGCAAAGGCACGATTACCAGGCAGTCTGGGCAAATTCTCCAAGTACTGTGAAGAATACGCAATCCAATGGGGACTTAAAGGTAAGAAAAGCTGCAGTACTCACCTCGTGGCTGGGATCCCGGAGCCCGAAATCCCGGGCCTGAGAAAAGGCTGGGTCGAGGTCGGCGGCCATCTTGCTAAAGGTATAACGCTAGCACAGTTGCGCGAGAAGTGCCCAGAACCGGAAGTTTCGTTTGCGCATGCGCGAGATGCTGCGCATGCGCAGTCAAGAAAACGGCCATCGGTAAAGGAACAGCGATCTGAGCATGCGCAGTCGCTTCCTACGTGCTACATACCGAGCTTCAGGATGTCAGAGGCCCCAGACTGCACCAATTTAAAAGGGAAATGTCCCAAATCCAATTTAAAAGGGAAACGTCCCAAATCAAAAAAACAAAAATCTGTTAAAGCTGTAAAACAACCTTCGTTCACCTGGAATGACAGCACAGTGCCGCAAATTGACCCAGGAGATGAATTTAAACTCCGAAAAACCCTCCGTCAAGCAGTTACCTACGCACAAGCCGATGATTCCGACCTTGAATACTTCGATGACGATTTTTACAGTGTTTCCGGACCTCGCAAGCCCAATGATAGCTCCGTGGTCCTATATGACTATGACTCGGACGAACCTTTCGTGTTGCACATTGGCGGCCCCCACATTGAATCCGACGCAGATGCGGATTCATTTTTCGGATTTGAGGATCTTCAATCCAGCAGATATGACGTTCCAACTTATCAGTACCGGATGATGCTGCAGCCTGACATTAACAGACAGGGAGCGGTGCAAGCACACGGAGAGCACCCTGCTGCCACACAGAGCGTGGTCCACGTCCCGCTCAACGTTCCCGACTCTATGAAAGAAGACATGCAAGACTCCAGAGTGCAGTCCTCGCATGAACCAGAAGTGACTCCAGTGTCACAAGCTTCCACAGCAAGCTCGTGGACAGACTCCACAATTGCAGAAATGCAAGACTCCAGAGCGCAGTCCTTGCACGGACAAGAAGTGACTCCAGTGTCACAAGCCTCCACAGAGAGCTCGTGGACAGCCTCCACGATAGAAGCAACGCAAGACTCCAGAGTGCAGTCCTTGCACGAACAACAAGTGACTCCAGTGTCACAAGCCTCCACAGAGAGCTCGTGGACAGCCTCCACGATAGAAGCAACGCAAGACTCCAGAGTGCAGTCCTTGCACGAACAAGAAGTGACTCCAGTGTCACAAGCCTCCACAGAGAGCTCGTGGACGGACTCCACGATGGAAGGAACGCAAGACTCCAGAGCGCAGTCCTTGCAGGAACAAGACCATGAGGGTCTAGCAACCTCTCCTGACCAACCAGCGGCAGACGATGCAAGTCTGCCATGCTCCCGTGAACAGCAAGAAGGCTATAACAGCCTACCATGCTCCACTACACAGCAGCATGACCATGACGGTCTCTCATGCTACAATAAAGGGCACAGC
Source organism: Scyliorhinus torazame (assembly GCF_047496885.1). Lineage (NCBI taxonomy): Eukaryota > Metazoa > Chordata > Chondrichthyes > Carcharhiniformes > Scyliorhinidae > Scyliorhinus > Scyliorhinus torazame. The sequence continues at coordinate 13,440,303 of NC_092729.1, forward strand.
GCTGAAGACTGTTCAAGCCCAACTGAAGACAAGCCAAAGGAATCGCCTCGTCCAAGCCCGAAGAAAAAAGGTTTATGCGCTGACCTTCAGGATCATTGTAGCCGAACAGAGATTAATAATGCTGCACGGCCACAGAAGGATGCTGAGGATTTGCTAACGAAATTAATTGAATGTTTAACTTGCAAGGAGCAGACTGAGAATTGCCAGTGTTTTAGTACGGATCGAAAAAATGGACAAGACATTGATCCTCAGGTAATGGAAATAACACAACCTGAATCATATCTACAGCAGGGACAAATGTCTCCCTTCAACACAATGCCGCAAAATCCCAACTTCGGAGACCAGCAGTTAGTCAGTAATGACTCTTCAAACCTGGAGGGGAACATTAATTGCATTGAACCTATACACACTCCACTGATTATTGAGCAGAACATTGGAGCAAGAATCCTGAGGACACCGACATCGAGTAGCCAGATAACGAATTTAAAACCCACAGCAGTTTCAAGTGAACCAAGTGTGCTTTCCACTAATGGTGAAGATGCAGATAAGGTCGACCCGATTATCCACTGTACCACACTAACCCCAGTGATTAAGCAGTTATGTATGGGGAGTATAATGTGGGCAATTGAGAACAGTAAAAGAGAGACTGTGACCATGCCAGTCCCAGCAAAATCAGTCCCAGAGACCATGAAGGCATGTACATTAAACAACGTTACATATGAGGTACCTGAGAAGAAAAGTGAAACGGAATGTTCTTTGGAAAATGGTACAATGTCGATAGAAACAGTGGATCCTATATTCGAGACCATACATATGGGAGAATTTGGGGGTAATAAACAAGGTTCTGCAATGTCTGGGGGAAGATTTAAAGTTCCAAAGAAGAAAAGCCCAAATGAAGGACAATGGCAAGACAATGACAGTCCACCGACATGGTGTGCACCACCAGATGAAAACTCTGACAATTTACCCAACCCTAGTGAACAGCAAGCTGCTAATGACGATCTATCCACGGGATGTGAGACGAGTGACGACAGCATCCCACTTCCCATGCAAAAGGTGCAAGGTGACAGACCTTGCCTAGTGCGTACCGAGGCACTCAACGATCACGGTGGGACCATTGACGACTGCGGTGGCGGCGCACCGCTTCCACCCTCGATGGCTCGATCCTCTCCACTGGTTGGTGCATTCCTGCATGTTCCAACTCCAGAAGTGCAGCTTCAGGGAATCTCGGCTGCCTCCAGTGAACCTGTTGGGACTCCGGACGGGGGGCATCGACGGAAGGCAGACCGGACTCCAGATGGGGAGCAGCCAAGCGCCGACTCTGATTTGCGCACGCCAGACCTTGCTCCGGACGGGCGGTGTCGCGGCCTCGGTGATGGCACGCTCAGGGTGACGGCAGATGCCACGGCGACAGGGAATGGATCGCGTGGCAGTCCCACTGGGTCGGCAGTGGCAACCAGCACCGGCGGTCCAAGATGGACACACCAACTCGCGCCATCGCCAGACGTTGATGCGAGCAACAATTCTCTCTCCAAGGCGACATGCTTCGACGTTTCTCTGCGGAGTCGCCCTTCCGGCACAGCAGGTGGCCGGAACCAGCGTACACGGTCTTGGCCAACTTCCACATCTGGCACAGTCATCGCCTTGCATGATATTAGTGATGGTGCTACTTCGATGGCAACGACCCATCGGCTACAAGATGCCGTCCACCACAAACATAAAAAGAAAACAGACTCCACCTTGTTCCTGGCATGCAGGGCGGATGGATTGGTGCGTAGGCGAAATCAGCGGGCTTTGTGCCGCCTTCCACGCTCGCAACTGCACCGTACGCACACGCCGGATCCTCCACTGGTTCCCAAGGATGACTTCGTGGAGATGCCACGGATCATGCCCCTTCCATCGCCACCAGAACCAAACCACAGCCAGGGCACCACTAACAAAGATGTTGAATGTTATATTTGCACGAATGAAAAAACCAAGCACTGCACGAAGTACAACAAATGGTAAAGTAGAGACTTCGGCAACAGCATCACCTCCAACAGTCCAAGGTGAACCAGTGTGACCCCAAATCTCCACAGCTGAACCGGCTTGAGGACCAGCCCATTCTTGAGGCGGTCACCCATTAGACTGGACTTATAACGCTGTTAATACGTTCAAAAAGTCAAACACTTCTGTATTATAACCTGTTGTTGTTTATTGTTCCAGATATCGTCTGACCGGACCAATGTTCAAGTTTTTTTTTTCTCTCGCATCCAAATTTTGTTATGGTACAACCTTGTTAGTGTGACGCACCCGACATCGCCCCATGTAAATAGTTACGTCATAAACACACGCTGTACACAACACAAACGCACACTCTTAGATGCACTCACGACACAATTATATTTATAACCACGTAGGCACTTGTCTTTGTAAAAAGGGGGGATGTCATGATATTCAAACACACACATCATGATAGACACACCAACAGACAAATCAGAACACACAACACCACAACCAATGACAGAAAGATATAAAAGCACAGACACGACCCCTGGTGGTCAGCATTAGCTGCAGAGGAGAACCAGGACACATCTATTGCCAAACACACTCAGGGAGACAGCACGTGCAGAGTATCCAGAACGAACTGTATTATAAGAGTTATAATAAAATAGAGTTGTACCACATACAACTGTGTTGGCTCATCTGTGCACCAGAGCACCCAACACCACAAAGGGCACTGGTTTTTATCACTGCTTGGGGTATCACTTGACATGTGTGACTTGATTGACAACATTTAACTACATCGTTATGTAGTCCAAGCCAATAAAAATGTTTCTAGATTTTAGCTTGAGTTTTCCTCATCACCAAATCACCTCCCACTGGTGCCTCATGTGGAACTCGCAATATCTCCTTTCTATACCTTACCGGCAATACTACTTGATGAACTTCTGCCCACTTTTCATCCGCCTGCATATGTAAAGGTCTCCATTTTCTCATCAATACATCACTTTTACGGTAATAACACTCTGGTATACACTCAGATTCCTCTTCCGTATATGCTTTCTGATACATCTGTTTCATTTTTATATCTTTCTGTTTTAACTCCGCCAATTTTCCTGAACTAAAAATATCCGCCTTATCCTCCACCTGTTCGTGTTCTTTTTCAATCATCTGATCAAAAATCGTTTCTGATAATTGCACTTCAACTTAATCTTCACTCTTTGATTTATCATCTTGTCTTAACCTGTCACTTTGCGACCTTGTTACTACACAATCCGGAGAAATCCCAGGATATTCGCCCTTCAACACTTCAGTTGTCTGATTTTTCACTGGCTTATCAACCACAGTCGGCATCACCCACTTGCGATCCAGCTATATCATTACCCAAGATAAACTGTATTCCTGGTCAAGATCGTTTCTCTACTACTCCTACTACCACTTCACCACCCTTCACTAGACTTTCCAACCTTAACTTATATAATGGAACGCTACTCCTCTCACCCTGCATTCCACATATTATCACCTTTTCTGGCAACATTCTTCCCAACCTACATAACTCCGCATCTCTTACCATTAAAGATTGACTAGCTCCCGTATCTCTTAAAATTGTGACTAATTTATCTGCTCCTCCTGATACACATGAGTAAACTTTTACCCACACAAGTAAATTCTTTAAGGAGATCTGGCACCTTCTTGAACAGTCTGTACAATCGTTTGCACCTTCTTGGCTTCTCTTTGGCTTTCCTTCACCATTCTAACAAACCCCACTGTCTTATCCTGTTTCATCACATCAGCCTTCCCAGTGCTTTTCTCAAACCACCGACACTGTGACTTTACATGGCCTAGTTAATTTGAGTGAAAACATTTGAAACGTTTCATTTCTTTTCTACCCTCCTGGATTTAAAAAGAAAATCTGAGGTACACTCTCCTTATTATCTCCCATCAGATCACCTTTACCTTTACCACTTGAGTATGTCTCATCTCCCCAGTTTCTATCGCTCACAGGCTGAAACTGATGTCGGAAAACAAGCTTTGATTTATGAACTAATTCATAATCATCTGCCATTTTTGCTGCTAATCTCGCAGTTTTAACACTCTACTCTTGCACATGAGTTCTCACTCCACCAGGAATTAAATTTTTAAACTCCTCCAAAAGCATAATTTCTCAGAGAGCTTCATGCGTTTGGTCTATTTTCAAAGCCCTTATCCACCTATCAAAATGACTCTGTTTGAGCCTTTCAAACTCCATGTATGTTTGAGCAAATTATTTCCTTAAATTTCTAAACCTTAATCTGTAAGCTTCAGGCCCTAGTTCAAATGCACCTAAAATGTATTTTTTTCACCTCCTCATACGACCCCGATACCTCCTCCGGTAGTGCTGCGAACACTTTACCAGCCCTATTTACCAGCTTTGTTTCCATCAGGAACGCACATGTCCTGTGGCCATTTCATTTGTTTAGCTACCTTCTCAAATGAAATGAAAAAGGCTTCTACCTCCTTCTCGTCAAACGTTGGCAATGCTTGGACATATTTAAATAGATCCCCACCACGCCTTCGACTATGACGCTCTTTATCACTATCCTACTCAGTATCATCCAACTGTACGTTTCCCTTTACGTCTGCTAAATTTAAATGACTGTCATGTTTCATGGCCATTTTCTGAAGTTCAAACTTTCTCTCTTTATCTATTTCCCTTTATTTTTATTTTGGTTCTGCGAGAGCTATTCTTTCTTTATCCGTTTCTTCTCTCTCCTTTTCTTTTTCCTCTCTCTCACTTTCTCTTTCCGCACTCTCTCTTTCATATTCAAGCTGCTTTAATTCTTTCTCATGTTCCATTTGTTTAATTTGTAACTGAATTTTTGCCATTTCCAATGAGTCAAACTGTATCTCAGGCAACTTTAAATGCTTTTCCACCGCCATAAATACCTCATCTTTTCGCATTTTGTCAGATAATGTTAACTGCAATGTTTTTGCTGAATCTAACAGGCTGCTTTTAGTCTCTGTCCGTAAGGTACTGTGAGTGACCGTCTCCACCCCCAAAAGCGTCTGAGCATCTGAAAGAGCCATTGTCCACAACACCACCACCCCTTCCCACTTAAACGAAAATAGCACACCTGAAAATCAACCACAATATGCTCACCCCACGGTCTTCAAGTTCACTAAGCCAATCAAATAGATAGACTTTTATCCCGGATGAGCCCCCAATTGTTACGGGTCGTTGTTTAGAGAATCCCAAAGTGTATCATGGAGTTCACCTGACCCACAGCTTTTAATAGATTGTGGTTTGGGGAGCACATTCTACAGCCCACAGTCATGCAACAGAAGAAGTGGCCCAGTATTTCAAAAACAAAACAATGTTTATTCTATGAACTCAAGTTGTCCTTTATGTTGTCATCACTAAAATAAGATGAACAAGGTAGCACCTATTTAATTTGTTTTGATTTGATTTATTGTCACAATAACCGAAGTACATTGAAAAGTATTTTCTGCTGCCAATGAGATGTACATAGTGGACGAAAATAATAATTGACAGAGTAGATTGACAAATGGTACATCGACAAACAGTATTTGGTTACAATGCGGAACAAAGGGCCAAACAAAGCAAATATATGAGCATGTGTAACATAGGGCGTCGTGAATAGCGCCTTACAGGGAGCAGATCAGTCCGAGGGGGAGTCGTTGAGGAGTCTAGCAGCTTTGGGCAACAAGCTGTTCCTTCTGTATCTTCTGCCTGATGGAAGGGTCTGGAAGAAGGCAACGCCTGTGTGGGAATGGTGTCCGCCGGCCTGAGGCATCGGGAGGTATAGGCAGAATCAATGTGCAGGTGGCAAGCTTGTGTAATGCGTTGTGTCATGTGTTATTAATCTTAAATCAGATCTGTTTGTCCCAAAATATTCCTCCAACCCTTCTCCGCCCATGGAAATATCTTTCGGCTCTTTCCCTGAAATAATGTTGTGGAATCAATTCTCCTAACTCCCTTTATATTTACCTATGTCTATTCTGTCAGGTATAAATTCAGGCTAGATCAGAGCTTTTGAGCGGTTATCTAGATTTTCGGGTTTGGGGTGTGTATGCAGTCAAGCATCCAAGTTTCAATTGGTGTATCTTGGAAAAGGTGGCAGCTATGATACGCAGAGTATCTCAGCCACGGACGTTGTGTCAAAAGGCAGACAACACCTCTGCTCTGTCCACTAGCTTAATCATGACCGTCGTGTTATTTTTATTCGCTGCCTTGCTTCAACTCTGATCATTCTGTCATTGGTCTGCTGGGCTGTTCCAGTGAAGTTCAATACAACCTCGACAATGAGCTCATGATCGTCCAGACTCAGAAATCCACATATATCTGGACTTAATATTGAGTTCAACAGCTTTATCTCCTAACCTTTGTCTCCATCTTGTTGTTTGTGTTTCATATTTATTTGACATTGTTGGCTTGGTTTTCTTTCTTTCTCGCATCATGTTACAATCAGATCGGTTTCATATATTACCGGCCAGTGTTTAGAGATCACAAAAGTGTATCATGGAGTTCAACTGACCCACAACTTTCAAATAGATTGTAGTTATGGCGAGCACAAGGGCCCACTTTGGTGTGATACAGCAGAGATCAAAAGTGCTTTTCAAACAAAACAATGTTTATCATATGAATCAAGTTAACATGTTATAAACACATAGTAAACATCTTGGCAACTATCAACTCAAAAAGTCCCCCCCCAAAGAATACAGCACTCTATAAGTAACCCTTAATCATTCCCAGCAACATCCAGAAGACAAATACTCTCTTTAACAAATACATCAAGTTTAAATTCTCTACTGAGAGCAGATATCACTTTGAAATTAGCAAGTAATCTGAAGACATTCTTTTCATGCAGAGAGAGATCAAAATTACATCTTGTTTGGCTGGTTGCAGCTCCAACTCTGAAAGCGAAACTAAACACACACTGTAGCAGCCAGCTCAAAAACGAAAGTAAAAGCAGACAGACAGCCCAGCTCCACCCAGACTCTGACATCACTGCATCTATTTGATAAACACCCGTTTCTTAAAGGTAGTCTCACATGACACATGTATCAATCAAAGTTCTTTAGACACAACCTTTATTTCATTGCTACTGCCATGACCATTCCCTCTGTCTTTCTATCATGAAATATATTTCTCTTCCATCATTGTTTGTCTCCACACTCACACACACTCATCCTTTGCTCGCCCTGACCCGTCCTTCTTCCCCTGGTTTATTACTCTGACATTTTTATCATTCTTTCCTTATGATGGCAGGACATCCTGAACTGAAGCGTTAACTGGATTACCTCCACCGATGCTGCCTGGACTGTTGAACTTCTTAAGAATGTTTTCGTCCTCTGTCAGTTTTCAGTCTACACAGCATTTGGTTTTGAAATTAATCTTCATGATTAGATCAGACCCATGCAGTGGAATAGGTCACTTTACCCGTCTGCATGTTGTCTACAACTTTAACCATTGTCCAGATAGTTTGAGGATTGCTGTGGGGTGGATGAGGTTGGAATTATATATTTAATTTGAATACTTTGTGTTTCGCTGATTCTGTTGTTTTTCGCCAGTTTGGCGCTTGCGGAATTGCATCAATAGACGTCCCACAACAGAGGTATGTATTTTTTCCATTTTGCGTTGTGAACAAGAATACAATGAGATGTTTTCTTTGTCCATTCTGCCATGTGGTTTGGACATCTCTGGAAAGGCCAGCATGACGTATCCATGATAATTGCACTGGATCTCAGTCTCTAACTCGGCCATTTCAGAGGGAAGGTAAGATTAAAGCAAAATTCTATGCATCTGCATTCACATGTAGACCAGAACAGGAGGTAATTATCACTTTAAACACTAAATATAGGCAGACTTGCACAGCACAGGGGCTGAATAGAGAATGTGTTTAAATCCACCAACCAGGTTAGTCAAGTTACAGGACAGCCAATAATAATCCCCCCACAATTTTATTCCCCCAAATTTGCGCCGCCCACATTGCCCCCCCCCCCCAAAATGAGCTGATAATCAGGATCTTCCTCGGTGATGGGACAAGCAACATCGACAGACCGAGTAGCCCAGAGAAGTCAGCAGAAGACCAAAGGTTAAAGAAAACTGATTGCCAAGAGTGACTTGAAATTCTGCAACTGGCCCGAACAAGCAAAGATCCTTTTACCTTTCTGTAAAAGTAGTTATTCTCTTTTAACTTGAAAATAAAGTTAAGTTGAAATTGTTAACCTGAAAGAGTGGTGATTATTATTTTCTTTATAAAGTTTACTTTACTTCACTTAGCAAACTGGACCCATGTGTAAGTTACTAAGTGGTAAGCAAATAAAATTATTCTACGAAGATATGGGTTGTACCGGGGGATAACTTGAAAAAGCTAGTTTGACCCGAATAGTAAAGGTGTCTGTGTGATTCAGACATTCCCCACTAGACTCAGCTGATTGGTCATGGGGGAATGACTCAGAAGCAGCTGGGTTTCTCCCCTGGTGGACAGCGTCCTGAACGACCTTTTATACAACGGACTAAAGAGTCCCCCACCCCTCAGCGGGGGAGGGGCGGGGGGCGAGAAGCGATTAGGAGGGTTGCTGGAGGTTAGCTGGGGTTCCGGGATGGCGCAGGTGAGTGTGCCTCGGTAATGCTGCCCTATTATTCTGACTGTTGGTGCTGAGGTCTTTTACGTTTTTTTATTGACTGATTAAGAGAATTTCTCCATTTCATGAACTTGGAAGTTTCAATAATTTTGAAAACATTAAAATGATGCTTGTGTCAGCGGATTTATTTCATTTGAGATCTTTTCTCGTCTTTTCCCCATTGTAATTGGTGGCGTTCCTTCTCCTCTACCTCCTCCCGATTCCCAGGGGCCGCTGCAGTTCTACTGCTGTGGTAGCTGCCCCTCCCAGAGTAACCTCTTGGCCTCGCATCGTCGGCCCCACCACCCACACACATACACACAAAAAACCCAAAGTGGCCGGCGACCATCTCCAATGGTAACATAAATAGCCAACGAACCTGGTGATGCAGGATGACAAATCAGGGTGAGTCTGGCTGGTGATGGGCAGTTTTACTGGCAGTGTGAGGAGAGAGGGGCCGTGTGGTTGTGGTTCCCTCACAGGATTTCATAAATTGAAGAATCGGACTAAAGGGAAATTTCAGCATATTCTTAAACTGCTGTCTGAACTGAGTCTGTGTCACGGCGTAAATCGCAGTGTTTGTGCAGCAACTCAAGAGCTGCAACATGAACCCCAATTCCATAACATAATAATCTACCCATACAGTGGTATGCCCCAGATAATCCAGCCGGTTCCACATAGAAAAAAACATTAACATTGACCATAACAGGATGAAATTGGCCGAGATAATAAACAGTAACATGATTGATTTCCTCCGACTCTCCATCTCAGGGTCTCTGGGACTGTGCCCACTGCTGTGAGCCCGGAGTCTCCTGCGGGCCCTGCTGCTCAGGACAATGTGTCTGACGGTGAGAACATTGAGCAGCAGAATCAGGGCGAATGGAACACACGGGGTTAGAATGTGGTGGAGGAACTCGATTGTTGTCCAGACAGGAGAGAACGCAACATCCCCTGGGACATGACAAAACCATGGCAGATTCATCAACCGATACTTACCTGAGAACATAAAATACCAGAAAATGGCCTTCAAACAGCTCAGCACAGTCGTTGTAGCCAGGACCACAGCCGCCGTTTTCTGGCTGCAATGTTTACTTTTCAGCTTCGGGCAACAAATGGCCACAAATCGATCAAAGGTGAAAGTGACGGTGAACCAGACAGAACAGTCAGTGGCTGCATAGAGCAGGACGGCGTGGATATTACACACGGGGATAGACCACAGAAAAACAAACTGCTTATCAAAGACAATGGGAATGTGTCTCAATATCAGGTCGAGAATCACGACCAGCAGATCCCCCACTGACATGGCCACCAGGTAACAAGTGACACATTTGGACAGTCCACAATTTTTTCTCTTCAGGATCATAATTGTGATGAGGTTCACTGTGAGGAAGGGAAGTAGACAATGAAATTATACATCTGGCTGGGGAAGGCGTTCCCAGTTTGATAGAGGTGGTGTTGACTAAGACAAACAGATATGCACAAATACACTCACACACAGATACACAGAGGCACGCATACAGACACGCAGACACAGATACACAAATGCACTGTCACAGACACAGAAATGCAAACTCACACACTCACAAAATCACAGAGACACAAATACAGACACTCACAGACACAGAGACACAAACACAAACACTCACAGACACAGAGACACACATACACACACAAACACACACACACGTATATTTGTACCCACAAATACATTCCACTGCACCCACCCACACACCCAAGAACATGCACACACACCCACACACACACCCTGGCATGCACTCACGTACCCACACACAAACACCAATGCACACAGACACTCTAAAACTTACCCCCACACACACCCGCAAAATTAGTCCCCCAAACACAAAATGCACACACATATACTTAAGCACACAAAATCCAAGCACACTCAGACATACTACATACGCACACACAGACTCCCCCCAAACACACATCCACTCCCACACACACAAACTCACTCATACACAAAAACCCCGACAGAAACACAAAGACACACATGCATACACATATACAGTCCCCCCACGCACACTCATACTCACACTCTCATACACACCCACATATACACAGAGACCCTCTCACAGAGATCCCCACCGCACACTCACACACAGCAACACGAATATGCACACGCATATGCACAAACACAAACCACCACACGCAAACCCACACATACAAGTCGACCCAAGCACACTCACACACATACCCACACACACAAAGACGGATACATACATACATCCTCACACAAACACCCCCACACGCCCACATACACAGGCGCACACTCGTACCCTCACAAACAAAAATGCACCCTCACAAAGACAAACGCATAAACTCTCACATACACACACCCAAACCAAGATGCGCACATACACACACTCAAATACGCACACATGCAAACCAACACACAACCCCACCCTCACACTCAAAGACGCTCACATAGGCACACATACACATACACTCCCACTCACACATTTCCACAAACAGGCCCACAGCCGCACACTCGCACTCACACACACAAGAACACACGCACAATCTCACACGTTTACTTACCCACACTCCACCAACTCACCCAAATAGGCGTACACCCTCCACGCACACACAGACCCATTCACACACACATCAGCCGCGCATACACAGAAGCTCACACGCACACCCAAACACGGACCCACACACAGAAACCCCCACACACCCTCTCACACACACATGCACATGCTCATACCCACACGCACACATTCACACTCAAATCCAACCACAGAAACAGACTTACTTTCACACTAAAACACACACCCACAGGCACAAGTCCTCACACACACTGACCCTCTCTCACGCACACGCAACCAAACACTTTCTCAAAAACAGTCCACATATACCGCCCACCCACAAACACCTCCTCCCACCCAAATACACAGGCACCCGCTCACACAAATCTACGCACATAAGCACACACACAGCTGCACATTCACCCACACACCTATACACACAGACACACATACATAGACACAACCAAACGCTCACACAAACAGGCGCACACACCGGCACACACTCTCTCACACTCACATATATACATACACTCACACACCAACACACAAAGACACGCCCACACCCACACGCATACACCCACACATACACACTCTCAGCCGACACACACACCAACAAGCACATGCACAATAACAACCACATGCACACCCACATGCGTACACACAAACACCAAAACGCGCACCAAAGAACATTCATAACCAAATGCCCAGTCACACGTACACATGAACCCTCATCCTGTTCCACAGAGCCCACCCCCATGCCTATCCTCAGAGCCCGTCTCCATCCATACCCACAGAACTCACCCCATCCTTGCCCACAGTGCCCGTCTCCATCCTTACCCACAGTGCCCGTCTCCATCCTTACCCGCAGAGCCCACCCGCATCCCTATCTTCAGAGCCCGACTCCAATCCTGTCCACAAAGCCCAGGCCCATTCTGACCCACAGAGCCCGTCTCTATTCTGACCCACAGAGCCCGTCTCAATCCTTACCCACAGAGCCCGTCTCCATCCTTACCCACAGAACTCACCCCCATCCTTGCCCACAGTGCCCGTCTCTATCCTTACCCGCAGAGCCCACCCGCATCCCTATCTTCAGAGCCCGACTCCATTCCTGTCCACAAAGCCCAGCCCCATTCTGACCCACAGAGACAGTCTCCATCCTTACCCACAGAGACCGTCTCAATCCTTTCCCACAGAATACACCCCCATCCTTACCCACAGAGACCACCTCTATCCTTACCCACAGAGCCCGTCTCTATCCTTACCCACAGAGCCCGTCTCCATTCTTATCCACGGAGCCCGTCTCCATCCTTACCCACAGACCCCTCCCCTCCTGACACCATCCTCACACATTCTCAGCGTTTACCCCCCCCCCCCCCCCCAGTAATGGTAAAGCGAGTTCGGGAGGCACAGTCGCCGCTCTGTAATGCCACCTTTCTAATTCTGGTGAGCCCCTCCCACAAAAAAAAATATGAATGAGATCAACTTATCCACGCCCTTGATGAACGATTTCGGTAGAACTGCGGGCAGCACTGGCAGAGAAACAGCGGTAACATATTCACTTTGACAGCCTGTTCCCGGCCTGCCAATGGCAACGAAAGAATGTTCCACCTTGTCAAATCAGCATTTACACTCCCCACCAAGATGGGTTACAGTTTCCTCTAACAAGTCCCGAAAGACGTGCTTGTTAGGTGAATTGGACATTCTGAATTCTCCCTCAGTGTACCCGAGCAGGCGCCGGAGTGTGGCGACAAAGGGTGATTGTGAAACTGGAGGCCTGTGACCAGCTCAGTGTCGCAACATCAGTGCTGGCTCCATTGTTATTTGTTAGTTATCCTTCTGATTTGCATGAGCATTTAGGAGGCATGGTGAGTAAGTTTGTAGATTGGTGGCATTGTGGACATTGAGGAAGGTTATCTCAGATTGAAACTGGACATTAATCAATTGGGCCAGTGAGCCGAGGAATAGCAGATGGCGTTTTATATAGACAAATGTTAGGTGTTGCATTTTGGGAGATCGAATCATGGCAGGACCTACTCAGTTAATGGTAGGTAGTTGGGAAGAGTTAGACAACAACGTGATCTACGAATGCAAATTCATCGCTCCTTGAAAGTGGAGTCCCAGGAGGACAGAGGGGCGAAGAAGGCATTCGGCATGCTTTGTTTCATAGGTTAGAAAATTGAATACAGAAGTTGGGACATCTTGCTGAATTTGTACAAGACATTCGTAAGGCCACACTTGGAATACTGTGTACAGTTTGGTCCCCCTGTTATAGAAAGGATATTATTAAACTAGAAAGTGTAAAGAAAAGATTTGGTGGGATGCTGCCGGGACTTGATGGCTTGAATAATAAGGAGAGGCTGGGGAGACTGGGACTTTTTCCGTGGAGCATAGGAGGCTCAGGGATGAACTGATTGAAGTCTACTAAATAATGAGGGCATACATAAGATAGATAGTCAACCTGTTTTCCAAAAGGTAGTGGGTCTAAAACTATAGTGGAGAGGTTTATGGTGAGAGGGGAGAGATACTAAATAATCCAGAGAGGCAATGTTTTAACACAGAAGATGGTGATTGTCTGGAAACAGCTGCCAGATGCAGCAGTAGTGGCGGATACAGGTTTGTCCTTTTACAAACATTTAGACAGTTATTTGGCTAAGGTGGGTAGAACGGGACAGGGATCAAATGCGGGCAATTGGGGCCAACGTAGTGGGTAAACTTGTGTGGCATGGGCAAGTTGGAGGGACGGGCCTGTTTCCATGGTATCAACATTCATGATTCTGACTCTATCAGCATGCCTGCTTCTTCTCGGCCAATTTGTAGATGGGACATGTAGCGCCCATTGATTCTGACCAGATGTTCCAAGAGTCGGTTAATGAGTTTGGTTTGATGTCAATTTCAATCCCATGCGTCCTGCAATGATAGTTGGGTTTTTCCTCTACAGTGGAATATTTTATCTCCACCAAAATCGCTCAGCTGCCCTTCACCTGTTTCTTCGGTCTCTTGCTTCGCAACAACATCATTGTTGAACAGTTTGAGTTCACGGCCACAAACGGAGCTCTCCGTTCTTACCAGCTGTGTTCCTCGTTATCCATAAGGGTTCGTTCATTCCGGGTTCTGAAATTCAGTTTGGGTTTGATAATCTGACCCCAGGTAAATGAGTTACTGGTTGTTGCCACTTTCGGATCGGAACAGACTATTTTCGGCACCTTTTTCTTCCATGTTCTCATACATGGTGAGCAGAGAGCAGGCTGGAGGGATGCTCAGTCATGACGGTAGCAGGCGAAACGCTCTTTTGTTCTTATCTCAAGAGCTAGAAGATTGAATAAAACTCCACCACCAACGTTCCGGTCTGAAGTTCGGGTCTTGGCGATCTAACTGTCCTTTCTGATGGTCACAGAGGATTTGCTGTGTGTAGGGTAGGTGCTGGTTTGCTCTGAGTAGACGCCTGATGCAGGGTGTGCTGAATGTATGAATTTCAGATATATTATATTTTGTGTATTTGATGCAGTAAGGGTTAAAACTCTTGTGTCGTTCGTGTGTAGAACGGCTGCGTCATAGTTTCGAAAACAAAAAATTCAGATTTGCAAGACAGCGAGAATTTTGGGCAACAACAGATGCAATGAAGGTTTTGTAAACGTTTGGGCTAATGGATTTTTGTTTCTATCAAGATGTTTCCGCCTGGAATAGTTAATCAGCAACGTTCTGTTCAGTTTAGTGAGATGATGTCGGAAATGGGTGGAGCCAGAACCAGTTTACGAGGCAGTCAGGTGCTAAGGGTCAGGGTTTGTTCCTGGTTGGAAGTTGAGCTGTCAAAATTTTGTGAAAAAATAAAGACGAGATTTTGAATTAATCTGACAGTGCTCGTTCTTTAAAGAAGTCTCAAAACATCTCTCTTTCTCAAACTAAAGTTTTCAAGACAGCTCTGTACAGTCCGTATTTCTGCCTGCAAACAGTGAACTGGGATCTGAGATTGTTTCGTTGTTTGAGTGGGAAGATAGAGCAGTGACGGGCTATTGTGGCACCGTATTGATTAGCATTTCTAAAGGGGCAATCGAACGCTATTTTCTTGTTTGATGCTAAATATGCTTGTTTTACTTTTAGCAATAAAGCTAGCTTTAGTATACCATTTCCATATTTTCCGAACATTGTTCCTGGAGCGTATCCTTTCAGCACTGTTTAGACTATTGAGATAAAATTTTGTGGTTTCTGTCCAGTATTCAACCACAGTTGGGTCTGGTGCGGATCGTCATAGCGACATTTATGAGGTGGATCGGCCGTTGCAGATCAGAAGACAGCGGGTCGTTAATCGAGGGTCGGTCCAGTTCCTGTGACAATGCGAACATCGATCACGGTGAAACGCCCACTGATGCAGTTTTCATCCGACGGGGCAGACATTAACCTATACGGGTAACGTCCACCTCATCCGACGTTAGGGAGTTGTTTTACTTTGCAATTGTCTGGTTCCTCCCTTCCAAAATGGGACGGCCCGCTAGCACAGTTGATAGCAGTGTTGCTTTACAGCTCTAGGGTCCTGGTTCGATTTCCTTCTTGGGCAACTGTCTGTGCAGATTCATCCCTTTCCACTGTTTCTGCGTGGTTTTCCTCCGGGTGCTCCGGCTTCCTCCCACATGTCCCGATAGACGTGCTATTCGGTGAATTGGACATTCTGAATTCTCATTCCGTGTACCCGGACAGGCGCCGGTGTGTGGCGACTAGGGGTTCATCACAGTAACTTCATTGCAGTGTTGATGTAAGCCTACTTGTGATACGAATAAAGATTATTGTTAAAAGACAGGTGTGGATCATCCTGTGGAAGCATTCCCCTGTTAACCCCCGTTTGACTCTTGTTTTCTCTCTCTTTCTTCCTATTGCATGTTTGCTCGAGGCTGAGACAATTGAGAAAATAGTGACCCAGATTGAGTTGCCAAAAGTGAATCTTACATTACTCCTGCAGTACAAATTGAAGGGGTGAGCACAGGAAGTGAATGCTTCCTTGTCACAGGAGGTCTATAAGAGTTATGAGGCGGCAAGAAAGGTTCATGTAGATGGACACGAATTGATTCCGGAAGTATACAGGAAAGAATTTTGGAATTTAGGGATACAACCAGGACAGACTTAACCAGAATTTCAAAGGGATAAACGTAAACATTTTAATAGATAGGTACCATTGCGAGATGAAACTGCCTTTGAGGCTCTGGGAGAGGTCGTTGTCTTCGAGGAGCTGAAGAATTGGTGACCTTCAATAATGAAACCCATGTTGAAGATCAGATGGTGCAATCTGCTGGCCAAACAGCAACAATGGCTGACAAGTATGCACCAATCCAGTGATTTTCAAAGTGGGGGTCGTGTACCACGGATGGGTCGGAGGATAGTGGCACATGGGTCGCCAAAAGGACACCGAAAAAAATTCTCAATGATCGCCTGACCATTTTTCCATTTTCTCACGAGGTAAAATCTCACTGCAGTACAGTGTATGGCAACACCGGACTGATGTAGAACATGGGACCATGGACACCCTTGCCACTTTGGTCGAAATTATAGTTGGTGCCGTTTGCAGATTGGGTGGCCTTTCCATCTACTGTGTTCAGAGTGTGGATCTGTATAAATGTCTTAATTTCAGTGTGTCACTAACAAACCCCGTGTGTGCTTTACCATTCTCTGAGTTAACCCTGACCTACAGTCTCCATCAACCGGACTAGCCCCTATCTCCACTCCTTTAATTTCTGAATTGCCTCTCTGCACCTGGGCTCGTGTCCTTCAATCTCTTTTTCTTGTATTTTGCAATGAATTTGGACTAGCTAATTATTTGTTTTACCAATTCAGGGACAATTTCGCGTGACTAATCCACTTTTCCTGCCCATTTTAGGGTTGTGGAGGTGAAACCCAGGCAAACCAGGGGAGAATCTGCAACCTCCACACGGAGAGGGACCCGGGGCCGGAATCGAACCCAGGTCCTTAGTGGTTTGAGGCAGCAGTGCAGATCAATGCGCCACGGTGTCGCCCATTCTCCTTTAAAAACGCTTAACTTTTCATCTCCTCTTCAGCCTCTATCCACCCCGTCTTCCGAGATACTCGTCTCCAAGCATCCATCTCTGCCGTGTGACTACATGGACTTCATCAGCTGAATTTTTTCATCGACAGCAAGGACTTTTGCTTCTAACTTTATCAGATCTCCAATTGTTCGCCAAAGATGGCATTAACTGTGGACAAAGCTACACTCACATATACAGGGCCTGGTAAAATGTCGCAGGTGGATGGAATGGAATGTGCCTACACATTTTGCACATTGTTCAACTGAGCTGTGCCCAACATTGTTTTTTTAAATGTTTTCAGTATGTTGTATGTTTACATGGGAAACGGTATTGACAGGCGTCCAGTGATATGCTGTCTGGCGGCGCTTTGAATTCACCCGTTAGGGCTCCTCTTTCTGAAGTGCGAGGTTTATGTTTAATTTCCAATCCGATGTCATGTTAGGCTTTGAATGAATGTGTACGACGTTGTTAAAACTAAACAATATTGAGCCTGTTAAAATTTCCAGCGCTTGTAAGCATTTTTCCAAATGCTAATAATTGCTGTGAAGAAATTAAATAATCAAATGATCCTCAGTTGTAGCCTTGAGCAATGTGTCAGGATATTACTGTCCTCCATGGTGAAACAGCAGTGCAAATTACAATGTTTACATTTCATGATATAGAAGTGCCAACAATGAGTGCGACGTTTTGAACAGTAACTGTGCAGAATCTGTGCTGACTGTGGTGTGGGTCGCGAGAGTTGGCCATTCTATAAAAATTGGTTGCCGGAAAAAATAAGTTTCAGAAACACTAGTGTAGATGCACTGACCAATCAAGTGACGCTATGATGTTTTTTTGCCACACTGCTGCCAGGTTGTTGATGTCATGCTCCAGGCATTAGTAATCATTTGGAAGGTCAGTTCGAGGGCTTCTGCCATCTGTTGCTGAATGGAACATCTGAAGTGGATCCTCTGGACCATAATGGATTCTAAAGATTTATCCTGTTTTATTCTCTGTGCCATTGCACACAGGAGGTGGTTTGGCAATTATGGGATGGGCAATATCTAGTCATGTAAAATACACATCCCGTGAAATATAAAATGAATGTCTGTGTCCTCATTATGGTGATGATATGAAGGGCACAGCAGAACTCTATGTCTACTCCATGGACCCCTGCTCCAGCTGTACAAGAAGCTTCACTCCGAGCCGTTCAGGAACCACAAGTATTGTTTTATCACATCGATGGTGGCCCTGGTGGTGCCATTGCACTTGCATGCACGTGTTATTTTCACATGATTGGTTTTCAGGGGGGAGGGGGAGGGATTTGCACCATGAAACGAAGGGGCATCCTTCATGGTGGCGGAGCGGTGGGTCCATGGTTAGAACTGGTGCCTCACAACAACAGGGACCAGAGTTAGATTCCGGCTGTCTGGTGAGAGTATGCAATTCCCTCCCTTGTCTTCATGGGTTTCGTCCAGGTGCTCCGTTGTCCTCTCACTATACAATGATGTGAATGTTAGGTGGACCGTATATGCTCAATTGTCCCAGGGGGTGTTGCAATGCTGGAGTGGGGGATTTAGCACAGTTGAGAGTGCTCTCAGAGGGTCGGCGCAGACTAGATTGGCCGAATGTCCTCCTACTCCCCTTTAGGGATTCTATGATTCTGTATCTGAGAAACTATCCTCTGGGCGCCGTGAGGGTCTGACGAAGTTGGGAGTGACTGACTGTTCCTGAATGAAGGAGTGGAGACTGCTGCCAGGATACTGGACATTCGCCAACATGATGTACTACACATGGTCACACACCAACCGTACATTAATGGAGTGAGTGTTCATTCAGTTCCTCTGCCTCTCCCCATTGACACGGCGACGCGGAAGAGGCGCAGGCACCATCAGGAATTCCACTATCCAGGGAATACCAAGTGATCTCTCATCCTGATTTTCCAGGCGAAGGGAGAAAACATACTTTATCAGTAAGTGTGTCGAGGACGGTGTACCAAAGATACGGCCGTTCCGCACTCGGACACCCTGGCTCAGTCAAAAGGTCCACTCCCTGCTGAAATCCCCGACCGAGTCGTTCAGATCTGACGACCCTGACCTATATGAGAATCCTCGGTACAACGTACGGAAAGCCATCAGGGACAAAAGTTAGCACCGCATCAAACTAGAATCTCAGGTCAACGGCAGTAACCCACGACGACTCTGATAAGGCCTACACGAGATGACAGGCTACAAAGCAAAGCCAGATCGACTATCTGGGGCTGGACTATCCCTCCCCGATGATCGAACATGTTCTGTGCCCGCTTTGAGCTTTCAGCCAATGCATCAGTGCCAGCCGCCCCAACAGCCATGGACACGCTCATACCCACTATTACAGCCTCAGAGGTAAGAGCTTTCTTCTTGAAAATGATTACGTGGAAAGTAAAGGGCGCCAACGTAGTCCCTGGGTGAGCACTCAATGCCCGCATAGACCAGCTGGCGAGATTATTCGCAGATATCTTCAACACCTCACTCCTTCGCCCCGAGGTCATCAGCTCCCTCAAGTAGACCACCATTATACCAGTACCCAAGAAGACAAGGTAGAGTGCCGCAACCACTACCGACTGGTGGCCCTGACGTCTGTTATCATGAAATGCTTCCAGCACTCGTCATGAGACCGCTATTGATGTGGGCATCAACCCCGAAGAAGTGGGTCACTGCAGAAAAGTCATTTCTTTTTGAGCAAAACCAGGGGGCAAATTAAGACATGTTGCTGAGACAGGCAGGGCGTGCTGAGTCTAAGAAACAATTCCAGTCACGAACAAGGAGAATAAATCTGATGATCAGAAATCCACAAGTTGAATATGACAAAGAAATGAAATAAATGAAAGTGAGCAAACCCGTTTCAATAGTCTCATTGTTAACGGGCGATCAGTAAGTTCGATGCAAGGATGTCCACCATAGTTGTGGGATAACAAACATTGTGATATTATCAAGGAAGAATGCAGCCTTTGAATTTGACAAGTAGAAACACCAAACTAGCGACGGATGCAAGGGAAAGCTTGAGGATTCATCGAACAACCGCAATTCTAGTGTCATTCAAAGAACATAGAAAATTCCAGCACAGGAACAGGCCCTTCGGCCCTCCCACCCTGCGCCGATCCAGATCCTTTATCTGAACCTGCCTTCTATTATCCAAAGATCTACATCCCTCTGCCCCCGCCCGTTCATATATCTGTCTAGATGCACCTTAAATGATGCTATCATGCCCGCCTCTACCACCTCCGCTGGCAAAGCGTTCCAGGCACCCACCACCCTCTGCATAACAAACGTTCAACGCACATCTCCCTTAAACTTTCCCCCTCTCACATTGAAATCGTGACCCCTTGTAATTGACACCCCCACTTTTGGAAAAAAGCTTGTTGCTATCCACCCTGTACATACCTCTCATAATTTTGTAGACCTCAATCATATCCACCCCCCCCCCCCCGCAACCTCCATCGTTCCAACGAAAACATTCCTAATCTACTCAACCTTTCGTCATAGCAAACACCCTGCATATCAGGCAACATCCTGGTGAACCTCCTCTGCACCCTCTCTGAAGCTTATCATAGAATTTACAGTGCAGAATGAGGCCATTCGGCCCATCATGTCTGCACCGGCTCCTGGAACGAGCACCCTACCCAAGGTCAACACCTCCACCCTATCCCCATAACCCAGTAACCCCACCCAATCCAACACTAAGGGCAATTTTGAACACTAAGGGGAATTTATCATGGTCAATCCACCTAACCTGCACATCTTTGGACTGTGGGAGGAAACCGGAGCACCAGGAGGGAACCCACGCACACACGGGGAGGATGTGCAGACTCCACACAGACATTGACCCAAGCCGGAATCGAACCTGGGACCCTGGAGCTGTGAAGCAATTGTGCTATCCAAAATGCTACCGTGCTGCCCTACCTCTCCGTACCCCACCTCTTCATTAACCCGAGGAAGGAGCACTGCTCCGAAAGCTAGTGATTCGAAACAAACCTGTTGGACTTTAAACTGGTGTTGTTAAACTGTTTACCAAATTCCCGGCTGAGCACTGAAATGTCATAATATTCAAGACAAGTGTCAAGAGCTGGGACTCGCGGCACTAGTGTGGGTTAGATGATGTTTATCTTTTTTCCCTGCAGGCTTGTTTGGTCCAAGGGCCTTTTCTGTACTGTCCGATTCTTTGAAGGCCATCCCGCCCTTTCCAGAATGAAGCAAATAATCGTGACCGAAAGGAATCATGTCAAATCAGACCAACTTGGAAGTCACACGTGCTTGCCATCCGTCCATTGATTCTGTCTACACGTCGCACTGCCTCAGGAAGGCAGACAGCATTGGCAAAGACCCCTCCAGACCCTTCCATCAGGCAGCAGATACAGAAGTCTGAAGACTCACACATCCAGACATAGGAACAGACCGTTCCCTCGAGATAATCTAGTCCACTCCTCCACCATACCCAGTACCTCTCCCAGCACCCATGGCACCGTCCCATGCAATCGCTGAAGGTGTGACACCTGCCCCTTTCCCTCTTCCATGCTTAACATCCCAGGCCCAAAACACTCATTCCAGGTTAAGCAGCGTTTCACTTGCAGCTCTTCTAACCTGGTCTATTGCATTCGCTGCTCCCAATATGGTCCTCCCTATATCGGAGAGGCCAAACGCAGACTGTGTGAAAGCTTTGCTGAGCACCTTCGGTCTGTGCGCATTCAGGACCTGGATCTTCTCGTTGCTTGCTATTTTAACACAAGACCCTACGCCCATGATCACATGTCTGTCCTTAGCCTGATACAATGTTTCAGTGAAGCGCGGCGCAAGCTCGAGGAACAACATTGCATCTTCCAGTTAGGCACGCTCTAATCTTCCGGTCTCAACATCGATTTCACCAGCTTCAGATGATTAGCTCTACCCCACCTAGACCCATTTGTTTTCATCCCATTTATTTCAACTGTCTCTTACCATTTCTTTCTTTCTTGTCTTTCTTAATACATACTTAATCCCAACGCCAATCTTATCCACATTTCCTTACCCCTTCTCCCCTTTGCATCTCCCTTCCCTTCCCCCCACATCTCCATCTGTCACAGTTTAGCCTCTGATGCTAGTTTATCTCCTGTTTGACCTCTCACATCTTTTGTTCTTTCTGGGGACTGCCATTAAAACTCTTTCCCCTTGGTTTCTGTGGCTATTGCACGCCGTTTCCCTTGGTTTCTGTGGCTGTTAGCACACCGTTTCCCTGGGTTTATGTCGCTGTTAGCACCCCTTTTCCCTGGGTTTCTGTCGCAGTTAGCACCCCTTTTTCCTTGGTTTCTGTGGCTATTGCACGCCGTTTCCCTGGGTTTCTGTGGCTTAGCACCCCGTTTCCCTGGGTTTCTGTGGCTATTAGCACCCCGTTTCCCTGGGTTTCTGTCGCTGTTAGCACCCCGTTTCCCTGGGTTTCTGTGGCTATTAGCACCCTGTTTCCCTGGGTTTCTGTGGCTGTTAGCACCCCGTTTCCCTGGGTTTCTGTCGCTGTTATCACCCCGTTTCCCTGGGTTTCTGTCGCTGTTAGCACCCCGTTTCCCTGGGTTTCTGTGGCTGTTAGCACCCCGTTTCCCTGGGTTTCTGTGGCTGTTAGCACCCTGTCTCCCTGGGTTTCTGTGACTGTTAGCACCCTGTTTCCCTGGGTTTCTGTGACTGTTAGCACCCCGTTTCCCTGGGTTTCTGTCGCTGTTAGCACCCCGTTTCCCTGGGTTTCTGTGGCTATTAGCACCCCGTTTCCCTGGGTTTCTGTCGCTGTTAGCACCCCGTTTCCCTGGGTTTCTGTGGCTATTAGCACCCCGTTTCCCTGGGTTTCTGTGGCTGTTAGCACCCTGTTTCCCTGGGTTTCTGTGGCTGTTAGCACCCTGTCTCCCTGGGTTTCTGTGACTGTTAGCACCCCGTTTCCCTGGGTTTCTGTCACTGTCAGCACCCCGTTTCCCTGGGTTTCTGTCGCTGTTAGCACCCCGTTTCACTGGGTTTCTGTCGCTGTTAGCACCCTATCTCCCTGGGTTTCTGTGACTGCTAGAACCCCGCTTCCCTGGGTACCTGTCGCTGTTAGCACCCCGTTTCCCTGGGTTTCTGTCGCTGTTAGCACCCCGTTTCCCTGGGTTTCTGTGGCTGTTAGCACCCCGTTTCCCTGGGTTTCTGTGACTGTTAGCACCCTGTCTCCCTGGGTTTCTGTCGCTGTTAGCACCCCGTTTCCCTGGGTTTCTGTGGCTGTTAGCACCCTGTTTGCCTGGGTTTCTGTGGCTGTTAGCACCCTATCTCCCTGGGTTTCTGTGACTGCTAGCACCCCGTTTCCCTGGGTGCCTGTCGCTGTTAGCACCCCGTTTCCCTGGGTTTCTGTCGCTGTTAGCACCCCGTTTCCCTGGGTTTCTGTGGCTGTTAGCACCCCGTTTCCCTGGGTTTCTGTGACTGTTAGCACCCTGTCTCCCTGGGTTTCTGTGGCTGTTAGCACCCCGTTTCCCTGGGTTTCTGTCGCTGTTAGCACCCTGTTTGCCTGGGTTTCTGTGACTGTTAGCACCCCGTTTCCCTGTGTTTCTGTGGCTGTTAGCACCCCGTTTCCCTGGGTTTCTGTGGCCATTAGCACCCCGTTTCCCTGGGTTTCTGTGGCTGTTAGCACCCTGTTTCCCTGGGTTTCTGTGACTGTTAGCACCCCGTTTCCCTGGGTTTCTGTGGCTATGACTCATCTTTCATTCTCACTCCACGGTATAAATATTTCCCACGGCCTCTGACGGTTAGCGTTGACAAAGAGTCATTGGACTCAAAACGGTAACTCTTTTCTCTCCCTGCAGATGCTGCCAGACCTGCTAAGGTTTTCCAGCGTTTTCTCTCTCGTTTCAGATTCCAGCATCCGCAGTAATTTGCTTTTAAACAGTTTATTCCCCACAGCTACTCGGCTGCTGAACCACTCTCCCATGGACAGACATGTTCCCTGTAAGAACGCTATTGATGACGCACTATACTGCTTTGCTCATGTACTGCATGTTTGGTCCATGTTCCGAACTGGAACCAATCACTAGTTGTTAACGTACCATTTGACTCTGTCGATGATTCTTCTGCCTACTATGTGCGTACTGTGTACATTCCCTTGGCTGCACAAAACATGCTTTTCACTGTAGTCCGGTTCATGTGGCGATAAATATCAATCAAAGCTTCGATCATGCCTTATCAGAAAAGATGGGTTCCGTGGTGAGACCAGAATCTGACTCTGCGCTTCCCCGGTGGTAATTCCACCCCCACCAATACAGCCGCTATAGCAGGAGTTAAACAGGGAACACTCTGTTCAAACAAAGATGGGAATGTTGGTCATAAACTACATTTGGTGACGCAGCATTGATAAGGACATTGACGTTTTCTGCCAGGCACAGCAAACGTCTCCACCCAGGACGGACCGTTCGTTGACAAGGTTAATTTTGATTTCGCTGGTGCTTTCTTCGGCAGAATGTTCCTGCACCGAGTGACCGCCCAGTCCAAGTGGTGGGATGATTAGGGCATCGGGACAGTATCCTCAGCAGCCACCGTAGACACTCTACATTGAATGGCTGTGATCCAAGGACACCCTGGGCATTAGTGTCCTACAATGGCGCTGCATTCACCAAGGGATATTTTCAACGCTGTGTCAAACCAAATGACATCCACTACATCCAAACAGCTCCGTATCGCCCGGCCTTGGGCGGGTTAGCAGCGGTCAGCTCAGCCATTCAGTTCGCAGTGAAGAAGCAACCAAACAGACCATTGCGCATTAAATTGGTAAATGTCCTTCTCTCGGAGAACGCTCCACGTCACGCCCCCCTCCCCCCGCCCCTGCCCCCCGCTCTTCCCACTACTCGACTCACGCCCGCAGAGTTATTAATTGGTCGGCACGAGCAGACTCGATTAGCCCTCGTTTTCCCCAATCATGCAATAAGGCGAAAGGTGCATTGGGCTCCCAATACTGGCAGCGTGACTCGGCAAAGGGAGACATGTTATTTAAACTCGGTGACCTGGTCTGAGAAATAAACTGCTTCAGACCCACTGTGGTTACCCGGCAGAATTGTGGTCAAATCTGTCCCAGTCTTGTACATGATGGATTTGCAAGGCGGGCAAGTGAAGAAGTATGCTGACCCTGTTCGGTGCTGATCGGACACACGCCCACTGTCAGAACAGTTGGACCCATCAGGCATCACCACTGACCCTGTGGCGGAGCTGACCAGAAGTCATGGGGAGTTCGGTAGAGAACCCGCCGATGACCTCTGAGGGAGCTGGAAAGGGTGCGCCTCCGAAGCAGTGCTCGAATCCTTAAGGTAACCTCCTCCTGCTCACAACGACAATATCTCACTGGTGGAGGAGCAGAATGAGGGACTGAGGCGCTGCACCGTGTTTCAGAAGCTGCTGACAGATTAACTCTATCAAGGACAGTTCTGGACGTTCACACTGTCAGCTCTCAGCCTTTTCTCCTACATAGTTGGATGGAAATGTTGTCTCAATGTTACTGAGGGACGTTAGGGCGAGGAGTGCGACAGCGTTTTGAAGGGGTGATACCTTGTGGTCCACGTCATCAGGTTGGACCGATCCTGGATGAAAGCTCGAACTCCGGTGAATGGGGAAAGAGTGAGGAGGGGGAGGCGGCTGGGGGCAGGGGCCCGAGCTGAGCGGTTTCGGGTGTCGAGAGAAAATAGCTGTTCCACTTAACCCTGTCCTTGTTCTCAATAAATCAGTTACGTTATACAAAAGACTCCGAGTGCTCCCTCAAACCACTACACTTTAATCGTTACCATTCCTGAAACGAGGTTTTTAATGCCAGGTGCAGAGAAGGTCAATAAAATGATGACTTTAACGACCATTGATAACATTATACACACACTGGTGTGAGGCTCCAGGTCATGTTTAATGAGGTGACACATTTCAGTGATCACCTCCATGTTGAATCAGAGTCCGATCGCAGTCGGCTCCTGGGTTAGCTGTAGGTTGGCAAATCGTTCTTGTAAACCCTGAACAGACACCCTACTCATCTCCCCTTACAGGGCTTCCACTCTCTGCAGCACCTGCTCCACATGATGGCCAAGCTGTAGGTCCAGATACACTGTATCTACAATCCTCACAGCTCGTCCAGAGATGGATCACAGAACCCTTTGTTCTCCCTGAATGTATGCGGCAGCTCACAACACAACATCCAGAAACCCATCGGCAGAACTTCCACTAACTTTCCAATAAGAGAACTGGACAAGAAATACAAATTGATTAATGTTCACATTCATTGGAAATGGAGAAGGGGGTGAGATAAATTTGCGGTGAGACTGAATTTCAATCACAGAATGGGAGATATTGATATTCAGATGCTGCCAGACTGGGAACCAATGTAGATCAGAGAGCACCGGGATGATAGGTGACTGGCATTGGCTGAGAGTTAGGATATGGACAACAGAGTTGCGGATGATCTGTGCTCCATGAAGGTTTGTAACATAACTTGTGTGACTAGAATATCATGGGAATTATCAAGTCTGTTTAAACAATGACACATTATAGTTTATTCTGCATCTCAGGTGAGGCAGGGTGTCGATGGCATGTGGGCAGGATTGTAAGTGTTGAGCACACATTTGAATAAAGTATTACAGTGTCAAAGGGAGCGTGGATTGTGAATAACCTCTGTATCAACCAGAGCGCGGAGTAGAGACACTGGATACCGACTGAAATAAGTGACTGGGACTGAAGCATACGGATTGAATCTTTCCAAGATGTAAATTATGAGAGAAATGTTGCACTTTCAGTAGATTATACAGTGAATAACTGGACAATGAGACTTACCAGTTACACCAACAATAGCCAGGATAGGATAGTAACCCACTTGAATAATCATAAGTGCGCCGTTGAACCGCCATGGTATATAACCAGACGAAATATAGTAAAATACCTCGTATAAACTCCTGTCCATTTTTGTAATGTTCCGATCGATCGTACTCAGATTCTGATCCATTGTTGTTACATTCCGAGCGATTGTTCTGAGATTCTGATCCAATGTTAGAATGTTCCGATCGATTTCTTAGATTTTGATTCCTTCTCTGGGTCTCTGCTAGTGTTCGAGTTGATGCTCCCGCTCATAGTATGGGGTAACACATCGAAATTAATTCCTTATTAACAGAAGAGGATAATTCTCCAGCGACCCAATTATGATTCATGGAGACTGATATTAATTGCAGTCACTAAACAAACAGATTTTGTTAACCCCATTCAATCCAAAACTTTTAAAATCACAATGAAGTAAAAAAAAAAGGAGCATTTCTCCCGGCTAGGAGGCTGGGAACACACGAAGCAAGTGTGCAATACAAGGAAAGTAGAAATAAAATGAAGCATTGAGTCACGAGGGCTAAAGTCTTTGGCCAGCAGGAGTAAGGAAAATCCCAAGGCTTTTGATACATATATAAAGAGCAAGAGGGTAGCCAGAGAGAGGGTTGCCTCACGCAAGGACAGGGGTGGGAATTTGCGTGGAGTCAGAGGTATTACATGAGTTCTTTGTGTCAGTGTTCACCAAAGATAAGGACTTGATGGATGATGAGTCTGGGTAAGAGTGTGCAGATAGTGGCTGTTATGTCGAGGTCAAACAGGAGCAGGTATTGAGTTTTGAAAAGCATTCAGCTAGACACGTTCATGGGACCTGATGGGAAGTCGCCTGAGAGAGGCAATGCAGGGAATTGCGGGGCCTTGAGAGGAATGTTGATATCCTCACGGGCTACAGGGCAGGTCGTAGAGGATTGGAAAATGACCAATGTTGTTCCTTTGTTTCAGATGGGAAACAAGGATACACCAGGTAATTACCGGCTGGTGAGCCTTATGTCAGTGCTAGGGAAATTATCGGAGAGGATTCTTCGAGACAGAATTTACACAATTTGGAAATAAGTGGAACGCATTAGCGAGAAGCAACATGGGTTTGTGACGTGGAGTTCGTGTCTCACTAACTTGATCGTGTTTATCGAGGAAATGACGAACATGATTGATGAGGGTAGGGCATTAGATGGACTTCAGTAAGGTCTTTGACAAGGTCCCTCATAGCAGACTGGTATAGAGGATAAAGTCGCACGGGGTCAGAGGTGTGCTGGCAAGATTAATACAGAACTGGAAGAGCAGCACGGTGGCACAGTGGTTGGCGTTGCTGCCTCAAGGCGCCAATTTCCCAGGTTCGATCCCGGCTCTGGGTCATTGTCCGTGTGGAGTTTGCACATTCTCCCCGTGTTTGCATGGGTTTCGCCCCCACCACGCAAAGGCGTGCAGGATAGATGAATTGGCCACGCTAAATTGCCCAGTAATAGGAAAGAAATGAATTGGGTACTCTAAAAAAACAACGTTTAAATAAAAAAGAAAAGGCTCGGTCGCAGAAGACAGAGGGGAGCAGTGGAAACGTGCGTTTCGTAATGGAGCCCTGTGAATATTGGCGTTCGAACTGAATAAGTGCTGGGACCATTACTGTTTGTAGTATCTGGAAATGATTTGGAGGAAAATGCAACTGGTTTGATTAGTAAATTTGAGGATAACACAAGGTTTCGAGGAATTGCGGATAGTGATGAGGACGGTCAGAGGATACAACAGGATATAGAACGGTAGGAGACTTGGGCGTTGAGATGGCAGCTGGAGTTTATATACGGACAAATGTGAGGTAATTAATTTTGTAAAGTGCAATACAGGTGGAAAATATGCAGTAACTGGCAGAACCCTGAAGAGTATTAATAGGCAAAGGGATCTGGGTGTCCAGCTACATACGTCACTGAAGGTGGCAACGCAGCTGGGGAAGATCGTCAACAAGACATAATGCATGCTTGCCTTGATCGGCCGGGGCATTGAGTTTAGAAATTGGCAAATGAGTTACGTGGCACTTGGAATATACTGTTATATTCTGGTCGCCACGCTATCAGAAGGATGTGGAGACTTTGGACAGGGAGCAGACACGATTTACCACGATGCTGCCTTGTCTGTAGGTCATTAGCTATGAGGAGAGGTTGTAGAAACGTGGTTTGTTCTCATTGGATCGACGGAGATTGTGGGCGACCTGATAGAATTCTACAAGATTGTGGGGGGCATGGACAGAGTGGATAGTCAGAAGTTTTTTTTAACCAGAGTTGATGAAACAATTACTGGGGGCATAGGTTTAACGTGCAGGGGGAATGGTTTAAAGAAGATTTCGAGGCGAGCTTGTTACACAGAGGGTGGTTCGTACCTGGTACCCACTGCCGGGGGAGGGAGTGGAACGATATACGATAGCACCTTTTAAGGGACATCTTGACAAATACATGAATATGATGGGAATAGAAGGATATGGCCCCAAGAAGGGTAAGTGGCTTTTGTTCAGAAGGGCAGCACGACCGGTGCAGGACTGAAGGGCAGAAGGTATTGTTCCTGTGCTGTAATTGGCTTTGTTCTTTGAAGTAGAAGGTAAACACGGTCTGGTTTGTAAGTATGTGAGTAACTGAGGGATGAAAAGCTGCAAATAGCGGGAACACTGACCGCAATATTAAATCCTCCTTTGATAGGTGCGTCGTTTCAGGTGACTGGACGATTATCATTGTCAAGACGCCCCTTAAACGTCACTCTCATATTTGTTTCCACCACCTCTTTCGGCTGCGAGTGCCAGACACCATCATTTAGAAGGGGAGAAATAGAGATTGCCAGGCACCATCATTTACAAAGGGAGAAATAGAGAGACAACACGGTTTATGTTGGTTGAACTCGATGTGTTCTCACTGGAACGATCGAGGGAGGGGGCGAACTGATGGAAGTCCAGAAAATTGTGAGGGAAATGAACAGTGGGTAGTCGCTTTTTTCGAGGGTGGAAGAGTCAGTTACTCGGGGACATAGTTTTTAGGTGCGAGGGGTACAGTTTGGAGCAGATGTGCAAGGCAGGATTTTTACACAGTGGGTAATGGGAGCCTGGAACTCGCGACCAGAGGAGGCGGTGAACGCAGCTACGACATTTACTTTTTAGGGGCGTATCGACTCCTTCATGAATAGGATTGGAGCAGAGTGAAAGGTACTCTGGAAATGTAAAAGGATTTAGCTTAGACGGTGCCATGGTCGGCGGAGGCCTGGAGGGTTAAATGGCCTGTTCCTGAACAATACTTGTCTTTGTTCTTTGACAAGGCAGTCAGTATAATCTTAGCCGTGGGAAAATGTCTACAGGTCAGAATGGAGGACAGGAATATCGCTTCTCAGTGAAGCAATGGTGTTTATGAGTGACCAGAAGCTCGCCTATTGTTCAGGAAAATCGCATTTAATGCCCTTAATCTAGTTTCTTTTCACAGAAATTGAAGGGTTGATAAGGATACCGATCTTCATTCATGCACTTGTAGTATCTTGATAGACCAGTGGCCTCTCGATGGATTAATGTATAACTTGCATTTAAAGTAAGCAGTATGGAAAGCGAATAAGATAAAAAGCCTCCAAACTCCAGACTGGCGAGGAACCGCGCGCCGCCCTCAGGTTTCACAGGCTCAGGCCCATTGTCTAATTGAATCACATTATGCCCCATGATTCTTGCTTCTTTACGGGGAAGGCGACCATAGCCCTCCCCGATAGTCCCTGATTAACATTCTCAAAGAACAAATACACTACTTACAAAAATGTACAACACACATCTTTCAAAGCAGTCCCTTATGGCAGCGTCTTTCAATCTCAGAGTTACGACCTTGGTCAGTCGCGGCAATCCCGACCGCGGGTGAAGCGTCCACCGGCTTCCCGCGATGATCTTTTCTGAATTCCGGCCCCGACAGATCGTTCAATACAAACGATGGAGTTTTCCCGCCAGAAGCGGTGGCAGAGAACAAGTCACGAGCGCGGCACGTACACTGAAGTTACGCGCCATCTGCACCCCTGATTTGGCCGCAAGGTCGTGAAGGAGAGATTCCTCCATTTGCAACTAACTGTCAGCAATCCAGCAACAGGACTGTGTGAAGAATATAACATGTCTCATTGTGTAATAAGGAAGAGAGGGCCGGCGTCACAAATAGGCCAAGATCTCACAATTGAATCTTTTGGAGCGAGCTTTACAGGAGAGTCCAGGACAAAGCAGCCCTGTTGTGAGCTGTATCCAGGACTCCAGGACTTCTGAGTAATACCCAACAAAGAAAATAACGGAAATCGAGGACAAAGAAGACTAAAAATAATTCAATGATGTGTGTTGTCTTAATTTTGCCAATGAGAACCAGGATGTTAATACATATGTGTTGTATGGAGGGAGGTACTGTTAATACAAAGTTTAAAACCCTCAAAATCTCAAACATGGCGATTTCGAGGACAAACCTCTTTGGTTCAAAGGATGCAACGAGAATTTAAATCGTCAGCTAAAGTCCTCAGCAGAAATGTTACATCGAATGACAAACAAAGCAAATGAGGTTCTGAGGATGAAGCAGGTTCACCGGTTGCATTAAATATAAGAAATAACGGTGGGCCACGGAGGTCGGCAAGGGTGGGTCGCGAAAATCAGCTGGCCTGGATTGTGAAGGTCAACCAGCATTGCTCGTGAAGGCATGTTTCCCGAAGTTTAGCCACTTGGTGAAAGTGGGTCTCGAAAAAAAGTTTGAATAACACTATCTCACAGCGTCAACCTGTCAGGGGACTTATAGATCCTTTGAAAGCGACACAATTGCATCGGTATTCACCAAGGAGAGGGACATGACGGATGTTGAGTTTCGGGATGGATGTTTAAATACTCTAGGTCAAGTCGGCATAAGGAAGAGGGAATATTTGGGTATTCTAAAAGGCATTAAGGTGGACAAGTCCCAAGGTGCGGATGGGATCTATCCCAGGTTACTGAAGGAAGCGAGGGACGAAATAGCTGGGGCCTTAACAGATATCGCTGCAGCATCCTTGAGCACGGGAGAGGTCTCGGAGGACTGGAGAATTGCTAAGTTGTCCCTTTGTTTAAGAAGGGTAGCAGGAATAATCCAGGGAATTATAGACCTGTGGGCTTGACGGCAGTGGTAGGCAAACTGTTGGAGAAGATACTGAGGGATAGGATCTATTCACATTTGGAAGAAAATAGACTTATCAGTAATAGGCAGCATGATTTTGTGCCGGGAAGATCATGTCTTACAAACCTAACAGAATTCTTTGAGGAAGTGACAAAGTTAATTGATGAGGGAAGGGCTGTAGATGTCATATACATGGACTTTAGTAAGGCGTTTGATAAAGTTTCACATGGCAGGTTGATGGAAAAAGTGAAGTCGTATGGGGTTCAGGGTGTACTAGCTAGATGGATAAAGAACTGGCTGGGCAACAAGAGACAGAGAGTAGTGGTGGAAGGGAGTGTCTCAAAGTGGAGAAATGTGACTAGTGGTGTTCCACAGATATCGTACTCGGACCACTGTTGTTTGTGATATACATAAATGATCTGGACGAAGGTAGAGGTGGTCTGATTTGCCAGTGTGCAGGTGATACTAAGATTGGTGGAGTTGCAGATAGCGAGGGGGACTGTCAGAGAATACAGTAAAATATAGATAGATTGGAGAGTTGGGCAGAGAAATGGCAGATGGAGTTCAATCCAGGCAAATGCGAGGTGATGCATTTTGGAAGATCTAATTCAAGAACGGACTATACGGTCAATGGAAGAGTCCTGTGGAAAATTGATGTACAGAGATATCTGGGAGTTCAGGTCCATTGTACCCTGAAGGTGGCAACGCAGGTCGATAGATTGGTCAAGAAGGCATACAGCATGCTTGCCTTCATCGGACGGGGTATTGGGTACAAGAGTCGGCAGGTCATGTTACACTTCTTTAGGACTTTGGTTTGGAATACTGCGTGCATTTCTGGTCGCCACATTACCAGAAGGATGTGGATGCTTTCGAGAGGGTGCAGAGGAGGTTCACTAGGATGTTGCCTGGTATGGAGGGTGCTAGCTATGAAGAAATGTTGAGTAGGATTGTTTTCGTTCGAAAGACGGAGGTTGAGGGGGGGACCTGATTGAGGTCTACAAAATTATGAGAGGTATGGACAGGGTGGATCGCAACAAGCTTTTTCCAAGAGTGGGAGTGTCAATTACAAGGGGGTCACGATTTCAAGGTGAGAGGGAGAAAGTTTAAGGGAGATGTGCGTGGACAGTTTTTTACGCAGAGGGTGGTGGGTGCCTGGAACGCTTTGCCAGCGGAGATGGTAGAGGCGGGCACGATAGCATCATTTTAGATGCATCTAGACAGATACATGAACAGGCGGGGAACAGAGGGAAGTGGATCCTTGGAAAATAGGCGACATGTTTAGATAAAGGATCTGGATCGGCGCAGGCTGGGAGTGCCAAAGGGCCTATCCCTGTGCTGTAATTTTCTTTCTTCTTTGTTCTTTGTTCAATTTACTTTCGAGAGCATCAGCAGTGAAGCTGACTGGCATTTGGCCCTCAACGGGCTGATACTTAATTGGCGATGATGAAACTATTCTGGGATATTACCAGCACCCCAGAAACAATCCTGACTTGGTCCTTGGGGAAGTTTGCAGCAGTATTACTTTCATTCGCATCCATATTACTGTCAGGTCTTGTCAGTAATACCTGTGAAAACAGACCCTTTTTCTGAGACAAGACCTCAGATGGCCCACGGCTGGAGAACGTCTGCACAATTTACCCACCATTGCTGGTGAAGTTGTAGACATCATTTATTGTATTTCCAGTCACTTGGACTGTGCATTTCGAATAAACAAGAACATGGTGCCATAAATGGGCCACCAATGTCGACGTGCATTCGCACCCAGTGGCAGCCTGGCGACGCCCAAGGGTGTGTTAGGGGCGCAGACAGCAAGTGTTGCGAGATTTATCGCCGGTCGCACTGCTTGAGCAGATTCTTCAGGTTGATGTCCATCCTGGGTCATCACGCGTAGCTGCGTACCAGCATCATCAAATTTGTCATGCCAGAATTGGCGGAGTGTTGCTCCTGTAACAATAGTTTATTTGCGGGAGTGGGAATGACCACCCAAGCTCCCCACAATAACACGGTGAGTTCACAACTTAACTCATCTGCTCTTAACTGGAAGGGTCGCAGTAATTCAAATATATTATCACACTGCCAGCCATGAAGGACCATGTCCTTGACTCGAGATAACAATGGGTCCCTTTGTGTCCATTGTTTGACCAGCGTCATTGACACCTGTGGGACCGTTGCAGGCTATGGCACACTTGGCGAGTATGCGGTCATTCAGGACTCGAAACGTTAGTTCTTTTCTCTCCATACTGACTGACCTGCTGAGATTTTCCAGCATTTTCACGTTTGGTTTCAGATTCCAGACTCTGCAGTAATTTGCTTTTATCCAGCCTATCAGGCCCTGGAGTCCCAACAGAAGTGACAACCAATTAATCCTGTAAAGTTTCGGAGCTATTTGGCCCTTGACTGCTCAAAGGACTTACAGGCACCAGCTTTATAATTAAAACACATCAGATGTGTATTTATAATATAAATAGAGACGTTATGTATTGATTATACTGGAATAAAAGTCTGCGAATCTACTACCATCTCCTTTCAGCGTTCCACCCTATATGGAAACATACACGACATGCACAGGTAGAGAGAGTCGGAGTGGGGAAATAAAAGTGGATTAATGTGAAATGGATGATTGGCGTCCTTGCTACGATTGTTTATGTTGCTTTTTTCAACTCACTGCCCTTCCAAGGTTATTTTTTTAAAATGGCCCTACCTTCAGCTGTTCCTGAACTGAAAACTCTTGTCATTCAATCTGAGCGTAGAGAGAGAAAGATCTTTAATTTCAACTCTGAGAAATTACAGGCGACAGACAGAGCTAAGCGATTCTGCATTGAACGCATCAGATCTAAGATCTGTAGTTCTGCAACATTCAGCCGTGAATGGTGGTGGTCAATACAACAACTCACTGGAGGAGGAGGTTCTACAAATATTCTCATCCTCAATTATGATGGGGCCCAGCAATTTTGTGCAAAAGATAAACTGAGTAATTCGTAAAAATCTTCAGACGGATGTGCCGAGAGAATGATCTATCTCGATCTCCTCCAGAGGTCCCCAGCGCCGCAGATGACAGTCTTCAGCCAATACGACTCACTCCACGTGATACCAAGAAAATGCTGAAGGCACTGGATACTACAAATGCGATGGGTACTGACTACATCCCCTTAATAGTACTGAAAACTTAGAACGTAGATCATAGAACAGTGCAGCACATTACAGGCCCTTCAGCCCACGATGTTGTGCCGACCAGTTGTCCTAAACTAAGATCAACCTAACGTACACCCCTTCAATTTACTGATGTCCATGTGCCTGTCTAAGAGTCGCTTAAATGTCCCTAATCACTCTGACTCCACCACCTCTGCGGCAGTGTATTCCACACACCTGTACACGTCTGACGAAAGAACATACCACTGACATCTCCCCTGTACCTTCCTCTAATTACCGTAAAATTATGTCCCCTCCTGACAGCCATTTCCACCCTGGGGGAAAGTCTCTGGCTATCCACTCTCTCCATGCCTCTCATCACTTTGTACACCTCTATCAATTCACCGCTCTGCCTTCTTCGCTGCAGTGAAAAAAGCCCTAGCTCCCTCAACCTTTCTTCATATGACATGGTCCCTCGTCCAGGCAGCATCCTGGTAAATCTCCTCTGTACCCTCTCCAAAGCATCCACATCCTTCCAATAATGAGGCTGCCAGAACTGGACACAATATTCCAAGTTGGTCTAACTAGAGTTTTATAAAGCTGCAGCAAAACCTCGAAGCTCTTAAACTCAATCCCCCTGTTAATGAAAGTCAACACACCATATACCTTCTTAACAACCCTATCAACCTGGGTGGCAACGTTGAGGGATCTATGTCCGTGAACCCCAAGATCCCTCTGTTCATCCACGCTTCCAAGAATCCTGCATGTAACCCTGTATTCAGCATTCAAATTCGACCTTCCAAACTAAATGACTTCACATTTAGCAAGGTTGAACTCCATCTGCCACCTTTTAGCGCAGCTCTGCATTATGCCAACAACCTTCAACAGCATCTACAACTCCCCCAACATTTGTGTCATCGGCAAACTTACTAACCCACTCTTCCACTTCATCAGCCAAGTAATTTAAAAGAGCCGAGCTGAGGCCCCAGAACAGATCCTTGCGGTGAACCACTGGTCACCGACCTCCAGGCGGAATCCTTTCCATCCACTACCACTCGCTGACTTTTTGCGGCCAGCAAATTCTGTATCCAGACAGCCAAATTTTCCTGTATCCCACGCTACCTAACTTTCTGAATGAGCCTACCATGGGAACCTTATCAAATGCCTTACTGAAATCCATGTACACCACATCCACTGCCTCACCTTCATCAATGTGTCTCGTTTCATCCTGAAAGAATTCAATGAGGCTTGTGAGGCATGACCTGCCCCCCACAAAGCCATGCTGACTATCTTTAATCAAACTATGTTTTTCGAAATAATCATAAATCCTATCTGTCAGAATCCTTTCCAAAAAAACTGCTCAGCAAAGACGAAAGACTGATGGGTCTGTAATTCCCAGGGATTTCCCTATTCCCTTTTCTTGAATAGGGGAACATCATTCGTCTCCCTCCGATAATCCGTTATTAGTGCAGTGGAGAGTGAGCACGCAAAGATAATCGCCAACGGCGCAGCAATCTCCACTGACGCTCCCTGTAGTAACCTTGGGTGTGTCCCGTCAGAGCCAGGGGACTTATCTATCCTGATGCTTTTCAACATTTCCAGCACTTCCTCCTTCTTAATATGAAACTCTTCGAGTCTATTAACCTGGCTCACTGTTATCATGGGCAACAAGGTCACTCTCTCTAGTGATATCTGAAGCAAAATATTCATTTAGGCCCTCCCCATCTTTTCAGACTCTCGGCACAAGTTCCCTCCACTATCCCTGATCGGCCCTCCTCTCACTCTGACCATCCTCGTATTTCTCATATAAGTGTAGAACGCTTTGGGGTTTTCCCTAATCCTTTCCGCCAGGGCTTTCTCATGCACCCTTCTAGCTCTCCTCAGTCCATTTATGGGTTCATTCCTGACTACCTGGTAACCCTCTGGAGCCGAGTCAGATCCTTGCTTCCTCAACCTTACGTAAGCTTCCTTCTTCCTCGACTAGAAACTCCACTTCACTTGTCATCCAAGGCTCCTTCACCGTACCTTTCCGTCCACGTCTCAGTGGGACAAAACTATCCAGCACTCGCAGCAAGTGCTCCTTAAACAATCCCCACATTACTGTTGTGCATTTCTCCAAGAACAGTTGTTCCCACTTATGCCCCTCAGCTCCTGTCTAATAGCAGTATAATTTCCCCTCCCCCAATAAAATACCTTCCCATACTGTGTGTTCCTATCCCTCTCCATGACTATGGTCAAGGTCAAGGAGCTGTGGTCACTGTCACCGAAATGCTCTCCCACCGAGTCATCTGACACCTGACCATGGTTCATTGCCGAGCAACAAGACCAATATTATCTCCCCCCTAGTGGGCCTATATACATATTGAGTCAGGAATCCTTCCTGTACACACCTGATAAAATCTGCTCCATCCAAACCATTTGCACTAAGGAGGTTCCAGTCAATATTAGGGAAGTTCAAGTCACTCATGTGAACAACTCTGTTACTTCTGCACTTTTCCAAGACCTGCCGCCAAATCGGTTTCTCTATCTCTCTGCTGCTATTGGGATGTCTATAGAAAGCTCCCAATAAAGTGACTGCTCCTTTCTTGTTTTTGACTTCCACCCATACTGACTCAGGAGACAACCCCTCCTGAACTACATCCTTTTCTGCAGCTATGGTGCCCTCCCTCATGAACAGTATCACTCCCCCTCCTCTTTTATCGTCCTCCATATTCTTCTGAAAACATTTGAACTCCGGAACATCTAACAACCATTCCTGCCCCTGTGAAATCCATGTCTCCGTAATGGCCACAACATCGTAGTTCCAAGTACCGATCCACGCTCTAAATTCATCTCCCTTATTCCTGACACTCCTTGCATTGAAACAGACACACTTTAACCCATTCCACTGAGTATAACTTTGCTCTATGAACTGTCTATCCTTCCTCACAGACTTGCTGCATACTATTTCTGCCTGTTCAACAGCTACCCTATCTCTGATCCATAGCTCTGGTTCCCAACCCCCTGCCGAACTAGTTAAACCCCTCCCGAAGAGCTCTCGCAAACCCCCAACCCTGGATATTGGTGCTCCTCCAGTTTAGGTGCAATCCGTCCTTCATGTACAGGTCTCACCTGCCCCAGAAGATATCACAATGATCCACATATCTGAAGCCATCCCTCCTGCACCAGTCCTGTAGCCACGTGTTCAGCTGCGCTCGCTCTCTGTTCCTTGCCTCACTTGCACGTGGCACCGGTAGCATTGCTGAGATCACGTGTCTGCTTGTCCTGCTCTTTAGCTTCCAACCTAACTCCCTACAATCACTTTTTAGATCCTCCACCCTTTTCTTAGCTATGCCATTGGTGCCGCTTGTGCTCTATAACTCGATGCACGCCGAGCCAGCTGTCCGAGTAGAGCTGCAACATAGGCGTCTACCCGGCAATGTGTAAAATTGCCCAGGTGTGTCCTTTACGCAAGAAATAGGACTGATCTAATCCAACCAGTCAGTCTACTCTCCATCATCAGTAACGTGATGGAAGCAGTCATCAACAATGCAATCTATTGGCACTTATTCACGGACCCTCAGTTTGAGTTTCACCAGGTTTACTCAGCTCCTGAGCTCATTACAGCCTTGGTTCAAAAATGGACCAAAACGTTGAATGCCAGAGCTGAGGTGAGAATTACTGCCCTTGTCAACACGGCAGCTTTTGACCGAATATGGCATCAAGAAGCCCACGCTAACCTGGAGTCAATGGGAATCGGGGGGGGGGGGGGGGGGTTGGGGGGGGGGGGGTGCGGGGGCGGGGGGGGGGGAGGGTGGGGCGGACTGGTTGCTGGCTTCTGCTGCATCGAATCCACTGAAGCTGACCGCCAGAATATTCCTGTGAGAACATGGAAATTGATCCTTTAACCGGTTTGCAGATGGCAGAGGTTCAAGTGATGGACGGCTTCAATCTCAACACCTCAACTCAATATTTACACATCAGCACATGAGGTGGAGTTTGGATGATCCTGCATCATTCCATTCAAAATGTCGTGTTAAACTGGGACAAAGCAGTCAGAACCTTTAGAGAGGTTTCCAGAGTATATTTGGTTCATAATCACGGAAGCACAGGAAAATAATGTGCAGAATAGACACTTCGGCCCATCGAGCCTGCTCTGCGGCATGAAAGGGACCTGATCGGCAAATGCTAATTCCATTTGCCATCAATTCAACCAATGTTGAGACGTGCCATGTGTTATCGAGGTATTTTTGAAGGATCTGAGGGAACCCGCCTCTAGCGCCCTCCCAGGCCGTGCATTCCAGACCGTCACCACACTCTGATTAATGTATTTTCCCCACAAATCGCCCTGAAACCTCCGCATCTCACCTTGAAATTGTGTCCCCCTCATAACTGACACTACAGCTAAAGGATCAGCTGTTCCCTATCTACTCTGCTCATGCCCCTCATAATGCTTTACACCTCAATCAGGTCGCCCCTCAGTCTTCCCTGTTCCAGTCAAGGCAACCCAAGCCTATCCAACCTCGCTTATAACTTAAATATTCCATCCCAGGCAACATCCCGGTAAAACGCCTCTACACCCACGCCAGTGCCGTCATATCCTTCATATAATATGGCGACCGGAATTACAAACAGTACTCCAGCTGTGATCACCAATGTCTTGTATCTCCACCACGAATTTCTTGCTGGCCTAATTTGTTGCCAAGGAAAGTCCTGAAATCAAAGCCAAAACCAGACACTGTTGCAAATTATCGGACTTCAGAAGATAACTAAATCTCTCTCCGCCGCCAAGGGGATACCTGAGCACCTGAGTTCCTCGTTAACAGCCCCGCTTGTTAAGTGGGAGACCCTGGTTCAATTCCCCAACGGGAACTCTGAAGTTGCCCAGGACCTCCACTGGCTGGTTTTCTCACACTGGCACATGGCCTGTCGATTCCACCTGGTGCACATCGCACAAAAGATGAACTCAGCAGGGCGGACCTGAACATTACTTCAAATCAACTATCACCAAAACCTTTGTGCAGTGACTGGGCTATTGATCATCGGACGGGGCACCTCATTTTGTATTCACACAACTCCCCGCGGAAAGTCAAAATCCTGTGCTGCACTCAACATGCAGCGTTTGCCGCAAACAACATTCAGTAGCATAAACACCGCCACAACTTTCCAGATTTTTGAAA
Organism: Scyliorhinus torazame; assembly: GCF_047496885.1. Lineage (NCBI taxonomy): Eukaryota > Metazoa > Chordata > Chondrichthyes > Carcharhiniformes > Scyliorhinidae > Scyliorhinus > Scyliorhinus torazame. The sequence continues at coordinate 13,480,729 of NC_092729.1, forward strand.
CGGTCAGGTCTGCCAATGAATTAAATTATCGATAACATCAACCAGGATCGAGCAGTGACGCACGGTTACTTATTCGGTGCAGAATCACACTTCCAGGTGACCTGCAAACTGTGGCATTTAGCAAATATTAATCAAACTACGATGAATACCCAATAAACAGTGGACGGAAATCACAGTGGGCCCGAAATGTCCTGCACCATTCGCAACTTGAGTCGCTAGTGCGCCGCACATCCACGGCGTGACAACACAGGGAGTGCAGGCATGCGCGCTGGAAGTACGCGGCCTTTCACCTCCCGGCCGTGTCTGTTGCCAGCGCTGCGCTGGTGCTGTTGCTGCTGACGGAAAATGCAGTAACGACGTTAACTTGGGCCAATGATCACTCGCTAACCGGCGTGCTTGTCCATCAGAGACACTCCGTGTTACTGGTCACGGGTCACGAGGGCCCTTGCGTAGCCGATGACCCTGATCCTGCAGCTGCACCTTCAGTCACTCACTTGACAATGCTTTCGAAAAGGTGAGATCGATCCCTGGGCGCTACGTCGCGGATTTTCCTTTCTGAGTCTCCTGAACAATATTGTTTACAGAAAACAAGCAAAACGTTATGTTCCACAAATGACCAGGGAGTCGATACCGCGCCTCAGTTCGTTCAAGTAAACAGGGGAACCAGATTTCAAATATTGGGGAAGATCACGTCCACGAGCAGCACGGTAGCCTTGTGGATAGCACAATTGCTTCACAGCTCCAGGGTCCCAGGTTCGATTCTGGCTTGGGAAACTGTCTGTGCGGAGTCTGCACATCCTCCCCGTGTGTGCGTGTGTTTCCTCCGGGTGCTCCGGTTTCCTCCCACAGTCCAAAGATGTGCGGGTTAGGTGGATTGGCCATGATAAATTGCGCTTCGTGTCCAAAATTGCCCTTAGTGTTGGGTGGGGTTAGTGGGTTATGGGGATAGGTTGGCGGTGTTGACCTTGGGTATGGTGCTCTTTCCAAGAGCCGGTGCAGACTCGATGGGCCGAATGGCCTCCTTCTGCCCTGTAAATTCTATGATAAACCTCTATGATCTCAGTGGTGTCTCGCTTCGTTTGATCAATGCAAGTGTTTAAATTGTAATCATCCGGAAAGGATGCGAGTTCCTGCAGAAGTGATCGTAGCCTTCGGAGCGACTTTACCTGATCGATCAGCAGGAAGCTCAGTGAACAAGGATTAGCAGTTTTACCTGTCAGTGCCAAATCTTTTTGGTGACAAATTGGAGCATGACGCCGGTGGGCCAGAACTTCCATGTATTAGTATCTGCCACCTATTCGCCTTTCCACACTCAAAACGCATTCTAGTTGGAAAGATACTCATTCGATTAAACATCAGCCTCCCCGATACACAAAGTTAGACAGATATTTTCAGTTTGTTCTCATCTCTCACAGTTTCCTGTTATTTTTGTACAGTGTGTGTACCTGCCCCGCAGATTTGATATTTTTGTGATGTGAAGTGAGAAGCCTACAAATAAATGTAGTTATGTTGAATCACGATTCACCATTAATAAATATAAACGTTATTTGTATAATGATTTTTGAGCATAAATAAAACCCTTTGATTTGAACAAATATACAAATCTCGTTATTCCCCCCACCCCCCGCCCCCCTGAATTGATCAGCCATGCATCTATAACTCTGGTAGTATCATCACAGGGAATAGCTCCACATTAATCCGGCTCCCCTATCTGAAGGACATTTCCAGGACGGGGTACCAGGAAAGTGCGATTGCAAGAGTCGTTTATGTAATCGGTGAGATTTACTAACCTCTGAGCCGATATCAGCCCAAAATATTATGGCGCTAAAATCCAGGCTGCCTTTTCTCTGACGCAGATACTATGCTTCCGTCATTTCTAATCTGTTTTGTCCATTCCATCTCCCAGTGAACGTAGCAGCAACCGTGATGCTGTCCCGTGGGAACTGTGGCCTCCCCAACTGATCCACTCGTTACCTGTTGGTCTTGGCAACTGCGGACCACTGGGCTTTATTACTGAGGTCATTCTCAGGCAGAACCCTTGTCATTTCCCAACACATGTTCCGTGGATTACCCGCACCTGCAGTGTTCATTCTGTTCATCTCCGTGCAGCGATAGTCTCTTCTGTCCAGTTTCCGTCGTTTTCACATTTGATCGGATTTTCGCCATTTGTTTTCAGAAGCTGAGATCTAAACATTTCACTTAGAAAATTGCGGCCGCTATGCTAACAATAATCGAAACGTTATTCTGTTTAAAGCCATTCACACTGTATCAGATTTTAGAGAGAAGGGCTGCTGATTATGTACCATGTGACTGTGATAATAAATATTATCGTGGCTGGGTTGGATTTAGACATTTTACAATTGTTTTAACCCCATTGACAGCATTCGGTTTAATTCTGTTGCTCAACACTCTGACTGTGCGACATACTTTAATGGCCAGCTGAATCGGTAAGGGACCACAAGTCAGAGCAAATGAGAGAATCATAGAGATCCAGAGGTGGAAAGTGAATGTAGTCTATTTTGCACGTTACCATTTCCAGGGGCTTCATAAGTCTGTGGTTTGTGTATATATGTCTTTGATGTCACAAGTTACTCAGAGGAAGATATATTTATTTATTTTAAATAGTCGATTTTATGCTGTGGAACTGAAGTTCCTGGACAAGCACATTCATTTACTTCAATATATAAAACGTAAGAGAGAGGCAAAAATACACATTGGGCCACTGGAAATTAGGCTGGAGAAGTAATAATACGAACCAAAGAAATAGCAGAGGAACTGAATAGTTACTTTACATCAGTCTTCCAAGTGGAATACATCAGTCGGTTTCCTGAGCTCCAGGAGACTCAGGGAACAGAGGTGAGTGTGCTGGCCATCACTAAGGTTGGGAGTCTGGCAAACCTGAAAAGTCTGAAGATGGATAAATCCCCTGGACCGAATGGACTACACACCGCAATTCTAATGGAGATAGCTGAGCAAATTGAGGAGGCATTGGTCGGTATCGTTCAGTAATCACTGGGAGCAAAGCTTGTCCCGAACGATAGTGACATTTAAGGGGCATCTTGACAAATACATGAATAGGATGGGAATAGAGGGATACGGACCCAGGAAGTGTAGAAGATTGTAGTTTAGTCGGGCAGCATGGTCGGCACGGGCTTGGAGGGCCGAAGGGCCTGTTCCTGTGCTGTACATTTCTTTGTTCTTTGTTCTTTGACTGGAAAGTAGCTAATGTAACACCGATGTTTAAGAAGGGAGGAAGGCAGGAGACGGTACAGTATAGGTCGGTTAGCCTGACGTTGGTCATTGGTAAGATTTTAGAATTCTTTATTAAAGATGATATCGTGGACTACTGGGAAGTGTATGATAAAATAGGACTGAGTAAGCACGGCGTCCTCAAGGGGAGCTCATGTCTGACAATTATTTTGAGGGGGATTATTAAATCTTGCAGGATACTGAGAGGCCTGGATCGAGCAGACGAGGACAGTATGTTTCCAATGGTGGAAAAAAAGTATAACAAAAGGGTACAATCTCAGACTAAAGGGATGACCCTTTAAAAGATGGATGAGGGGATTATCTTCAGCCAGAGGGTGCTGAATCTGTGGAACTTCGCCGTAGAACGCTGTGCAGGCCAAACCGCTGACTGGCTTTAATACAGAGATAAATATGTTGCTGATTAATATAGGGAATAGACGTTATCCAGAGCAGGCATGAGAAGGTAGCACAAGTGTATACCACTGTGGATTCACAGCGGCAGGGTCTGAGGTTCGATTCCCCGCTGGGTCACTGTCTGTGCAGACTCCGCACGTTCTCCCAGTGTGTGCGTGGGTTTCCTCCGGGTGCTCCGGGTTCCTCCCACAGTCCAAAGACGTGCAGCTTAGGTGGATTGGCCATGATAAATTGCCCTTAGTGACCAAGAAAGTTTAGGAGGGGTTATTGGGTTACGGAGATAGGGTGGAAGTGAGGGCTTAAGTGGGTCGGTGTGGACTCGATGGGCCGAATGGCCTCCTTCTGCACTGTATGTTCTATGTTCCAATGGAGATCACAAGCATGTCAGCCTTGATTGAATGATGGAGCACGCTCGATAGGCTGAATGGCATAATTCTGTTCCTATGTCTTATGATCTTATAGTCATGACATGCCACGCACATGCATGTCGGAAAGCAAAGGAGGCGAAGGCCCTCTTAGGGCATGGTGCCCGTAGAGAGAGATCTTGAAGAGTCGAGACAGAAATGATCGGGATAAATAATTTCCACCCGTGATGGCATCGAAAGTAGACTTCATGATTTAAACACTTCGCCCAGACAATATGAGAGTTTAAGTTACCTCGTTGTTACGTTCTGGAATCTCAGCTTTGACGAAGTGTCATCTGGACTCGAAACGTCAGCTCTTTTCTCTCCCTACAGATGCTGCCAGACCTGCTGAGATTTTACAGCATTTCTTTTTGTTTTCAGATTCCAGCATCTGCAGTAATTTGCTTTTATAAAAGGGAAACGGGATCGTTATCTGGAAACGAAGAATATACTGTGTTACAGTAGGAAGACAGGATTGGGTGAATTGCTCATTCGCAGAGCTAGGAGAGACTATGGCCCGAATGGTCTGCGTTTGCTCTCTCACAATTTTGTGATTCTGTTGTGGAATGAAGATACAAAGAGCGGAAATATGAAGGTCCATAGACATTTATTCCTGGCTGGCACTGTACAACCAGCAAGAAAAAATATCTCCATCTTCAGTATCAGTTTCCTTTATTTTCCTGACAATTTTGATCAAATTGTCCCTGAAACGCCATCATTCACGATAGACAAAGCCTCGTTTGCGAATCCATAGTTAAGTCTGAGAAAATATCAGCCATGATTGAGTGGCGGAGCAAACTCCATGGGCCGAGTGGCTTAATACTGCTCCTATGACTTATGGCCTTATGGTCTGTATCGCATTTAATGTATGACCAAAATATTAAACAGGAGCCAACGCTCTCATTAATGTTTCAGTGCTCCGCTCAGATGAAATGGCCACTGTGAAGAAACTTGAAATGCCAGATTGATGTTTGTGGATTTAATTTGCAGATTCCCAGAGAGAGAGAGATATCAACAGATAACACATGCATAGAGCGCGAAAAAAGAGTCATATTGAGAATTTGTAGAAACTGTTTCCCTGTTCCTTCCGCCTTTTTAATTTCGTGCCATTTCCATTGTATTTTCTCTTTTCAACTTATTGTGTAGAACGTAACCCTTCTCATTTCTCAGAATCGAATTTAATTGTTTGTCTGTTTCATTGAAATCACCTCTCCAACTCTCCACAAACCACATAATTGCCTTTCAGAAAGTGTTGAGGTCCAGTTAGGGACAATGAGAAGGAAGTAATGATTCGCAGAACTCTTTTGTGTTATCTATTGATCTCTTTCTCTCCCTGGGAATCTGCAAATGAAATCCAAAAACATTAGTCAGCCATTTCAACTTGCTTCACAGTGGCCATTTTATTTGAGCGGAACACTGAGTCATTAATGAGAGCGTTGGCTCCTCTTTAAGGTATTCTTCATACATTAAATGGTTAGCGGCAAAAGTACTCCTTCAATTTGTTAAGTTAAAGGAATAACTTCTCCCAATCGACTGCTAGCAAAGGTACAGCACAGAGCTAGAAACAGAATGAAAGTCCGACTACAGCGTTCTCATTAAAGGGGCGGCATGGTGGCACCATGGTTAGCACTGCGGCCTCACTGTGCTAGGGACACGGGTTCAATTCAATCTAAAGACACTTCTGTGTGGAGTTTGCACTTTCTCACCGTTTCCTAGACGTGCTCTGCATTCCTCCTCAGTGAAAAGGAAATAATTTCGAGCACAGTTAATGTATGCTGTGGGCCAGGGTTTAGAAAACTCCAAAGTATATCATGGGATTCACCTGAACCAAGACTTTTAATAGATTTTGGTAATGGGGAGCACAAGGGTCCACTCGCCAGGTGTTATGCAACAGAGAACTTTTTAATACAAAAAAAATTCTTATTCTATGAATCCAGTCACATCACGGCAGCTATTTGATAAACACCCATTTCTTAAAGGTACATCCACATGCCAAGTAATAGAACAATATAATGTTTTAGATAATATAAAGGGTCAAGATGTTGTTCCAAGTTTCCCCGGCCACACTCCGCACATTTAGATTCTGGAGGAAAATTAGCCACATCAACAGGCAGTTGATTTATTTTACATTTTCAAAGAAAACACGTCTATAATTAATCTGTGTAGGTTTAAGTTTGTATTAATGGGGTCGCAACAAGGCTAGTTAATGCGGAAGTGTTAAAATTATTCTGAAGGAAATTGATACGAATGTGAAAATGCATTTGTTTATTCTTCATATCCTGTGGACGTCGCTAGGTGGGCAACCCTTAATTGACCATTCTTAAACGCCATTGAGGGGGCAGTTAAGAGTCAACCACATTGCTGTTGGTCTGGAGTCACATGTAGACCAGAGCAGATAAGGTCGGCAGATTTACTTCCCTAGAGCAGTGATTTTCAAAGTGGGGGTCGCGACCCGCGGTTGCTGTCTCAGTGTTTGTGTGGGTTATTTTCTGCACATTAGGTTCTGTTTGATTAATATTCTCTGATTTATACGCCAAACTGGCTGGAGGCTTAACTTACCCCATTCTAAGTAAGAGTCATTCCTAGCAAAAATTAGATTGAGGCACAATTCCAGGGAACCTCTTACCATCAACACCAACACGGGCGCGATTCACCGGACTTCAAACAGAGTCTGTGAACGGCGCATTTGGCGGAATCTTTCTCTGTAGCTGCAGTGCTGAGAAACACCCAGTTACTGAATGACATGTTCTCTCTGTTTGTGCACTGGGAGATTCTGTCCTCTGAGACCGCACTTAGAGCGATTTCCTGAAGGGTCCTCACAGATCAAGGTACCAGTTTTGTTAGCTTCCCCATCCGGATTCCTCCCACCGTTAAAACATGTGCCTTTTAGGTGGATTGACCATTCGTCCAAAAGTTTAGGTGAGGTTATTGAGTTATGGGTAGAGGGTGAAGACGTGAGCTTAAGCAGGATGCTCTTTCTAAGGGGCGGTGCAGACCCGATTGCATTGTAAATTATATGATTTCGATCAGATGCAGTGGCGGATTGAGGCCAAACAGTGTACTGCGAGAGGCCTGGAGAAGGATGATAGCACTTAAAGCGTGGTGGAAAGCTTCATCAAGACCCAAAAGGCCTGAAGGAACAGGTCGCCGATCAGGAGAACAGGTCGGGGTGCCAGAACCTAAGAAACGTGGGGCTACTGGAAAGAATGAAGAAAAGGAATCCAATGGAATTTACAGCCGTGATGCCCGGAAAACAGGTCGGCAAGTTGTGTTTCGCCAAGTTGCGGACTGCGCCCACTGGTCGCTTCGGCAGCGACCCAGATTTTCATCTGCAACACCACAAGTTCTAAGCCTGATGCAACTGAAGATAGTGCGCAGAGCACACCTCACCGAGACACGTATGAGTGGAGGACGTGCAAGAGGTACGGGGGGGATCGGCAAACCACACTCACAAGTTGTGGTCCGACCCCTGTCTCACGGACCTCTGGACGGCCTTCTTTGAGGCTATGTCCCAAGCGCATGGGATTGGGGGAAATGAATTGAGCTGGACAGAAAACTGGTTGGCAGAGAGGAACAAAGAGTCGGGATTAATGGGTCCTTTTCAAATTGGCAGGCAGTGACCAGTGGTGTACCACAGGTGTCGGTCCTGGGACCACAGCTATTCACAATATATATTAATGATTTGGATATGGGAACAAAATGTAACATCTCAAAGTTTGCAGATGATACCAAATTATGTGGTAGGGTGAATTGTGACGAGGATGCAGGGATCCTACAGCAAGATCTAGACAGGTTGGGCAAGTGGGCAAGCCAATGACAGATGCCGTATCTTTTGGATAAGTGTGAGGTTACTTATTTTGGATGCAAAAACAGGAAGGCAGATTGAAGCCTGAATTGTTGTAAATTGGGAAAGGGGAGTGTGCAGCGGGACCTGGGTGTCCTTGTGCACCATTCGCTGAAGGTAAGCATGCAGGTGCAGCAGGCGGTAAAGACGGCTAATGTTATGATGGCCTTCATTGCGAGAGGTTTCGGGAAGAGAAGCAATTGTACAATACCTTGGTGAGGTCACACTTGGGGCATTGTGTGCAGTTTTCTCTCCCTCTCTGAGGAAGGATGTTCTTGCTCTCGAGGGAGTGCAGCGAAGGTTTATCAGACGGATTCCAGGGAGACGGGACTGTGATGAGGAGAGATTGACGAAGTTGAGATTGTTCTCGCTGGTGTTCAGAAGAATTACGGGGGATCTCAGAGAGACTTATAAAATTCTAACAGGACTAACAGGTAGATGCAGGGAAGATGTTGCCAATGATGGGTGTGTCCAGAACCAGGGTTCACAGCCTGAGGATTCAGGGAAAATCATTTCGGACAGAGATAAGGAGATACTTCTTCACACAAAGAGTGGTGAGCCTGTGGAATTCATTGCCACAGGAAGTAGTTGATGCTAAAACGTTGAATGTATTCAAGAGGCGGCTGGATAGAGCACTAGGGGAGAATGGGATCAAAGGCTACGGGGAGAAAGCAGGATTAGGCTATTGAGTTGGATGTTCAGCCATGATCGTGAAATGTATGCATCTCTGTCCAGGGTGGTGAGAGTCCCGAAGTAGCCGTGCACACCTCTGATTGTCTTCGGGGTTTCAGAGTATCCACAGCTCTGGACAGGACACCGCGGTACCCTGAATGCCTCTCAGATGTGGCCGATTGCCTAAGGGTGGTAAAAATAACATTTCAAATAAGGGAGTATGTCCTCGGATAAATTCCACTTCAAATGGATAAAAATCCCAAGCCTCTTCACAGTCCTGTTTGCAACGATGCTGGGTGTGGAGGAGCTAACTAGGATAGGGAGGTGGGGAGGAGTAGGGGCGGGTGTTTAAGGTTGCTGAAGGGGAGGGTAGGGGGTGCGTGAAGGATGCCGAAAGGGAGGGAAGTTCGCGAGGGGCAGAGAAATAATGGGGAAGAAGGCTACCCACTGGAGGGACCACAGTGCTTGCACACTGGGAGAAATCGGACCGACAGGCACCCACCTTCCCTCGAAAGCTCAAACTCAAGGGAGAAGCAGGACATTCCCCTCCCCACCATCCCTCAGCGTACCAGAGTCTCCAGGTGAGCGAAGGGAAGGATCACTAATATATCTGAGCTCCTACCGGCTGTGTGCAACCCATATCGCCAGCCGGTAGGAGCTCTATCGGAAACTCGCAAAGTCACAGTATAAAACACACTAGCGTACAGACATAAATGTCAACTGCTATTGTAGCCCCAGTCACGGTTATGGTGACAGGAAAGGGCTCAAATCTTCTTGTTTCTATTTTTTAATATTATTTTTGCTGCATTATCTTTTCCATGTAAAACTTGGTTACTTGTATCTCACTCTGAACACCAATAAATATAAATATATGTATTTGAAATCTGAGGTATCAGTGAGGGATCAGAACATCTCGGAGAGTAAAACACTATCATTTCGAATTTAAGTGACTAATGAGCGCAGTTTGAAGGCAATAAACACACATAGAAAATAAGTTGAGAGTAGGTCATTCGGCTCTACGAGATGTTCTGCCTTAGCAAATGATTATGGCTGATCCTGGTCTCCACACGATATCCTCTACTCTTCCCATAGCGCTAAACATCTTCAGAGTTTGGAAACGTGTCAATTCCCTTCTTAAATATGTTCACTAAAATGGCCTGCACATCCTTCTGTGGTAGGGAATTAGACATGTTCTCCACACTCTGTGTGAAGAGGTTTCTCATCATCTCAGTCCGAAATAGACTATCACGTCTGCCGAGACTGTGATCAATTATTCTGGAACCCACAGCCAAAGCAAAGAACACCACTGGCATTATTAAGTCCAGCCCTGTCTGCATTTTATACATTTCAATTATTATATCCTCTCTTTCTTCTCAATCGAGTGTGTGCAGGCTCGGCTAACTCAATATCTCTTCATACGGCAATCCAATCATCCCAGGAATCAGCACACCAAACAGTATTTGCTCTTCCTGCATGTAAATGAATCATGTGTTAGACAAGCAGATCGAAACTGTCGCATCTACACCAGGTAGCGGCTCACCAAAGCTATGCCCAATTGCAGTAAGATATCCTTTCTCATGTACGCACACCTTCTTGCAATGAATGCCGATGAACCATTTGCCACTTTAAACATTAGCTGCACCAGCATAAATGCTTCCACTGACCGGTGTACAAGGATACCTAGTTCCCTTTTCACCTCAATATTTCCAAAATCTCTCTCCACTTAAATCATACTTTTTCCAATCTGTTCCTCTGTCCCAAGTGATAATTTCACATTCATCCAGGTTATGCTTGTCCATTCATTCAACTTGTCCAAATCACTCCAAATTCTCTGAACATCCTCCACACCACTCATATATCCACCAAATGTATTCTCGTCAGGAAACTTGAAAACATTGCATTTGTTTCCCTTATCCAAATTTCTGATGTATGTGGTAAATTGCCGGTACCCAAGCACTGAATGCTGCGGATCCGACTAACCGGGCTGCCATCCGGACAGATATCCATTTGTACCGGCTCTCTGTTCTGTGTCTCTGATCGGTTCTCAATACATGCTACTATATTATCGCCAACCTCATACGCTTCTGCTTCGCACATTGACATCTTCATAAAACACTTCTTTTCAAAAATGTACGAGCTGTAAATGATGGTGTTTGTGTAAACAACAGTATTGAAAATGCTTCGAAATGTATAATTTGCAGAGTTAATTAACGTGTTGGAATTTGGCCAATATTTGTAATGTGGAAACTGAATGTCAGATACAAACTGTATTAATTAACTCAATGTCGTAATCTGTTTGTTCACGAGCAGAAAGCATGTTAATTGACGTAGCAACATCAATTTCCCTGCGGTGATTCAAGCTGGTATAACTGAAAGGCTTCCCCCATAAAGCACCTCACAAGTTGACAGCGAGGCATTAACTGCAGCCGGAAGGATCGTATCAATTCAGACTGAAGATGGTGGAATCATTTGAAAGTCTCATGAAAATATTTTACACGTTCCTTGCTGTTATTGGTGTTCCTGGTAAGTTATTCTGCTGATCGGAGTTGTTTAAATATGTACGTGAGCTGCTCTGTCACTTATTAAATTTCCTGCTGATCTGATGATCACCGTTATACAGACATGTGATCATTGATCTCATCTAAAAACGAATGACCTGAATTACCTCTGTACGATCGCTCGATTTTCTATTTAGTTGCAGAAATTGTAACAACCCGACAGCAGTCTTAATGTGTCCAGATAGACTTTTTGGTTTCATTTACTTACGTTCTTCCAGAAATTAATTTCAATATCTGTTGGGTTGTACTTTCATTTGAAGCTGGGTTACTGATTTAACTGATTCATGGATCTATTCGCCTGAACCCCTAAAGGCCCCAATCTCGTTCATGCACACTTATCTTCGAAGGACTATTTGGAAACCATAGTATTTCGAAAGAAACGAACACCTGACGGCTAACGTGATTGGAATGAATAGCCCATGGAAAAGTCAATTGTACGATTGACCACTTGTTATCAATGTGTTTACTAGTTTGTTGTTTTTCTCGTCTTAATTATGGTTTGGTTGTTGCTTTGGAAATTACCTTGCTGCCATTCGATTGCATCTCTGTTATCTGACTGTTGAAAAATAAGATCCAAAATGTTATCCTCCTGGAACATCGCTTCCCACCTTCTGCTGCTTTTGTACTTCACTCCAATTGTTCTGCCATTTGGCAGTAGTCTGTTATGTTGTATTTCGAAAATCAGAGAGCTTGACATCGATCTTATTCATTAAATCAATAATTTTGATAGTTATTCAAATACTTGCACCTTGTTCTTCGAAAGTGTGCTGACGACAGTTTAGTATATTCTGTATTTATGGATTTCACTTTTTTATTACATTTTGTTTCATTACTTTCCTAAGACTTTATTTAACCACATTATAATTCGTTGGACTTTTGCTAGATTTTGTTTCAAATCATCTGCCTTTAAATTCTTTGATGTGGAGATGTCGGCGTTGGACTGGGGTGAGAACAGTACGAAGTCTTACAACACCAGGTTAAAGTCCAACAAGTTTGTTTCGATGGCACTAGCTTTCGGAGCGCAGCTCCTTCCTGAGGTGAATGAAGAGGTCTGTTCCAGAAACACATATATAGACGAATTCAAAGATGCCAAACAATGCTAGGAATGCGAGCATTAGCAGGTGATTAAATCTTTACAGATCCAGAGATGGGGTAACCCCAGGTTAATGAGGTGTGAATTGTATCAAGCCAAGACAGTTGGTAGGATTTCGCAGGCCAGATGGTGGGGGATGAATGTAATGCGACATGAGTCCCAGGTCCCGGTTGAGGCCGCACTCATGTGTGCGGAACTTGGCTATAAGTTTCTGCTCGGCGAATCTGCGTTGTCGCGCGTCCTGAAGGCCGCCTTGGAGAACGCTTACCCGGAGATCAGAGGCTGAATGCCCTTGACTGCTGAAGTGTTCCGCGACTGGAAGGGAACATTCCTGCCTGGTGATTGTTGCGCGATGTCCGTTCATTCGTTGTCGCAGCGTCTGCATGGTCTCGCCAATGTACCACGCTTCGGGACATCCTTTCCTTCAGCGTATGAGGTAGACAACGTTGGCCGAGTCGCACGAGTATGTACCGCGTACCTGGTGGGTGGTGTTGTCACGTGTAATAGTGGTATCCATGTCGATGATCTGACACGTCTTGCAGAGCTTGCCATGACAGGGTTGTGTGGTGTCGTGGTCACTTTTCTGAAGACTGGGTAGTTTGCTGCAAACAATGGTTCGTTTGAGGTTGCGTGGTTGCTTGAAGGCAAGTAGTGGGGGTGTGGGGATGACCTTGGCAAGATGTTCATCGTCATCAATGACGTGTTGAAGGCTGTGATGAAGATAACGGAGTTTCTCCGCTGCGGGGAAGTACTGGACGACGAAGGGTATTCTGTCGGTTGTGTCCCATGTTTGTCTTCTGAGGAGGTCGGTCCGGTTTTTCGCTGTGGCGCGTTGGAACTGTCGATCGATCAGTCGAGTACCATATCCCGTTCGTACGAGGGCATGTTTCAACGTCTGTAGATGTCTGTTACGCTCCTCCTCGTCTGACCAGATCCTGTGTATACGGAGCGCTTGTCCAGAGGGGATGGCTTCTTTAATGTCTTTAGGGTGGAAGCTGGAGAAGTGGAGCATCATGAGGTTATCCGTGGGTTTGTGGTAAAGCGAAGTGCTGAGGTGACCGTCCTTGATGGAGACGAGTATGTCCAAGAATGCAACTGATTTTGGAGAGTAGTCCATGGTGAGTCTGATGGTGGGATGGAACTTATTAATGTCATCGTGTAGTCGTTTCAGTGATTCTTCGCCGTGGGTTCAAAGGAAAAAAGTGTCATCGATGTATCTGGTGTATAACGTCGGTTGGAGGTCCTGTGCGGTGAGTAGGTCCTGTTCAAACTTGTGAATGAAGATGTTGGCGTATTGGGGTGCGAATTTGGTCCCCATGGCTGTTCCGTGCGTCTGGATGAAGAACTTGTTGTCGAAGCTGAAGACGTTGTGATCCAGAATGAAGCGGATGAGTTGCAGAATTGCGTCTGGAGATTGGCAGTTGTCGGTGTTGAGTACTGAGGCTGTTGCAGCAATGCCGTCATCATGGGGGATGCTGGTGTAGAGTGCCGAGACGTCCATTGTGACGAGGAATGTTCCTGGTTCAACTGGTCCATGGGTGCTGAGTTCCTGTAGGAAGTCCGTCGTGTCGCGACAGAAGCTGGCTGTACCTTGTACGATGGGTTTCAAGATGCCCTCGATGTAGCCAGAGAGGTTCTCACACAGGGTCCAATTGCCTGAAACGATAGGGCGGCCTGGTGTGTTGGCCTTATGTATTTTCGGGAGGCAGTAGAGATCTCCAATGCGGGGAGTAAGTGGGATGAGAGCACGTAGGGTGCTCTGAATATCTGGATCCAAGGTTTTGATCAATCTGTTAAGTTAGCGGATGTGTTCCTTGGTCGGATCTGCGGGTAACTGTCTGTAGTGTTCTTGGTTGTTCAGTTGTCGGTATACTTCTTTGCAGTAGTCCGTTCTGTTCAGTACGACAGTGGCCCCCCTTTGTCTGCTGGTTTGGTGACGATGCTGCGGTTGGTCTTGAGAGCGCGGATGGCATTGCGTTGTGCTTGGGTGACGTTCGGGGCTGTCTTGTGAATGCGACTGATGAATCTGGCATTGACGCGACTCCTGACGGCTTGAGCATACATGTCGAGTCTAAGGCAGCGGCCTTCCGGAGGGAGCCAATTCGACTCTTTCCTCTTCGGTTGCCGCACCGCAGATTTCTCGGTCTGCTGTACCGGTTCATTGGTAGTCTGCTTGGGTTCGCTGTTGGCCTCTTGGCCTCTGTGGAAAAATTCCCGGAGCCTCATTCGCCTGATGAATTCCTCCATGTCTGCCGCGAGACTGATGGGGTCCATTTTGGTGGTGGTGCAGAAATTGAGCCCTCTGCTGAGGAATTCGATTTTGTCTGGTTGAAGGGTGTAGTCTAACAAGTTGACAATAGATTTCCCTGTATTGTTTTCTACTGTGACACCGTGGGTGGCTTGGTTGCTGCTGGTGGTGATGCCAAGTCTCTCAAGCTTTCTGTTCTTGGTATGCATATAGGTGGCATAGTATTGTTGTCTCATCTGTTTGGCGGTGTTCCGCAGCTGGTCTGCTGCATCCTGAGCGCATGTTGCATTCAGTTGCATTCTTGGACACACTCGTCTCCATCAAGGACGGTCACCTTAGCACTTTGCTTTTCCGCAAACCCACGGATAACCTCATGATGCTCCACTTCTCCAGCTTCCACCCTAAACACATTAAAGAAGCCATCCCCTATGGACAAGCATTCAGTATACACAGGATCTGCTCAGACGAGGAGGAGCGTAACAGACATCTACAGACGTTGAAAGATGCCCTCGCACGAACGGGATATGGTACTCGACTGATCGATCGACAGTTCCAACGCGCCACAGCGAAAAACCGGACCAACCTCCTCAGAAGACAAACATGGGACACAACCGACAGAATACCCTTCGTCGTCCAGTACTTCCCCGCAGCGGAGAAACTACGTCATCATCTTCACAGCCTTCAACACGTCATTGATGACGATGAACATCTTGCCAAGGTCATCCCCACACCCCCACTACTTGCCTTCAAACAACCGCGCAACCTCAAACGAACCATTGTTTGCAGCAAACTACCCAGTCTTCAGAACAGTGACCACGACACCACACAACCCTGTCATGGCAATCTCTGCAAGACGTGCCAGATCATCGACATGGATACCACTATTACACGTGAGAACACCACCCACCAGCTACGCGGTACATACTCGTGAGACTCGGACAACGTTGTCTACCTCATACGCTGCAGGAAAGGATGTCCCGAAGCGCGGTACATTGGCGAGACCATGCAGACGCTGCGACAACGAATGAACGGATATCACGCAACAATCACCAGGCAGGAATGTTCCCTTCCATTCGGGGAACACTTCAGCAGTCAAGGGCATTCAGCCTCTGATCTCCGGGTAAGCATTCTCCAAGGCGGCCTTCAGGACGCGCGACAACGCAGGATCGCCGAGCAGAAACTTATGGCCAAGTTCCGCACACATGAGTGCAGCCTCAACCGGGACCTGGGATTCATGTCACATTACATTCATCCCCCACCATCTGGCCTGCGAAATCCTACCAACTGTCTTGGCTTGATACAATTCACACCTCATTAACCTGGGGTTACCCCATCTCTGGATCTGTAAAGATTTAATCACCTGCTAATGCTCGCATTCCTAGCATTGTTTGGCATCTTTGAATTCGTCTATATATGTGTTTCTGGAACAGACCTCTTCATTCACCTGAGGAAGGAGCTGCGCTCCGAAAGCTAGTGCCATCGAAACAAACTTGTTGGACTTTAACCTGGTGTTGTAAGACTTCGTACTGTGCTCACCCCAGTCCAACGCCGACATCTCCACAACAAAGAATTTAAAGGCAGATGATTTGAAACAAAATCTAGCAAAAGTCCAACGAATTATAATGTGGTTAAATAAAGTCTTAGGAAAGTAATGAAACAAAATGTAATAAAAAAGTGAAATCCATAAATACAGAATATACTAAACTGTCGTCAGCACACTTTCGAAGAACAAGGTGCAAGTATTTGAATAACTATCAAAATTATTGATTTAATGAATAAGATCGATGTCAAGCTCTCTGATTTTCGAAATACAACATAACAGACTACTGCCAAATGGCAGAACAATTGGAGTGAAGTACAAAAGCAGCAGAAGGTGGGAAGCGATGTTCCAGGAGGATAACATTTTGGATCTTATTTTTCAACAGTCACATAACAGAGATGCAATCGAATGGCAGCAAGGTAATTTCCAAAGCAACAACCAAACCATAATTAAGACGAGAAAAACAACAAACTAGTAAACACATTGATAACAAGTGGTCAATCGTACAATTGACTTTTCCATGGGCTATTCATTCCAATCACGTTAGCCGTCAGGTGTTCGTTTCTTTCGAAATACTATGGTTTCCAAATAGTCCTTCGAAGATAAGTGTGCATGAACGAGATTGGGGCCTTTAGGGGTTCAGGCGAATAGATCCATGAATCAGTTAAATCAGTAACCCAGCTTCAAATGAAAGTACAACCCAACAGATATTGAAATTAATTTCTGGAAGAACGTAAGTAAATGAAACCAAAAAGTCTATCTGGACACATTAAGACTGCTGTCGGGTTGTTACATTTTCTGCAACTAAATAGAAAATCGAGCGATCGTACAGAGGTAATTCAGGTCATTCGTTTTTAGATGAGATCAATGATCACATGTCTGTATAACGGTGATCATCAGATCAGCAGAAAATTTAATAAGTGACAGAGCAGCTCACGTACATATTTAAACAACTCCGATCAGCAGAATAACTTACCAGGAACACCAATAACAGCAAGGAACGTGTAAAATATTTTCATGAGACTTTCAAATGATTCCACCATCTTCAGTCTGAATTGATACGATCCTTCCGGCTGCAGTTAATGCCTCGCTGTCAACTTGTGAGGTGCTTTATGGGGGAAGCCTTTCAGTTATACCAGCTTGAATCACCGCAGGGAAATTGATGTTGCTACGTCAATTAACATGCTTTCTGCTCGTGAACAAACAGATTACGACATTGAGTTAATTAATACAGTTTGTATCTGACATTCAGTTTCCACATTACAAATATTGGCCAAATTCCAACACGTTAATTAACTCTGCAAATTATACATTTCGAAGCATTTTCAATACTGTTGTTTACACAAACACCATCATTTACAGCTCGTACATTTTTGAAAAGAAGTGTTTTATGAAGATGTCAATGTGCGAAACAGAAGCGTATGAGGTTGGCGATAATATAGTAGCATGTATTGAGAACCGATCAGAGACACAGAACAGAGAGCCGGTACAAATGGGTATCTGTCCGGGTGGCAGCCCGGTTAGTCGGATCCGCAGCATTCAGTGCTTGGGTACCGGCAATTTACCACATACATCAGAAATTTGGATAAGGGAAACAAATGCAATGTTTTCATGTTTCCTGACGAGAATACATTTGGTGGATATATGAGTGGTGTGGAGGATGTTCAGAGAATTTGGAGTGATTTGGACAAGTTGAATGAAGGGACAAGCATAACCTGGATGAATGTGAAATTATCATTTGGGACAGAGGAACAGATTGGAAAAAGTATGATTTAAGTGGAGAGAGATTTTGGAAATATTTAGGTGAAAAGGGAACTAGGTATCCTTGTACACCGGTCAGTGGAAGCATTTATGCTGGTGCAGCTAATGTTTAAAGTGGCAAATGGTTCATCGGCCTTCATTGCAAGAAGGCGTGCGTACAGGAGAAAGGATATCTTACTGCAATTGGGCATAGCTTTGGTGAGCCGCTACCTGGTGTAGTTGCGTCAGTTTCGATCTGCTTGTCGAACACATGATTCATTTACATGCAGGAAGAGCAAATACTGTTTGGTGTGCTGATTCCTGGGATGATTGGATTGCCGTATGAAGAGATATTGAGTTAGCCGAGCCTGTACACACTCGATTGAGAAGAATGAGAGGATATAATAATTGAAATGTATAAAATGCAGACCTGGCTGGACTTAATAATGCCAGTGGTTTTCTTTGCTTTGGCTGTGGGTTCCAGAATAATTGATCACAGTCTCGGCAGACGTGATAGTCTATTTCGGACTGAGATGATGAGAAACCTCTTCACACAGAGTGTGGAGAACATGTCTAATTCTCTACCACAGAAGGATGTGCAGGCCATTTTAGTGAACATATTTAAGAAGGGAATTGACACGTTTCCAAACTCTGAAGATGTTTAGCGCTATGGGAAGAGTAGAGGATATAGTGTGGAGACCAGGATCAGCCATAATCATTTGGTAAGGCAGAACATCTCGTAGAGCCGAATTACCTACACTCAACTTATTTTCTATGTGTGTTTATTGCCTTCAAACTGCGCTCATTAGTCACTTAAATTCGAAATGATAGTGTTTTACTCTCCGAGATGTTCTGATCCCTCACTGATACCTCAGATTTCAAATACATATATTTATATTTATTGGTGTTCAGAGTGAGATACAAGTAACCAAGTTTTACATGGAAAAGATAATGCAGCAAAAATAATATTAAAAAATAGAAACAAGAAGATTTGAGCCCTTTCCTGTCACCATAACCGTGAGTGGGGCTACAATAGCAGTTGACATTTATGTCTGTACGCTAGTGTGTTTTATACTGTGACTTTGCGAGTTTCCGATAGAGCTCCTACCGGCTGGCGATATGGGTTGCACGCAGCCGGTAGGAGCTCAGATATATTAGTGATCCTTCCCTTCGCTCACCTGGAGACTCTGGTACGCTGAGGGAAGGTGGGGAGGGGGATGTCCTGCTTCTCCCTTGAGTTTGAGCTTTCGAGGGAAGGTGGGTGCCTGTCGGTCCGATTTCTCCCAGTGTGCAAGCACTGTGGTCCCTCCAGTGGGTGGCCTTCTTCCCCATTATTTCTCTGCCCCTCGCGAACTTCCCTCCCTTTCGGCATCCTTCACGCACCCCCTACCCTCCCCTTCAGCAACCTTAAACACCCGTCCCTACTCCTCCCCACCTCCCTATCCTAGTTTGCTCCTCCACACCCAGCATCGTTGCAAACAGGACTGTGAAGAGGCTTGGGATTTTCATCCATTTGAAGTGGAATTTATCCGAGGACATACTCTCTTATTTGAAATGTTATTTTTACCACCCTTAGGCAATTGGCCACATCTGAGAGGCATTCAGAGTACCGCGGTGTCCTGTCCAGAGCTGTGGATACTCTGAAACCCCGAAGACAATCAGAGGTGTGCACGGCTACTTCGGGACTCTCACCACCCTGGACAGAGATGCATACATAGATTCATAGAAGATAGGAGCAGGAGGAGGCCTTTTAGTCCTTCGCGCCTGCTCCGCCATTCATCACGATCATGGCTGAACATCCAACTCAATAGCCTAACCCTGCTTTCTCCCCGTAGCCTTTGATCCCATTCTCCCTTAGTGCTCTATCCAGCCGCCTCTTGAATACATTCAACGTTTTAGCATCAACTACTTCCTGTGGCAATGAATTCCACAGGCTCACCAATCTTTGTGTGAAGAAGTATCTCCTTATCTCTGTCCGAAATGATTTTCCCTGAATCCTCAGGCTGTGAACCCTGGTTCTGGACACACCCATCATTGGCAACATCTTCCCTGCATCTACCTGTTAGTCCTGTTAGAATTTTATAAGTCTCTCTGAGATCCCCCGTAATTCTTCTGAACATCAGCGAGAACAATCTCAATTTCGTCAATCTCTCCTCATCAGACAGTCCCGTCTCCCTGGAATCCGTCTGATCAACCTTCGCTGCACTCCCTCGAGAGCAAGAACATCCTTCCTCAGAGAGGGAGACCAAACTGCACACAATGCCCCATGTGTGACCTCACCAAGGTATTGTACAATTGCTTCTATACCCGAAAACTCTCGCAATGAAGGCCATCATACCATTAGCCGTCTTTACCGCCTGCTGGACCAGCATGCTTACCTTCAGCGAATGGTGCACAAGGACACCCAGGTCCCGCTGCACACTCCCCTCTCCCAATTTACAACAATTCAGGCTTCAATGTGCCTTCCTGTTTTTGCATCCAAAATAAGTAACCTCACACTCATCCAAAAGATACGGCATCTGCCATTGGCTTGCCCACTTGCCCAACCTGTCCAGATCTTGCTGTAGGATCCCTGCATCCTCGTCACAATTCACCCTACCACATAATTTGGTATCATCTGCAAACTTTGAGATGTTACATTTTGTTCCCATATCCAAATCATTAATATATATTGTGAATAGCTGTGGTCCCAGGACCGACACCTGTGGTACCCCACTGGTCACTGCCTGCCAATTTGAAAAGGACCCATTAATCCCGACTCTTTGTTCCTCTCTGCCAACCAGTTTTCTGTCCAGCTCAATTCATTTCCCCCAATCCCATGCGCTTGGGACATAGCCTCAAAGAAGGCCGTCCAGAGGTCCGTGAGACAGGGGTCGGACCACAACTTGTGAGTGTGGTTTGCCGATCCCCCCTGTACCTCTCGCACGTCCTCCACTCATACGTGTCTCGGTGAGGTGTGCTCTGCGCACTATCTTCAGTTGCATCAGGCTTAGAACTTGTGGTGTTGCAGATGAAAACCTGGGTCGCTGCCGAAGCGACCAGTGGGCGCAGTCCGCAACTTGGCGAAACACAACTTGCCGACCTGTTTTCCGGGCATCACGGCTGTAAATTCCATTGGATTCCTTTTCTTCATTCTTTCCAGTAGCCCCACGTTTCTTAGGTTCTGGCACCCCGACCTGTTCTCCTGATCGGCGACCTGTTCCTTCAGGCCTTTTGGGTCTTGATGAAGCTTTCCACCACGCTTTAAGTGCTGTCATCCTTCTCCAGGCCTCTCGCAGTACACTGTTTGGCCTCAATCCGCCACTGCATCTGATCGAAATCATAGAATTTACAATGCAATCGGGTCTGCACCGCCCCTTAGAAAGAGCATCCTGCTTAAACTCACGTCTTCACCCTCTACCCATAACTCAATAACCTCACCTAAGCTTTTGGACGAATGGTCAATCCACCTAAAAGGCACATGTTTTAACGGTGGGAGGAATCCGGATCGGGAAGCTAACAAAACTGGTACCTTGATCTGTGAGGACCCTTTCAGGAAATCGCTCTAAGTGCGGTCTCAGAGGACAGAATCTCCCAGTGCACAAACAGAGAGAACGTGTCATTCAGTAACTGGGTGTTTCTCAGCACTGCAGCTACAGAGAAAGATTCCGCTAAATGCGTCGTTCACAGACTCTGTTTGAAGTCCGGTGAATCGCGCCCGTGTTGGTGTTGATGGTAAGAGATTCCCTGGAATTGTGCCTCAATCTAATTTTTGCTAGGAATGACTCTTACTTAGAATGGGGTAAGTTAAGCCTCCAGCCAGTTTGGCGTATAAATCAGAGAATATTAATCAAACAGAACCTAATCTGCAGAAAATAACCCACACAAACACTGAGACGGCAACCGCGGGTCGCGACCCCCACTTTGAAAATCACTGCTCCAGGGAAGTAAATCTGCCGACCTTATCTGCTCTGGTCTACATGTGACTCCAGACCAACAGCAATGTGGTTGACTCTTAACTGCCCCCTCAATGGCGTTTAAGAATGGTCAATTAAGGGTTGCCCACCTAGCGACGTCCACAGGATATGAAGAATGAACAAATGCATTTTCACATTCGTATCAATTCCCTTCAGAATAATTTTAACACTTCCGCATTAACTAGCCTTGTTGCGACTCCATTAATACAAACTTAAACCTACACAGATTAATTATAGACATATTTTCTTTGAAAATGTAAAATAAATCAACTGCCTGTTGATGTGGCTAATTTTCCTCCAGAATCTAAATGTGCGGAGTGTGGCCGGGGAAACTTGGAACAACATCTTGACCCTTTATATTATCTAAAACATTATATTGTTCTATTACTTGGCATGTGGATGTACCTTTAAGAAATGGGTGTTTATCAAATAGCTGCCGTGATGTGACTGTGTTCATAGAATAAGAATTTTTTTGTAATAAAAAGTTCTCTGTTGCATAACACCTGGCGAGTGGACCCATGTGCTCCCCATTACCAAAATCTATTAAAAGTCTTGGTTCAGGTGAATTCCATGATATACTTTGGAGTTTTCTAAACCCTGGCCCACAGCATATATTAACTGTGCTCGAAATTCTTTCCTTTTTACTGAGGAGGAATGCGGAGCACCTCTAGGAAACGGTGAGAAAGTGCAAACTCCACACAGAAGTGTCTTTAGATTGAATTGAACCCGTGTCCCTAGCACAGTGAGGCCGCAGTGCTAACCATGGCGCCACCATGCCGCCCCTTTAATGAGAACCCTGTAGTCGGACTTTCATTCTGTTTCTAACTCTGTGCTGTACCTTTGCTAGCAGTCGATTGGGAGAAGTTATTCCTTTAACTTAACAAATTGAAGGAGTACTTTTGCCGCTAACCATTTAATGTATGAAGAATACCTTAAAGAGGAGCCAACGCTCTCATTAATGACTCAGTGTTCTGCTCAAATAAAATGGCCACTGTGAAGAAAGTTGAAATGGCTGACTAATGTTTTTGGATTTCATTTGCAGATTCCCAGGGAGAGAAGGAGGTCAATAGATAACACAAAAGAGTTCTGCGAATCATTACTTCCTTCTCATTGTCCCTAACTGGACCTCAACATTTTCTGAAAGGCAATTATGTGGTTTGTGGAGAGTTGGAGAGGTGATTTCAATGAAACAGACAAACAATTAAATTCGATTCTGAGAAATGAGAAGGGTTACGTTCTACACAATAAGTTGAAAAGAGAAAATATAATGGAAATGGCACGAAATTAAAAAGGCGGAAGGAACAGGGAAACAGTTTCTACAAGTTCTCAATATGACTCTTTTTTCGCGCTCTATGCATGTGTTATCTGTTGATATCTCTCTCTCTGGGAATCTGCAAATTAAATCCACAAACATCAATCAGGCATTTCAAGTTTCTTCACAGTGGCCATTTCATCTGAGCGGAGCACTGAAACATTAATGAGAGCGTTGGCTCCTGTTTAATATTTTGGTCATACATTAAATGCGATACAGACCATAAGGCCATAAGTCATAGGAGCAGTATTAAGCCACTCGGCCCATGGAGTTTGCTCCGCCACTCAATCATGGCTGATATTTTCTCAGACGTAACTATGGATTCGCAAACGAGGCTTTGTCTATCGTGAATGATGGCGTTTCAGGGACAATTTGATCAAACTTGTCAGGAAAATAAAGGAAACTGATACTGAAGATGGAGATATTTTTTCTTGCTGGTTGTACAGTGCCAGCCAGGAATAAATGTCTATGGACCTTCATATTTCCGCTCTTTGTATCTTCATTCCACAACAGAATCACAAAATTGTGAGAGAGCAAACGCAGACCATTCGGGCCATAGTCTCTCCTAGCTCTGCGAATGAGCAATTCACCCAATCCTGTCTTCCTACTGTAACACAGTATATTCTTCGTTTCCAGATAACGATCCCATTTCCCTTTTATAAAAGCAAATTACTGCAGATGCTGGAATCTGAAAACAAAAAGAAATGCTGTAAAATCTCAGCAGGTCTGGCAGCATCTGTAGGGAGAGAAAAGAGCTGACGTTTCGAGTCCAGATGACACTTCGTCAAAGCTGAGATTCCAGAACGTAACAACGAGGTAACTTCAACTCTCATATTGTCTGGGCGAAGTGTTTAAATCATGAAGTCTACTTTCGATGCCATCACGGGTGGAAATTATTTATCCCGGTCATTTCTGTCTCGACTCTTCAAGATCTCTCTCTACGGGCACCATGCCCTAAGAGGGCCTTCGCCTCCTTTGCTTTCCGACATGCATGTGCGTGGCATGTCATGACTATAAGATCATAAGACATAGGAACAGAATTATGCCATTCAGCCTATCGAGCGTGCCATCATTCAATCAAGGCTGACATGCTTGTGATCTCCATTGGAACATAGAACATACAGTGCAGCAGGAGGCCATTCGGCCCATCGAGTCCACACCAACCCACTTCAGCCCCCACTTCCACCCTATCTCCGTAACCCAATAACCCCTCCTAAACTTTCTTGGTCACTAAGGGCAATTTATCATGGCCAATCCACCTAACCTGCACGTCTTTGGACTGTGGGAGGAACCCGGAGCACCCGGAGGAAACCCACGCACACACTGGGAGAACGTGCGGAGTCTGCACAGACAGTGACCCAGCGGGGAATCGAACCTCAGACTCTGCTGCTGTGAATCTACAGTGGTATACACTTGTGCTACCTTCTCCTGCCTTCTCTGGATAACCTCTATTCCCTATATTAATCAGCAACATATTTATCTCTGTATTAAAGCCAGTCAGCGGTTTGGCCTGCACAGCGTTCTACGGCGAAGTTCCACAGATTCAGCACCCTCTGGCTGAAGATAATCCCCTCATCCATCTTTTAAAGGGTCATCCCTTTAGTCTGAGATTGTACCCTTTTGTTGTACTTTTTTTCCACCATTGGAAACATACTGTCCTCGTCTGCTCGATCCAGGCCTCTCAGTATCCTGCAAGATTTAATAATCCCCCTCAAAATAATTGTCAGACATGAGCTCCCCTTGAGGACGCCGTGCTTACTCAGTCCTATTTTATCATACACTTCCCAGTAGTCCAGGATATCATCTTTAATAAAGAATTCTAAAATCTTACCAATGACCAACGTCAGGCTAACCGACCTATACTGTACCGTCTCCTGCCTTCCTCCCTTCTTAAACATCGGCGTTACATTAGCTACTTTCCAGTCAAAGAACAAAGAACAAAGAAATGTACAGCACAGGAACAGGCCCTTCGGCCCTCCAAGCCCGTGCCGACCATGCTGCCCGACTAAACTACAATCTTCTACACTTCCTGGGTCCGTATCCCTCTATTCCCATCCTATTCATGTATTTGTCAAGATGCCCCTTAAATGTCACTATCGTTCGGGACACGCTTTGCTCCCAGTGATTACTGAACGATACCGACGAATGCCTCCTCGATTTGCTCAGCTATCTCCATTAGAATTGCGGTGTGTAGTCCATTCGGTCCAGGGGATTTATCCATCTTCAGACTTTTCAGGTTTGCCAGACTCCCAACCTTACTGATGGCCAGCACACTCACCTCTGTTCCCTGAGTCTCCTGGAGCTCAGGAAACCGACTGGTGTATTCCACTTGGAAGACTGATGTAAAGTAACTATTCAGTTCCTCTGCTATTTCTTTGGTTCGTATTATTACTTCTCCAGCCTAGTTTCCAGTGGCCCAATGTGTATTTTTGCCTCTCTCTTACGTTTTATATATTGAAGTAAATGAATGTGCTTGTCCAGGAACTTCAGTTCCACAGCATAAAATCGACTATTTAAAATAAATAAATATATCTTCCTCTGAGTAACTTGTGACATCAAAGACATATATACACAAACCACAGACTTATGAAGCTCCTGGAAATGGTAACGTGCAAAATAGACTACATTCACTTTCCACCTTTGGCTCTCTATGATTCTCTCATTTGCTCTGACTTGTGGTCCCTTACCGATTCAGCTGGTCATTAAAGTATGTCGGACAGTCAGAGTGTTGAGCAACAGAATTATACCGAATACTGTCAATGGGGTTAAAACTATTTTAAAATGTCTAAATCCTACCCAGCCACGATCGGTTAAATATTTATTATCACAGTCACATGGTACATTATCAGCAGCCCTTCTCTCTTAAATCTGATACAGTGGGAATTGCTTTAAACAGAATAAAGTTTCGATTTGTGTTAGCATAGCGGCCTCAATTTTCTAAGTGAAATGTTTAGATCTCAGCTTCTGAAAACAAATGGCGAAAATCCGATCAAATGTGAAAACGACGGAAACTGGACAGAAGAGACTATCGCTGCACGGAGATGAACAGAATGAACACTGCAGGTGCGGGTAATCCACGGAACATGTGTTGGGAAATGACAAGGGTTCTGCCTGAGAATGACCTCAGTAATAAAGCCCAGTGGTCCGCAGTTGCCAAGACCAACAGGTAACGAGTGGATCAGTTGGGGAGGCCACAGTTCCCACGGGACAGCATCACGGTTGCTGCTACGTTCACTGGGAGATGGAATGGACAAAACAGATTAGAAATGACGGAAGCATAGTATCTGCGTCAGAGAAAAGGCAGCCTGGATTTTAGCGCCATAATATTTTGGGCTGATATCGGCTCAGAGGTTAGTAAATCTCACCGATTACATAAACGACTCTTGCAATCGCACTTTCCTGGTACCCCGTCCTGGAAATGTCCTTCAGATAGGGGAGCCGGATTAATGTGGAGCTATTCCCTGTGATGATGCTACCAGAGTTATAGATGCATGGCTGATCAATTCAGGGGGGCGGGGGGGGGGGGGGGAATAACGAGATTTGTATATTTGTTCAAATCAAAGGGTTTTATTTATGCTCAAAAATCATTATACAAATAACGTTTATATTTATTAATGGTGAATCGTGATTCAACATAACTACATTTATTTGTAGGCTTCTCACTTCACATCACAAAAATATCAAATCTGCGGGGCAGGTACACACACTGTACAAAAATAACAGGAAACTGTGAGAGATGAGAACAAACTGAAAATATCTGTCTAACTTTGTGTATCGGGGAGGCTGATGTTTAATCGAATGAGTATCTTTCCAACTAGAATGCGTTTTGAGTGTGGAAAGGCGAATAGGTGACAGATACTAATACATGGAAGTTCTGGCCCACTGGCGTCATGCTCCAATTTGTCACCAAAAAGATTTGGCACTGACAGGTAAAACTGCTAATCCTTGTTCACTGAGCTTCCTGCTGATCGATCAGGTAAAGTCGCTCCGAAGGCTACGATCACTTCTGCAGGAACTCGCATCCTTTCCGGATGATTACAATTTAAACACTTGCATTGATCAAACGAAGCGAGACACCACTGAGATCATAGAGGTTTATCATAGAATTTACAGGGCAGAAGGAGGCCATTCGGCCCATCGAGTCTGCACCGGCTCTTGGAAAGAGCACCATACCCAAGGTCAACACCGCCAACCTATCCCCATAACCCACTAACCCCACCCAACACTAAGGGCAATTTTGGACACGAAGCGCAATTTATCATGGCCAATCCACCTAACCCGCACATCTTTGGACTGTGGGAGGAAACCGGAGCACCCGGAGGAAACACACGCACACACGGGGAGGATGTGCAGACTCCGCACAGACAGTGACCCAAGCCAGAATCGAACCTGGGACCCTGGAGCTGTGAAGCAATTGTGCTATCCACAAGGCTACCGTGCTGCCCGTGGACGTGATCTTCCCCAATATTTGAAATCTGGTTCCCCTGTTTACTTGAACGAACTGAGGCGCGGTATCGACTCCCTGGCCAGTTGTGGAACATAAAGTTTTGCTTGTTTTCTGTAAACAATATTGTTCAGGAGACTCAGAAAGGAAAATCCGCGACGTAGCGCCCAGGGATCGATCTCACCTTTTCGAAAGCATTGTCAAGTGAGTGACTGAAGGTGCGGCTGCAGGATCAGGGTCATCGGCTACGCAAGGGCCCTCGTGACCCGTGACCAGTAACACGGAGTGTCTTAGATGGACAAGCACGCCGGTTAGCGAGTGATCATTGGCCCAAGTTAACGTCGTTACTGCATTTTCCGTCAGCAGCAACAGCACCAGCGCAGCGCTGGCAACAGACACGGCCGGGAGGTGAAAGGCCGCGTACTTCCAGCGCGCATGCCTGCACTCCCTGTGTTGTCACGCCGTGAATGTGCGGCGCACTAGCGACTCAAGTTGCGAATGGTGCACACATTTCGGGCCTACTGTGATTTCCGTCCACTGTTTATTGGGTATTCATCGTAGTTTGATTAATATTTGCTAAATGCCACAGTTTGCAGGTCACCTGGAAGTGTGATTCTGCTCCGAATAAGCAGCCGTGCGTCACTGCTCGATCCTGGTTGATGTTATCGATAATTTAATTCATTGGCAGACCTGACCGTTTCAAAAATCTGGAAAGTTGTGGCGGTGTTTATGCTACTGAATGTCGTTTGCAGCAAACGCTGCATGTGGAGTGCAGCACAGGATTTTGACTTTCCGCGGGGAGTTGTGTGAATACAAAATGAGGTGCCCCGTCCGATGATCAATAGCCCAGTCACTGGACAACGGTTTTGGTGATAGTTGATTTGAAGTAATGTTCAGGACCGCGCTGCTGAGTTCATCTTTTGTGCGATGTGCACCAGTTGGAATCGACAGGCCATGTGCCAGTGTGAGAAAACCAGCCAGTGGAGGTCCTGGGCAACTCCAGAGTTCCCGTTGGGGAATTGAACCAGGGTCTCCCACTTAACAAGCGGGGCTGTTAACGAGGAACTCAGGTGCTCAGGTATCCCCTTGGCAGCGGAGAGAAATTTAGTTAACTTCTGAAGTCCGATAATTTGCAACAGTGTCTGGTTTTGGCTTTGATTTCAGGACTTTCCTTGGCAACAAATTAGGCCAGCAAGAAATTCGTGGTGGAGATACAAGACATTGGTGATCACAGCTGGAGTACTGTTTGTAATTCCGGTCGCCATATTATATGAAGGATATGACGGCACTGGCGTGGGTGTAGAGGCGTTTTACCGGGATGTTGCCTGGGATGGAATATTTAAGTTATAAGCGAGGTTGGATAGGCTTGGGTTGCCTTTACTGGAACAGGGAAGACTGAGGGGCGACCTGATTGAGGTGTAAAGCATTATGAGGGGCATGAGCAGAGTAGATAGGGAACAGCTGATCCTTAGTGGGAGAGAGACTGAGAGGGTGAATATGACTGAGAGAGGCTGAGAGGGTGAGAACCTGAGAGGGAGAGAGACTGAGAGGGTGAGAGCGACTGAGAGGGAGTGAGACTGTGAGGGAGAGAGACACTGAGAGTGTGAGAGCGACTGAGAGGGTGAGAGCGACTGAGAGGGTGAGAGCGACTGGGAGGGAGAGAGACTGAGAGGGAGAGAGAGACTGAGAGGGAGAGAGACTGAGAGGGAGAGAGAGACTTAGAGGGAGAGAGGCTTAGAGGGTGAGAGAGGCTGAGAGGGAGAGAGAGACGGAGAGGGAGAGAGAGACTGAGAGGGTTAGAGACTGAGAGGGTGAAAGAGACTGAGAGGGAGAGAGAGACTGAGGTGAGAGACTGAGAGGGTGAAAGAGACTGAGAGGCAGAGAGGCTGAGAAGGAGAGAGAGACTGAGAGGGAGAGAGACTGAGTGGGAGAGAGACAGAGAGGGTGAAAGAGACTGAGAGGGAGAGAGACTGAGAGGCAGCGAGAGACTGAGAGGGAGAGAGACTGAGAGGGAGAGAGAGACTGAGAGGGAGAGAGACAGAGAGGGAGAGAGACTTAGAGGGAGAGAGACTGAGAGGGTGAAAGAGACTGAGAGGGAGAGAGACTGAGAGGCAGCGAGAGACTGAGAGGGAGAGAGACTGAGAGGGTGAGAGATACTGAGAGGGAGAGAGAGACTGAGAGGGAGAGAGACAGAGAGGGTGAAAGACACTGAGAGGGTGAGAGCGACTGAGAGGGAGAGAGACTGTGAGGGAGAGAGAGGCTGAGAGGGTGAGAGCGACTGAGGGGGAGAGAGAATGTGAGGGAGAGAGAGGCTGAGAGGGTGAGAGACTGAGAGGGTGAGAGCGACTGAGAGGGTGAGAGCGACTGGGAGGGAGAGAGACTGAGAGGGAGAGAGAGACTGAGAGGGATAGAGACTGAGAGGGAGAGAGGGTGATGGGTGAGAGAGACTGAGAGGGTGAGAGACTGAGAGGGTGATAGAGACTGAGAGAGAGAGAGGCGGAGAGATGACAGGGTGAGAGGGAGAGAGAGGCTGAGAGGGTGAGGGAGACTGAGAGGGTGAGAGAGACTGAGAGGGAGAGAGACTGAGAGGGAGAGAGGCTGAGAGGGTGAGAGAGACAGAGAGGGAGAGAGAGACTGAGAGGGAGAGAGACTGATAGGGTGAGAGAGACTGAGAGGGAGAGACTGAGAGGGTGAGAGAGACTGAGAGGGAGAGAGACTGAGAGGGAGAGAGACTGAGAGGGAGAGAGGCTGAGAGAATGCGAGACTGAGAGGGAGAGAGGCTGAGAGTGTGAGAGAGACTGAGAGGGAGAGAGACTGAGAGGGAGAGAGAGACAGAGAGGGTGAGAGAGGCTGTGAGGGTGAGAGAGACTGCGAGGGAGAGAGACTGAGAGGGTGAGAGAGACTGAGAGGGAGAGAGAGACTGAGAGGGTGAGAGACTGAGAGGGTGAAAGAGACTGAGAGGGAGAGATGGGCTGGGAGGGAGACTGAGAGGGAGAGAGGCTGAGAGGGTGAGAGAGACTGAGAGGGTGAGAGAGACTGAGAGGGAGAGGGAGACTGAGAGGGAGAGAGAGGCTGAGAGGGTGAGAGAGACTGTGAGAGAGAGAGTCTGAGAGGGTGATAGACTGAGAGGATGATAGAGACTGAGAGAGAGAGAGGATGAGAGGGAGAGGGACTGAGAGGGTGAGAGAGGCTGAGAGGGTGAGGGAGACTGAGAGGGTGAGAGAGACTGAGAGGGTGAGAGACTGAGAGGGTGAAACAGAATGAGAGGGAGAGACAGACTGAGAGGGTGAGCGACTGAGAGGGTGAAAGAGACTGAGAGGGAGAGATGGGCTGAGAGGGAGACTGAGAGGGAGAGAGGCTGAGAGGGTGAGAGAGACTGAGAGGGTGAGATAGACGGAGAGGGAGACTGAGAGAGAGAGAGACTGAGAGGGTGAGAGAGACAGAGAGGGTGAGAGAGGCTGAGAGGGTGAGAGAGACTGTGAGAGCGAGAGTCTGAGAGGGTGAGAGACTGAGAGGATGATAGAGACTGAGAGAGAGAGAGGATGAGAGGGAGAGGGACTGAGAGGGTGAGAGAGGCTGAGAGGTTGAGGGAGACTGAGAGGGTGAGAGAGACTGAGAGGGAGAGAGTCTGAGAGGGTGAGAGAGACTGACATGGAGAGAGACTGAGGGGAAAGAGGCTGAGAGGGTGAGAGAAACTGAGAAGGTGAGAGACTGAGAGGGTGAGAGACTGAGAGGGTGAGAGAGACTGAGAGGTTGAGAGCGACTGAGAGTGAGAGAGGTGGCGTTGCTCTGCAGCCTGGGAACAGGTTGGGGCGGCTCTGCAGCCTGGGAAAATGTTGGGGTGGCTCTGCAGCCTGGGAACAGGTTGGGGTGTCTCTGCAGCCTGGGAACAGGTTGGGGTGTCTCTGCAGCCTGGGAACAGGTCGGGGCGGCTCTGAAGCCTGGGAACAGGTTGGGGCGGCTCTGCAGCCTGGGAACAGGTTGGGGTGTCTCTGCAGCCTGGGAACAGGTTGGGGCGGCTCTGCAGCCTGGGAACAGGTTGGTGTTTCTCTGCAGCCTGGGCACCAGTTGGGGCGGTTCTGCAGCCTGGGAACAGCTCGGGGCGGCTCTGCAGCCTGGGAACAGGTTGGGGCGGCTCTGCAGGCTGGGAACAGGTTGGGGTGGCTCTGCAGCCTGGGAACATGTTGGGGTGTCTCTGCAGCCTGGGAACAGGTTGGGGCGGCTCTGCAGCCCTGGAACAGGTTGGGGTGGCTCTGCAGCCTGGGAACAGGTTGGGGCGGCTCTGCAGCCTGGGAACAGGTTGGGGCGGCTCTGCAGCCTGGGAACAGGTTGGCGTGGCTCTGCAGCCTGGGAACAGGTTGGGGCGGCTCTGCAGCCTGGGAACAGGTTGGGGTGTCTCTGCAGCCTGGGAACAGGTTGGGGCGGCTCTGCAGCCTGGGAACAGGTTGGGTGGCTCTGCAGCCTGGGCACAGGTTAGGGTTTCTCTGCAGCCTGGGAACAGGTTGGGGCGGCTCTGCAGCCTGGGAACAGGTTGGGGCGGCTCTGCAGCCTGGGAACAGGTTGGGTGGCTCTGCAGCCTGGGCACAGGTTAGGGTTTCTCTGCAGCCTGGGAACAGGTTGGGGCGGCTCTGCAGCCTGGGAACAGTTTGGGGGGTCTGCAGCCTGGGAACAGGTTGGGGTGGCTCTGCAGCCTGGGAACAGGTTGGGGTGTCTCTGCAGCCTGGGAACAGGTTGGGGCGGCACTGCAGCCTGGGAACAGTTTGGGGGGTCTGCAGCCTGGGAACAGGTTGGGGTGGCTCTGCAGCCTGGGCACCAGTTGGTGTGTCTCTGCAGCCTGGGAACAGGTTGGGGCGGCTCTGCAGGCTGGGAACAGGTTGGGGTGGCTCTGCAGCCTGGGCACCAGTTGGGGTGTCTCTGCAGCCTGGGAACAGGTTGGCGTGGGTCTGCAGCCTGGGAACAGGTGGGGGCGGCTCGGCAGCCTGGGAACAGGTTGGCGTGGCTCTGCAGCCTGGGAACAGGTTGGGGTGGCTCTGCAGCCTGGGCACCAGTTGGGGCGGTTCTGCAGCCTGGGAGCAGGTTGGGGTGTCTCTGCAGCCTGGGCACAGGTTGGGGTGTCTCTGCAGCCTGGGAACAGGTTGGCGTGGGTCTGCAGCCTGGGAACAGGTTGGGGTGGCTCTGCAGCCTGGGCACCAGTTGGGGCGGTTCTGCAGCCTGGGAGCAGGTTGGGGTGTCTCTGCAGCCTGGGCACAGGTTGGGGTGTCTCTGCAGCCTGGGAACAGGTTGGGCTGGCTCGGCAGCCTGGGAACAGGTTGGCGTGGCTCTGCAGCCTGGGAACAGGTTGGGGTGGCTCTGCAGCCTGGGCACCAGTTGGGGCGGTTCTGCAGCCTGGGAGCAGGTTGGGGTGTCTCTGCAGCCTGGGCACAGGTTGGGGTGTCTCTGCAGCCTGGGAACAGGTTGGCGTGGGTCTGCAGCCTGGGAACAGGTTGGGGCGGCTCTGCAGCCTGGGAACAGGTTGGCGTGGGTCTGCAGCCTGGGAACAGGTTGGCGTGGGTCTGCAGCCTCGGAACAGGTTGGCGTGGGTCTGCAGCCTCGGAACAGGTTGGCGTGGGTCTGCAGCCTGGGAACAGGTCGGGGCGGCTCTGCAGCCTGGGAACAGGTTGGCGTGGGTCTGCAGCCTGGGAACAGGTTGGCGTGGGTCTGCAGCCTCGGAACAGGTTGGCGTGGGTCTGCAGCCTGGGAACAGGTCGGCGTGGGTCTGCAGCCTGGGAACAGTTTGGGGTGTCTCTGCAGCCTGGGAACAGGTTAGGGTGTCTCTGCAGCCTGGGAACAGGTTGGCGTGGGTCTGCAGCCTGGGAACAGGTTGGGGTGTCTCTGCAGCCTGGGAACAGGTTGGGGTGTCTCTGCAGCCTGGGAACAGGTTGGGGTGTCTCTGCAGCCTGGGCACAGGTTGGGGTGTCTCTGCAGCCTGGGCACAGGTTGGGGCGGCTCTGCAGCCTGGGAACAGTTTGGGGGGTCTGCAGCCTGGGAACAGGTTGGGGCGGCTCTGCAGCCTGGGAACAGGTTGGGGCGGCTCTGCAGCCTGGGAACAGGTTGGGGCGGCTCAGCAGCCTGGGCACAGTTTGGGGGGTCTGCAGCCTGGGAACAGTTTGGGGCGGCTCTGCAGCCTGGGAACAGGTTGGGGTGGCTCTGCAGCCAGCCTGGGAACCGGTTGGGGCGGCTCTGCAGCCTGGGAACAGGTCGGGGTGGCTCTGCAGCCTGGGAACAGGTTGGGGTGGCTCTGCAGCCTGGGCACAGGTTGGGGTGTCTCTGCAGCCTGGGAACAGGTTGGGGTGGCTCTGCAGCCTGGGAACAGGTTGGGGTGGCTCATGCAGCCTGGGAACAGGTTGGGGCGGCTCTGCAGCCTGGGAACAGGTTGGGGCGGCTCTGCAGCCTGGGCACCAGTTGGGGCGGCTCTGTAGCCTGGGAACAGGTTGGGGCGGCTCTGCAGCCTGGGAACAGGTTGGGGTGGCTCTGCAGCCTGGGAACAGGTTGGGGCGGCTCTGCAGCCTGGGAACAGGTTGGGGTGGCTCTGCAGCCTGGGAACAGGTTGGGGTGGCTCTGCAGCCTGGGAACAGGTTGGGGCGGCTCTGCAGCCTGGGCACCAGTTGGGGCGGCTCTGTAGCCTGGGAACAGGTTGGGGCGGCTCTGCAGCCTGGGAACAGGTTGGGGTGTCTCTGCAGCCTGGGCACAGGTTGGGGTGTCTCTGCAGCCTGGGAACAGGTTGGCGTGGGTCTGCAGCCTGGGAACAGGTTGGGGTGGCTCTGCAGCCTGGGAACAGGTTGGGGCGGCTCTGCAGCCTGGGAACAGGTTGGGGTGTCTCTGCAGCCTGGGCACAGGTTGGGGTGTCTCTGCAGCCTGGGCACAGGTTGGGGCGGCTCTGCAGCCTGGGAACAGTTTGGGGGGTCTGCAGCCTGGGAACAGGTTGGGGTGTCTCTGCAGCCTGGGCACAGGTTGGGGTGTCTCTGCAGCCTGGGCACAGGTTGGGGCGGCTCTGCAGCCTGGGAACAGTTTGGGGGGTCTGCAGCCTGGGAACAGTTTGGGGCGGCTCTGCAGCCTGGGAACAGGTTGGGGCGGCTCTGCAGCCTGGGAACAGGTTGGGGTGTCTCTGCAGCCTGGGAACAGGTTGGGGTGGCTCTGCAGCCTGGGAACTGGTTGGGGCGGCTCTGCAGCCTGGGAACAGGTTGGGGCGGCTCTGCAGCCTGGGAACAGGTTGGGGTGTCTCTGCAGCCTGGGAACAGGTCGGGGCGGCTCTGCAGCCTGGGAACAGGTTGGGGCGGCTCTGCAGCCTGGGAACAGGTTGGGGTGGCTCTGCAGCCTGGGAACAGGTTGGGGCGGCTCTGCAGCCTGGGAACAGGTTGGGGCGGCCCTGCAGCCTGGGAACAGGTTGGGGCGGCTCTGCAGCCTGGGAACAGGTTTGGGGCGGCTCTGCAGCCTGGGAACAGGTTGGGGCGGCTCTGCACCCTGGGAACAGGTTGGGGGGGCTCTGCAGCCTGGGCACCAGTTGGGGCGGCTCTGTAGGCTGGGAACAGGTTGGGGCGGCTCTGCAGCCTGGGAACAGGTTGGGGCGGCTCTGCAGCCTGGGAACAGGTTGGGGCGGCTCTGCAGCCTGGGAACAGGTCGGGGTGGCTCTGCAGCCTGGGAACAGGTTGGGGTGGCTCTGCAGCCTGGGAACAGGTTGGGGCGGCTCTGCAGCCTGGGAACAGGTTGGGGTGGCCCTGCAACCTGGGCACCAGTTGGGGCGGTTCTGCAGCCTGGGAGCAGGTTGGGGTGTCTCTGCAGCCTGGGAACAGGTTGGGGTGTCTCTGCAGCCTGGGCACAGGTTGGGGTGTCTCTGCAGCCTGGGAACAGGTTGGCGTGGGTCTGCAGCCTGGGAACAGGTTGGGGCGGCTCTGCAGCCTGGGAACAGGTGAGGGTGGCTCTGCAGCCTGGGAACAGGTTGGCGTGGGTCTGCAGCCTGGGAACAGGTTGGCGTGGGTCTGCAGCCTGGGAACAGGTTGGCGTGGGTCTGCAGCCTGGGAACAGGTTGGCGTGGGTCTGCAGCCTGGGAACAGGTTGGGGTGTCTCTGCAGCCTGGGAACAGGTTAGGGTGGCTCTGCAGCCTGGGAACAGGTTGGGGTGTCTCTGCAGCCTGGGAACAGGTTGGGGTGTCTCTGCAGCCTGGGAATAGGTTGGGGTGTCTCTGCAGCCTGGGCACAGGTTGGGGTGTCTCTGCAGCCTGGGAACAGGTTGGGGTGTCTCTGCAGCCTGGGAACAGGTTGGGGTGTCTCTGCAGCCTGGGCACAGGTTGGGCTGACTCTCCAGCCTGGGAACAGGTTGGGGTGTCTCTGCAGCCTGGGAACAGGTTGGGGTGTCTCTGCAGCCTGGGCACAGGTTGGGCTGACTCTCCAGCCTGGGAACAGGTTGGGGCGGCTCTGCAGCCTGGGAACAGGTTGGGGTGGCTCTGCAGCCTGGGAACAGGTTGGGGCGGCTCTGCAGCCTGGGCACTCATGTGGAGGGTGGCTTTCAGGCTATTTCCCTCAGAGCTTGCCTTTCTGGTCTTCCACATAAATATCACAGCCCGTTTTTCGATATCCTTCTTCCACAATGGAAGGCCCATCTGAAAATGTTTTTAAAGTGCGGCTGTCCTGGGAGATTCCCCCTTTTGCCTTGGCAGGAGTGGCCCCTTGGGGTCATTTATCACTGGCACATTTTTTCCGTGCGTCTCCCGCCCTCAGGTTTGGTTGTCTTCTCTGGAGGTGGGAACTCGGTTTTGTTTGACCGCAATTTCTGTGCCCAGGAGCATGAGCGTCCATCTGCTTATTCTATTCTGCCTCTCAGTGCCGTCTTTGATCCTCCGTTTCAGCAGTAGTTGGCTGGGGGTATGGTTAGCGAGGATTGCCGGGGGTGGGCTGGGGGTTTGGCCGACATTATAACTGAATCGGTGGACTACCCACAACACCGATAGTGGGTGTTTCTCGCATACTGAGAAGTTTTGATCCGCCTGCGTTAATTCCGGGAAGCTTAGCTTATTGTGCCGAGGCGCCTGTGCCGTTCCTGGAAGAACACGGCGTCTCGGGTGCAGTGGGAGTAGTTTGCTGATTGATAAAGAGCAATGAGGAGAGAGCAGGGCAGTGGTAATAATTTGGGAATTTGAGACAGAGTTATAGGGAGAGAACAGAGCACTGGAATTAGGTTAGGAATTGACACAAGGCTCAGGGAAGAGAGCATGGCGATGGGATTAATTTGGGGGGAATACAGGACTATGGGAGAGACAGCGGAGCAGTGCAATTAG
Organism: Scyliorhinus torazame; assembly: GCF_047496885.1. Taxonomy (NCBI): domain Eukaryota; kingdom Metazoa; phylum Chordata; class Chondrichthyes; order Carcharhiniformes; family Scyliorhinidae; genus Scyliorhinus; species Scyliorhinus torazame. Next base: position 13,517,513 of record NC_092729.1, read on the forward strand.
TTTTCAATTGATAGAGGGCCACCGGGAGAGCTGGGCAGTGATATTAGTTTGACGGTTGATCCAGGACTGTGGAGAGAGTGCGAGATAGTAGTAATCGTCATGGAATTGACACAGGGCTTTGGGGAGAATTGAGTCAGTGGAATTAGTTTAGGGGTCGATCCAGGGCGCTGGGCAACAAGCGAGGTCGTGGGATAAGTTTAGGGATTGATGCAGTGCTCGGGGGAACGCAAAGGGCGGCGTGATTGGTGCGATGGTTGATACAAGACTATAAGGAGAGACCGAGGCAGTGACATTAGTTTGGGCATTCTTACAGTGTTATGGGGAGAGAGAGGGGCAGTGAGATTAGTTTGGGCATTGGTTCATGGGGAGAGAGCGTGGCAATGGGATTAGTTGGGTGATTGACACAGGGCTATCCGAACAGGGAGAGAGAGTGGAATTGCTTTGGGCATTGACACAGGGTTATGGATAGAGAGAGCGTGGCAGTGGGATTCATTGGTGATTGAAGTGACCATAGAACATAGAACGATACAGCGCAGTACAGGCCCTTCGGCCCACGATGTTGCACCGACATGGGAAGGCAAAAAACAAAAGCCATCTAACCTACACTATGTCATTATCATCCATATGCTTATCCAATAAACTTTTAAATGCCTTCAATGTTGGCGAGTTCACTACTGTTGCAGGTAGGGCATTCCACGGCCTCACCGCTCTTTGCGTAAAGAACCTACCTCTGACCTGAAATGTTGAGAGACCAAATAAATGCCAAAATATATGCAGAAAACAATCAGCCCTCAGCTTTTCCGTGAGGCACAGATGGCGCTACGTTCCGGCAGTTAAGCTGGTTGATTCCAGAGGAGCTACTGGGCAGAATCGCAATCAGTCAGAGACAACATATTTTCCCCATGGTAACCTATGGGCCTGTCTTGTGTTTTTTGGATCGTGGTGCCTGATCACTCATCCCTCAAGCAAAGCTGAGAGAGAGTATTTACCTGCAAACTACAGCGGTGGTTGTTTAATGGAACTTCTTTCTGTGGCAATACATACTATTCAACATACCAGTAACCGGATCAGGTCTGCAGAAGCATTTTCACTAATTTCCCGGTGTATTCCTCGAAGGGAAGTCTGACAGGCAGAGTCTGTCTTCTATCTTCTCGGTCCATTTCCACATTCTGAGAGAATTCAACATGAGATGGATTTCTGAATAACAGCTGAGATGTGACATCCAGTCCCCATTGTCTCCTCAAATTCATAAAATTAAAGTTCAACCTTTCTCATTCGATCACGCTTCATGTCGATTCATTTCGCTCTTTATCTCTTCCAGTTCACTCTTTCCCTCACTTTCTCTATCTAGTCTTGTATTGCTTACCCTCTCTCTGTCCTTTTCGATCTCTATCCATCTCTCATCATGTCTTAATTCTCTCTCTGTCTTTTCTCCCTATACACCTTTTCTCTCTGTCCTGTTTTCTCTCATTGTCTGTTTCGGCCTTTTCTTTCCGTTGTCCACCAATATTGCACCCCGCCCAGCACCCCTCCCCTCAAACGACCGAATTCCTCCTCCTCCACATTGCCCCGCCACCAGATCCCTTCCATGGCACATTCCTCCCCAACAGCTTTTCTCCACGTGCTGGATATTTCCCTTGGCATACATTATCCCTCCCCCGCAAGGTTTGTTCTAACTTCTCCTTGAACTTTTACTTGACTTTTACTGAAATTTTCACCTATTCGCCCGAACGAGTGCTCCATAATTCCATCTCTTTTCACAACTTTCTCTCCCCCTTAACTCCTACTCACTTAAATAACACACACTCCTCCTGTAACACCAAGTCCCCTCTTCTAAATCACTCAAAGGCACCTCCTCGCTCTAACCAATCTTCTGCTAGCTGCTGAACATCCTAAATCTCTCCAGCAGCCTGTTCCCGCAAAATCCTTCTGAATCCCTCCAACACTCACTTATTCCACCTAACATTCCACATCCCTCTCAAACACCACCCTCAAACTCCTCTATTATTCTAACGCCCCCACACACTTCAACTCCACTTTCCCTTTATCCCCAACGCTGCAAAATTCCAGTTCCCTGTGAACTGTCACTGGGAAAAATAATACAACCTCCCTGTGAAGAGCCCCGAACCTACGTAATTCTCTCTGTCTATGTGAACAGCCCCGAACTTGAGTAATTCCCCTTGTCTCTGTGAATATCTCCTATCCAGACTAATTGCCCCTGTCACTTTAAATGCCCGAACCATGACGAATCCTCCTCCCTGTGAACTGCCCCTACCCTGACTAATCCTCCTCCCTTTGAGCTGCCCCTACCCTGACTAATCCCACCTCTCTGTGAACAGCCCCTACCCTGGCTAATTTCCCTGTTCTTGTGAAAAATCTCTAAACTGACTAATGACCACTGCCACTGTGAATAGCCCCTACCCTGACTAATTACTACTGTCCCTGTGAACAGCCCCTTACCTGACTAATCCCCCATGGCTCTGTAAACAGCCCCTATCCTGACTAATTCCCCCTATCTCTGTGAACACCTCCTACCCTGAATAATTGTCCCTGTAACTGTGAAAACCCGCTACTCTGAGTAATTGGCCCTATACCTGTCAACATCCCCTACACTGACGAATTGCCCCTGTCTCTGTAAACATCCCCTACTAATTCTTTCTGTCTCTGTGAACACCCGCTACCCTGACTAATTGCCCCTATCTCTGTGAACACGCCCCTTCCCTGACTCATTCCCAGTGTCACTGTAAACAGACCCTACTCTGACTAATTGCCTCTCCCTGTGAACAGTCCATACCATGTGCAGAGTTCTTACACAGACTAGTTCTTCCTCCCTGTGAACAGTACCTAACCTAACTAATTACACAGCACTGTGTTCAACCCCTACCCTTATTAAGTCCCCCCTCCCTGTGGACAGCGCCTACCCTGACTCATTCCCCCTAGCTGTGAACAGTCCCCAACCTGACTATTTCCGCTCTCTGTGAAAAGACCCGACCCTGACGAATCCCCTCTGTCCCTATTCACAGCCCCTAACCTGACGTATTCTAGCTCCCTGTGAACAGCCGGCACCCTGACTAATTCCCCTTGTCGCAGTTCGTAGCCCCTACCCTGACTAATTTCATCTCGCTGTGAAAAGCCCCAACCTTGACTACTTCCCCTGTCCCTGTTCACAGCCCACACCTTCACAAATGTCATCTCCCCGTGAACAGTCCCGAACCTGACCAATTTCCCCACCCTGTGGTCAGTCGCAAACCTGACTAAACCCCATTCCTGTGAACAGTCTCAACCCTGACAAATTACCCCACACTGTGAACGCCACCGACCCTGACTAATTCCCCATCCCTGTGAACAGTCCCTTCCCTGACTAATTTCACCACCATGTAAACAGCCCCAACCCTGACTATTTTCCTCATCCTGTGAACAGACCCTTTTCTGACTAATTCCCCCTCCCTGTGAACAGCCCCTATCCTGACTAATTCCCCCTCCTTGTGAACAGCTCCTACCCTGACTAATTGAATTTCCCGGTAGAACGCCATCAAATTCATTAATTCCCACAGGCTACGGACAGAGCATAGCTTGACTAATTCCCCGCCCTGTGAACGGTCCTTACCCTGACTAATATCCGTCACTGTGTACACCTTGACGAATACCTGGGCGGCACGTTGGCATTTCGACCTAGGGTGACTGCCTGTTCAGAGTTTACAGTTTTTCTCCGCGTCTGTGAGGGGTTCCTTCGCGTGATCCTGTTCCCTCCCACAGTCCAAAGATGTGCAGGTTATAGAACATAGAATATAGAACGATACAGAGCAATACAGGCCCTTCGGCCCACAATGTTGCACCGACATGGGAAGTCAAAAAACAAAAGCTATCGTACCTACACTGTGCCATTATCATCCATATGCTTATCCAATAAACTTTTAAATGCCCTCAATGTTGGCGAGTTCACTACTGTTGCAGGTAGGGCATTCCACGGCCTCATCACTCTTTGCGTAAATAACCTACCTCTGACCTCTGTCCTATATTTATTACCCCTCAGTTTAAGGCTATGTCCCCTCGTGCAAGCCATTTCCATCCGCGGGAGAAGGCTCTCACTGTCCACCCTATCTAACTCCCTGATCATTTTGTATGCCTCTATTAAGTCTCCTCTTAACCTTCTTCTCTCTAACGAAAACAACCTCAAGTCCATCAGCCTTTCCTCATGAGATTTTCCCTACATACCAGGCAACATCCTGGTAAATCTCCTGTGCACCCGCTCCAAAGCTTCCACGTCCTTCCTATAATGCGGTGACCAGAACTGTACGCAATACTCCAAATGCGGCCAGACCAGAGTTTTGTACAGCTGCAACATGACCTCATGACTCCGGAACTCAATCCCTCTACCAATAAAGGCCAACACTCCATAGAATTTTTTCACAACCCTATCAACCTGGGTGGCAACTTTCAGGGATCTATGTACATGGACACCTAGATCCCTCTGCTCATCCACACTTCCAAGAACTTTACATTAGCCAAATATTCTGCATTCCTGTTATTCCTTCCAAAGTGAATCACCTCACACTTCTCTACATTAAACTCCATTTGCCACCTCTCAGCCCAGCTCTGCAGCTTATCTATATCCCTCTGTAACCTACTACATCCTTCCACACTGTCGACAACACCACCGACTTTAGTGTCGTCTGTAAATTTACTCACCCACCCATCTGCGCCCTCCTCTAGGTCATTGATAACAATGACAAACAGCAACGGCCCCAGAACAGATCCTTGTGGTACGCCACTTGTACCTGAACTCCATTCTGAACATTTCCCATCAACCACCACCCTCTGTCTTCTTTCAGCTAGCCAATTTCTGATCCACATCTCGAAATCACCCTCAATCCCCAGCCTCCATATTTTCTGCAATGGCCTACCATGGGGAACCTGATCAAACGCTTTACTGAAATCCATATACACCACTTCAACTGCTCTACCCTAGTCTACCTGTTCAGTCACCTTCTCAAAGAACTCGATAAGGTTTGTGAGGAATGACCTACTCTTCACAAAGCCATGCTGACTATCCCTAATCATATTATTCCTATCTAGATGATTATAAATCTTGTCTCTTATAACCCCCTCCAAGACTTTACGCACAACAGACGTGAGGCTCACCGGTCTATAGTTGCCGGGGTTGGCTCTACACCCCTTCTAGAACAAAGGGACCACATTTGCTATCCCCCAGTCCTCTGGCACTATTCCTGTAGCCAATGATGGCATAAAAATCAAAGCCAAAGGCCCAGCAATCTCTTCCCTGGCTTCCCAGAGAATCCTAGGATAAATCCCATCACGCACCGGGGACTTATCTATTTTCAGCCTGTCCAGAATTGCCAACACCTCTTCCCTACGTACCTCAATGCCATCTATTCTAATATCCTGGGTCTCAGCATTCTCCTCCACAACATTTTTTTTCCCTGAGTGAATACTGACGAAACATATTCATTTTGTATCTCGCCTATCTCTTCAGACTCCACACACAACTTCCCATCCCAGTCCTTGACTGGCCCTACTCTTACGCTAGTCATTCTTTTATTCCTGACATACCGATAGAAAGCTTTTGGGTTTTCCTTGATCCTACCTGCAAAATACTTCTCATGTCCCCTCCTTGCTCGTCTTAGCTCTCTCTTTAGATCCTTCCTCGCTACCTTGTAACTATCAAGCGCGCCAACTGAAACTTCACTCCTCATTTTCACATCGGCCTCCTTCTTTCTCTGAAAAAGAGATTCCACTTCTTTGGTAAACTACGGTTCCCTCGCTCGGCGCCTTCCTCCCTGCCTGACCGGTACGTACTTATCAAGAACACGCAGTAGCTGTGCCTTAAACAAGCTCCACATAGCCAGTGTGCCCAGCACTTGCAGCGTACTTCTCCAACCTATCCCCACCCCCACCCAAGTCATGTCTAATGGCATCATAATTGCCCTTCCCCCAGCTAAAACTCTTGCCCTGCGGGGTATACTTATCCCTTTCCATCCCGAACGTAAACGTCACCGAATTGTGGTCACTGTCCCCAAAGTGCTCTCCTACCTCCAAATCTAACACCTGGCCTGTTTCATTACCCAAAACCAAATCCAATGTGGCCTCTCCTCTTGTTGGTCTGTCAACATATTGTGTCAGGAAACCCTCCCGCGCACATTGTACAAAAATGACCCATCTAATGTACTCGAACTATATCTTTTCCTGTCAATATTTGGAAAGTTAAAGTCTCCCATAATAACTACCCTGTTACTTTCGCTCTTATCCAGAATCATCTTCGCCATCCTTTCCTCTACATCCCTAGAACTATTTGGAGGCCTATAGAAAACTCCCAACAGGGTGACCTCTCCTTTCCTGTTTCTAACCTCAGCCCTTACTACCTCGGGAGAAGAGTCCCCATCTAGCATCCTCTCCGCCACCGTAATACTGTTTTTGACTCGCAGCGCCACGCCTCCCCTCTTTTGCCTCCTTCTCTGAGCTTACTAAAACACCTAAACCCCGGAACCTGCAACAACCATTCCTGTCCCTGCTCTATCCATGTCTCCGAAATGGCCACAACATCGAAGTCCCAGGTACCAACCCATGCTGCCAGTTCCCCTACCTTATTTCGTATACTCCTGGCATTGAAGTAGACACACTTCAAACCATCTACCTGAACACTGGCCCCCCCCCTCCTGCAAAGTCAATTCTGTGCTCCTGACCTCGATACTTTCAATCTCTCGTACCCTAAAACTACAATCCAGGTTCCCTTGCCCCTGCTGTATTAGTTTAACCCCCCACCCCCACCCCCAAGAGCACTAACAAATCTCGCCCCCAGTATATTTGTGCCCCTCAGGTTCAGATGTAGACCATCCTGTCTGTAGAGGTCCCACCTTCCCCAGAAAGAGCGCCAGTTATCCAGAAATCTGAATCCCTCCCGCCTGCACCATCCCTGTAGCCACGTGTTTAATTGCTCTCTCTCCCTATTCCTCATCTCATTTTCACGTGGCACGGGCAACAACCCAGAGATAACAACTCTGTTTGTTCTCGTTCTGAGTTTCCATCCTAGCTCCCTGAAAGCCTGCCTGACATCCTTGTCCCCTTTCCTACCTATGTCGTTTTGCCAATGTGGACCACGACTTGGGCCTGCTCCCCCTCCCCCTTAAGGACCCGGAAAACACGATCCGAGACATCACGTACCTTTGCACCTGGGAGGCAACATACCAACGTGAGTCTCTCGCTCCAACAAAATCTCCTATCAGTGCCCCTGACTATCGAGGCTCCAATTACTAATGCTCTGCTCCTCTCCCCCCTTCCCTTCTGAGCAACAGGGACAGACTCTGTGCCAGAGGCCCGTGCCCCATGGCTTACCCCTGGTAGGTCGTCCCCCCACAAGTATCCAAAGCGGTATACTTGTTACTCAGGGGAACGACCGCAGGAGATCCCTGCACTGACTGCTTCTTCCCAGTCCCTCTCACAGTTACCCATCTATCTCCAATCTTTGGTGTAACTAATTCCCTGAAGCTGCTATCTATGACCCCCTCTGCCTCCCGAATGCTCCCAAGTTCATCCAACTCCAGCTCCAGTTCCCTAACTCGGTCTTGGAGGAGATGGGGATGGCTGCACTTCCTGCAGGTAAAATCAGCAGGGACACTAACATCCCTCACCTCAAACATCCTGCAGGAGGAACATTGCACTACCTTCCCTGCCATCCCTCTAACCTCCAACCAAGATCTGGTTAATAAATACATTTTTAAAATATATAATAATATGGCACTTACCTCACACCAATGGGTCTTATTATTAGGTTAGAGGAGGAGGGTGGGTGGGAGACACTACACGTGGAGTGTCTCGGGTTTCCTCTCCACCAGACTTTATTGGTTGGGGGGCGGGGGGGGGGGGGGGGGGTGCTTCCCAGAAGTCCGCGGTCGATCCCGTTTCCTGCCTAATATTAAAAAAATATATAAAAAATAAAACAGAAAAAGAAGAACAGAAACGGGACCAGGTAAGTGTTTTTAAAGTAAAAACTTACCTCTCAGAAAGCCCTTGCGCACCGCTCCCGCCGAAATCCAAAGGGCCGCTCCTGCAAAGATAAGTGTTTATAAAGGAGAAACTTACTTCCCAGAAATCACTTGCGCACCGCTCCCGCCGAAATCCCAAGGCCTGCTCCTCTGAAGGTAAGTGTTTTTAAAGGAGAAACTTACCTCCCAGAAATCACTTGCGCACCGCTCCCGCCGATATCCCAAGGCCTGCTCCTGTGAAGGTAAGTGTTTTTAAAGGAGAAACTTACCTCCCAGAAATCACTTGCGCTCCGCTCCCGCCGAAATCCAAAGGCCTGCTCCTGTGAAGGTAAGTGTTTTTAAACGAGAAACTTACCTCCCAGAAATCACTTGCGCTCCGCTCCCGCCGAAATCCAAAGGGCTGCTCCTGCAAGGGTAAGTGTTTTTAAAGTAAAACTTACCTCCCAGAAGGCCCTTGCGCACCGCTCCCGCCGAAATCCAAAGGGCCGCTCCTGCAAAGGTAAGTGTTTATAAAGGAGAAAATTACCTCTCAGAAATCACTTGCGCACCGCTCCCGCCGAAATCCCAAGGCCTGCTACTGCAAAGGTAAGGGTTTTTAAAGTAAATACTCACCTCCCAGAAGGCCCTTGCGCACCGCTCCCGCCAAAATCCAAAGGGCCGCTCCTGCAAAGGTAAGGGTTTTTAAAGTAAATACTCACCTCCCAGAAGGCCCTTGCGCACCGCTCCCGCCGAAATCCAAAGGGCTGCTCCTGCAAAGGTAAGGGTTATTAAAGTAAATACTCATCTCCCAGAACGGTGCAGTCACAATGTTGGGGGTTTACTACAGGCCTCCCAACAGCCAGCGGGTGATAGAGGAGCAGATAGGTAGACAGATTTTGGAAAAGAGTAAAAACAACAGGGTTGTGGTGATGGGAGACTTCAACTTCCCCAATATTGACTGGGACTCACTTAGTGCCAGGGGCTTTGACGGGGCAGAATTTGTAAGGAGCATCCAAGAGGGCATCTTAAAACAATATGTGGACAGTCTAACTAAGGAAGGGGCGGTACTGGACCTGGTATTGGGGAGCCCGGCCAGGTGGTAGATGTTTCAGTCAGGGAGCATTTCAGTAACAGTGACCACAATTCAGTAAGTTTTAAAGTGCTGGTGGACAAGGATAAGAGTGGTCCTAGGATGAATGTGCTAAATTGGAGAAATACTAATTATAACAATATTAGGCAGGAACTGAAGAAAATAGATTGGGGGCGGATGTTTGAGGGCAAATCAACATCTGACATGTGGGAGGCTTTCAACTGTCAGTTGAAAGGAATTCAGGACGGGCATGTTCCTGGAAGGAAGAAGGATAAATACGGCAATTTTCGGGAACCTTGGATAACGAGAGATATTGTAGGCCTCGTCAAAAAGTAAAAGGAGGCATTTGTCAGGGCTAAAAGGCTGGGAACAGACGAAGCCTGCGTGGAATATAAGGAAAGTAGGAAGGAACTTAAGCAAGGAGTCAGGAGGGCTAGAAGGGGTCACGAAAAGTAATTGGCAAATAGGGTTAAGGAAAATCCCTAGGCTTTTTACACGTACATAAAACGCAAGAGGGTAGCCAGGGAAAGGGTTTGCCCACTGAAGGATAGGCACGGGAATCTATGTGTGGAGCCAGAGGAAATGGGTGAGGTACTAAATGAATACTTTGCATCAGTATTCACCAAAGAGAAGAAATTGGTAGATGTTGAGTCTGGAGAAGGGTGTGTAGATAGCCTGGGTCACATTGAGATCCAAAAAGACGAGGTGTTAGGTGTCTTAAAAAATATGAAGGTAGATAGGTCCCCAGGGCCTAATGGGGTCTACCCCAGAATACTGAAGGAGGCTGGAGAGGAAATTGCTGAGGCCTTGACAGAAATCTTTGGATCCTCACTGTTTCCCGGAGGACTGGAGAATAGCCAATGTTGTTCCTCTGTTTAAGAAGGGTAGCAAGGATAATCCAGGGAACTACAGGCCTTACTTCAGTGGTAGGGAAATTACTGGAGAGAATTCTTCGAGACAGGATCTACTCCCATTTGGAAGCAAATGGACATATTCGTGAGAGGCAGCATGGTTTGTGAAGGGGAGGTCGTGTCTCAATAACTTGATACAGATTTTCGTGAAGGTCACTAAGATGATTGATGCAGGTAGGGCAGTGGATGTTGTCTATATGGACTTCAGTAAGGCCTTTGACAAGGTCCCTCATGGTAGACTAGTACAAAAGGTGAAGTCACACGGGATCAGGGGTGATCTGGCAAGGTGGATACATAACTGGCTAGGTCATAGAAGGCAGAGAGTAGCAATGGAAGGATGCTTTTCTAATTGGAGGGCTGTGACCAGTGGTGTTCCACAGGGATCAGTGCTGGGACCTTTGCTGTTTGTAGTATATATAAATGATTTGGAGGAAATGTAACTGGTCTGATTAGTAAGTTTGAAGACGACACAAAGGTTGGTGGAATTGCGGATAGCGATGAGGACTGTCAGAGGATACAGCAGGATTTAGATTGTTTGGAGATTTAGGCGGAGAGATGGCAGATGGAGTTTAATCCGGACAAATGTGAGGTAATGCATTTTGGAAGGTCTAATGCAGGTAGGGAATATACAGTAAATGGTAGAACCCTCAAGAGTATTGAAAGTCAGAGAGATCTAGGAGTACAGGTCCACAGGTCACTGAAAGGGGCAACACAGGTTGAGAAGGTAGTCAAGAAGGCCTACGGCATGCTTGCCTTCATTGGCCGGGGCGTTGAGTATAAGAATTGGCAAGTCATGTTGCAGCTGTGTAGAAACTTAGTTAGGCCACACTTGGAGTATAGTGTTCAATTCTGGTCGCCACACTACCAGAACGATGTGGAGGCTTTAGAGAGGGTGCAGAAGAGATTTACCAGAATGTTGCCTGGTATGGAGGGCATTAGTTATGAGGAGCGGTTGAATAAACTCGGTTTGTTGTCACTGGAACGAAGAAGGTTGAGGGGCGACCTGATAGAGGTCTACAAAATTATGAGGGGCATAGACAGAGTGGATAGTCAGAGGCTTTTCTCCGGGGTAGAGGAGTCAATTACTAGGGGGCATAGGTTTAAGGTGAGAGGGGCAAGGTTTAGAGTAGATGTACGAGGCAAGTTTTTTACGCAGAGGTAGTGGGTGCCGAGAACTCGCTACCGGAGGAGGTGGTGGAAGCAGGGATGATAGTGACATTTAAGGGGCATCTTGACAAATACATGAACAGGATGGGAATAGAGGGATACGGACCCAGGAAGTGTAGAAGATTGTAGTTTAGTCGGGCATGGTCGGCACGGGCTTGGAGGGACGAAGGGCTTGTTCCTGTGCTGTACATTTCTTTCTTCTTTGTTCACACATGGAGAATATTCAAAATTCACACGGATTGTGAGTGCTAAACCCACACACACACGGTGAGAATGTGCAAACTCCACACGGATTGTGAGTTCCAAACGACGGTGACAAGGTGAGAATGGGCAAACTTCACACGGATTGTGGGTGCGAATCCCACACACACTTGGAGAATGTTCAAAATTCCCACGGATTGTGAGTGCGAATCCCAAGCACACACAAAGAACAAAGAACAAAGAAATGTACAGCACAGGAACAGGCCCTTCGGCCCTCCAAGCCCGTGCCGACCATACTGCCCGACTAAACTACAATCTTCTACACTTCCTGGGTCCGTATCCTTCTATTCCCATCCTATTCATATATTTGTCAAGATGCCCCTTAAATGTCCCTATCGTCCCTGCTTCCACTACCTCCTCCGGTAGTGAGTTCCAGGCACCCACTACCCTCTGCGTAAAAAACTTGCCTCGTACATCTACTCTAAACCTTGCCCCTCTCACCTTAAACCTATGCCCCCTAGTAATTGACCCCTCTACCCTGGGGAAAAGCCTCTGACTATCCACTCTGTCTATGCCCCTCATAATTTTGTATACCTCTATCAGGTCGCCCCTCAACCTCCTTCGTTCCAGTGAGAACAAACCGAGTTTATTCAATCGCTCCTCATAGCTTATGCCCTCCATACCAGGCAACATTCTGGTAAATCTCTTCTGCACCCTCTCTAAAGCCTCCACATCCTTCTGGTAGTGTGGCGACCAGAATTGAACACTATACTCCAAGTGTGGCCTAACTAAGGTTCTATACAGCTGCAACATGACTTGCCAATTCTTATACTCAATGCCCCGGCCAATGAAGGCAAGCATGCCGTATGCCTTCTTGACTACCTTCTCCACCTGTGTTGCCCCTTTCAATGACCTGTGGACCTGTACTCCTAGATCTCTTTGACTTTCAATACTCTTGAGGGTTCTACCATTCACTGTATATTCCCTACCTGCATTAGCCCTTCCAAAATGCATTACCTCACATTTGTCCGGATTAAACTCCATCTGCCATCTCTCCGCCCAAGTCTCCAGACAATCTAAATCCTGCTGTATCCTCTGACAGTCCTCATCGCTATCCGCAATTCCACCAACCTTTGTGTCGTCTGCAAACTTACTAATCAGACCAGTTACATTTTCCTCCAAATCATTTATATATACTACAAACAGCAAAGGTCCCAACACTGATCCCTGTGGAACACCACTGGTTACAGCCCTCCAATTAGAAAAGCATCCCTCCATTGCTACCCTCTGCCTTCTATGGCCTAGCACGATGAGAATGTGCAAACTCCACACGGATTGAGAGTGCGAAACCCTCACCCACACGGTGAGAATGTGCAAACTCCACACGGATTGTGAGTCAGTATCCCACACAGACACGGGGAGACTATGCAAACTCCACACGGATTGTGAGTGAGAATCCCACACAGACACGGTGAGAATGTGCAAACTCCACACGGATTGTGAGTGCGATACCCTTTACCACATGGTGAGAATGTGCAAATTCCACACGGTTTGTGAGTGCAAAGCCTACACAGACACGGTGAGAATGTGCAAACCCCACACGGATTGTGAGTGCAAAACCCACGCAGACACGGTGAGAATGTGCAAACTCCACACGGATTGTGAGTGCGAAACCCTCACACACATGGTGAGAATGTGGAAATTCCACACGGATTGTGAGTGAGAATCCCACACAGACACGGTGAGAATGTGGAAATTCCACACGGATTGTGAGTGCGAAACCCTCACACATATGGTGAGAATGTGGAAATTCCACACGGATTGTGAGTGAGAATCCCACACAGACACGGTTAGAATGTGCAAATCCCACACGGATTGTGAGTGTGAAACCCACACAGACACAGTGAGACTGTGCAAACTCCACACGGATTCTGAAGGGCGAAACCCAACAGACACGGTGAGAATGTGGAAACTCCACTCGGATTGTGGGAGTGAAACCGACGCAGACACGGTGAGAATGTGCAAACTCCACACGGATTGTGAGTGCAAAACCCTCACCCACATGGTGAGAATGTGCAAACTCCACATGGGTTGTGGGGGTGACTCCCACACAGACACGGTGAGAATGTGCAAACTCCACACGGATTGTGGGAGTGAAGCTCACGCAGACACGGTGAGAATGTGCAAACTCGACACGGATTCTGGGGGTGAAACTCTCACCCACACGGTGAGAATGTGCAAACTCCACTCGGATTGTGGGAGTGAATCCGACGCAGACACGGTGAGAATGTGCAAACTCCACACGGATTGTGGGGGTGACTCCCACACAGACACGGTGACAATGTTCAAACTCCACACGGATTGTGAGTGCGAAACCCTCACCCACATGGTGAGAATGTGCAAACTCCACACGGATTGTGAGTGTGAAACCCACACACACACGGTGAGAATATGCAAACTCCACACGGAGTGTGAGTGTGAAACCCACACACACACAGTGAGACTGTGCAAACTCCACACGGATTCTGAAGGGCGAAACCCAACAGACACGGTGAGAATGTGGAAACTCCACTCGGATTGTGGGAGTGAAACCGACGCAGACACGGTGAGAATGTGCAAACTCCACACGGATTGTGAGTGCAAAACCCTCACCCACATGGTGAGAATGTGCAAACTCCACACGGATTGTGGGGTGACTCCTACACAGACACGGTGAGAATGTGCAAACTCCACACGGATTGTGAGTGCGATACTCACACACACACAGTAAGAATGTGCAAACTCCACACGGATTGTGAGAGCAAAACCCTCACACACATGGTGTGGAAATGCAAATTCCACACGGATTGTGAGTGCGAAACCCACGCAAACAGGGTGAGAATGTGGAAATTCCACACGGATAGTGAGTGCGAAACCCACGCAGTCACGGTGAGAATGTGCAAACTCCACACTGGTTGTGAGTGTGAAACCCACGCAGACAGGGTGAGAATGTGGAAATTCCACACGGATAGTGAGTGCGAAACCCACGCAGTCACGGTGAGAATGTGCAAACTCCACTCGGATTGTGAGTGCGAAACCCACACAGACACGGTGAGATTGTGCAAACTCCACACGGATTCTGAAGGGCGAAACCCAACAGACACGGTGAGAATGTGTAAACTCCACTCGGATTGTGAGTGCGAAACCCACGCAGACACGGTGAGAATGTGCAAACTCCACATGGATTGTGAGTGCGAATCCCACACAGACACGGTGAGAATGTGCAAACTCCACATGGATTGTGAGTGCGAATCCCACGCAGACACGGTGAGAATGTGCAAACTCCACACGGATTGTGAGTGCGAAACCCTCACCCACATGGTGAGAATGTGCAAACTCCACACGGTTTGTGAGTGCGAAACTCACACACACAGTAAGAATGTGCAAACCCCACACGGATAGCGAGTGCAAAACCAACGCAAACACGCTGAGAATGTGTAAACTCCACACGGATTGAGAGTGGGAAACCCGCACCCACATGGTGAGAATGTGAAAACTCCACACGGATTGTGAGTGCGAAACCCACACAGACAAAGTGAGGATGTGCAAATTCCAGATGGATAGTGAGTGCGATACCCACGCAGACACGGTGAGAATGTGGAAATTGCACATGGATTGTGAGTGCTAAAACCACACAGACACAGTGAGACTGTGCAAACTCCACACGGATTCTGAAGGGTGAAACCCAACAGACACCGTGAGAATGTGCAAACTCCACAAGGATTGTGGGAGTGAAACCCACGCAGACACGGTGAGAATGTGCAAACTCCACAAGGATTGTGAGTGCGAAACCCTCACCCACACGGTGAGAATGTGCAAACGCCACGCGGATTGTGGGGGTGACTCCCACACAGACACGGTAATAATGTGCAAACTCCACACGGTTTGTGAGTGCAAAACCCACACAGACATGGTGAGAATGTACAAACTCCACACGGATTGTGAGTGAGAATCCCACATAGACACGGTGAGAATGTGCTAACTGCACACGGATTGTGGGGGTGACTCCCACACAGACACGGTGAGAATGTGCAAACTCCACACGGATTGTGAGTGCGAAACCCTCACCCACATGTTGAGAATGTGCAAACCCCACATGGATTGTGGGGGTGAAACCCTCACCCACATGGTGAGAATGTGAAAACAGCACACGGTTTGTGTGTGCGAAACCCTCACCCACATGGTGAGAATGTGCAAATTCCACACGGATTGTGGGGGTGACTCCCACACAGACATGGTGAGAATGTGCAAACTCCACACGGATTGTGAGTGCAAAACCAACGCCGATACGGTGAGAATGTGTAAACTCCACATGGATTGTGAGAGCGAATCCCTCACACACATGGTGTGAATGTGCAAACTCCACACGGTTTGTGAGAGCGAAACCAATCAAACAGGGTGAGAATGTGCAAACTCCACACTGGTTGTGAGTGTGAAACCCACACAGACAGGGTGAGGATGTGAAAATTCCAGATGGATAGTGAGTGCGATACCCACGCAGACACAGTGAGAATGTGGAAATTGCACATGGATTGTGAGTGCTAAAACCACACAGACACAGTGAGACTGTGCAAACTCCACACGGATTCTGAAGGGCGAAACCCAACAGACACCGTGAGAATGTGCAAACTCCACACGGATTGTGGGAGTGAAACCCACGCAGACACGGTGAGCATGTGCAAACCACAAGGTTTGTGAGTGCGAAACCCTCACCCACACGGTGAGAATGTGCAAACGCCACGCGGATTGTGGGGGTGACTCCCACACAGACACGGTAAGAATGTGCAAACTCCACACGGTTTGTGAGTGCAAAACCCACACAGACATGGTGAGAAGGTACAAACTCCACGCGGATTGTGAGTGAGAATCCCACATAGACACGGTGAGAATGTGCTAACTGCACACGGATTGTGGGGGTGACTCCCACACAGACACGGTGAGAATGTGCAAACTCCACACGGATTGTGAGTGCGAAACCCTCACCCACATGTTGAGAATGTGCAAACCCCACATGGATTGTGGGGGTGAAACCCTCACCCACATGGTGAGAATGTGAAAACAGCACACGGTTTGTGTGTGCGAAACCCTCACCCACATGGTGAGAATGTGCAAATTCCACACGGATTGTGGGGGTGACTCCCACACAGACACGGTGAGAATGTGCAAACTCCACATGGATTGTGAGTGCAAAACCAACGCCGATACGGTGAGAATGTGTAAACTCCACATGGATTGTGAGAGCGAATCCCTCACACACATGGTGTGAATGTGCAAACTCCACACGGTTTGTGAGAGCGAAACCCATCAAACAGGGTGAGACTGTGCAAACTCCACACTGGTTGTGAGTGTGAAACCCACACAGACACGGTGAGAATGTGCAAACTCCACACGGATTGTGAGTGCGAAACCCTCACCCACACGGTGAGAATGTGCAAACTCCACACGGATTGTGAGTGCGAAACCCACGCAGACACGGTGAGAATGTGCAAACTCCACACGGATTGTGAGCGCGAAACCCTCACCCACACGGTGAGAATGTGCAAACTCCACACGGATTCTGAAGGGCGAAACCCACGCAGACACGGTGAGAATGTGCAAACTCCACATGGATTGTGGGGGTGACTCCCACACAGACGCGGTGAGAAAGTGCAAACTCCACACGGATTGTGAGCGCGAAACCCTCACCCACACGGTGAGAATGTGCAAACTCCACACGGATTGTGAGTGCAAAACCAACGCCGATACGGTGAGAATGTGTAAACTCCACATGGATTGTGAGAGCGAATCCCTCACACACATGGTGTGAATGTGCAAACTCCACACGGTTTGTGAGAGCGAAACCCATCAAACAGGGTGAGAATGTGCAAACTCCACACGGATTGTGAGCGCGAAACCCTCACCCACACGGTGAGAATGTGCAAACTCCACACGGATTCTGAAGGGCGAAACCCACGCAGACACGGTGAGAATGTGCAAACTCCACACGGATTGTGGGGGTGACTCCCACACAGACGCGGTGAGAAAGTGCAAACTCCACACGGATTGTGAGTGCGAAACCCTCACCCACATGGTGAGAATGTTCAAACTCCACACGGATTGTGAGTTCGAAACCCTCACCCACATGGTGAGAATGTGCAAACACCACACGGATTGTGGGAGTGAAACTCACACACACACAGTGAGAATGTGCAAACTCCACACGGATTGTGGGGGTGAAAGCCTCACCCACAAGGTGAGATTGTGCAAACTCCACACGGTTTGTGAGTGCTAAACCCACACACATACGGTGAGAATGTGCAAACTCCACATGGATTGTGTGTGCGAAACCCACACAGACACAGTGAGAATGTGCAAACTCCACACGGATTGTGAGTGCGAAACCCACACACACGGTGAGATTGTGCAAACTCCACACGGATTGTGAGTGCGAAACCCACACACACGTGGAGAATGTTCAAAATTCACACGGATTGTGAGTGCAAATCCCACACACACTCTGTGAGAATGGGCAATCTCCACACGGATTATGGGTGCAAATCCCACACACACATGGAGAATGTTCAAAATTCACACGGCTTGTGAGTGCGAATCCCACACACACACTATGAGAATGGGCAATCTCCACACGGATTGTGAGTGCGAATCCCACACACACGTGGAGAATGTTCAAAATTCACACAGCTTGTGAGTGCGAATCCCACACACACACGGAGAGAACGTGCAAACTCTGTACGGATTGTGAGTGTGAATCCCACGCAGACATGGTGAGAATATGCAAATTCCACACGGATTGTGAGTGCGAATCCCACACACACACGGAGAGAATGTGCAAACTCTGTACGGATTGTGAGTGTGAATCCCACGCAGACATGGTGAGAATGTGCAAACTCCATACGGATTGTGAGTGCGAAACCAATGCAGACACAATGAGAATGTGCAAACTCCACACGGATTGTGAGTGCTAAATCCACACGCATGGTGAGAATCTGAAAACTCCACACGGATTCTTAGTGTGAATCCCACGCAGACACGGTGAGAATGTGCAACCTCCACTCGGATTGCGGGGTGGGGGGGAACCCACGCAGACACAGTGAGAACGTGCAAACTCCACACGGAATGTGAGTGTGAAACCCACGCAGACACGGTGAGAACGTGCAAACTCCACAAGGATTGTGAGTGCGAAGCCCTCACCCACATGGTGAGAATGTGCAAACTCCACACGGAATGTGAGTGTGAAACCCACGCAGACACGGTGAGAACGTGCAAACTCCACAAGGATTGTGAGTGCGAAACCCACACCCACACGGTGAGAATGTGCAAACTCCACACGGATTGTGGGGGTGAAACCCTCACCCACATGGTGAGAAGGTTAAAACTCCACATGGATTGTGAGTGCGAAACCCTCACATATATGGTGTGGAAGTGCAATTTCCACATGGATTGTGTGAGCGAAACCCACACCCACATTGTGAGAATGTGCAAACTCCACACGGATTGTGGGTGCTAAATCCACACACGGTGAGAATGTGCAAACTCCACACGGATTGTTAGTGTGAAACCCACACACACACGGTGAGATTGTGCAAACTCCACACGGATTGTTAGTGTGAAACCCACACCCACACGGTGAGAATGTGCAAACTCCACACGGATTGTTAGTGTGAAACCCACACACACACGGTGAGATTGTGCAAATACCACTCGGATTGTGGGGGGGATACCCACGCAGACACGGTGAGAATGTGCAAACTCCACACGGATTGTGTGTGCGAAACCCTCACCCACATGGTGAGAATGTGCAAACCCCACACGGATTGTGGGGGTGACTCCCACACAGACACGGTGAGAATGTGCAAACTCCACACGGATTGTGAGTGCGAAACCCTCACCCACATGGTGAGAATGTGCAAACTCCACACGGATTGTGAGTTCGAAACCCTCACCCACATGGTGAGAATGTGCAAACTCCACACGGATTGTGGGGGTGAAAGCCTCACCCACATGGTGAGATTGTGCAAACTCCACACGGTTTGTGAGTGCTAAACCCACACACATAGGGTGAGAGTGTGCAAACTCCACATGGATTGAGAGTGCGAAACCCACACAGACACAGTGCGAATGTGCAAACTCCACAAGGATTGTGAGTGCGAAACCCTCCCCCACATGGTGAGAATGTGCAAACTCCACACGGATTGTGGGTGCAAATCCCACACACACGTGGAGAATGTTCAAAATTCACACGGATTGTGAGTGCAAATCTCACACACACTCTGTGAGAATGGGCAATCTCCACACGGATTATGGGTGCAAATCCCACACACACATGGAGAATGTTCAAAATTCACACGGCTTGTGAGTGCGAATCCCACACACACACTATGAGAATGGGCAATCTCCACACGGATTGTGAGTGCGAATCCCACACACACGTGGAGAATGTTCAAAATTCACACAGCTTGTGAGTGCGAATCCCACACACACACGGAGAGAATGTGCAAACTCTGTAAGGATTGTGAGTGTGAATCCCACGCAGACATGGTGAGAATGTGCAAACTCCATACGGATTGTGAGTGTGAAACCAACGCAGACACAATGAGAATGTTCAAACTCCACACGGATTGTGAGTGCTAAATCCACACGCATGGTGAGAATCTGAAAACTCCACACGGATTGTTAGTGTGAATCCCACGCAGACACGGTGAGAATGTGCAACCTCCACTCGGATTGCGGGGGGGGGGGAACCCACGCAGACACGGTGAGGACGTGCAAACTCCACACAGAATGTGAGTGTGAAACCCACGCAGACACGGTGAGAACGTGCAAACTCCACAAGGATTGTGAGTGCGAAGCCCTCACCCACATGGTGAGAATGTGCAAACTCCACACGGAATGTGAGTGTGAAACCCACGCAGACACGGTGAGAACGTGCAAACTCCACAAGGATTGTGAGTGCGAAACCCACACCCACACGGTGAGAATGTGCAAACTCCACACGGATTGTGGGGGTGAAACCCTCACCCACATGGTGAGAAGGTTAAAACTCCACATGGATTGTGAGTGCGAAACCCTCACATATATGGTGTGGAAGTGCAATTTCCACGTGGATTGTGTGAGCGAAACCCACACCCACATTGTGAGAATGTGCAAACTCCACACGGATTGTGGGTGCTAAATCCACACACGGTGAGAATGTGCAAACTCCACACGGATTGTTAGTGTGAAACCCACACACACACGGTGAGATTGTGCAAATACCACTCGGATTGTGGGGGGATACCCACGCAGACACGGTGAGAATGTGCAAACTCCACACGGATTGTGTGTGCGAAACCCTCACCCACATGGTGAGAATGTGCAAACTCCACACGGATTGTGAGTTCGAAACCCTCACCCACATGGTGAGAATGTGCAAACTCCACACGGATTGTGGGGGTGAAAGCCTCACCCACATGGTGAGATTGTGCAAACTCCACACGGTTTGTGAGTGCTAAACCCACACACATAGGGTGAGAGTGTGCAAACTCCACATGGATTGAGAGTGCGAAACCCACACAGACACAGTGCGAATGTGCAAACTCCACAAGGATTGTGAGTGCGAAACCCTCCCCCACATGGTGAGAATGTGCAAACTCCACACGGATTGTGGGTGCAAATCCCACACACACGTGGAGAATGTTCAAAATTCACACGGATTGTGAGTGCAAATCTCACACACACTCTGTGAGAATGGGCAATCTCCACACGGATTATGGGTGCAAATCCCACACACACATGGAGAATGTTCAAAATTCACACGGCTTGTGAGTGCGAATCCCACACACACACTATGAGAATGGGCAATCTCCACACGGATTGTGAGTGCGAATCCCACACACACGTGGAGAATGTTCAAAATTCACACAGCTTGTGAGTGCGAATCCCACACACACACGGAGAGAATGTGCAAACTCTGTAAGGATTGTGAGTGTGAATCCCACGCAGACATGGTGAGAATGTGCAAACTCCATACGGATTGTGAGTGTGAAACCAACGCAGACACAATGAGAATGTGCAAACTCCACACGGATTGTGAGTGCTAAATCCACACGCATGGTGAGAATTTGAAAACTCCACACGGATTGTTAGTGTGAATCCCACGCGGACACGGTGAGAATGTTCAACCTCCACTCGGATTGTGGGGGGGGGGGGGGGGGAGGGAACCCACGCAGTCACGGTGCGAACGTGCAAACTCCACACGGAATGTGAGTGTCAAACCCACGCAGACACGGTGAGAACGTGCAAACTCCACAAGGATTGTGAGTGCGAAGCCCTCATCACATGGTGAGAATGTGCAAACTCCACACGGATTGTGAGTGCGAAACCCACACCCACACGGTGAGAATGTGCAAACCCCACACGGATTGTGAGTGTGAAACCCACACACACATCGTGAGAATGTGCAAACTCCACACGGATTGTGAGTGCGAAACCCTCACCCACACGGTGAGAATGTGCAAACCCCACACGGATTGTGAGTGCAAAACCAACGCAGACATAGTGAGAATGTGTAAACTCCACATGGATTGTGAGTGCGAAACCCTCACACACATGGTGTGGATGTGCAAATTCCACATGGATTGTGAGAGCGAATCCCACACAGACACAGTTAGGATGTGCAAATTCCACACGGATTGTGGGTGTGAATCCCAGATACACACGGTGAGAAAGGGCAAACTCCACACGGATTGTGAGTGCGAAACAAACACACACACGCTGAGAATGTGCAAACTCAACACGGATTGTGAGTGCGAATCCCACACACGCAATGAGAATGTGCAAACTCCACACGGATTGTGGGTGCGAATCCCACACACACATGGAGAATGTTAAAAATTCACACGGATTGTGAGTGAGAATCCCACACACACACTGTGAGAAAGGGCAATCTCCACACGGATTGTGAGTGCGAATCCCACACACCCGTGGAGAATGTGCAAACTCCACATCGATTGTGAGTGCGAAACCCACACACACACACAGAGAAAGTGCAAACTCCACACGGATTGTGAGTGTGAATCCCACACACACACGGAGAGACTGTGCAAACTCCATACGGATTGTGTGTGTGAAACCCACGCAGACATGGTGAGAATGTGCAAACTCCACACGGTTTATCAGTGCAAAACCCACACAGACATGGTGAGAATGTGCAAACTCCACACGGATTGTGAGTGCGAAACCCTCCCACACATGGTGTGGAAGTGCAAATTCCACATGGATTGTGAGAGCGAAACCCACACCCACATTGTGAGAATGTGCAAACTCCACACGGATTGTGGGTGCTAAATCCACACACGGTGAGAATGTGAAAACTCCACACGGATTGTTAGTGTGAAACCCACACACACACGGTGAGAATGTGCAAATACCACTCGGATTGTGGGGGGGATACCCACGCAGACATGGTGAGAATGTGCAAACTCCACACGGATTGTGAGTGCGAAACCCTCACCCACATGGTGAGAATGTGCAAACCCCACACGGATTGTGGGGGTGACTCCCACACAGACACGGTGAGAATGTGCAAACTCCACACGGACTGTGAGTGCGAAACCCACACAGACATAGTGAGAATTTGCAAACTCCACATGGATTGTGAGTGCGAAAACCACACACACAAAGTAAGAATGTGCAAACTCCACATGGATTGTGGGGGGGATACCCACGCAGACACGATGAGAATGTGCAAACTCCACACGGATTGTGAGTGCGAAACCCTCACCCACGTGGTGAGAATGTGCAAACCCCATACGGATTGTGAGTGTGAATCCCACACAGACACGGTGAGAATGTGCAAACCCCACACGGTTTGTGAGTGCGAAACCCTCACCCACATGGTGAGAATGTGCAAATTCCACACGGATTGTGGGGGTGACTCCCACACAGATACGGTGAGAATGTGTAAACTCCACATGGATTGTGAGAGCGAAACCCTCACACACATGGTGTGGAAGTGCAAGTTCCATATGGATTGTGAGAGCGACACCCATCAAACAGGGTGAGAATGTGCAAACTCCACACTGGTTGTGAGTGTGAATCCCACACAGACACGGTGAGGATGTGAAAATTCCAGATGGATAGTGAGTGCGATACCCACGCAGACAGGGTGAGAATGTGCAAACTCCACACTGGTTGTGAGTGCAAAACCCACGCAGACACGGTGAGAATGTGCAAACTCCACACGGATTGTGGGGGTGAAAGCCTCACCCACATGGTGAGATTGTGCAAACTCCACACGGTTTGTGAGTGCTAAACCCACACACATACGGTGAGAATGTGCAAACTCCACACGGATTGTGAGTGCGAAACCCACACACACACGATGAGAATGTGCAAACTCCACACGGATTGTGAGTGCGAAACCCTCCCCCACATGGTGAGAATGTGCAAACTCCACACGGATTGTGGTTGCAAATCCCACACACACGTGGAGAATTTTCAAAATTCACATGGATTGTGAGTGCAAATCCCACACACACACTGGGAGAATGGGCAATCTCCACACGGATTGTGGGTGCAAATCCCACACACACATGGAGAATGTTCAAAATTCACACGGCTTGTGAGTGCGAATCCCACACACACACTGTGAGAATGGGCAATCTCCACACGGATTGTGAGTGCGAATCCCACACACACACTGTGAGAAAGGGCATTCTCCACACGGATTGTGAGTGCGAATCCCACACA
This sequence comes from Scyliorhinus torazame, assembly GCF_047496885.1. Taxonomy (NCBI): domain Eukaryota; kingdom Metazoa; phylum Chordata; class Chondrichthyes; order Carcharhiniformes; family Scyliorhinidae; genus Scyliorhinus; species Scyliorhinus torazame. Next base: position 13,541,629 of record NC_092729.1, read on the forward strand.
CCCGTGGGGAATGTGCAAACTCCACATCGATTGTGAGTGCGAAACCCACACACACACAATGAGAATGTGAAAACTCCACACGGATTGTGTGTGTGAAACCCAGGCACACACGGTGAGAATGTGCAAACTCCACACAGATTGTGAGTGCGAAACCCACACAGAAATGGTAAGAATGTGCAAACTCCACATGGATTGTGGGGGTGAAACCCACACAGACACGGTGAGAATGTGCAAACTCCACACGGCTTGTGAGTGTGAAACCCTCACCCACACAGTGAGAATGTGCAAACTCCACACGGATTGTGGGGGTAACTCCCACACACACATGGTGAGAATGTGCAAACTCCACACGGGTTGTGAGTGAGAATCACACACACAGATGGTGAGAATGTGCAAACTCCACACGGATTGTGAGTGCGAAACCCACACAGACACGGTGAGAATGTACAAACTCCACAAGGCTTGAGAGTGCGAAACCCTCACCCACATGGTGAGAATGTGCAAACTCCACACGGATTGTGAGTGTGAAACCCTCACCCACACAGTGAGAATGTGCAAACTCCACACGGATTGTGGGGGTAACTCCCACACACACATGGTGAGAATGTGCAAACTCCACACTGGTTGTGAGTGAGAATCCCACACACACATGGTGAAAATGTGCAAACTCCACACGGATTGTGAGTGCGAAATCCACACAGACATGGTAAGAATGTGCAAACTCCACATGGATTGTGGGGGTGACTCCCACACAGACACGGTGAGAATGTGCAAACTCCACAAGGCTTGAGAGTGCGAAAACCGCACACACATGGTGATAATGTGCAAACTCCACACGGGTTGTGAGTGCGAAAACCGCACACACATGGTGTGGATGTGCAAATGCCACACGGATTGTGAGAGCGAAACCCACACAGGCAGGGTTAGAATGTGCAAACTCCACACTGGTTGTGAGTGCGAGACCCACACAGACACAGTTTGGATGTACAAATTCCACATGGATAGTGAGTGTGATACCCACGCAGACATGGTGAGAATGGGCAAACTCCTCACGGATTGTGGGTGCGAATCCTACACACAAAATGAGAATGTGCAAACTCCACATGGATTGTGAGTGCGAAACCCACACAGACATGGTGAGAATGTGCAAACTCCACATGGATTGTGGGGGTGACTCCCTCACCCACATGGTGAGAATGTGCAAACTACACACGGTTTGTGAATGCGAAACCCTCACCCACATGGTGAGAATGTGCAAATTCAACACGGATTGTGAGTGTGAACCCCTCACACACACGGTGAGAATGTGCAAACTCCACACTGTTTGTGAGTGCGAAAACCACACACACACGGTGAGAATGTGCAAACCCCACACGGATTGTGAGTGTGAAACCCTCACACACATGGTGTGGATGCGCAAATTCCACACGGATTGTGAGAGCAAAACCCACGCAGGCAGGGTTAGAATGTTCAAACTCCACACTGGTTGTGAGTGCGAAACCCACACAGACACAGTTAGGATGTACAAATTCTACATGGATAGTGAGTGCGATAACCACGCAGACACGTTGAGAATGTGCAAACTCCACACGGGTTGTGAGTGCGAAACCCACGCAGACCCGGTGAGAATCTGGAAACTCCACATGGGTTGTGAGTGCGAAACACACACACACGTGGAGAATGTTCAAAATTCACACCGATTGTGAGTTCGAATCCCACACACACAATGAGAATGTGCAAACTCCACACGGATTATGAGTGCGAATCCCACACACACGTGGAGAATGCTCAAAATTCACACGGATTGTGAGTGCAAATCCCACACAACCACTGTGAGAATGGGCAATCTCCACACGGATTGTGAGTGCGAATCCGACACACACGTGGAGAATGTTCAAAATTCACACAGATTGTGAGTGCGAATCCCACGCACACACAATGAGAATGTGCAAACTCCACATCGATTGTGAGTGTGAATCCCACACACACACGGTGAGAATGTGCAAACGCCACTCGGATTGTGGGGGTGAAACTCACGCAGACACGGTGAGAATGTGCAAACTCCACACGGATTGTGAGTGTGAATCCCACGCAGACACGGTGAGAATGTGCAAACTCCACTTGGATTGTGGGAGTGAAACTCACGCAGACACGGTGAGAATGTGAAAACTCCACACGGATTGTGAGTGCGAAACCCTCACCCACACGGTGAGAATGTGCAAACTCCACACGGATTGTGGGGGTGAATCCCACACTGACACGGTGAGAATTTGCTAACTCCACATGGATTGTGGGGGTGACTCCCACACAGACACAGTGAGACTGTGCAAACTCCACACGGTTTGTGAGTGCGAAACCCTCACCCACATGGTGAGAATGTGCAAACGCCACACCGATTGTGAGTGTGAAACCCACACACACACAGTGAGAACGTGTAAACTCCACACGGATTGTGAGTGCGAAACCCACGCAGACCCGGTGAGAATCTGGAAACTCCACATGGATTGTGAGTGCGAAACACACGCAGACACGGTGAGAATGTGCAAACTCCACACGGATTGTGAGTACGAAACACACGCAGACACGGTGAGAATGTACAAACTCCACACGGATTGTGAGTGCGAAACCCTCACCCACATGGTGAAAATGAGCGAACGCCACACGGATTGTGAGTGTGAAACCCACACACACACAGTGAGAACGTGTAAACTCCACACTGGTTGTGAGAGCGAAACCCACACAGACACGGTGAGAATCTGGAAACTCCACATGTGTTGTGAGTGCGAATCCCACACACACACTGTGAGAATGTGCAAGCTCCACACGGATTGTGAGTGCGAAACCGACACAGACACGGTGAGAATGTGCAAACTCCACATGGGTTGTGAGTGCGAATCCCACACACACACGGTGAAAATGTGCAAACTCCACACGGTTTGTGAGTGCAAAACCCACACAGACATGGTGAGAAGGTACAAACTCCACACGGATTGTGAGTGAGAATCCCACATAGACACGGTGAGAATGTGCTAACTGCACACGGATTGTGGGGGTGACTCCCACACAGACACGGTGAGAATGTGCAAACTCCACACGGATTGTGAGTGCGAAACCCTCACCCACATGTTGAGAATGTGCAAACCCCACATGGATTGTGGGGGTGAAACCCTCACCCACATGGTGAGAATGTGAAAACAGCACACGGTTTGTGTGTGCGAAACCCTCACCCACATGGTGAGAATGTGCAAATTCCACACGGATTGTGGGGGTGACTCCCACACAGACACGGTGAGAATGTGCAAACTCCACATGGATTGTGAGTGCAAAACCAACGCCGATACGGTGAGAATGTGTAAACTCCACATGGATTGTGAGAGCGAATCCCTCACACACATGGTGTGAATGTGCAAACTCCACACGGTTTGTGAGAGCGAAACCCATCAAACAGGGTGAGACTGTGCAAACTCCACACTGGTTGTGAGTGTGAAACCCACACAGACACGGTGAGAATGTGCAAACTCCACACGGATTGTGAGTGCGAAACCCTCACCCACACGGTGAGAATGTGCAAACTCCACACGGATTGTGAGTGCGAAACCCACGCAGACACGGTGAGAATGTGCAAACTCCACACGGATTGTGAGCGCGAAACCCTCACCCACACGGTGAGAATGTGCAAACTCCACACGGATTCTGAAGGGCGAAACCCACGCAGACACGGTGAGAATGTGCAAACTCCACATGGATTGTGGGGGTGACTCCCACACAGACGCGGTGAGAAAGTGCAAACTCCACACGGATTGTGAGCGCGAAACCCTCACCCACACGGTGAGAATGTGCAAACTCCACACGGATTGTGAGTGCAAAACCAACGCCGATACGGTGAGAATGTGTAAACTCCACATGGATTGTGAGAGCGAATCCCTCACACACATGGTGTGAATGTGCAAACTCCACACGGTTTGTGAGAGCGAAACCCATCAAACAGGGTGAGAATGTGCAAACTCCACACGGATTGTGAGCGCGAAACCCTCACCCACACGGTGAGAATGTGCAAACTCCACACGGATTCTGAAGGGCGAAACCCACGCAGACACGGTGAGAATGTGCAAACTCCACACGGATTGTGGGGGTGACTCCCACACAGACGCGGTGAGAAAGTGCAAACTCCACACGGATTGTGAGTGCGAAACCCTCACCCACATGGTGAGAATGTTCAAACTCCACACGGATTGTGAGTTCGAAACCCTCACCCACATGGTGAGAATGTGCTAACACCACACGGATTGTGGGAGTGAAACTCACACACACACAGTGAGAATGTGCAAACTCCACACGGATTGTGGGGGTGAAAGCCTCACCCACAAGGTGAGATTGTGCAAACTCCACACGGTTTGTGAGTGCTAAACCCACACACATACGGTGAGAATGTGCAAACTCCACATGGATTGTGTGTGCGAAACCCACACAGACACAGTGAGAATGTGCAAACTCCACACGGATTGTGAGTGCGAAACCCACACACACGGTGAGATTGTGCAAACTCCACACGGATTGTGAGTGCGAAACCCACACACACGTGGAGAATGTTCAAAATTCACACGGATTGTGAGTGCAAATCCCACACACACTCTGTGAGAATGGGCAATCTCCACACGGATTATGGGTGCAAATCCCACACACACATGGAGAATGTTCAAAATTCACACGGCTTGTGAGTGCGAATCCCACACACACACTATGAGAATGGGCAATCTCCACACGGATTGTGAGTGCGAATCCCACACACACGTGGAGAATGTTCAAAATTCACACAGCTTGTGAGTGCGAATCCCACACACACACGGAGAGAACGTGCAAACTCTGTACGGATTGTGAGTGTGAATCCCACGCAGACATGGTGAGAATATGCAAATTCCACACGGATTGTGAGTGCGAATCCCACACACACACGGAGAGAATGTGCAAACTCTGTACGGATTGTGAGTGTGAATCCCACGCAGACATGGTGAGAATGTGCAAACTCCATACGGATTGTGAGTGCGAAACCAACGCAGACACAATGAGAATGTGCAAACTCCACACGGATTGTGAGTGCTAAATCCACACGCATGGTGAGAATCTGAAAACTCCACACGGATTCTTAGTGTGAATCCCACGCAGACACGGTGAGAATGTGCAACCTCCACTCGGATTGCGGGGTGGGGGGGAACCCACGCAGACACAATGAGAACGTGCAAACTCCACACGGAATGTGAGTGTGAAACCCACGCAGACACGGTGAGAACGTGCAAACTCCACAAGGATTGTGAGTGCGAAGCCCTCACCCACATGGTGAGAATGTGCAAACTCCACACGGAATGTGAGTGTGAAACCCACGCAGACACGGTGAGAACGTGCAAACTCCACAAGGATTGTGAGTGCGAAACCCACACCCACACGGTGAGAATGTGCAAACTCCACACGGATTGTGGGGGTGAAACCCTCACCCACATGGTGAGAAGGTTAAAACTCCACATGGATTGTGAGTGCGAAACCCTCACATATATGGTGTGGAAGTGCAATTTCCACATGGATTGTGTGAGCGAAACCCACACCCACATTGTGAGAATGTGCAAACTCCACACGGATTGTGGGTGCTAAATCCACACACGGTGAGAATGTGCAAACTCCACACGGATTGTTAGTGTGAAACCCACACACACACGGTGAGATTGTGCAAATACCACTCGGATTGTGGGGGGGATACCCACGCAGACACGGTGAGAATGTGCAAACTCCACACGGATTGTGTGTGCGAAACCCTCACCCACATGGTGAGAATGTGCAAACCCCACACGGATTGTGGGGGTGACTCCCACACAGACACGGTGAGAATGTGCAAACTCCACACGGATTGTGAGTGCGAAACCCTCACCCACATGGTGAGAATGTGCAAACTCCACACGGATTGTGAGTTCGAAACCCTCACCCACATGGTGAGAATGTGCAAACTCCACACGGATTGTGGGGGTGAAAGCCTCACCCACATGGTGAGATTGTGCAAACTCCACACGGTTTGTGAGTGCTAAACCCACACACATAGGGTGAGAGTGTGCAAACTCCACATGGATTGAGAGTGCGAAACCCACACAGACACAGTGCGAATGTGCAAACTCCACAAGGATTGTGAGTGCGAAACCCTCCCCCACATGGTGAGAATGTGCAAACTCCACACGGATTGTGGGTGCAAATCCCACACACACGTGGAGAATGTTCAAAATTCACACGGATTGTGAGTGCAAATCTCACACACACTCTGTGAGAATGGGCAATCTCCACACGGATTATGGGTGCAAATCCCACACACACATGGAGAATGTTCAAAATTCACACGGCTTGTGAGTGCGAATCCCACACACACACTATGAGAATGGGCAATCTCCACACGGATTGTGAGTGCGAATCCCACACACACGTGGAGAATGTTCAAAATTCACACAGCTTGTGAGTGCGAATCCCACACACACACGGAGAGAATGTGCAAACTCTGTAAGGATTGTGAGTGTGAATCCCACGCAGACATGGTGAGAATGTGCAAACTCCATACGGATTGTGAGTGTGAAACCAACGCAGACACAATGAGAATGTTCAAACTCCACACGGATTGTGAGTGCTAAATCCACACGCATGGTGAGAATCTGAAAACTCCACACGGATTGTTAGTGTGAATCCCACGCAGACACGGTGAGAATGTGCAACCTCCACTCGGATTGCGGGGTGGGGGGGAACCCACGCAGACACGGTGAGGACGTGCAAACTCCACACAGAATGTGAGTGTGAAACCCACGCAGACACGGTGAGAACGTGCAAACTCCACAAGGATTGTGAGTGCGAAGCCCTCACCCACATGGTGAGAATGTGCAAACTCCACACGGAATGTGAGTGTGAAACCCACGCAGACACGGTGAGAACGTGCAAACTCCACAAGGATTGTGAGTGCGAAACCCACACCCACACGGTGAGAATGTGCAAACTCCACACGGATTGTGGGGGTGAAACCCTCACCCACATGGTGAGAAGGTTAAAACTCCACATGGATTGTGAGTGCGAAACCCTCACATATATGGTGTGGAAGTGCAATTTCCACGTGGATTGTGTGAGCGAAACCCACACCCACATTGTGAGAATGTGCAAACTCCACACGGATTGTGGGTGCTAAATCCACACACGGTGAGAATGTGCAAACTCCACACGGATTGTTAGTGTGAAACCCACACACACACGGTGAGATTGTGCAAATACCACTCGGATTGTGGGGGGATACCCACGCAGACACGGTGAGAATGTGCAAACTCCACACGGATTGTGTGTGCGAAACCCTCACCCACATGGTGAGAATGTGCAAACCCCACACGGATTGTGGGGGTGACTCCCACACAGACACGGTGAGAATGTGCAAACTCCACACGGATTGTGAGTTCGAAACCCTCACCCACATGGTGAGAATGTGCAAACTCCACACGGATTGTGGGGGTGAAAGCCTCACCCACATGGTGAGATTGTGCAAACTCCACACGGTTTGTGAGTGCTAAACCCACACACATAGGGTGAGAGTGTGCAAACTCCACATGGATTGAGAGTGCGAAACCCACACAGACACAGTGCGAATGTGCAAACTCCACAAGGATTGTGAGTGCGAAACCCTCCCCCACATGGTGAGAATGTGCAAACTCCACACGGATTGTGGGTGCAAATCCCACACACACGTGGAGAATGTTCAAAATTCACACGGATTGTGAGTGCAAATCTCACACACACTCTGTGAGAATGGGCAATCTCCACATGGATTATGGGTGCAAATCCCACACACACATGGAGAATGTTCAAAATTCACACGGCTTGTGAGTGCGAATCCCACACACACACTATGAGAATGGGCAATCTCCACACGGATTGTGAGTGCGAATCCCACACACACGTGGAGAATGTTCAAAATTCACACAGCTTGTGAGTGCGAATCCCACACACACACGGAGAGAATGTGCAAACTCTGTAAGGATTGTGAGTGTGAATCCCACGCAGACATGGTGAGAATGTGCAAACTCCATACGGATTGTGAGTGTGAAACCAACGCAGACACAATGAGAATGTGCAAACTCCACACGGATTGTGAGTGCTAAATCCACACGCATGGTGAGAATTTGAAAACTCCACACGGATTGTTAGTGTGAATCCCACGCGGACACGGTGAGAATGTTCAACCTCCACTCGGATTGTGGGGGGGGGGGAGGGAACCCACGCAGTCACGGTGCGAACGTGCAAACTCCACACGGAATGTGAGTGTCAAACCCACGCAGACACGGTGAGAACGTGCAAACTCCACAAGGATTGTGAGTGCGAAGCCCTCATCACATGGTGAGAATGTGCAAACTCCACACGGATTGTGAGTGCGAAACCCACACCCACACGGTGAGAATGTGCAAACCCCACACGGATTGTGAGTGTGAAACCCACACACACATCGTGAGAATGTGCAAACTCCACACGGATTGTGAGTGCGAAACCCTCACCCACACGGTGAGAATGTGCAAACCCCACACGGATTGTGAGTGCAAAACCAACGCAGACATAGTGAGAATGTGTAAACTCCACATGGATTGTGAGTGCGAAACCCTCACACACATGGTGTGGATGTGCAAATTCCACATGGATTGTGAGAGCGAATCCCACACAGACACAGTTAGGATGTGCAAATTCCACACGGATTGTGGGTGTGAATCCCAGATACACACGGTGAGAAAGGGCAAACTCCACACGGATTGTGAGTGCGAAACAAACACACACACGCTGAGAATGTGCAAACTCAACACGGATTGTGAGTGCGAATCCCACACACGCAATGAGAATGTGCAAACTCCACACGGATTGTGGGTGCGAATCCCACACACACATGGAGAATGTTAAAAATTCACACGGATTGTGAGTGAGAATCCTACACACACACTGTGAGAAAGGGCAATCTCCACACGGATTGTGAGTGCGAATCCCACACACCCGTGGAGAATGTGCAAACTCCACATCGATTGTGAGTGCGAAACCCACACACACACACAGAGAAAGTGCAAACTCCACACGGATTGTGAGTGTGAATCCCACACACACACGGAGAGACTGTGCAAACTCCATACGGATTGTGTGTGTGAAACCCACGCAGACATGGTGAGAATGTGCAAACTCCACACGGTTTATCAGTGCAAAACCCACACAGACATGGTGAGAATGTGCAAACTCCACACGGATTGTGAGTGCGAAACCCTCCCACACATGGTGTGGAAGTGCAAATTCCACATGGATTGTGAGAGCGAAACCCACACCCACATTGTGAGAATGTGCAAACTCCACACGGATTGTGGGTGCTAAATCCACACACGGTGAGAATGTGAAAACTCCACACGGATTGTTAGTGTGAAACCCACACACACACGGTGAGAATGTGCAAATACCACTCGGATTGTGGGGGGGATACCCACGCAGACATGGTGAGAATGTGCAAACTCCACACGGATTGTGAGTGCGAAACCCTCACCCACATGGTGAGAATGTGCAAACCCCACACGGATTGTGGGGGTGACTCCCACACAGACACGGTGAGAATGTGCAAACTCCACACGGACTGTGAGTGCGAAACCCACACAGACATAGTGAGAATTTGCAAACTCCACATGGATTGTGATGCGAAAACCACACACACAAAGTAAGAATGTGCAAACTCCACATGGATTGTGGGGGGGATACCCACGCAGACACGATGAGAATGTGCAAACTCCACACGGATTGTGAGTGCGAAACCCTCACCCACGTGGTGAGAATGTGCAAACCCCATACGGATTGTGAGTGTGAATCCCACACAGACACGGTGAGAATGTGCAAACCCCACACGGTTTGTGAGTGCGAAACCCTCACCCACATGGTGAGAATGTGCAAATTCCACACGGATTGTGGGGGTGACTCCCACACAGATACGGTGAGAATGTGTAAACTCCACATGGATTGTGAGAGCGAAACCCTCACACACATGGTGTGGAAGTGCAAGTTCCATATGGATTGTGAGAGCGACACCCATCAAACAGGGTGAGAATGTGCAAACTCCACACTGGTTGTGAGTGTGAATCCCACACAGACACGGTGAGGATGTGAAAATTCCAGATGGATAGTGAGTGCGATACCCACGCAGACAGGGTGAGAATGTGCAAACTCCACACTGGTTGTGAGTGCGAAACCCACGCAGACACGGTGAGAATGTGCAAACTCCACACGGATTGTGGGGGTGAAAGCCTCACCCACATGGTGAGATTGTGCAAACTCCACACGGTTTGTGAGTGCTAAACCCACACACATACGGTGAGAATGTGCAAACTCCACACGGATTGTGAGTGCGAAACCCACACACACACGATGAGAATGTGCAAACTCCACACGGATTGTGAGTGCGAAACCCTCCCCCACATGGTGAGAATGTGCAAACTCCACACGGATTGTGGTTGCAAATCCCACACACACGTGGAGAATTTTCAAAATTCACATGGATTGTGAGTGCAAATCCCACACACACACTGGGAGAATGGGCAATCTCCACAAGGATTGTGGGTGCAAATCCCACACACACATGGAGAATGTTCAAAATTCACACGGCTTGTGAGTGCGAATCCCACACACACACTGTGAGAATGGGCAATCTCCACACGGATTGTGAGTGCGAATCCCACACACACACTGTGAGAAAGGGCATTCTCCACACGGATTGTGAGTGCGAATCCCACACACCCGTGGGGAATGTGCAAACTCCACATCGATTGTGAGTGCGAAACCCACACACACACAATGAGAATGTGAAAACTCCACACGGATTGTGTGTGTGAAACCCAGGCACACACGGTGAGAATGTGCAAACTCCACACAGATTGTGAGTGCGAAACCCACACAGAAATGGTAAGAATGTGCAAACTCCACATGGATTGTGGGGGTGAAACCCACACAGACACGGTGAGAATGTGCAAACTCCACACGGCTTGTGAGTGTGAAACCCTCACCCACACAGTGAGAATGTGCAAACTCCACACGGATTGTGGGGGTAACTCCCACACACACATGGTGAGAATGTGCAAACTCCACACGGGTTGTGAGTGAGAATCCCACACACAGATGGTGAGAATGTGCAAACTCCACACGGATTGTGAGTGCGAAACCCACACAGACACGGTGAGAATGTACAAACTCCACAAGGCTTGAGAGTGCGAAACCCTCACCCACATGGTGAGAATGTGCAAACTCCACACGGATTGTGAGTGTGAAACCCTCACCCACACAGTGAGAATGTGCAAACTCCACACGGATTGTGGGGGTAACTCCCACACACACATGGTGAGAATGTGCAAACTCCACACTGGTTGTGAGTGAGAATCCCACACACACATGGTGAAAATGTGCAAACTCCACACGGATTGTGAGTGCGAAATCCACACAGACATGGTAAGAATGTGCAAACTCCACATGGATTGTGGGGGCGACTCCCACACAGACACGGTGAGAATGTGCAAACTCCACAAGGCTTGAGAGTGCGAAAACCGCACACACATGGTGATAATGTGCAAACTCCACACGGGTTGTGAGTGCGAAAACCGCACACACATGGTGTGGATGTGCAAATGCCACACGGATTGTGAGAGCGAAACCCACACAGGCAGGGTTAGAATGTGCAAACTCCACACTGGTTGTGAGTGCGAGACCCACACAGACACAGTTTGGATGTACAAATTCCACATGGATAGTGAGTGTGATACCCACGCAGACATGGTGAGAATGGGCAAACTCCTCACGGATTGTGGGTGCGAATCCTACACACAAAATGAGAATGTGCAAACTCCACATGGATTGTGAGTGCGAAACCCACACAGACATGGTGAGAATGTGCAAACTCCACATGGATTGTGGGGGTGACTCCCTCACCCAAATGGTGAGAATGTGCAAACTACACACGGTTTGTGAATGCGAAACCCTCACCCACATGGTGAGAATGTGCAAATTCAACACGGATTGTGAGTGTGAACCCCTCACACACACGGTGAGAATGTGCAAACTCCACACTGTTTGTGAGTGCGAAAACCACACACACACGGTGAGAATGTGCAAACCCCACACGGATTGTGAGTGTGAAACCCTCACACACATGGTGTGGATGCGCAAATTCCACACGGATTGTGAGAGCAAAACCCACGCAGGCAGGGTTAGAATGTTCAAACTCCACACTGGTTGTGAGTGCGAAACCCACACAGACACAGTTAGGATGTACAAATTCTACATGGATAGTGAGTGCGATACCCACGCAGACACGTTGAGAATGTGCAAACTCCACACGGGTTGTGAGTGCGAAACCCACGCAGACCCGGTGAGAATCTGGAAACTCCACATGGGTTGTGAGTGCGAAACACACACACACGTGGAGAATGTTCAAAATTCACACCGATTGTGAGTTCGAATCCCACACACACAATGAGAATGTGCAAACTCCACACGGATTATGAGTGCGAATCCCACACACACGTGGAGAATGCTCAAAATTCACACGGATTGTGAGTGCAAATCCCACACAACCACTGTGAGAATGGGCAATCTCCACACGGATTGTGAGTGCGAATCCGACACACACGTGGAGAATGTTCAAAATTCACACAGATTGTGAGTGCGAATCCCACGCACACACAATGAGAATGTGCAAACTCCACATCGATTGTGAGTGTGAATCCCACACACACACGGTGAGAATGTGCAAACGCCACTCGGATTGTGGGGGTGAAACTCACGCAGACACGGTGAGAATGTGCAAACTCCACACGGATTGTGAGTGTGAATCCCACGCAGACACGGTGAGAATGTGCAAACTCCACTTGGATTGTGGGAGTGAAACTCACGCAGACACGGTGAGAATGTGCAAACTCCACACGGATTGTGAGTGCGAAACCCTCACCCACACGGTGAGAATGTGCAAACTCCACACGGATTGTGGGGGTGAATCCCACACTGACACGGTGAGAATTTGCTAACTCCACATGGATTGTGGGGGTGACTCCCACACAGACACAGTGAGACTGTGCAAACTCCACACGGTTTGTGAGTGCGAAACCCTCACCCACATGGTGAGAATGTGCAAACGCCACACCGATTGTGAGTGTGAAACCCACACACACACAGTGAGAACGTGTAAACTCCACACGGATTGTGAGTGCGAAACCCACGCAGACCCGGTGAGAATCTGGAAACTCCACATGGATTGTGAGTGCGAAACACACGCAGACACGGTGAGAATGTGCAAACTCCACACGGATTGTGAGTACGAAACACACGCAGACACGGTGAGAATGTACAAACTCCACACGGATTGTGAGTGCGAAACCCTCACCCACATGGTGAAAATGAGCGAACGCCACACGGATTGTGAGTGTGAAACCCACACACACACAGTGAGAACGTGTAAACTCCACACTGGTTGTGAGAGCGAAACCCACACAGACACGGTGAGAATCTGGAAACTCCACATGTGTTGTGAGTGCGAATCCCACACACACACTGTGAGAATGTGCAAGCTCCACACGGATTGTGAGTGCGAAACCGACACAGACACGGTGAGAATGTGCAAACTCCACATGGGTTGTGAGTGCGAATCCCACACACACACGGTGAAAATGTGCAAACTCCACACGGTTTGTGAGTGTGATACCCACACACATACGGTGAGAATGTGCAATCTCCACACGGATTATGAGTGTGAAACCCACGCAGACACGGTGAGAATGAATAACTCCACACGGATTATGAGTGCAAAACCCATGCAGGCACGGGGAGAATGTGCAAACTCCACAAGAACAGTTACAACTATTTTGCCTGTTCTCGTTTATTGTTCTCTATCATCTTCATGGGCTGAATCCTGAGGCTTTGTTCAGTAATCTCCTTGCACCCATCTAAACAAAAGAGAATTCACGAACCACGTTCCATCTTTGGACGAAGGTGTCGGGAGTAACATCAGGTGGTATGGTACCACTGCTGTCATGCTGAATGTTGGTACACCCCTCACTGTAATGTAGTGAATGTCCTACTGATCAGGGTGTAAAAAGAACGGGCTCACAAACAGTTAACTCAAGTTGTTTGTTAAGTGGCTCGATTTAATCTCAGTCTGCAGGGATGTGAAACGCGCCGCCCTCTCTTTCTCTCTTGGGTTAATAAGTGAGTATATTCAATTGTTTGCTCAGAATGTGAGCATCTTCTCCCGCATGAGCAGGGGATTAGCAGCTGGATCAGAATCTGGCAGAGAGACACTGGAATGCTGCAGCAATGGATACGAACACGCAGACAATCGATGGGAATCTGACAACAACAGATACCAGCCTGACTGCTGAAGATTGGACTAGTCCACCATTAGCTCGGATACTCGGGGGAGGGCCTGTCCTCTTATCCATCCCCATTCAATATCTTTCTGAAGGCATTGATTGGATGTCAGTAAATATGCAGATCACGTACACTCTTCAAGCTATAGAATTCTTTTACTACCCAATCCTGGCGATTGCTGGTGTTTTTGGTAAGTCTCTCTGTCCAATAATTAACTATGTTACTCACTCGGAGGTACCTCGTGATTCATTAGTTTCACTGCTGCTGTCTAATGTGTTCCGTTTGAAACCCAGCTATTCTACCTGAATGCCACTTTTTCATAGCTCCCATCAACTTTATTTTTTTGCATTGGATTGGGGGAATTCTATTGAATGGATAGAAAATTGGTTGGCAGACAGGAAACAAAGAGTTGGAATTAACGAGTCATAGATCACCGAATTTACAGTGCAGAAATAGATCATTTGGCCCTTCGGGACTGCACTCGCCGCTGCAAAGAGCACCCGACTCGCCCACGTATCTACCCTGTCCCCGTAACCCTGAAACCCCCACTTAAACTTTTTGGATATTGAGGGCACTTTAGCTTGGCCAATCCAGCTAATCTGCACATATTTGGACTCTGTCAGGAAACCGAAGCACCCGGAGGAAACCCACGCAGAGACGGGGAGAACGTGCAGACTCCGCACAGATAGTGACGCAGCTGGGAATCGAACCTGGGACCCTGGGGCTGTGAAGCAACTGTGCTACCGTGCTGCCCTAATTCCTTTTTCAAATGGCAGGCAGTGACTAATGGGGTACCACAGGGATCGGTGCTGGGACCCCAGCTGTTCTTTTTATAAGTGTATTTACGGTGGGCGTCACTGGTTAGTCCTGCATTTAGTGCCTATTACTAGTTGTCCTCGAAGGCGGTGGTGTTGCCTTCTTGAACTGCTGCAGTTCCTGAGGTGAAGGTCCACCCTACAGAATGCGAGGGTTCCCACGTATCTGCTGTTTTTGTTCTTCTAGACTGTATTGGCCGTGGGTTTGGAAGGTACTACCTCAGGAAACTTGGCGAGTTCCTGCAGTGCATCTTGTAGATGGTACACACGGCTGCGACTATTCATCGGTGGTGGAGGGTTTGAATGTTTGTGGAATGGGGAGCAATCAACCGGGCTGCTATGTCCTGGATGGTGTTGAGTTTTTTCATCCAGGCAACTGGGGAGTATTCCATCACACACCTGAATTGTGCCTTGTAGATGGTGGACAGGCTTTGTGGAGCCAGGAGTTGAGTTAACGCTGTAGGATTCCCAGCCTTTGACCTGCCCTGGTAGCCACAGTGTTAATGCAGCGAGTCCAGTTCAGTTTCTGAGCAATGGTTACTCCCAGGATGTTGACTGTGGGGGATTCAGCGATGGCAATATCTTTGAATGTCAAGGGGCGGTGGTCAGATCCTCTCTTGTAGGAGATGGCCTTTGCCTGGCACTTGTGTAGCGTGAATGTAACTTGCCACTTGTCCACCCAAGCCTGGATATTGTCCAGGTCTTGCTGCATTTGGACATGGACTGCTTCAGTATCTGAGGAGTTGCGAATGTTGCTGAACATTGTGCAGTCATCCGCTAACATCCCCACTTCTGACCTTATGATGGAAGGCAGGTCATTGATGATGCAGCTGGAGATGGTTGGGGCCGAGGACACTCCCCTGAGGAACTCCTGCAGTGGTGTCCTGGAGCTGAGATGACTGACCTCCAACCACCACAACCATCTTCCTTTGTACGAGGTATGACTCCAACCAGCGGAGAGTTTTTTTCCCTGATTCCCATTGACTCCAGTTTCGCTCGGGCTCCTTGATGCCACACTCGGTCAAAAACTGCCTTAATGTCAAGGGCTGTCACTCTCACCTCACCTCTGACATTCAGCTCTTTCGTCCATGTTTGAACCAAGGCTGTAATGAGGTCAGGAGCTGATGACGCTGGCAGAGCCCAAAGTGAGTGTCCGTAAGCTGGTTATTGATGAGTAACTGCTGCTTGATAGCACTTCCATCATTTTGCTGATGATGGAGAGAATACTGATAAGGTGGTGCAAACTTTTCAGCATGGCCTGAAAAAACAAACACAGGGACCCAGGGAGACCTGCTTAGCGAGATTCTTATTCTGCTACAGGACAACCCCGCAAGCCAGAAGAGACATTCTTCCGCATATCGGCAGAAATGTTCACCACAGGCACGAAATGCAAGCTCAGGGCCTGAAGTCTAATCGCTACGTGAACCATTATACACGGGTGTGAGTGCGCTGTTCAGAAAGGCGGAGGATCCCGCCGCCAGATAGTGCAGCTTGTTCTCTCTATTCTCCTGAAAACTGTTGCCATTCTTCCTCTGATGACATTTCCAAATCTTCTGCCGTTTGAAGTTTGGAAATGATGTAAAAGCAGCGGCTCTAAGTGGTATGTCAGCACACTGCTGTGTGAGCCTTGATTCCCAACGATCTGTGCTCCCATCCCCATGTTGCCACAATGCCCATGTGTTTGGGTAAGGAGCAGTAAGCCTGGGTCATCCCCTCGCAAATACCATGTGTGAGTGTTATAAAGGTGAGGAACCATAAGCTGCTCTGTTTGCTTCAGAGTAACCAATGGAGTGTGAACACATTTCTACCTTTCAAAGGTGTCGGTGAAACTTACAGCTTGCATGATTTGCTGCAAAATCCAGCCATTGGCCCTGGAACGTGAAATAAATAAACTCATCACCAGTAGACTGGATGTGATCTCTGATGAACCGATGTTCCAGGTGAACATTAATTCCCGAAACTGATATTTATTGTTCAATGAACATCTACGTCTCCAGAAATGACACTGCTATAGGCAACTTTTTCAATAATTCACCGGCTGTGATTATCTGAATAAATACTTATTCCAAA
Source organism: Scyliorhinus torazame (assembly GCF_047496885.1). Classification (NCBI taxonomy): domain Eukaryota; kingdom Metazoa; phylum Chordata; class Chondrichthyes; order Carcharhiniformes; family Scyliorhinidae; genus Scyliorhinus; species Scyliorhinus torazame. The sequence continues at coordinate 13,558,935 of NC_092729.1, forward strand.
CTGTACAGTTGCTCACGACCTGACCTACCTTCGCTATTTCTTTCCCTTCCTTGCAGCTAACGTAGCAACAATTGTGGTAATTTCAAAGGGGAACTGCGGCCTCTCCAAATGTGTCACTCGCTATTTGCTGGCCATGGCAGCAGCTGACCTACTGACAGTGATCTTCGACCTGATATTGAGACACATTCCAATTGTTTATGAGCAATTCTTTAATGCTATGATTGGGCTCGAGTTGTGTAATATCCACGCCGTCCTGCTTTATGCAGCCACTGACTGTTCTGTCTGGTCCACCGTCACTTTCACCTTTGATCGATTTGTGGCCATTTGTTGCCCGAAGCTGAAAAGTAAATATTGCAGCGAAAAAACGGCGGCAGTGGTTCTGGGAACAGTGACTGTGCTGAGCTATCTGAAGAACATTTTCTGGTATTTTATGTTTTATCCTGTTTATATGCTCAACAACACACCTTGGTTTTGTGAGGTTTCAATTAAAAAAACGCAATCAATCATCTGGGGAACCGTCGAATTCATCCATTATATTGTAACACCAGCGACTCCATTTGTCCTGATTCTGCTGTTCAATGTTCTCACCGTCAGACACATTGTCCTGAGCAGCAGGGCCCGCAGGAGACTCCGGGCTCACAGCAGTGGGGAGAGTCCCAGAGACCCAGAGATGGAGAGTCGGAGGAAATCCATAATTTTACTATTTCTTATCTCGTTGAATTTTGTTTTGTTGTGGGCAATATACATGGTATACTTTATATTTAACCGAATATACGGGTTATTGAATGAAGTTATGCCGATACCTACATGTGTGAAAGAATTGGGATTCATGCTACAGTTGCTGAGTTGCTGCACAAACACTGTGATTTATGCCATTTCACAGACGAAATTCAGAGAACAGTTGAAGAATATGATGAAATATCCATTCATTCTACTTATGAAGCAAATTAAATGATCATAGAAAGTAAATTAGCTGAGACATCAGACATAAACTTAACTTCATATATTAGCTGGTGAATTCCTGCAGACACAAAGAGACAGTTACAGTGCTGTTGCCTTTCATTTGGTCTGAACTCCTGATTTAGTCTGAGGTCCCGCTCATGCCCCTGTCCTAGTTCTGCAGATACCATCCGTACTGCCTGGAATACATCACACGGGTTTCTTTTTTCATTAGTTGTACATCACTGTTAGTTTGTGATTTATTGGCAATCCATCATTGCCCTGGGCTCGAAGTTTCGGTCCGACCCTATTTTAACAGCTGCAACCAGCATCACGTCATTATGTCAGCAGTGCTGTTAGGAAGCATGTTTCAGACTTTTACACAGTGAAGGAGAGTAGCCAGAAAAGGTTCACATCAGGACAGGTTGCAGAAAGAACTCAAGGTGATGATGTTCCCAAAAGAGGAAGGAGGTGATTCTGGAGCTGGACAGGACTTTGTTGAGGCCACAGCTGCAGTAATGTTTAATTCTGGTCTCCGCATTCTCGGAAGGATGTGATTGCACTGGAGGGGGTGCAGAGGAGATTCAGCAGGATGATGCCTGGGGTGGAACCTTTTAGCTATGTTTTCACTGGAGCACAGACGGTTCAAGGGGAACATGATTCAGGTGCAGAAGCTTACGAAGGGCTTGGAGGGGAGGAAAGAAGTCAGCTGATCAACTAAGTTGAAGGGTCAAATACAACGGGGCAAAATTTGAAACTGAAAGGCAGGAGGTTTAGAGGGGATTTGAAGAACAATAATTTGTCTGAGGAAAGTGAGAATCTGGAAAGCCTTGTCTGGGAGAGTAATTGATGCAGACAACCTAACCATTCAAAGTACTTGGATGAACACGTGAACTGTCAAAACATTCAAAGCTATGGGCCCACTGGGCTGTGGAATTAGTGTCAATTAGAGCAGTTCTGTTGTCGGATCAGGATTGTTGGGCCGGAGGAGCTCTTTGGTCCGTGGAGGATAATAAATTCTTTGGCATCTGCTGACTTTGTGTTTCTGGGTGTTCGACTACGACCATTTGGAATCTATTGTCAGACAGCACGGTGGGACAGTGGCTAGCACTGCAGCCTCACAGTGCTGAGAACCAGGGCAGCACGGTGGGACATTGGTTAACACGATGGGACATTGGTTAGCACTGCTGCCTCATGGTGCTGAGGACCAGGGCAGCACGGTGGGGCAGTTGTTAGCACTGCTGCCTCGCGGTGCTGAGGTCCCGGGCAGCACGGTGGGACACTGGTTAGCACTGCTGCCTCACAGTGCTGAGGACCAGTGCAGCACGGTGGGACAGTGGTTAGCACTGTTGTCTCACGGTGCTGAGGACCAGGGCAGCACGGTGGGACAGTGGTTAGCATTGCTGCTTCATGGTGCTGAGGACCAGGGCAGCACGGTGGGACAGTGGTTAGCACTGCTGCCTCATGGAACTGAGGACCAGGGCAGCACGGTGGGACAGTGGTTAGCAGTGCTACCTCATGTTGCTGAGGAACAGGTCAGCAACGGTGGGTCAGTGGTTAGCACTGCTGTCTCACGGTGCTAAGGACCCGGGCAGCACGGTGGGTCAGTGGTTAGCACTGCTGCATCACGGTGCTGAGGACCAGGGCAGCACGGTGGGACAGTGGTTAGCACTGCTGCCTCACGGTGCTGAGGACCAGGGCAGCACGGTGGGACAGTGGTTAGCACTGCTGCCTCATGGTGCTGAGGACCAGGGCAGCACGGTGGGACAGTGGTTAGCACCGCTGCCACACATTGCTGAGGACCAGGACAGCACGGTTGGTCAGTGGTTAGCACTGCTACCTCACGGTGCTGAGGACCAGGGCAGCACGGTGGGACAGTGGTTAGCACTGCTACCTCACGGTGCTGAGCACCAGGACAGCACGGTTGGTCAGTGGTAAGCACTGCTACTTCACGGTGCTGAGGACCTAGGCAGCACGGTGGGACAGTGGTTAGCACTGCTACCTCACGGTGCTGAGGACCAGGGCAGCACGGTGGGGCAGTTGTTAGCACTGCTGCCTCACGGTGCTGATGCCCCGGGCAGCACGGTGGGACACTGGTTAGCACTGCTGCATCACAGTGCTGAAAACCAGGGCAGCACGGTGGGACACTGGTTAGCACTGTTGTCTCACGGTGCTGAGGACCAAGGCAGCACGGTGGGACAGTGGTTAGTACTGCTGCCTCACGGTGCTGAGGACCCGGGCAGCACGGTGGGACAGTGGTTAGCACTGCTGCCTCATGGTGCGGAGGGCCAGGGCAGAATGGTGGGACAGTGGCTAGCACCGCTGCTTCGAAGTGCTGAGGTCCTGGGCAGAACGGTGGGACATTGGTTAACACGGTGGGACATTGGTTAGCACTGCTGCCTCATGGTGCTGAGGACCAGGGCAGCACGGTGGGGCAGTTGTTAGCACTGCTGCCTCGCGGTGCTGAAGTCCCGGGCAGCACGGTGGGACACTGGTTAGCACTGCTGCCTCACAGTGCTGAGGACCAGGGCAGCACGGTGGGACACTGGTTCGCACTGTTGTCTCACGGTGCTGAGGACCAGGGCAGCACGGTCGGACAGTGGTTAGCATTGCTGCTTCATAGTGCTGAGGACCAAGGCAGCACGGTGGGACAGTGGTTAGTACTGCTGCCTCATGGTGCTGAGGACCAGGGCAGCACGGTGGGACAGTGGTTAGCACTGCTGCCTGATGGAACTGAGGACCAGGGCAGCACGGTGGGACAGTGGTTAGCAGTGCTACCTCACGTTGCTGAGGAACAGGTCAGCAAAGGTGGGTCAGTGGTTAGCACTGCTGCCTCACGGTGCTAAGGACCTGGGCAGCACGGTGGGTCAGTGGTTAGCACTGCTGCATCACGGTGCTCAGGACCAGGGCAGCACGGTGGGTCAGTTGTTAGCACTGCTGCCTCATGGTGCTGAGGTCCCGGGCAGCACGGTGGGACAGTGGTTAGCAATGCTACCTCACGTTGCTGAGGACAAGGTCAGCAACGGTGGGTCAGTGGTTAGCACTGCTGCCTCATGGTGCTGAGGTCCCGGGCAGCACGCTGGGACAGTTGTTAGCACTGCTGCCTCACAGTGCTGAGGACCAGGTAGCACGGTTGACAGTAGTTAGCACTGCTACCTCACGTTGCTGAGGACCAGGGCAGCAACGGTGGGTCAGTGGTTAGCACTGCTGCCTCACGGTGCTGAGGTCCCGAGCAGCACGATGGGACAGTGGTTAGCACTGCTGCCTCATTGTGCTGAGGGCCAGGGCAGCACGGTGGGACAGTGGTTAGCACTGCTACCTCACGTTGCTGAGGACTAGGTCAGCAACGGTGGGTCAGTGGTTAGCACTGCTGCCTCATGGTGCTGAGGTCCCGGGCAGCACGCTGGGACAGTGGTTAGCACTGCGGCCTCAATGTGCTGAGGACCAGGGCAGCACGGTGGGACAGGTTAGCACTGCTGCCTCACAGTGCTGAGGACCAGGTAGCACGGTTGACAGTAGTTAGCACTGCTACCTCACGTTGCTGAGAACTAGGTCAGAAACGGTGGGTCAGTGATTAGCACTGCTGCCTCATGGTGCTGAGGTCCCGGGCAGCACGCTGGGACAGTTGTTAGCACTGCTACCTCACGTTGCTGAGGACCAGGGCAGCACGGTGGGACAGGTTAGCACTGCTGCCTCACAGTGCTGAGGACCAGATAGCACGGTGGGACAGTGGTTAGCACCGCTGCCTCACGGTGCTGAGGTCCTGAGCAGCACGATGGGACAGTGGTTAGCACTGCTGCCTCATGGTGCTGAGGGCCAGGCCAGCACGGTGGGACAGTGGTTAGCACTGCTGCCTTACAGTGCTGAGGACCAGGGCAGCACGGTGGTACAGTGGTTAGCACTGCTGCCTTACAGTGCTGAGGGCCAGGGCAGCACGGTGGGACAGTGGTTAGCACTGCTGCCTTACAGTGCTGAGGACCAGGGCAGCACGGTGGGACAGTGGTTAGCACTGCTGCCTCATGGTGCTGAGGACCAAGGCAGCACGGTGGGACAGTGATTAGCACTGCTGCCTGACGGTGCTGAGGACCAGGGCACCACGGTGGGACAGTGGTTAGCACTGCTGCCGCATGGTGCTGAGGACCAAGGCAGCACGGTGGGACAGTGATTAGCACTGCTGCCTGACGGTGCTGAGGACCAGGGCAGCACGGTGGGTCAGTGGTTAGCACTGCTGCCTCACGGTGCTGAGAACGCGGGCAGCACGGTGGGAAAGTGGTTAGCACTGCTACCTCACGGTGCTCAGGACCAGGGCAGCACGGTGGGACAGTTGTTAGCACTGCTGCCTCATGGTGCTGAGGACCAGGGCAGCACGGTGGGTCAGTTGTTAGCACTGCTGCCTCATGGTGCTGTGGTCCCGGGCAGCACGGTGGGACAGTGGTTAGCACTGCTACCTCACGGTGCTGAGGACGGTGAGCAACGGTGGGTCTGTGGTTAGCACTGCTGCCTCATGGTGCTGAGGTCCCGGGCAGCACGCTGGGACAGTTGTTAGCACTGCTACCTCACGTTGCTGAGGACCAGGTCAGCACGGTGGGACAGGTTAGCACTGCTGCCTCACAGTGCTGAGGACCAGGTAGCACGGTTGACAGTAGTTAGCACTGCTACCTCACGTTGCTGAGGACCAGGGCAGCACGGTGGGTCAGTTGTTAGCACTGCTACCTCACGTTGCTGAGGACCAGGTCAGCAACGGTGGGTCAGTGGTTAGCACAGCTGCCTCATGGTGCTGGGGACCAGGGCAGCACGATGGGACAGTGGTTAGCACTGCTGCCTCATGGTGCTGAGGTCCCGGGCAGCAACGTGAGCCAGTAGTTAGCACTGCTGCCTCAATGTGCTGAGGACCAGGGCAGAACGGTGGGACAGTGGCTAGCACCGCTGCCTCATGGTGCTGAGCACCAGGGCAGCACGGTGGGTCAGTGGTTAGCACTGCAGCCTCAAGGTGCTGAGGACCAGGGCAGCACGGTGGGACAGTGGTTAGCACTGCTGCCTCACGGTGCTGAGGACGCGGGCAGCACGGTGGAACAGTGGTTAGCACTGCTGCCTCATGGTGCAGAGGGCCAGGGCAGCGCGGTGGGACAGTGGTTAGCACTGCTGCCTCACGGTGCTGAGGACGCGGGCAGCACGGTGGAACAGTGGTTAGCACTGCTGCCTCATGGTGCAGAGGGCCAGGGCAGCGCGGTGGGACAGTGGTTTGCACTGCTGCCTCGCGGTGCTGAGGACCAGGGCAGCACGGTGGGACAGTGGTTTGCACTGCTGTCTCGCGGTGATGAGGACCAGGGCAGCACGGTGGGACAGTGGCTAGCATTGCTGCCTAATGGTCCGGAGGACCAGGGCAGCACGGCGGGACAGTGGTTAGCACTGCTGCCTCACGGTGCTGAGGACCAGGGCAGCACAGTTGGTCAGTGGTTAGCACTGCTGCCTCAAGGTGCTGAGGAACAGGGCAGCACGGTGGGACACTGGTTAGCACTGCTGCCTCAAGGTGCTGAGGACCAGGGCAGCACGGTGGGACAGTGGTTAGCACCGCTGCCTCACGTTGCTGAAGCAGGGCAGCACGGTGGGTCAGTTGTTAGCACTGCTGCCATACGGTGCTGAGGTCCCGAGCAGCATGATGGGACAGTGGTTAGCACTGCTGCCTCATGGTGCTGAGCGCCAGGGCAGCACGGTGGGACAGTGGTTATCACTGCTGCCTTACAGTGCTGAGGACCAGGGCAGCATTGTGGGTCAGTGGTTAGCACTGCTGACTCCAGGTGCTGAGGACCAGGGCAGCACAGTGGGACACTGGTTAGCACTGCTGCCTTACAGTGCTGAGGACCAGGGCAGCACGGTGGGACAGTGGTTAGCACTGCTGCGTCACAGTGCTGAGGACCAGGGCAGCACGGTGGGACAGTGGTTAGCACTGCTGCCTCACGGTGCTGAGGACCAGGGCAGCACGGTGGGACACTGGTTAGCACTGCTGCCTCACGGTGCTGAGGACCAGGGCAGAACGGTGGGACAGTGGTTAGCACTGCTGCCTCACGGTGCTGAGGACCAGGGCAGCACGGTGGGACACTGGTTAGCACTGCTGCCTCACGGTGCTGAGGACCAGGGCAGCACGGTGGGACACTGGTTAGCACTGCTGCGTCACGGTGCTGAGGACCAGGGCAGCACGGTGTGACAGTCGTTACTACTGCTGCCTCACGGTGCTGAGGACCCGGGCAGCACGGTGGGACAGTGGTTAGCACTGCTGCCTCATGGTGCGGAGGGCCAGGGCAGAACGGTGGGACAGTGGCTAGCACCGCTGCTTCGAGGTGCTGAGGTCCTGGGCAGAACGGTGGGACATTGGTTAACACGGTGGGACATTGGTTAGCACTGCTGCCTCATGGTGCTGAGGACCAGGGCAGCACGGTGGGGCAGTTGTTAGCACTGCTGCCTCGCGGTGCTGAGGTCCCGGGCAGCACGGTGGGACACTGGTTAGCACTGCTGCCTCACAGTGCTGAGGACCAGGGCAGCACGGTGGGAGTGGTTAGCACTGCTGCCTTACAGTGCTGAGGACCAGGGCAGCATGGTGGGACAGTGGTTAGCACTGCTGCCTCATGGTGCTGAGGACCAAGGCAGCACGGTGGGACAGTGATTAGCACTGCTGCCTGACGGTGCTGAGGACCAGGGCACCACGGTGGGACAGTGGTTAGCACTGCTGCCGCATGGTGCTGAGGACCAAGGCAGCACGGTGGGACAGTGATTAGCACTGCTGCCTGACGGTGCTGAGGACCAGGGCAGCACGGTGGGTCAGTGGTTAGCACTGCTGTCTCACGGTGCTGAGAACGCGGGCAGCACGGTGGGAAAGTGGTTAGCACTGCTACCTCACGGTGCTCAGGACCAGGGCAGCACGGTGGGACAGTTGTTAGCACTGCTGCCTCATGGTGCTGAGGACCAGGGCAGCACGGTGGGTCAGTTGTTAGCACTGCTGCTTCATGGTGATGAGGTCCCGGGCAGCACGGTGGGACAGTGGTTAGCACTGCTACCTCACGGTGCTGAGGACGGTGAGCAACGGTGGGTCTGTGGTTAGCACTGCTGCCTCATGGTGCTGAGGTCCCGGGCAGCACGCTGTGACAGTTGTTAGCACTGCTACCTCATGTTGCTGAGGACCAGGTCAGCACGGTGGGACAGGTTAGCACTGCTGCCTCAGTGCTGAGGACCAGGTAGCACGGTTGACAGTAGTTAGCACTGCTACCTCACGTTGCTGAGGACCAGGGCAGCACGGTGGGTCTGTGGTTAGCACTGCTGCCTCATGGTGCTGAGGTCCCGGGCAGCACGCTGTGACAGTTGTTAGCACTGCTACCTCACGTTGCTGAGGACCAGGTCAGCACGGTGGGACAGGTTAGCACTGCTGCCTCACAGTGCTGAGGACCAGGTAGCACGGTTGACAGTAGTTAGCACTGCTACCTCACGTTGCTGAGGACCAGGGCAGCACGGTGGGTCAGTTGTTAGCACTGCTGCCTCATGGTGCTGAGGTCCCAGGCAGCACGGTGGGACAGTGGTTAGCACTGGTACCTCACGGTGCTGAGGACCAGGGCAGCACGGTGGGTCAGTTGTTAGCACTGCTGCCTCATGGTGCTGAGGTCCCAGGCAGCACGGTGGGACAGTGGTTAGCACTGCTACCTCACGGTGCTGAGGACCAGGTCAGCAACGGTGGCAGTGGTTAGCACTGCTGCCTCATGGTGCTGTGGTCCCGGGCAGCACGGTTGGACAGTTTAGCACTGCTGCCTCATGGTGCTGAGCACCAGGGCAGCATGATGGGACAGTCGTTAGCACTGCTGCCTCATGGTGCTGAGGTCCCGGGCAGCAACGTGGGCCAGTGGTTAGCACTGCTGCCTCCTGGTGCTGAGGACCAGGGCAGCACGGTGGGACAGTGGTTAGCACTGCTGCCTCAATGTGCTGAGGAGCAGGGCAGAACGGTGGCACAGTGGCTAGCACTGCTGCCTCATGGTGCTGAGCACCAGGGCAGTACGGTGGGTCAGTGGTTAGCACTGCAGCCTCAAGGTGCTGAGGACCAGGGCAGCACGGTGGGACAGTGGCTAGCATTGCTGCCTAATGGTCCGGAGGACCAGGGCAGCACGGCGGGACAGTGATTAGCACTGCTGTCTCGCGGTGCTGAGGACCCGTGCAGCACGGTGGGACACTGGTTAGCACTGCTGCCTCACGGTGCTGAGTACCAGGGCAGCACGGTGGGACACTGGTTAGCACTGCTGCCTCACGGTGCTGAGGACCAGGGCAGCACAGTGGGACACTGGTTAGCACTGCTGCCTCACGGTGCTGAGGACCAGGGCAGCACGGTGGGACACTGGTTAGCACTGCTGCCTCACGGTGCTGAGGACCAGGGCAGCACGGTGGCACAGTGGTTAGCACCGCTGCCTCACGGTGCTGAGGCAGGGCAGCACGGTGGGTCAGTTGTTAGCACTGCTGCCTCACGGTGCTGAGGTCCCGAGCAGCATGATGGGACAGTGGTTATCACTGCTGCCTCATGGTGCTGAGCGCCAGGGCAGCACGGTGGGACAGTGGTTAGCACTGCTGCCTTACAGTGCTGAGGACCAGGGCAGCATTGTGGGTCAGTGGTTAGCACTGCTGACTCAAGGTTCTGAGGACCAGGGCAGCACGGTGGGACACTGGTTAGCACTGCTGCATCACAGTGCTGAGGACCAGGGCAGCACGGTGGGACACTGGTTAGCACTGCTGCCTCACGGTGCTGAGGACCAGGGCAGCACGGTGGGACACTGGTTAGCACTGCTGCCTCACGGTGCTGAGGACCAGGGCAGCACGGTGGGACAGTGGTTAGCACTGTTGTCTCACGGTGCTGAGGACCAGGGCAGCACGGTGGGACAGTAATTAGCACTGCTGCCTCACGGTGCTGAGGACCAGGGCAACACGGTGGGACAGTGGTTAGAACCGCTGCCTCACGGTGCTGAGGCAGGGCAGCACGGTGGGTCAGTTGTTAGCACTGCTGCCTCACGGTGCTGAGGTCCCGAGCAGCGATGGGACAGTGGTTAGCACTGCTGCCTCATGGTGCTGAGCGCCAGGGCAGCACGGTGGGACAGTGGTTAGCACTGCTGCCTTACAGTGCTGAGGACCAGGGCAGCATGGTGGGTCAGTGGTTAGCACTGCTGACACAAGGTGCTGAGGACCAGGGCAGCACGGTGGGACACTGGTTAGCACTGCTGCCTTACAGTGCTGAGGACCAGGGCAGCATGGTGGGTCAGTGGTTAGCACTGCTGCCTCACAGTGCTGAGGACCAGGGCAGCACGGTGGGTCTGTTGTTAGCACTGCTGCCTCATGGTGCTGAGGTCCCGGGCAGCACGGTGGGAGAGTGGTTAGCACTGCTACCTCACGTTGCTGAGGACCAGGGCAGCACGGTGGGTCAGTAGTTAGCACTGCTGCCTCATGGTGCTGAGATCCCAGGCAGCACGGTGGGACAGTGGTTAGCACTGCTACCTCACGGTGCTGAGGACTATGGCAGCACGGTGGGACAGTGGTTAGCACTGCTACCTCACGTTGCTGAGGACCAGGGCAGCACGGTGGGACAGTGGTTAGCACTGCTGACTCAAGGTGCTGAGGACCAGGGCAGCATGGTGGGACACTGGTTAGCATTGCTGCGTCACAGTGCTGAGGACCAGGGCAGCACGGTGGGACACTGGTTAGCACTGCTGCCTCACGGTGCTGAGGACCAGGGCAGCACGGTGGGACAGTGGTTAGCACTGCTGCCTCACGGTGCTGAGGACCAGGGCACCACGGTGGGTCAGTTGTTTGCACTGCTGCCTCATGGTGCTGAGGTCCCGGGCAGCACGGTGGGACAGTGGCTAGCACTGCTACCTCACGTTGCTGAGGACCAGGTCAGCAACGGTGGGTCAGTGGTTAGCACTGCTGCCTCACGGTGCTGAGGTCCCGTGCATCACGGTGGGACAGTGGTTAGCACTGCAGCCTCAAGGTGCTGAGGATCAGGGCAGCACGGTCGGGCAGTGGTTAGCACTGCTGCCTCACGGTGCTGAGGACGCGGGCAGCACGGTGGAACAGTGGTTAGCACTGCTGTGTCATGGTGCGGAGGGTCAGGGCAGCGCGGTGGGACAGTGGTTTGCACTGCTGCCTCACGGTGCTGAGGACCCGGGCAGCACGGTGGAACAGTGGTTAGCACTGCTGCCTGACTGTGCTGAGGACCAGGGCAGCACGGTGGGACAGTGGTTAGCACTGCTGCCTCACGGTGCTTAGGACCAGGGCAGCACGGTGGGACAGCGGCTAGCATTGCTGCCTAATAGTCCTGAGGACCAGGGCAGCAAGGTGGGACAGTGGTTAGCACTGCTGCCTCACGGTGCTGAGGACCAGGGCAGCACGGTGGGTCAGTGGTTAGCACTGCTGCCTCAAGGTGCTGAGGAACAGGGCAGCACGGTGGGACACTGGTTAGCACTGCTGCCTCACGGTGCTGAGGACCAGGGCAGCACGGTGGGACACTGGTTAGCACTGCTGCCTCACGGTGCTGAGGACCAGGGCAGCACGGTGGGACAGTGGTTAGCACTGTTGTCTCACGGTGCTGAGGACCAGGGCAGCACGGTGGGACAGTAATTAGCACTGCTGCCTCACGGTGCTGAGGACCAGGGCAACACGGTGGGACAGTGGTTAGAACCGCTGCCTCACGGTGCTGAGGCAGAGCAGCACGGTGGGTCAGTTGTTAGCACTGCTGCCTCACGGTGCTGAGGTCCCGAGCAGCGATGGGACAGTGGTTAGCACTGCCGCCTCATGGTGCTGAGCGCCAGGGCAGCACGGTGGGACAGTGGTTAGCACTGCTGCCTTACAGTGCTGAGGACCAGGGCAGCATGGTGGGTCAGTGGGTAGCACTGCTGACTCAAGGTGCTGAGGACCAGGGCAGCACGGTGGGACACTGGTTAGCACTGCTGCCTTACAGTGCTGAGGACCAGGGCAGCATGGTGGGTCAGTGGTTAGCACTGCTGCCTCACAGTGCTGAGGACCAGGGCAGCACGGTGGGTTTGTTGTTAGCACTGCTGCCTCATGGTGCTGAGGTCCCGGGCAGCACGGTGGGAGAGTGGTTAGCACTGCTACCTCACGTTGCTGAGGACCAGGGCAGCACGGTGGGTCAGTAGTTAGCACTGCTGCCTCATGGTGCTGAGGTCCCAGGCAGCACGGTGGGACAGTGGTTAGCACTGCTACCTCACGTTGCTGAGGACCAGGTCAGCAACGGTGGGTCAGTGGTTAGCACTGCTGCCTCATGGTGCTGTGGTCCCGGGCAGCACGGTTGGACAGTTTAGCACTGCTGCCTCATGGTGCTGAGCACCAGGGCAGCACGATGCGACAGTGGTTAGCACTGCTGCCTCAATGTGCTGAGGTCCCAGGCAGCACGGTGGGACAGTGGTTAGCACTGCTACCTCAATGTGCTGAGGACCAGGGCAGCACGGTGGGACAGTGGTTAGCACTGCTGCCTCAAGTTGCTGAGGACCAGGGCAGCACGGTGGGACAGTGGTTAGCACTGCTGCCTCACGGTGCTGAGAACGTGGGCAGCACGGTGGAACAGTGGTTAGCACTGCTGCCTCATGGTGCGGAGGGCCAGGGCAGCGCGGTGGGACAGTGGTTAGCACTGCTGCCTCGCGGTGCTGAGGACGCGGGCAGCGCGGTGGAACAGTGGTTCGCACTGCTGCCTCACGGTGATGAGGACCAGGGCAGCACGGTGGGACAGTGGTTAGCACTGCTGCCTCAGGGTAATGAGGACCAGGGCAGCGCGGTGGGACAGTGGTTAGCACTGTTGTCTCACGGTGCTGAGGACCAGGGCAGCACGGTGGGACAGTGGTTAGAACTGCTGCCTCATGGTGCTGAGGACCAAGGCAGCGCGGTGGGACAGTGATTAGCACTGCTGCCTCACAGTGCTGAGGACCCGGGCAGCACGGTGGGACAGTTTAGCACTGCTGCCTCATGGTGCTGATGTCCCGGGCAGCACAGTGGGCCAGTGGTTAGCACTGCTGCCTCAATGTGCTGAGGACCTGGGCAGAACGGTGGGACAGTGGCTAGCACCGCTGCCTCAGGGTGCTGAGGACCAGGGCAGCACGGTGGGACAGTGGTTAGCACTGCTGCCTCAAGGTGCTGAGGACCAGGGCAGCACGGTGGGACAGTGGTTAGCACTGCTGCCTCACGGTGCTGAGTACGCGGGCAGCACGGTGGAACAGTGGTTAGCACTGCTGCCTCATGGTGCGGAGGGCCAGGGCAGCGCGGTGCGACAGTGGTTTGCACTGCTGCCTCATGGTGCTGAGGACCAGGGCAGCACGGTGGGACAGTGGTTTGCACTGCTGCCTCGCGGTGCTGAGGACGCGGGCAGCGCGGTGGAACAGTGGTTAGCACTGCTGCCTCACGGTGCTGAGGACCAGGGCAGCGCGGTGGGACAGTGGTTTGCACTGCTGTCTCGCGGTGCTGAGGACCCGTGCAGCACGGTGGGACAGTGGTTAGCACTGCTGCCTCACGGTGCTGAGGACCAGGGCAGCACGGTGGGTCAGTGGTTAGCACTGCTGCCTCAAGTTGCTGAGGAACAGGGCAGCACGGTGGGACACTGGTTAGCACTGCTGCCTCACGGTGCTGAGGACCAGGGCAGCACAGTGGGACACTGGTTAGCACTGCTGCCTCACGGTGCTGAGGACCAGGGCAGCACGGTGGGACAGTGGTTAGCACCGCTGCCTCACGGTGCTGAGGACCAGGGCAGCATGGTGGGACAGTGGTTAGCACTGCTGCCTCACGGTGATGAGGACCAGGGCAGCACGGTGGGACAGTGGTTAGCACTGCTGCCTCAGGGCAATGAGGACCAGGGCAGCGCGGTGAGACAGTGGTTAGCACTGCTGTCTCACTGTGCTGAGGACCAGGGCAGCACGGTTGGACAGTGGTTAGAACTGCTGCCTCATGGTGCTGAGGACCAAGGCAGCGCGGTGGGACAGTGATTAGCACTGCTGCCTCAATGTGCTGAGGTCCCAGGCAGCACGGTGGGACAGTGGTTAGCACTGCTACCTCACATTGCTGAGGACCAGGTCAGCGGTGGGTCAGTGGTTAGCACTGCTGCCTCATGGTGCTGTGGTCCCGGGCAGCACGGTGGGACAGTTTAGCACTGCTGCCTCATGGTGCTGAGGTCCCGGGCAGCACGGTGGGCCAGTGGTTAGCAATGCTGCCTCAATGTGCTGAGGACCAGGGCAAAACGGTGGGACAGTGGCTAGCACCGCTGCCTCATGGTGCAGAGCACCAGGGCAGCACGGTGGGACAGTGGTTAGCACCGCTGCCTCAGGGTGCTGAGGACCAGGGCAGCACGGTGGGACAGTGGTTAGCACTGCTGCCTCAAGGTGCTGAGGACCAGGGCAGCACGGTGGGACAGTGGTTAGCACTGCTGCCTCACGGTGCTGAGAAAGCGGGCAGCACGGTGGAACAGTGGTTGGCACTGCTGCCTCATGGTGCGGAGGGCCAGGGCAGCGCGGTGGGACAGTGGTTTGCACTGCTGCCTCGCGGTGCTGAGGACGCGGGCAGCGCGGTGGAACAGTGGTTAGCACTGCTGCCTCACGGTGCTGAGGACCAGGGCAGCACGGTGGGACAGTGGTTAGCACTGCTGCCTCACGGTGCTGAGGACCAGGGCAGCACGGTGGAACAGTGGTTAGCACTGCTGCCTCACGGTGCTGAGGACCAGGGCAGCACGGTGGGACAGTGGTTAGCACTGCTGCCTCACGGTGCTGAGGACCAGGGCAGCGCGGTGGGACAGTGGTTTGCACTGCTGTCTCGCGGTGCTGAGGACCAGGGCAGCACGGTGGGACAGTGGTTAGCACTGCTGCCTCACGGAGCGGAGGGCCAGGGCAGCACGGTGGGACAGTGGTTAGCACTGCTGCATCACGGTGCTGAGGACCAGGGCAGCACGGTGGGACAGTGGCTTGCATTGTGCCTAATGGTCCTGAGGACCAGGGCTGCACGGTGGGACAGTGGTTAGCACTGCTGCCTCACGTTGCTGAGGACCAGGGCAGCACGGTGGGTCAGTGGTTAGCACTGCTGCCTCAAGGTGCTGAGGAACAGGGCAGCACGGTGGGACACTGGTTAGCACTGCTGCCTCACGGTGCTGAGGACCAGGGCAGCACGGTGGGACAGTGGTTAGCACCGCTGCCTCACGGTGCTGAGGACCAGGGCAGCACGGTGGGACAGTGGTTAGCACCGCTGCCTCACGGTGCTGAGGACCAGGGCAGCACGGTGGGCCAGTGGTTAGCACCGCTGCCTCACGTTGCTGAGGACCAGGGCAGCACGGTGGGTCAGTGGTTAGCCCTGCTGCCTCAAGGTGCTGAGGAACAGGGCAGCACGGTGGGACACTGGTTAGCACTGCTGCCTCACGGTGCTGAGGACCAGGGCAGCGCGGTGGGACAGTGGTTAGCACTGCTGCCTCGCGGTGCTGAGGACGCGGGCAGCGCGGTGGAACAGTGGTTCGCACTGCTGCCTCACGGTGATGAGGACCAGGGCAGCACGGTGGGACAGTGGTTAGCACTGCTGCCTCAGGGTAATGAGGACCAGGGCAGCGCGGTGGGACAGTGGTTAGCACTGTTGTCTCACGGTGCTGAGGACCAGGGCAGCACGGTGGGACAGTGGTTAGAACTGCTGCCTCATGGTGCTGAGGACCAAGGCAGCGCGGTGGGACAGTGATTAGCACTGCTGCCTCACAGTGCTGAGGACCCGGGCAGCACGGTGGGACAGTTTAGCACTGCTGCCTCATGGTGCTGATGTCCCGGGCAGCACAGTGGGCCAGTGGTTAGCACTGCTGCCTCAATGTGCTGAGGACCTGGGCAGAACGGTGGGACAGTGGCTAGCACCGCTGCCTCAGGGTGCTGAGGACCAGGGCAGCACGGTGGGACAGTGGTTAGCACTGCTGCCTCAAGGTGCTGAGGACCAGGGCAGCACGGTGGGACAGTGGTTAGCACTGCTGCCTCACGGTGCTGAGTACGCGGGCAGCACGGTGGAACAGTGGTTAGCACTGCTGCCTCATGGTGCGGAGGGCCAGGGCAGCGCGGTGCGACAGTGGTTTGCACTGCTGCCTCATGGTGCTGAGGACCAGGGCAGCACGGTGGGACAGTGGTTTGCACTGCTGCCTCGCGGTGCTGAGGACGCGGGCAGCGCGGTGGAACAGTGGTTAGCACTGCTGCCTCACGGTGCTGAGGACCAGGGCAGCGCGGTGGGACAGTGGTTTGCACTGCTGTCTCGCGGTGCTGAGGACCCGTGCAGCACGGTGGGACAGTGGTTAGCACTGCTGCCTCACGGTGCTGAGGACCAGGGCAGCACGGTGGGTCAGTGGTTAGCACTGCTGCCTCAAGTTGCTGAGGAACAGGGCAGCACGGTGGGACACTGGTTAGCACTGCTGCCTCACGGTGCTGAGGACCAGGGCAGCACGGTGGGACACTGGTTAGCACTGCTGCCTCACGGTGCTGAGGACCAGGGCAGCACGGTGGGACAGTGGTTAGCACCGCTGCCTCACGGTGCTGAGGACCAGGGCAGCATGGTGGGACAGTGGTTAGCACTGCTGCCTCACGGTGATGAGGACCAGGGCAGCACGGTGGGACAGTGGTTAGCACTGCTGCCTCAGGGCAATGAGGACCAGGGCAGCGCGGTGAGACAGTGGTTAGCACTGCTGTCTCACTGTGCTGAGGACCAGGGCAGCACGGTTGGACAGTGGGTAGAACTGCTGCCTCATGGTGCTGAGGACCAAGGCAGCGCGGTGGGACAGTGATTAGCACTGCTGCCTCAATGTGCTGAGGTCCCAGGCAGCACGGTGGGACAGTGGTTAGCACTGCTACCTCACATTGCTGAGGACCAGGTCAGCGGTGGGTCAGTGGTTAGCACTGCTGCCTCATGGTGCTGTGGTCCCGGGCAGCACGGTGGGACAGTTTAGCACTGCTGCCTCATGGTGCTGAGGTCCCGGGCAGCACGGTGGGCCAGTGGTTAGCAATGCTGCCTCAATGTGCTGAGGACCAGGGCAAAACGGTGGGACAGTGGCTAGCACCGCTGCCTCATGGTGCAGAGCACCAGGGCAGCACGGTGGGACAGTGGTTAGCACCGCTGCCTCAGGGTGCTGAGGACCAGGGCAGCACGGTGGGACAGTGGTTAGCACTGCTGCCTCAAGGTGCTGAGGACCAGGGCAGCACGGTGGGACAGTGGTTAGCACTGCTGCCTCACGGTGCTGAGAAAGCGGGCAGCACGGTGGAACAGTGGTTGGCACTGCTGCCTCATGGTGCGGAGGGCCAGGGCAGCGCGGTGGGACAGTGGTTTGCACTGCTGCCTCGCGGTGCTGAGGACGCGGGCAGCGCGGTGGAACAGTGGTTAGCACTGCTGCCTCACGGTGCTGAGGACCAGGGCAGCACGGTGGGACAGTGGTTAGCACTGCTGCCTCACGGTGCTGAGGACCAGGGCAGCACGGTGGAACAGTGGTTAGCACTGCTGCCTCACGGTGCTGAGGACCAGGGCAGCACGGTGGGACAGTGGTTAGCACTGCTGCCTCACGGTGCTGAGGACCAGGGCAGCGTGGTGGGACAGTGGTTTGCACTGCTGTCTCGCGGTGCTGAGGACCAGGGCAGCACGGTGGGACAGTGGTTAGCACTGCTGCCTCACGGTGCGGAGGGCCAGGGCAGCACGGTGGGACAGTGGTTAGCACTGCTGCATCACGGTGCTGAGGACCAGGGCAGCACGGTGGGACAGTGGCTTGCATTGTGCCTAATGGTCCTGAGGACCAGGGCTGCACGGTGGGACAGTGGTTAGCACTGCTGCCTCACGTTGCTGAGGACCAGGGCAGCACGGTGGGTCAGTGGTTAGCACTGCTGCCTCAAGGTGCTGAGGAACAGGGCAGCACGGTGGGACAGTGGTTAGCACCGCTGCCTCACGGTGCTGAGGACCAGGGCAGCACGGTGGGCCAGTGGTTAGCACCGCTGCCTCACGTTGCTGAGGACCAGGGCAGCACGGTGGGTCAGTGGTTAGCCCTGCTGCCTCAAGGTGCTGAGGAACAGGGCAGCACGGTGGGACACTGGTTAGCACTGCTGCCTCACGGTGCTGAGGACCAGGGCAGCACGGTGGGACAGTGGTTAGCACTGCTGCCTCACGGTGCTGAGGACCAGGGCAGCACGGTGGGACAGTGGTTAGCACCGCTGCCTCACGGTGCTGAGGACCAGGGCAGCACGGTGGGACAGTGATTAGCACTGCTGCCTCACAGTGCTGAGGACCCGGGCAGCACGGTGGGACAGTTTAGCACTGCTGCCTCATGGTGCTGAGGTCCCGGGCAGCACAGTGGGCCAGTGGTTAGCACTGCTGCCTCAATGTGCTGAGGACCTGGGCAGAACGGTGGGACAGTGGCTAGCACTGCTGCCTCAGGGTGCTGAGGACCAGGGCAGCACGGTGGGACAGTGGTTAGCACTGCTGCCTCAAGGTGCTGAGGACCAGGGCAGCACGGTGGGTCAGTGGTTAGCACTGCTGCCTCACGGTGCTGAGGACCAGGGCAGCGCGGTGGGACAGTGGTTAGCACCGCTGCCTCACGGTGCTGAGCACCAGGGCAGCATGGTGGGACAGTTGTTAGCACTGCTGCCTCACGGTGCTGAGGTCCCGGGCAGCACGATGGGACAGTGGTTAGCACTGCTGCCTCATGGTGCTGAGGACCAGGGCAGCACGGTGGGTCAGTTGTTAGCACTGCTGCCTCACGGTGCTGAGGTCCCGGGCAGCACGATGGGACAGTGGTTAGCACTGCTGCCTCATGGTGCTGAGGGCCAGGGCAGCACGGTGGGACAGTGGTTAGCACTGCTGCCTCACGGTGCTGAGGACCAGGGCAGCACGGTGGGTCAGTGGTTAGCACTGCTGCCTCAAGGTGCTGAGGACCTGGGCAGCACGGTGGGACACTGGTTAGCACTGCTGCCTCACGGTGCTGAGGACCAGGGCAGCACGGTGGGACAGAGGTTAGCACTGCTGCCTCACGGTGCTGAGGACCAGGGCAGCACGGTGGGACACTGGTTAGCACTGCTGCCTCACGGTGCTGAGGACCAGGGCAGCACGGTGGGACACTGGTTAGCACTGCTGCCTCACGGTGCTGAGGAACAGGGCAGCACGGTGGGACAGTGGTTAGCACCGCTGCCTCACATTGCTGAGGACCAGGGCAGCACGGTGGGACAGTGGTTAGCACTGCTGCCTCAGGGTAATGAGGACCAGGGCAGCGCGGTGGGGCAGTGGTTAGCACTGTTGTCTCACGGTGCTGAGGACCAGGGCAGCACGGTGGGACAGTGGTTAGAACTGCTGCCTCATGGTGCTGAGGACCAGGGCAGCACGGTGGGACAGTGGTTAGAACTGCTGCCTCATGGTGCTGAGGACCAGGGCAGCGCGGTGGGACAGTGATTAGCACTGCTGCCTGACGGTGCTGAGGACCAGGGCAGCACGGTGGGTCAGTGGTTAGCATTGCTGCCTCATGGTCCTGAGGACCAGGGCAGCACGGTGGGACAGTAATTAGCACAGCTGCCTCACGGTGCTGAGGACCAGGGCAACACGGTGGGACAGTGGTTAGCACTGCTGCCTCACGGTGCTGAGGTCCCGGGAAGCACGGTGGGACAGTGGTTAGCACTGCTGCCTCATGGTGCTGAGGACCAGGGCAGCACGGTGGGACAGTGGTTAGCACTGCTACCTCACGGTGCTGAGGTCCCGGGCAGCACGGTGGGACAGTGGTTAGCACTGCTGCCTCATGGTGCTGAGGTCAAGGGCAGCACGGTGGGACAGTGGTTAGCACTGCTACCTCAATGTGCTGAGGACCAGGGCAGCACGGTGGGACAGTGGTTAGCACTGCTACCTCACGGTGCTGAAGACCAGGGCAGCACGGTGGGTCAGTTGTTAGCACTGCTGCCTCATGGTGCTGAGGTCCCGGGAAGCGCGGTGGAACAGTGGTTAGCACTGCTGCCTCACGGTGCTGAGGACCAGGGCAGCGCGGTGGGACAGTGGTTTGCACTGCTGTCTCGCGGTGCTGAGGACCCGTGCAGCACGGTGGGACAGTGGTTAGCACTGCTGCCTCACGGTGCTGAGGACCAGGGCAGCACGGTGGGTCAGTGGTTAGCACTGCTGCCTCAAGTTGCTGAGGAACAGGGCAGCACGGTGGGACACTGGTTAGCACTGCTGCCTCACGGTGCTGAGGACCAGGGCAGCACGGTGGGACACTGGTTAGCACTGCTGCCTCACGGTGCTGAGGACCAGGGCAGCACGGTGGGACAGTGGTTAGCACCGCTGCCTCACGGTGCTGAGGACCAGGGCAGCATGGTGGGACAGTGGTTAGCACTGCTGCCTCACGGTGATGAGGACCAGGGCAGCACGGTGGGACAGTGGTTAGCACTGCTGCCTCAGGGCAATGAGGACCAGGGCAGCGCGGTGAGACAGTGGTTAGCACTGCTGTCTCACTGTGCTGAGGACCAGGGCAGCACGGTTGGACAGTGGGTAGAACTGCTGCCTCATGGTGCTGAGGACCAAGGCAGCGCGGTGGGACAGTGATTAGCACTGCTGCCTCAATGTGCTGAGGTCCCAAGCAGCACGGTGGGACAGTGGTTAGCACTGCTACCTCACATTGCTGAGGACCAGGTCAGCGGTGGGTCAGTGGTTAGCACTGCTGCCTCATGGTGCTGTGGTCCCGGGCAGCACGGTGGGACAGTTTAGCACTGCTGCCTCATGGTGCTGAGGTCCCGGGCAGCACGGTGGGCCAGTGGTTAGCAATGCTGCCTCAATGTGCTGAGGACCAGGGCAAAACGGTGGGACAGTGGCTAGCACCGCTGCCTCATGGTGCAGAGCACCAGGGCAGCACGGTGGGACAGTGGTTAGCACCGCTGCCTCAGGGTGCTGAGGACCAGGGCAGCACGGTGGGACAGTGGTTAGCACTGCTGCCTCAAGGTGCTGAGGACCAGGGCAGCACGGTGGGACAGTGGTTAGCACTGCTGCCTCACGGTGCTGAGAAAGCGGGCAGCACGGTGGAACAGTGGTTGGCACTGCTGCCTCATGGTGCGGAGGGCCAGGGCAGCGCGGTGGGACAGTGGTTTGCACTGCTGCCTCGCGGTGCTGAGGACGCGGGCAGCGCGGTGGAACAGTGGTTAGCACTGCTGCCTCACGGTGCTGAGGACCAGGGCAGCACGGTGGGACAGTGGTTAGCACTGCTGCCTCACGGTGCTGAGGACCAGGGCAGCACGGTGGAACAGTGGTTAGCACTGCTGCCTCACGGTGCTGAGGACCAGGGCAGCACGGTGGGACAGTGGTTAGCACTGCTGCCTCACGGTGCTGAGGACCAGGGCAGCGCGGTGGGACAGTGGTTTGCACTGCTGTCTCGCGGTGCTGAGGACCAGGGCAGCACGGTGGGACAGTGGTTAGCACTGCTGCCTCACGGTGCGGAGGGCCAGGGCAGCACGGTGGGACAGTGGTTAGCACTGCTGCATCACGGTGCTGAGGACCAGGGCAGCACGGTGGGACAGTGGCTTGCATTGTGCCTAATGGTCCTGAGGACCAGGGCTGCACGGTGGGACAGTGGTTAGCACTGCTGCCTCACGTTGCTGAGGACCAGGGCAGCACGGTGGGTCAGTGGTTAGCACTGCTGCCTCAAGGTGCTGAGGAACAGGGCAGCACGGTGGGACACTGGTTAGCACTGCTGCCTCACGGTGCTGAGGACCAGGGCAGCACGGTGGGACAGTGGTTAGCACTGCTGCCTCACGGTGCTGAGGACCAGGGCAGCACGGTGGGACAGTGGTTAGCACCGCTGCCTCACGGTGCTGAGGACCAGGGCAGCACGGTGGGCCAGTGGTTAGCACCGCTGCCTCACGTTGCTGAGGACCAGGGCAGCACGGTGGGTCAGTGGTTAGCCCTGCTGCCTCAAGGTGCTGAGGAACAGGGCAGCACGGTGGGACACTGGTTAGCACTGCTGCCTCACGGTGCTGAGGACCAGGGCAGCACGGTGGGACAGTGGTTAGCACTGCTGCCTCACGGTGCTGAGGACCAGGGCAGCACGGTGGGACAGTGGTTAGCACCGCTGCCTCACGGTGCTGAGGACCAGGGCAGCACGGTGGGACAGTGATTAGCACTGCTGCCTCACAGTGCTGAGGACCCGGGCAGCACGGTGGGACAGTTTAGCACTGCTGCCTCATGGTGCTGAGGTCCCGGGCAGCACAGTGGGCCAGTGGTTAGCACTGCTGCCTCAATGTGCTGAGGACCTGGGCAGAACGGTGGGACAGTGGCTAGCACTGCTGCCTCAGGGTGCTGAGGACCAGGGCAGCACGGTGGGACAGTGGTTAGCACTGCTGCCTCAAGGTGCTGAGGACCAGGGCAGCACGGTGGGTCAGTGGTTAGCACTGCTGCCTCACGGTGCTGAGGACCAGGGCAGCGCGGTGGGACAGTGGTTAGCACCGCTGCCTCACGGTGCTGAGCACCAGGGCAGCATGGTGGGACAGTTGTTAGCACTGCTGCCTCACGGTGCTGAGGTCCCGGGCAGCACGATGGGACAGTGGTTAGCACTGCTGCCTCATGGTGCTGAGGACCAGGGCAGCACGGTGGGTCAGTTGTTAGCACTGCTGCCTCACGGTGCTGAGGTCCCGGGCAGCACGATGGGACAGTGGTTAGCACTGCTGCCTCATGGTGCTGAGGGCCAGGGCAGCACGGTGGGACAGTGGTTAGCACTGCTGCCTCACGGTGCTGAGGACCAGGGCAGCACGGTGGGTCAGTGGTTAGCACTGCTGCCTCAAGGTGCTGAGGACCTGGGCAGCACGGTGGGACACTGGTTAGCACTGCTGCCTCACGGTGCTGAGGACCAGGGCAGCACGGTGGGACAGAGGTTAGCACTGCTGCCTCACGGTGCTGAGGACCAGGGCAGCACGGTGGGACACTGGTTAGCACTGCTGCCTCACGGTGCTGAGGACCAGGGCAGCACGGTGGGACACTGGTTAGCACTGCTGCCTCACGGTGCTGAGGAACAGGGCAGCACGGTGGGACAGTGGTTAGCACCGCTGCCTCACATTGCTGAGGACCAGGGCAGCACGGTGGGACAGTGGTTAGCACTGCTGCCTCAGGGTAATGAGGACCAGGGCAGCGCGGTGGGGCAGTGGTTAGCACTGTTGTCTCACGGTGCTGAGGACCAGGGCAGCACGGTGGGACAGTGGTTAGAACTGCTGCCTCATGGTGCTGAGGACCAGGGCAGCACGGTGGGACAGTGGTTAGAACTGCTGCCTCATGGTGCTGAGGACCAGGGCAGCGCGGTGGGACAGTGATTAGCACTGCTGCCTGACGGTGCTGAGGACCAGGGCAGCACGGTGGGTCAGTGGTTAGCATTGCTGCCTCATGGTCCTGAGGACCAGGGCAGCACGGTGGGACAGTAATTAGCACAGCTGCCTCACGGTGCTGAGGACCAGGGCAACACGGTGGGACAGTGGTTAGCACTGCTGCCTCACGGTGCTGAGGTCCCGGGAAGCACGGTGGGACAGTGGTTAGCACTGCTGCCTCATGGTGCTGAGGACCAGGGCAGCACGGTGGGACAGTGGTTAGCACTGCTACCTCACGGTGCTGAGGTCCCGGGCAGCACGGTGGGACAGTGGTTAGCACTGCTGCCTCATGGTGCTGAGGTCAAGGGCAGCACGGTGGGACAGTGGTTAGCACTGCTACCTCAATGTGCTGAGGACCAGGGCAGCACGGTGGGACAGTGGTTAGCACTGCTACCTCACGGTGCTGAAGACCAGGGCAGCACGGTGGGTCAGTTGTTAGCACTGCTGCCTCATGGTGCTGAGGTCCCGGGAAGCACGGTGGGAGAGTGGTTAGCACTGCTACCTCACGTTGCTCAGGACCAGGGCAGCACGGTGGGTCAGTGGTTAGCACTGCTACCTCACGGTGCTGAGGATCAGGGCAGCACGGTGGGACAGTGGTTAGCACTGCTGCCTCACGGTGCTGAGGACCAGGGCAGCACGGCGGGACAGTAGGTTACACTGCTGCCTCACGGTGCTGAGGACCAGGGCACCACGGTGGGTCAGTAGTTAGCACTGCTGCCTCACGGTGCTGAGGACCAGGGCAGCATGGTGGGCCAGTGGTTAGCACTGCTGCCTCACGGTGCTGAGGACCAGGGCAGCACGGTGGGTCAGTGGTTAGCACTGCTGCCTCATGGTGCTGAGGACCAGGGCAGCACGGTGGGACAGTGGTTAGCACCGCTGCCTCACGGTGCTGAGCACCAGGGCAGCACGGTGGGTCAGTGGTTAGCACTGCTACCTCACGGTGCTGAGGACCTGGGCAACACGTTGGGACAGTGGTTAGCACTGCTGCCTCAAGGTGCTGAGGACCTGGGCAGCACGGTGGGACAGTTTAGCACTGCTGCCTCATGGTGCTGAGCACCAGGGCAGCACGATGCGACAGTGGTTAGCACTGCTGCCTCATGGTGCTGAGGTCCCAGGCAGCACGGTGGGCCAGTGGTTAGCACTGCTGCCTCAATTTGCTGAGGACCAGGGCAGAACGGTGGGACAGTGGCTAGCACTGCTGCCTCAGGGTAATGAGGACCAGGGCAGCGCGGTGGGACAGTGGTTAGCACTGTTGTCTCACGGTGCTGAGGACCAGGGCAGCACGGTGGGACAGTGGTTAGAACTGCTGCCTCATGGTGCTGAGGACCAAGGCAGCGCGGTGGCACAGTGATTAGCACTGCTGCCTCACAGTGCTGAGGACCCGGGCAGCACGGTGGGACAGTTTAGCACTGCTGCCTCATGGTGCTGATGTCCCGGGCAGCACAGTGGGCCAGTGGTTAGCACTGCTGCCTCAATGTGCTGAGGACCTGGGCAGAACGGTGGGACAGTGGCTAGCACCGCTGCCTCAGGGTGCTGAGGACCAGGGCAGCACGGTGGGACAGTGGTTAGCACTGCTGCCTCAAGGTGCTGAGGACCAGGGCAGCACGGTGGGACAGTGGTTAGCACTGCTGCCTCACGGTGCTGAGAACGCGGGCAGCACGGTGGAACAGTGGTTAGCACTGCTGCCTCATGGTGCTGAGGACCAGGGCAGCACGGTGGGACAGTGGTTAGCACCGCTGCCTCACGGTGCTGAGGCAGGGCAGCACGGTGGGTCAGTTGTTAGCACTGCTGCCTCACGGTGCTGAGGTCCCGAGCTGCATGATGGGACAGTGGTTATCACTGCTGCCTCATGGTGCTGAGCGCCAGGGCAGCACGGTGGGACAGTTTAGCACTGCTGCCTCATGGTGCTGAGCACCAGGGCAGCACGATGCGACAGTGGTTAGCACTGCTGCCTCATGGTGCTGAGGTCCCGTGCATCACGGTGGGACAGTGGTTAGCACTGCAGCCTCAAGGTGCTGAGGATCAGGGCAGCACGGTGGGGCAGTGGTTAGCACTGCTGCCTCACGGTGCTGAGGACGCGGGCAGCACGGTGCAACAGTGGTTAGCACTGCTGTGTCATGGTGCGGAGGGCCAGGGCAGCGCGGTGGGACAGTGGTTTGCACTGCTGCCTCGCGGTGCTGAGGACCCGGGCAGCACGGTGGAACAGTGGTTAGCAATGCTGCCTGACTGTGCTGAGGACCAGGGCAGCACGGTCGGACAGTGGTTAGCACTGCTGCCTCACGGTGCTTAGGACCAGGGCAGCACGGTGGGACAGCGGCTAGCATTGCTGCCTAATGGTCATGAGGACCAGGGCAGCACGGTGGGACAGTGGTTAGCACTGCTGCCTCACGGTGCTGAGGACCAGGGCAGCACGGTGGGTCAGTGGTTAGCACTGCTGCCTCAAGGTGCTGAGGAACAGGGCAGCACGGTGGGACAGTGGTTAGCACTGCTGCCTCACGGTGCTGAGGACCAGGGCAGCACGGTGGGACACTGGTTAGCACTGCTGCCTCACGGTGCTGAGGACCAGGGCAGCACGGTGGGACAGTGGTTAGCACTGTTGTCTCACGGTGCTGAGGACCAGGGCAACACGGTGGGACAGTAATTAGCACTGCTGCCTCACGGTGCTGAGGACCAGGGCAACACGGTGGGACAGTGGTTAGAACCGCTGCCTCACGGTGCTGAGGCAGGGCAGCACGGTGGGTCAGTTGTTAGCACTGCTGCCTCACGGTGCTGAGGTCCCGAGCAGCGATGGGACAGTGGTTAGCACTGCTGCCTCATGGTGCTGAGCGCCAGGGGAGCACGGTGGGACAGTGGTTAGCACTGCTGCCTTACATTGCTGAGGACCAGGGCAGCATGGTGGGTCAGTGGTTAGCACTGCTGACTCAAGGTGCTGAGGACCAGGGCAGCACGGTGGGACACTGGTTAGCACTGCTGCCTTACAGTGCTGAGGACCAGGGCAGCATGGTGGCTCAGTGGTTAGCACTGCTGCCTCACAGTGCTGAGGACCAGGGCAGCACGGTGGGTCTGTTGTTAGCACTGCTGCCTCATGGTGCTGAGGTCCCGGGCAGCACGGTGGGAGAGTGGTTAGCACTGCTACCTCACGTTGCTGAGGACCAGGGCAGCACGGTGGGTCAGTAGTTAGCACTGCTGCCTCATGGTGCTGAGGTCCCGGGCAGCACGGTGGGACAGTGGTTAGCACTGCTACCTCACGTTGCTGAGGACCAGGTCAGCAACGGTGGGTCAGTGGTTAGCACTGCTGCCTCATGGTGCTGAGCGCCAGGGCAGCACGGTGGGACAGTGGTTAGCACTGCTGCATAACAGTGCTGAGGACCAGGGCAGCATTGTGGGTCAGTGGTTAGCACTGCTGACTCAAGGTGCTGAGGACCAGGGCAGCACGGTGGGACACTGGTTAGCACTGCTGCGTCACAGTGCTGAGGACCAGGGCAGCACGGTGGGACACAGGTTAGCACTGCTGCCTCACGGTGCTGAGGACCAGGTCAGCAACGGTGGGTCAGTGGTTAGCACTGCTGCCTCATGGTGCTGAACACCAGGGCAGCACGATGCGACAGTGGTTAGCACTGCTGCCTCATGGTGCTGAGGTCCCGTGCATCACGGTGGGACAGTGGTTAGCACTGCTGCCTCACGGTGCTGAGGTCCCGGGAAGCACGGTGGGACAGTGGTTAGCATTGCTGCCTCACAGTGCTGAGGACCAGGGCAGCACGGTGGGACAGTGGTTAGCACTGCTACCTCACGGTGCTGAGGTCCCGGGCAGCACGGTGGGACAGTGGTTAGCACTGCTGCCTCATGGTGCTGAGGTCAAGGGCAGCACGGTGGGACAGTGGTTAGCACTGCTACCTCAATGTGCTGAGGACCAGGGCAGCACGGTGGGACAGTGGTTAGCACTGCTGCCTCGGTGCTGAGGACTAGGGCAGCACGGTGGGACAGTGGTTAGCACTGCTACCTCACGGTGCTGAAGACCAGGGCAGCACGGTGGGTCAGTTGTTAGCACTGCTGCCTCATGGTGCTGAGGTCCCGGGAAGCACGGTGGGAGAGTGGTTAGCACTGCTACCTCACGTTGCTCAGGACCAGGGCAGCACGGTGGGTCAGTGGTTAGCACTGCTACCTCACGGTGCTGAGGATCAGGGCAGCACGGTGGGACAGTGGTTAGCACTGCTGCCTCACGGTGCTGAGGACCAGGGCAGCACGGCGGGACAGTAGGTTACACTGCTGCCTCACGGTGCTGAGGACCAGGGCACCACGGTGGGTCAGTAGTTAGCACTGCTGCCTCACGGTGCTGAGGACCAGGGCAGCACGGTGGGTCTGTTGTTAGCACTGCTGCCTCATGGTGCTGAGGTCCCGGGCAGCACGGTGGGAGAGTGGTTAGCACTGCTACCTCACGTTGCTGAGGACCAGGGCAGCACGGTGGGTCAGTAGTTAGCACTGCTGCCTCATGGTGCTGAGGTCCCGGGCAGCACGGTGGGACAGTGGTTAGCACTGCTACCTCACGTTGCTGAGGACCAGGTCAGCAACGGTGGGTCAGTGGTTAGCACTGCTGCCTCATGGTGCTGAGCGCCAGGGCAGCACGGTGGGACAGTGGTTAGCACTGCTGCATAACAGTGCTGAGGACCAGGGCAGCATTGTGGGTCAGTGGTTAGCACTGCTGACTCAAGGTGCTGAGGACCAGGGCAGCACGGTGGGACACTGGTTAGCACTGCTGCGTCACAGTGCTGAGGACCAGGGCAGCACGGTGGGACACAGGTTAGCACTGCTGCCTCACGGTGCTGAGGACCAGGTCAGCAACGGTGGGTCAGTGGTTAGCACTGCTGCCTCATGGTGCTGAACACCAGGGCAGCACGATGCGACAGTGGTTAGCACTGCTGCCTCATGGTGCTGAGGTCCCGTGCATCACGGTGGGACAGTGGTTAGCACTGCTGCCTCACGGTGCTGAGGTCCCGGGAAGCACGGTGGGACAGTGGTTAGCATTGCTGCCTCACAGTGCTGAGGACCAGGGCAGCACGGTGGGACAGTGGTTAGCACTGCTACCTCACGGTGCTGAGGTCCCGGGCAGCACGGTGGGACAGTGGTTAGCACTGCTGCCTCATGGTGCTGAGGTCAAGGGCAGCACGGTGGGACAGTGGTTAGCACTGCTACCTCAATGTGCTGAGGACCAGGGCAGCACGGTGGGACAGTGGTTAGCACTGCTGCCTCGGTGCTGAGGACTAGGGCAGCACGGTGGGACAGTGGTTAGCACTGCTACCTCACGGTGCTGAAGACCAGGGCAGCACGGTGGGTCAGTTGTTAGCACTGCTGCCTCATGGTGCTGAGGTCCCGGGAAGCACGGTGGGAGAGTGG
The DNA here is from genome assembly GCF_047496885.1 of Scyliorhinus torazame. Taxonomy (NCBI): domain Eukaryota; kingdom Metazoa; phylum Chordata; class Chondrichthyes; order Carcharhiniformes; family Scyliorhinidae; genus Scyliorhinus; species Scyliorhinus torazame. The sequence goes on from NC_092729.1 coordinate 13,587,644, forward strand.
TTAGCACTGCTACCTCACGTTGCTCAGGACCAGGGCAGCACGGTGGGTCAGTGGTTAGCACTGCTACCTCACGGTGCTGAGGATCAGGGCAGCACGGTGGGACAGTGGTTAGCACTGCTGCCTCACGGTGCTGAGGACCAGGGCAGCACGGCGGGACAGTAGGTTACACTGCTGCCTCACGGTGCTGAGGACCAGGGCACCACGGTGGGTCAGTAGTTAGCACTGCTGCCTCACGGTGCTGAGGACCAGGGCAGCACGGTGGGCCAGTGGTTAGCACTGCTGCCTCACGGTGCTGAGGACCAGGGCAGCACGGTGGGTCAGTGGTTAGCACTGCTGCCTCATGGTGCTGAGGACCAGGGCAGCACGGTGGGACAGTGGTTAGCACCGCTGCCTCACGGTGCTGAGCACCAGGGCAGCACGGTGGGTCAGTGGTTAGCACTGCTACCTCACGGTGCTGAGGACCTGGGCAACACGTTGGGACAGTGGTTAGCACTGCTGCCTCAAGGTGCTGAGGACCTGGGCAGCACGGTGGGACAGTTTAGCACTGCTGCCTCATGATGCTGAGCACCAGGGCAGCACGATGCGACAGTGGTTAGCACTGCTGCCTCATGGTGCTGAGGTCCCAGGCAGCACGGTGGGCCAGTGGTTAGCACTGCTGCCTCAATGTGCTGAGGACCAGGGCAGAACGGTGGGACAGTGGCTAGCACTGCTGCCTCAGGGTAATGAGGACCAGGGCAGCGTGGTGGGACAGTGGTTAGCACTGTTGTCTCACGGTGCTGAGGACCAGGGCAGCACGGTGGGACAGTGGTTAGAACTGCTGCATGGTGCTGAGGACCAAGGCAGCGCGGTGGGACAGTGATTAGCACTGCTGCCTCACAGTGCTGAGGACCCGGGCAGCACGGTGGGACAGTTTAGCACTGCTGCCTCATGGTGCTGATGTCCCGGGCAGCACAGTGGGCCAGTGGTTAGCACTGCTGCCTCAATGTGCTGAGGACCTGGGCAGAACGGTGGGACAGTGGCTATCACCGCTGCCTCAGGGTGCTGAGGACCAGGGCAGCACGGTGGGACAGTGGTTAGCACTGCTGCCTCAAGGTGCTGAGGACCAGGGCAGCACGGTGGGTCAGTTGTTAGCACTGCTGCCTCACGGTGCTGAGGTCCCGAGCAGCATGATGGGACAGTGGTTATCACTGCTGCCTCATGGTGCTGAGCGCCAGGGCAGCACGGTGGGACAGTGGTTAGCACTGCTGCCTTACAGTGCTGAGGACCAGGGCAGCATTGTGGGTCAGTGGTTAGCACTGCTGCCTCATGGTGCTGTGGTCCCGGGCAGCACGGTGGGACAGTTTAGCACTGCTGCCTCATGGTGCTGAGCACCAGGGCAGCACGATGCGACAGTGGTTAGCACTGCTGCCTCATGGTGCTGAGGTCCCGTGCATCACGGTGGGACAGTGGTTAGCACTGCAGCCTCAAGGTGCTGAGGATCAGGGCAGCACGGTGGGGCAGTGGTTAGCACTGCTGCCTCACGGTGCTGAGGACGCGGGCAGCACGGTGCAACAGTGGTTAGCACTGCTGTGTCATGGTGCGGAGGGCCAGGGCAGCGCGGTGGGACAGTGGTTTGCACTGCTGCCTCGCGGTGCTGAGGACCCGGGCAGCACGGTGGAACAGTGGTTAGCACTGCTGCCTGACTGTGCTGAGGACCAGGGCAGCACGGTGGGACAGTGGTTCGCACTGCTGCCTCACGGTGCTTAGGACCAGGGCAGCACGGTGGGACAGCGGCTAGCATTGCTGCCTAATGGTCCTGAGGACCAGGGCAGCACGGTGGGACAGTGGTTAGCACTGCTGCCTCACGGTGCTGAGGACCAGGGCAGCACGGTGGGTCAGTGGTTAGCACTGCTGCCTCAAGGTGCTGAGGAACAGGGCAGCACGGTGGGACACTGGTTAGCACTGCTGCCTCACGGTGCTGAGGACCAGGGCAGCACGGTGGGACACTGGTTAGCACTGCTGCCTCACGGTGCTGAGGACCAGGGAAGCACGGTGGGACAGTGGTTAGCACTGTTGTCTCACGGTGCTGAGGACCAGGGCAGCACGGTGGGACAGTAATTAGCACTGCTGCCTCACGGTGCTGAGGACCAGGGCAACACGGTGGGACAGTGGTTAGAACCGCTGCCTCACGGTGCTGAGGCAGGGCAGCACGGTGGGTCAGTTGTTAGCACTGCTGCCTCACGGTGCTGAGGTCCCGAGCAGCGATGGGACAGTGGTTAGCACTGCTGCCTCATGGTGCTGAGCGCCAGGGCAGCACGGTGGGACAGTGGTTAGCACTGCTGCCTTACAGTGCTGTGGACCAGGGCAGCATGGTGGGTCAGTGGTTAGCACTGCTGACTCAAGGTGCTGAGGACCAGGGCAGCACGGTGGGACACTGGTTAGCACTGCTGCCTTACAGTGCTGAGGACCAGGGCAGCATGGTGGGTCAGTGGTTAGCACTGCTGCCTCACAGTGCTGAGGACCAGGGCAGCACGGTGGGTCTGTTGTTAGCACTGCTGCCTCATGGTGCTGAGGTCCCGGGCAGCACGGTGGGAGAGTGGTTAGCACTGCTACCTCACGTTGCTGAGGACCAGGGCAGCACGGTGGGTCAGTAGTTAGCACTGCTGCCTCATGGTGCTGAGGACCAGGGCAGCACGGTGGGACACTGGTTAGCACTGCTGCGTCACAGTGCTGAGGACCAGGGCAGCACGGTGGGACACTGGTTAGCACTGCTACCTCACGGTGCTGAGGACCAGGGCACCACGGTGGGTCAGTTGTTTGCACTGCTGCCTCATGGTGCTGAGGTCCCGGGCAGCACGGTGGGACAGTGGCTAGCACTGCTACCTCACGTTGCTGAGGACCAGGTCAGCAACGGTGGGTCAGTGGTTAGCACTGCTGCCTCATGGTGCTGTGGTCCCGGGCAGCACGGTGGGACAGTTTAGCACTGCTGCCTCATGGTGCTGAGCACCAGGGCAGCACGATGCGACAGTGGTTAGCACTGCTGCCTCATGGTGCTGAGGTCCCGTGCATCACGGTGGGACAGTGGTTAGCACTGCAGCCTCAAGGTGCTGAGGATCAGGGCAGCACGGTGGGGCAGTGGTTAGCACTGCTGCCTCACGGTGCTGAGGACGCGGGCAGCACGGTGGAACAGTGGTTAGCACTGCTGTGTCATGGTGCGGAGGGCCAGGGCAGCGCGGTGGGACAGTGGTTTGCACTGCTGCCTCGCGGTGCTGAGGACCCGGGCAGCACGGTGGAACAGTGGTTAGCACTGCTGCCTGACTGTGCTGAGGACCAGGGCAGCACGGTGGGACAGTGGTTAGCACTGCTGCCTCACGGTGCTTAGCACCAGGGCAGCACGGTGGGACAGCGGCTAGCATTGCTGCCTAATGGTCCTGAGGACCAGGGCAGCACGGTGGGACAGTGGTTATCACTGCTGCCTCACGGTGCTGAGGACCAGGGCAGCACGGTGGGTCAGTGGTTAGCACTGCTGCCTCAAGGTGCTGAGGAACAGGGCAGCACGGTGGGACACTGGTTAGCACTGCTGCCTCACGGTGCTGAGGACCAGGGCAGCACGGTGGGACACTGGTTAGCACTGCTGCCTCACGGTGCTGAGGACCAGGGCAGCACGGTGGGACAGTGGTTAGCACTGTTGTCTCACGGTGCTGAGGACCAGGGCAGCACGGTGGGACAGTAATTAGCACTGCTGCATCACGGTGCTGAGGACCAGGGCAACACGGTGGGACAGTGGTTAGCACTGCTGCCTCATGGTGCTGAGGGCCAGGGCAGCACGGTGGGACAGTGGTTAGCACCGCTGCCTCACGGTGCTGAGCACCAGGGCAGCACGATGGGACAGTGGTTAGCACTGCTGCCTCATGGTGCTGAGGGCCAGGGCAGCACGGTGGGTCAGTGGTTAGCACTGCTGCCTCATGGTGCGGAGGGCCAGGGCAGCGCGGTGGGTCAGTGGTTAGCACTGCTGCCTCAAGTTGCTGAGGACCAGGGCAGCACGGTGGGACAGTGGTTAGCACTGCTGCCTCGCGGTGCTGAGGACGTGGGCAGCGCGGTGGAACAGTGGTTACCACTGCTGCCTCACGGTGATGAGGACCAGGGCAGCACGGTGGGACAGTGGTTAGCACTGCTGCCTCAGGGTAATGAGGACCAGGGCAGCGCGGTGGGACAGTGGTTAGCACTGTTGTCTCACGGTGCTGAGGACCAGGGCAGCACGGTGGGACAGTGGTTAGAACTGCTGCCTCAAGGTGCTGAGGACCAAGGCAGCGCGGTGGGACAGTGATTAGCACTGCTGCCTCACGGTGCTGAGGACCCGGGCAGCACGGTGGGACAGTTTAGCACTGCTGCCTCATGGTGCTGATGTCCCGGGCTGCATAGTGGGCCAGTGGTTAGCACTGCTGCCTCAATGTGCTGAGGACCTGGGCAGAACGGTGGGACAGTGGCTAGCACCGCTGCCTCAGGGTGCTGAGGACCAGGGCAGCACGGTGGGACAGTGGTTAGCACTGCTGCCTCAAGGTGCTGAGAACCAGGGCAGCACGGTGGGACAGTGGTTAGCACTGCTGCCTCACGGTGCTGAGAACGCAGGCAGCACGGTGGAACAGTGGTTAGCACTGCTGCCTCATGGTGCGGAGGGCCAGGGCAGCGCGGTGGGACAGTGGTTTGCACTGCTGCCTCGCGGTGCTGAGGACGCGGGCAGCGCGGTGGAACAGTGGTTATCACTGCTGCCTCACGGTGCTGAGGACCAGGGCAGCGCGGTGGGACAGTGGTTTGCACTGCTGTCTCGCGGTGCTGAGGACCCGTGCAGCACGGTGGGACAGTGGTTAGCACTGCTGCCTCACGGTGCTGAGGACCAGGGCAGCACGGTGGGTCAGTGGTTACCACTGCTGCCTCAAGTTGCTGAGGAACAGGGCAGCACGCCCGTCACCCTCTTCGCTCGTCTCCGGGTCGGTGGTTGCATCGGATCTATGTGTGGGTGTGGTAACTCCAGGAACCCGGGATCCATCTGGGTGGCTGATGTTCGCTTGGGCTGGGCTGCCCTCCGACCGCCCGGCCCCTCTGCTGCTCCTACCTCCACCTGCTGTCCCGGGTGGGACAGTGATTAGCACTGCTGCCTCACAGTGCTGAGGACCCGGGCAGCACGGTGGGACAGTTTAGCACTGCTGCCTCATGGTGCTGATATCCTGGGCAGCACAGTGGGCCAGTGGTTAGCACTGCTGCCTCAATGTGCTGAGGACCAGGGCAGCACGGTGGGACAGTGGTTAGCACTGCTGCCTCGAGGTGCTGAGGACCAGGGCAGCACGGTGGGACAGTGGTTAGCACTGCTGCCTCACGGTGCTGAGAACGCGGGCAGCACGGTGGAACAGTGGTTAGCACTGCTGCCTCATGGTGCGGAGGGCCAGGGCAGCGCGGTGGGACAGTGGTTTGCACTGCTGCCTCGCGGTGCTGAGGACGCGGGCAGCGCGGTGGAACAGTGGTTAGCACTGCTGCCTCACGGTGCTGAGGACCAGGGCAGCGCGGTGGGACAGTGGTTTGCACTGCTGTCTCGCGGTGCTGAGGACCCGTGCAGCACGGTGGGACAGTGGTTAGCACTGCTGCCTCACGGTGCTGAGGACCAGGGCAGCACGGTGGGTCAGTGGTTAGCACTGCTGCCTCAAGGTGCTGAGGAACAGGGCAGCACGGTGGGACACTGGTTAGCACTGCTGCCTCACGGTGCTGAGGACCAGGGCAGCACGGTGGGACACTGGTTAGCACTGCTGCCTCACGGTGCTGAGGACCAGGGCAGCATGGTGGGACAGTGGTTAGCACCGCTGCCTCAGGGTAATGAGGACCAGGGCAGCGCGGTGGGACAGTGGTTAGCACTGCTGTCTCATTGTGCTGAGGACCAGGGCAGCACGGTGGGACAGTGGTTAGAACTGCTGCCTCATGGTGCTGAGGACCAAGGCAGCGCGGTGGGACAGTGATTAGCACTGCTGCCTCAATGTGCTGAGGTCCCAGGCAGCACGGTGGGACAGTGGTTAGCACTGCTACCTCACATTGCTGAGGACCAGGTCAGCGGTGGGTCAGTGGTTAGCACTGCTGCCTCATGGTGCTGTGGTCCCGGGCAGCACGGTGGGACAGTTTAGCACTGCTGCCTCATGGTGCTGAGGTCCCGGGCAGCACGGTGGGCCAGTGGTTAGCACTGCTGCCTCAATGTGCTGAGGACCAGGGTAAAACGGTGGGACAGTGGCTAGCACCGCTGCCTCATGGTGCTGAGCACCAGGGCAGCACGGTGGGACAGTGGTTAGCACCGCTGCCTCAGGGTGCTGAGGACCAGGGCAGCACGGTGGGACAGTGGTTAGCACTGCTGCCTCAAGGTGCTGAGGACCAGGGCAGCACGGTGGGACAGTGGTTTGCACTGCTGCCTCACGGTGCTGAGGACCTGGGCAGCACGGTGGGACAGTTTAGCACTGCTGCCTCATGGTGCTGAGCACCAGGGCAGCACGATGCGACAGTGGTTAGCACTGCTGCCTCATGGTGCTGAGGTCCCAGGCAGCACGGTGGGCCAGTGGTTAGCACTGCTGCCTCACGTTGCTGAGGACCAGGGCAGCACGGTGGGTCAGTGGTTAGCACTGCTGCCTCAAGGTGCTGAGGAACAGGGCAGCACGGTGGGACACTGGTTAGCACTGCTGCCTCACGGTGCTGAGGACCAGGGCAGCACGGTGGGACAGTGGTTAGCACTGCTGCCTCACAGTGCTGAGGACCAGGGCAGCACGGTGGGACAGTGGTTAGCACCGCTGCCTCACGGTGCTGAGGACCAGGGCAGCACGGTGGGACAGTGATTAGCACTGCTGCCTCACAGTGCTGAGGACCCGGGCAGCACGGTGGGACAGTTTAGCACTGCTGCCTCATGGTGCTGAGGTCCCGGGCAGCTCAGTAGGCCAGTGGTTAGCACTGCTGCCTCAATGTGCTGAGGACCTGGGCAGAACGGTGGGACAGTGGCTAGCACTGCTGCCTCAGGGTGCTGAGGACCAGGGCAGCACGGTGGGACACTGGTTAGCACTGCTGCCTCACGGTGCTGAGGTCCCGGGAAGCACGGTGGGACAGTGGTTAGCACTGCTGCCTCAAGGTGCTGAGGACCAGGGCAGCACGGTGGGTCAGTGGTTAGCACTGCTGCCTCACGGTGCTGAGGACCAGGGCAGCACGGTGGGTCAGTGGTTAGCACTGCTGCCTCATGGTGCTGAGGACCAGGGCAGCACGGTGGGACAGTGGTTAGCACCGCTGCCTCACGGTGCTGAGCACCAGGGCAGCATGGTGGGACAGTTGTTAGCACTGCTGCCTCACGGTGCTGAGGTCCCGGGCAGCACGATGGGACAGTGGTTAGCACTGCTGCCTCATGGTGCTGAGGACCAGGGCAGCACGGTGGGTCAGTTGTTAGCACTGCTGCCTCACGGTGCTGAGGTCCCGGGCAGCACGATGGGACAGTGGTTAGCACTGCTGCCTCATGGTGCTGAGGGCCAGGGCAGCACGGTGGGACAGTGGTTAGCACCGCTGCCTCACGGTGCTGAGCACCAGGGCAGCACGATGGGACAGTGGTTAGCACTGCTGCCTCATGGTGCTGAGGGCCAGGGCAGCACGGTGGGACAGTGGTTAGCACTGCTGCCTCATGGTGCTGAGGACCAGGGCAGCACGGTGGGTCAGTTGTTAGCACTGCTGCCTCACGGTGCTGAGGTCCCGGGCAGCACGATGGGACAGTGGTTAGCACTGCTGCCTCATGGTGCTGAGGACCAGGGCAGCACGGTGGGTCAGTTGTTAGCACTGCTGCCTCACGGTGCTGAGGTCCCAGGCAGCACGATGGGACAGTGGTTAGCACTGCTGCCTCATGGTGCTGAGGGCCAGGGCAGCACGGTGGGACAGTGGTTAGCACTGCTGCCTCACGGTGCTGAGGACCAGGGCAGCACGGTGGGTCAGTGGTTAGCACTGCTGCCTCAAGGTGCTGAGGACCTGGGCAGCACGGTGGGACACTAGTTAGCACTGCTGCCTCACGGTGCTGAGGACCAGGGCAGCACGGTGGGACAGAGGTTAGCACTGCTGCCTCACGGTGCTGGGGACCAGGGCAGCACGGTGGGACACTGGTTAGCACTGCTGCCTCACGGTGCTGAGGACCAGGGCAGCACGGTGGGACACTGGTTAGCACTGCTGCCTCACGGTGCTGAGGAACAGGGCAGCACGGTGGGACAGTGGTTAGCACCACTGCCTCACGGTGCTGAGGACCAGGGCAGCACGGCGGGACAGTGGTTAGCACTGCTGCCTCACGGTGATGAGGACCAGGGCAGCACGGTGGGACAGTGGTTAGCACTGCTGCCTCAGGGTAATGAGGACCAGGGCAGCGCGGTGGGGCAGTGGTTAGCACTGTTGTCTCACGGTGCTGAGGACCAGGGCAGCACAGTGGGACAGTGGTTAGAACTGCTGCCTCATGGTGCTGAGGACCAGGGCAGCACGGTGGGACAGTGGTTAGAACTGCTGCCTCATGGTGCTGAGGACCAGGGCAGCGTGGTGGGACAGTGATTAGCACTGCTGCCTGACGGTGCTGAGGACCAGGGCAGCACGGTGGGTCAGTGGTTAGCATTGCTGCCTCATGGTCCTGAGGACCAGGGCAGCACGGTGGGACAGTAATCAGCACTGCTGCCTCACGGTGCTGAGGACCAGGGCAACATGGTGGGACAGTGGTTAGCACTGCTGCCTCACGGTGCTGAGGTCCCGGGAAGCACGGTGGGACAGTGGTTAGCACTGCTGCCTCATGGAGCTGAGGACCAGGGCAGCACGGTGGGACAGTGGTTAGCACTGTTACCTCACGGTGCTGAGGTCCCGGGCAGCACGGTGGGACAGTGGTTAGCACTGCTGCCTCATGGTGCTGAGGTCAAGGGCAGCACGGTGGGACAGTGGTTAGCACTGCTACCTCAATGTGCTGAGGACCAGGGCAGCGCGGTGGGACAGTGGTTAGCACTGCTGCCTCGGTGCTGAGGACTAGGGCAGCATGGTGGGACAGTGGTTAGCACTGCTACCTCACGGTGCTGAAGACCAGGGCAGCACGGTGGGTCAGTTGTTAGCACTGCTGCCTCATGGTGCTGAGGTCCCGGGAAGCACGGTGGGAGAGTGGTTAGCACTGCTACCTCACGTTGCTCAGGACCAGGGCAGCACGGTGGGTCAGTGGTTAGCACTGCTACCTCACGGTGCTGAGGATCAGGGCAGCACGGTGGGACAGTGGTTAGCACTGCTGCCTCACGGTGCTGAGGACCAGGGCAGCACGGCGGGACAGTAGGTTACACTGCTGCCTCACGGTGCTGAGGACCAGGGCACCACGGTGGGTCAGTAGTTAGCACTGCTGCCTCACGGTGCTGAGGACCAGGGCAGCACGGTGGGCCAGTGGTTAGCACTGCTGCCTCACGGTGCTGAGGACCAGGGCAGCACGGTGGGTCAGTGGTTAGCACTGCTGCCTCATGGTGCTGAGGACCAGGGCAGCACGGTGGGACAGTGGTTAGCACCGCTGCCTCACGGTGCTGCGCACCAGGGCAGCACGGTGGGTCAGTGGTTAGCACTGCTACCTCACGGTGCTGAGGACCTGGGCAACACGTTGGGACAGTGGTTAGCACTGCTGCCTCAAGGTGCTGAGGACCTGGGCAGCACGGTGGGACAGTTTAGCACTGCTGCCTCATGGTGCTGAGCACCAGGGCAGCACGATGCGACAATGGTTAGCACTGCTGCCTCATGGTGCTGAGGTCCCAGGCAGCACGGTGGGCCAGTGGTTAGCACTGCTGCCTCAATGTGCTGAGGACCAGGGCAGAACGGTGGGACAGTGGCTAGCACCGCTGCCTCGGTGCTGAGAACGCGGGAAGCACGGTGGGACAGTGGTTAGCACTGCTGCCTCAAGGTGCTGAGCGCCAGGGCAGCGCGGTGGGACAGTGGTTTGCACTGCTGCCTCGCGGTGCTGAGGACGTGGGCAGCGCGGTGGAACAGTGGTTAGCGCTGCTGCCTCACGGTGCTGAGGACCAGGGCAGCACGGTGGGACAGTGGTTTGCACTGCTGCCTCACGGTGCTGAGGACCAGGGCAGCACGGTGGGTCAGTGGTTAGCACTGCTGCCTCATGGTGCTGAGGACCAGGGCAGCACGGTGGGACAGTGGTTAGCACTGCTGCCTCATGGTGCTGAGGACCAGGGCAGCACGGTGCGTCAGTGGTTAGCACTGCTGCCTCAAGGTGCTGAGGAACAGGGCAGCACGGCGGGACAGTGATTAGCACTGCAGCCTCACGGTGCTGAGGACCCGGGCAGCATGGTGGGACACTGGTTAGCACTGCTGCCTCACGGTGCTGAGGACCAGGGCAGCACGGTGGGACAGTGGTTAGCACCGCTGCCTCACGGTGCTGAGGACAAGGGCAGCACGGTGGGACAGTGGTTAGCACTGCTGCCTCACGGTGATGAGGACCAGGGCAGCACGGTGGGACAGTGGTTAGCACTGCTGCCTCAGGGTAATGAGGACCAGGGCAGCACGGTGGGACAGTGGTTAGCACTGTTGTCTCACGGTGCTGAGGACCAGGGCAGCACGGTGGGACAGTGGTTAGAACTGCTGCCTCACGGTGATGAGGACCAGGGCAGCACGGTGGGACAGTGGTTAGCACTGCTGCCTCAGGGTAATGAGGACCAGGGCAGCACGGTGGGACAGTGGTTAGCACTGCTGCCTCACGGTGCTGAGGTCCCGGGAAGCAAGGTGGGACAGTGATTAGCACTGCTGCCTCACGGTGCTGAGGACCAGGGCAGCATGGTGGGTCAGTTGTTAGCACTGCTGCCTCATGGTGCTGAGGTCCCGGGCAGCACGGTGGGTCAGTGGTTAGCACTGCTGCCTCACGGTGCTGAGGACCCGGGCAGCACGGTGGGACAGTGGTTAGCACTGCTACCTCAATGTGCTGAGGACCAGGGCAGCACGGTGGGACAGTGGTTAGCACTGCTGCCTCAATGTGCTGAGGACCAGGGCAGCACGGTGGGTCAGTGGTTAGCACTGCTGCCTCGGTGCTGAGGACTAGGGCAGCATGGTGGGACAGTGGTTAGCACTGCTACCTCACGGTGCTGAGGACCAGGGCAGCACGGTGGGTCAGTTGTTAGCACTGCTGCCTCATGGTGCTGAGGTCCCGGGAAGCACGGTGGGAGAGTGGTTAGCACTGCTACCTCACGTTGCTCAGGACCAGGGCAGCACGGTGGGTCAGTGGTTAGCACTGCTACCTCACGGTGCTGAGGATCAGGGCAGCACAGTGAGACAGTGGTTAGCACTGATGCCTCAATGTGCTGAGGACCAGGGCAACACGGTGGGTCAGTTGTTAGCACTGCTGCCTCACGGTGCTGAGGACCAGGTCAGCATGGTGGGACAGTAGGTTACACTGCTGCCTCACGGTGCTGAGGACCAGGACAGCACAGTGGGTCAGTGGTTAGCACTGCTGCCTCACGGTGCTGAGGACCAGGGCAGCACGGTGGGTCAGTGGTTAGCACTGCTGCCTCATGGTGCTGAGGACCAGGGCAGCACGGTGGGACAGTGGTTAGCACCGCTGCCTCACGGTGCTGAGCACCAGGGCAGCACGGTGGGTCAGTGGTTAGCACTGCTACCTCACGGTGCTGAGGACCAGGGCAGCACGGTGGGTCAGTTGTTAGCACTGCTGCCTCACGGTGCTGAGGTCCCGGGCAGCACGATGGGACAGTGGTTAGCACTGCTGCCTCATGGTGCTGAGGGCCAGGGCAGCACGGTGGGACAGTGGTTAGCACTGCTGCCTCACGGTGCTGAGGACCAGGGCAGCACGTTGGGTCAGTGGTTAGCACTGCTGCCTCAAGGTGCTGAGGACCTGGGCAGCACGGTGGGACACTGGTTAGCACTGCTGCCTCACGGTGCTGAGGACCAGGGCAGCACGGTGGGACAGAGGTTAGCACTCTTGTCTCACGGTGCTGAGGACCAGGGCAGCACGGTGGGACCGTGGTTAGCACTGCTGCCTCATGGTGCTGAGAACCAAGGCAGCACGGTGGGAAAGTGATTAGCACTGCTGCCTCACGGTGCTGAGGACCAGGGCAGCACGGTGGGACCGTGGTTAGCACTGCTGCCTCATGGTGCTGAGAACCAAGGCAGCACGGTGGGAAAGTGATTAGCACTGCTGCCTCACGGTGCTGAGGACCCGGGCAGTCCGGTGGGACACTGGTTAGCAGTGCTGCCTCACGGTACTGAGGACCCGGGCAGCACGGTGGGACAGTGGTTAGCACTGCTGCCTCACGGTGCTGAGGTCCCGGGAAGCACGGTGGGACAGTGATTAGCACTGCTGCCTCACGGTGCTGAGGACCAGGGCAGCATGGTGGGTCAGTTGTTAGCACTGCTGCCTCATGGCGCTGAGGTCCCGGGCAGCACGGTGGGTCAGTGGTTAGCACTGCTGCCTCACGGTGCTGAGGACCCGGGCAGCACGGTGGGACAGTGGTTAGCACTGCTGCCTCAATGTGCTGAGGACCAGGGCAGCACGGTGGGTCAGTGGTTAGCACTGCTGCCTCGGTGCTGAGGACTAGGGCAGCATGGTGGGACAGTGGTTAGCACTGCTACCTCACGGTGCTGAGGACCAGGGCAGCACGGTGGGTCAGTTGTTAGCACTGCTGCCTCATGGTGCTGAGGTCCCGGGAAGCACGGTGGGAGAGTGGTTAGCACTGCTACCTCACGTTGCTCAGGACCAGGGCAGCACGGTGGGTCAGTGGTTAGCACTGCTACCTCACGGTGCTGAGGATCAGGGCAGCACAGTGAGACAGTGGTTAGCACTGATGCCTCAATGTGCTGAGGACCAGGGCAACACGGTGGGTCAGTTGTTAGCACTGCTGCCTCACGGTGCTGAGGACCAGGTCAGCATGGTGGGACAGTAGGTTACACTGCTGCCTCACGGTGCTGAGGACCAGGGCAGCACAGTGGGTCAGTGGTTAGCACTGCTGCCTCACGGTGCTGAGGACCAGGGCAGCACGGTGGGTCAGTGGTTAGCACTGCTGCCTCATGGTGCTGAGGACCAGGGCAGCACGGTGGGACAGTGGTTAGCACCGCTGCCTCACGGTGCTGAGCACCAGGGCAGCACGGTGGGTCAGTGGTTAGCACTGCTACCTCACGGTGCTGAGGACCTGGGCAACACGTTGGGACAGTGGTTAGCACTGCTGCCTCAATGTGCTGAGGACCAGGGCAGCACGGTGGGTCAGTTGTTAGCACTGCTGCCTCACGGTGCTGAGGTCCCGGGCAGCACGATGGGACAGTGGTTAGCACTGCTGCCTCATGGTGCTGAGGACCAGGGCAGCACGGTGGGACAGTGGTTAGCACTGCTGCCTCACGGTGCTGAGGACCAGGGCAGCACGTTGGGTCAGTGGTTAGCACTGCTGCCTCAAGGTGCTGAGGACCTGGGCAGCACGGTGGGACACTGGTTAGCACTGCTGCCTCACGGTGCTGAGGACCAGGGCAGCACGGTGGGACAGAGGTTAGCACTCTTGTCTCACGGTGCTGAGGACCAGGGCAGCACGGTGGGACCGTGGTTAGCACTGCTGCCTCATGGTGCTGAGAACCAAGGCAGCACGGTGGGAAAGTGATTAGCACTGCTGCCTCACGGTGCTGAGGATCCGGGCAGTCCGGTGGGACACTGGTTAGCAGTGCTGCCTCACGGTACTGAGGACCCGGGCAGCACGGTGGGACAGTGGTTAGCACTGCTGCCTCATGGTGCTGAGGACCCGGGCAGCATGGAGGGACAGTGTTTAGCACTGCTACCTGACGAAATTCGATCCCGACTCTGGGTCACTGCCCGTGTGGAGTTTGCACATTATTCCCGTGTTAGTTTAGGATTCGCCCCCACAGCCCCAAGATGTGCAGGGTAGGTGGACTGGCTATATCCTTTTATTAAACAGTAGGAAATATATACAATGCCAAACGGTATAAAGACTAATTTTGTGTTGGAGGAACAGGATACCCTCCCCTCAGTACCAACGTACGGGGAAGGGGGGGTAGGATACTCTGATTGTTAAAACAGTTCACAACACATTTTTGCAAAAAGAAAATGGCACAAGCAGTAAACTTTGCGCGGGAGAGACCAGACACCATCGCCTCTGTACCAACAGAATCAGGAAAGGGTAATGTTGGGAGAGAGGGGAAAGGAGGGTGGTGGGGAAGGAGGGAGGCAGGGTGGAGGGGGGGGGGCAAAAGGATACTGCCTAAAACATCTGCGGAGGCAGAACAATGGTCCCTTAATTGGAAAAAATGAATTGTGTACTCTAAGTTTATTTTTCAATATAATAATTAACAGATCACTGCACACTCTCAGTCTTATTATGAAGGGGAACATTTTCTTCCTATCTGCCCTGTCCAACCTCCCTTATGAGTGTGAACATTTCTATTGTAAGTGTATTTCATGTCGATTCTCCTAGTTCCATTTTATATGAAATTTTCTTTTATCGTCTTTGGTCTATGGATCGTTAATGGAGGCATACATTTTTTGTCGTGGAGAGGAAGTAAGGAACTCAAATTTTCAAAATATTACACTGTGTTATGCTGTTTTGTATTTTGGGCCGAAGGAATTAGACTTTGAGCAATAATGAGACTGGAGAGAAAATGCTGGAAATTTTCGGAGAGGTTCGTTTAGCTCAGTTGGCTGGTGGCCAATGGATTGGCAAGCGACGGTGTTCTGTACGACCACCGACAGTAATTGGGTCATGTCAGATGGGAATTTTCAGAGAGACCGCAAAGAAGTCACTGGACTCTCAAGGTGGAAACAGCTCTCTCTATTGCACTGATCTGCTCCCTACTGTCTGAAGGCTGAGGCTTCTGCACCCTAAATGGAAAAGGTGCCTCTTCCACATGAATGCCACCTCTCTGCTATTTCTGTAAGTCTACTGTGAAAGACAGTAGAATCTGAAAGAAAGAATGACATATACCTGAAAGACTAGACTGAATAAGGGCCAGACTGAAAGACTTACACCCGAAACAAAGACTCGTATCCATTCACCTTAATCATTCTTTTACACCCATATTCCAGTCTCTGTTTGTTTGTTGTTATTTGTGTCCAGAGTGAAAATGGCAGTGGCATGGTGTTCAGGAGATGTTGGAGAGTTTATTCATTTGCATGTTTTAATAGTTAATTATATTTACTGTTGATAATAAATCATCAATTGTGTTAACATTTATAAACCTGGTGACCTGTACTTATTCGGCAGCAAAATATCTTTGGTATTTTTGAAGAAAATTTAATTTATTCCATATTGAAATGCCAGAGCAGGTGAGGCTAATATAAACTAACACAGGGGCCCCATAATACAGACAGACACTCCCCGACCCCTAGTGCCAGTTTTGAGAGAGTGCTGCAATGTTGAAGGAAGGAGTAAATAATCGCATGTTGATCTCCATAATTTAGACCAAAACTCCCAACGGTGCCAGTACTGACGAAACACTAGACCTTTGGAGACAAATGTCTACATGGTAGGATTTTAACTCCATAATCAAGATGGACCTTCCACCCCGTGCCGGTACTGAGTGAGCGCTGCACTCTCAGAGGTAGATGGGTATACTCTATCTTCACCCTGGTGCCGGTACTGAGCGAGCGATGCACTGTCAGAGGTAGATGTGTATACTCTATCTTCACCCTGGTGCCGGTACTGAGCGAGCGATACACTCTCAGAGGTAGATGTGTATACTCTGTTCGCCCTGGTGCCGGTACTGAGCGAGCGCTGCACTGTCAGAGGTAGATGTGTATACTCTATCTTCACCCTGGTGCCAGTACTGAGTGAGCGATGCACTGTCAGAGGTAGATGTGTATACTCTGTTCGCCGTGGTGCCTGTACTGAGCGAGCGCTGCACTGTCAGAGGTAGATGTATATACTCTGTTCACTTGGTGCCAGTACTGAGTGAGCGATGCACTGTCAGAGGTAGATGTGTATACTCTGTTCGCCCTGGTGCCGGTACTGAGCGAGCGCTGCACTGTCAGAGGTAGATGTGTATACTCTGTTCGCCCTGGTGCCGGTACTGAGCGAGCGCTGCACTGTCAGAGGTAGATGTGTATACTCTGTTCGCCCTGGTGCCGGTAATGAGCGAGCGCTGCACTGTCAGAGGTAGATGTGTATACTCTGTTCACCCTTGTGCCGGTACTGAGCGAGCGCTGCACTGTCAGAGGTAGATGTGTATACTCTGTTCGCCGTGGTGCCGGTACTGAGGGAGCGCTGCACTGTCAGAGGTAGATGTGTATACTCTGTTCGCCCTGGTGCCGGTACTGAGTGAGCGCTGCACTGTCAGAGGTAGATGTGTAATACTCTGTTCGCCCTGGTGCCGGTACTGAGTGAGCGCTGCACTCTCAGAGGTAGATGTGTATACTCTGTTCGCCGTGGTGCCGGTACTGAGAGAGCGCTGCACTGTCAGAGGTAGATGTGTATACTCTGTTCGCCCTGGTGCCGGTACTGAGCGAGCGCTGCACTGTCAGAGGTAGATGTGTACACCCTGTTCGCCCTGGTACCGGTACTGACGAGCGCTGCACTGTCAGAGGTAGATGTGTATACTCTGTTCGCCCTGGTGCCGGTACTGAGGAAGCGCTGCACTGTCAGAGGTAGATGTGTATACTCTGTTCGCCCTGGTGCCGGTACTGAGCGAGCGCTGCACTGTCAGAGGTAGATGTGTATACTCTGTTCACCCTGGTGCCGGTACTGAGGAAGCGCTGCACTGTCAGAGGTAGATGTGTATACTCTGTTCGCCCTGGTGCCGGTACTGAGTGAGCGCTGCACTCTCAGAGGTAGATGTGTATACTCTGTTCGCCGTGGTGCCGGTACTGAGAGAGCGCTGCACTGTCAGAGGTAGATGTGTATACTCTGTTCGCCCTGGTGCCGGTACTGAGCGAGCGCTGCACTGTCAGAGGTAGATGTGTATACTCTGTTCGCCCTGGTGCCGGTACTGAGCGAGCGCTGCACTGTCAGAGGTAGATGTGTATACTCTGTCCGCCCTGGTGCCGGTACTGAGGAAGCGCTGCACTGTCAGAGGTAGATGTGTATGCTCTGTTCGCCCTGGTGCCGGTACTGAGCGAGCGCTGCACTGTCAGAGGTAGATGTGTATGCTCTGTTCGCCCTGGTGCCGGTACTGAGTGAGCGCTGCACTGTCAGAGGTAGATGTGTATACTCTGTTCACCCTGGTGCCGGTACTGAGGAAGCGCTGCACTCTCAGAGGTAGATGTGTATACTCTGTTCGCCCTGGTGCCGGTACTGAGCGAGCGCTGCACTGTCAGAGGTAGATGTGTATACTCTGTTCGCCCTGGTGCCGGTACTGAGCGAGCGCTGCACTGTCAGAGGTAGATGTGTATACTCTGTTCACCCTGGTGCCGGTACTGAGCGAGCGATGCAGTGTCAGAGGTAGATGTGTATACTCTGTTCGCCGTGGTGCCGGTACTGAGTGAGCGCTGCACTGTCAGAGGTAGATGTGTTTACTCTGTTCGCCGTGGTGCCGGGACTGAGCGAGCGCTGCACTGTCAGAGGTAGATGTGTATACTCTGTTCGCCCTGGTGCCGGTACTGAGCGAGCGCTGCACTGTCAGAGGTAGATGTGTATACTCTGTTCACCCTGTTGCCGGTACTGAGCGAGCGATGCACTGTCAGAGGTAGATGTGTATACTCTGTTCGCCGTGGTGCCGGTACTGAGTGAGCGCTGCACTGTCAGAGGTAGATGTGTATACTCTGTTCGCCGTGGTGCCGGTACTGAGTGAGCGCTGCACTCTCAGAGGAAGATGTGTATACTCTGTTCGCCCTGGTGCCGGTACTGAGTGAGCGCTGCACTGTCAGAGGTAGATGTGTATACTCTGTTCGCCGTGCTGCCGGTACTGAGTGAGCGCTGCACTGTCAGAGGTAGATGTGTATACTCTGTTCGCCATGGTGCCGGTACTGAGAGAGCGCTGCACTGTCAGAGGTAGATGTGTATACTCTGTTCGCCGTGCTGCCGGTACTGAGTGAGCGCTGCACTGTCAGAGGTAGATGTGTATACTCTGTTCGCTGTGGTGCCGGTACTGAGAGAGCGCTGCACTGTCAGATGTAAATGTGTATACTCTCTTCGCCCTGGTGCCGGTACTGAGTGAGCGCTGCACTTTCAGAGGCAGATGAGTATACTCTGTTCGCCCTGGTGCCGGTACTGAGGGAGCGCTGCACTGTCAGAGGTAGATGTGTATACTCTGTTCGCCCTGGTGCCGGTACTGAGTGAGCGCTGCACTGTCAGAGGTAGATGTGTATACTCTGTTCGCCCTGGTGCCGGTACTGAGCGAGCGCTGCACTGTCAGAGGTAGATGTGTATACTCTGTTCGCCCTGGTGCCGGTAATGAGCGAGCGCTGCACTGTCAGAGGTAGATGTGTATACTCTGTTCACCCTGGTGCCGGTACTGAGCGAGCGCTGCACTGTCAGAGGTAGATGTGTATACTCTGTTCGCCGTGGTGCCGGTACTGAGGGAGCCCTGCACTGTCAGAGGTAGATGTGTATACTCTGTTCGCCCTGGTGCCGATACTGAGCGAGCGCTGCACTGTCAGAGGTAGATGTGTATACTCTGTTCACCCTGGTGCCGGTACTGAGTGAGCGACGCACTGTCAGAGGTAGATGTGTTTACTCTGTTCGCCGTGGTGCCGGTACTGAGGGAGCGCTGCACTGTCAGAGGTAGATGTGTATACTCTGTTCACCCTGGTGCCGGTACAGAGGAAGCGCTGCACTGTCAGAGCTAGATGTGTATACTCTGTTCACCCTGGTGCCGGTACTGAGGTAGCGATGCACTGTCAGAGGTAGATGTGTATACTCTGTTCGCCCTGGTGCCGGTACTGAGGAAGCGCTGCACTGTCAGAGGTAGATGTGTATACTCTGTTCGCCCTGGTGCCGGTACTGAGCGAGCGCTGCACTGTCAGAGGTAGATGTGTATACTCTGTTCACCCTGGTGCCGGTACTGAGCGAGCGATGCACTGTCAGAGGTAGATGTGTATACTCTGTTCGCCGTGGTGCCGGTACTGAGTGAGCGCTGCACTGTCAGAGGTAGATGTGTATACTCTGTTCGCCGTGGTGCCGGTACTGAGTGAGCGCTGCACTCTCAGAGGTAGATGTGTATACTCTGTTCGCCCTGGTGCCGGTACTGAGTGAGCGCTGCACTGTCAGAGGTAGATGTGTATACTCTGTTCGCCCTGGTGCCGGTACTGAGCGAGCGCTGCACTGTCAGAGGTAGATGTGTACACTCTGTTCACCCTGGTGCCGGTACTGAGCGAGCGCTGCACTGTCAGAGGTAGATGTGTATACTCTGTTCACCCTGGTGCCGGTGCTGAGTGAGCGCTGCACTCTCACAGGTAGATGTGTATACTCTGTTCGCCGTGCTGCCGGTACTGAGTGAGCGCTGCACTGTCAGAGGTAGATGTGTATACTCTGTTCGCCGTGGTGCCGGTACTGAGAGAGCGCTGCACTGTCAGAGGTAGATGTGTATACTCTGTTCGCCGTGGTGCCGGTACTGAGAGAGCGCTGTACTGTCAGAGGTAGATGTGTATACTCTGTTCGCCCTGGTGCCGGTACTGAGTGAGCGCTGCACTGTCAGAGGTAGATGAGTATACTCTGTTCGCCCTGGTGCCGGTAATGAGCGAGCGCTGCACTGTCAGAGGTAGATGTGTATACTCTGTTCACCCTGGTGCCGGTACTGAGCGAGCGCTGCACTGTCAGAGGTAGATGTGTATACTGTGTTCGCCGTGGTGCCGGTACTGAGGGAGCGCTGCACTGTCAGAGGTAGATGTGTATACTCTGTTCGCCCTGGTGCCAATGCTGAGCGAGCGCTGCACTGTCAGAGGTAGATGTGTATACTCTATTCACCCTGGTGCCGGTACTGTGTGAGCGATGCACTGCCAGAGGTAGATGTGTATGCTCTGTTCGCCGTGGTGCCGGTACTGAGGGAGCGCTGCACTGTCAGAGGTAGATGTGTATACTCTGTTCGCCCTGGTGCTGGTACTGAGCGAGCGCTGCACTGTCAGAGGTAGATGAGTATACTCTGTTCGCCCTGGTGCCGGTACTGAGCGAGCACTGCACTGCCAGAGGTAGATGTGTATATTCTGTTCGCCCTGGTGCCGGTACTGAGAGAGCGCTGCACTGTCAGAGGTAGATGTGTATACTCTGTTCGCCCTGGTGCCGGTACAGAGGAAGCGCTGCACTGTCAGAGGTAGATGTGTATACTCTGTTCACCCTGGTGCCGGTACCGAGGGAGCGATGCACTGTCAGAGGTAGATGTGTATACTCTGTTCGCCCTGGTGCCGGTACTGAGCGAGCGCTGCACTGTCAGAGGTAGATGTGTATACTCTGTTCGCCGTGGTGCCGGTACTGAGTGAGCGCTGCACTGTCAGAGGTAGATGTGTATACTCTGTTCGCCGTGGTGCCGGTACTGAGTGAGCGCTGCACTGTCAGAGGTAGATGTGTATAATCTGTTCGCCCTGGTGCCGGTACTGAGCGAGCGCTGCACTGTCAGAGGTAGATGTGTACACCCTGTTCGCCCTGGTACCGGTACTGAGCGAGCGCTGCACTGTCAGAGGTAGATGTGTATACTCTGTTCGCCCTGGTGCCGGTACTGAGGAAGCGCTGCACTGTCAGAGGTAGATGTGTATACTCTGTTCGCCCTGGTGCCGGTACTGAGCGAGCGCTGCACTGTCAGAGGTAGATGTGTATACTCTGTTCGCCCTGGTGCCGGTACTGAGCGTGCGCTGCACTGTCAGAGGTAGATGTGTATACTCTGTTCGCCCTGGTGCCGGTACTGAGCGAGCGCTGCACTGTCAGAGGTAGATGTGTATACTTTGTTCGCCCTGGTGCCGGTACTGAGGAAGCGCTGCACTGTCAGAGGTAGATGTGTATACTCTGTTCGCCCTGGTGCCGGTACTGAGCGAGCGCTGCACTGTCAGAGGTAGATGTGTATACTCTGTTCACCCTGGTGCCGGTACTGAGGAAGCGCTGCACTGTCAGAGGTAGATGTGTATACTCTGTTCGCCCTGGTGCCGGTACTGAGTGAGCGCTGCACTCTCAGAGGTAGATGTGTATACTCTGTTCGCCGTGGTGCCGGTACTGAGAGAGCGCTGCACTGTCAGAGGTAGATGTGTATACTCTGTTCGCCCTGGTGCCGGTACTGAGCGAGCGCTGCACTGTCAGAGGTAGATGTGTACACCCTGTTCGCCCTGGTACCGGTACTGAGCGAGCGCTGCATTGTCAGAGGTAGATGTGTATACTCTGTCCGCCCTGGTGCCGGTACTGAGGAAGCGCTGCACTGTCAGAGGTAGATGTGTATACTCTGTTCGCCCTGGTGCCGGTACTGAGCGAGCGCTGCACTGTCAGAGGTAGATGTGTATACTCTGTTCGCCCTGGTGCCGGTACTGAGTGAGCGCTGCACTGTCAGAGGTAGATGTGTATACTCTGTTCACCCTGGTGCCGGTACTGAGGAAGCGCTGCACTCTCAGAGGTAGATGTGTATACTCTGTTCGCCCTGGTGCCGGTACTGAGCGAGCGCTGCACTGTCAGAGGTAGATGTGTATACTCTGTTCGCCCTGGTGCCGGTACTGAGCGAGCGCTGCACTGTCAGAGGTAGATGTGTATACTCTGTTCACCCTGGTGCCGGTACTGAGCGAGCGATGCACTGTCAGAGGTAGATGTGTATACTCTGTTCGCCGTGGTGCCGGTACTGAGTGAGCGCTGCACTGTCAGAGGTAGATGTGTTTACTCTGTTCGCCGTGGTGCCGGTACTGAGCGAGCGCTGCACTGTCAGAGGTAGATGTGTATACTCTGTTCGCCCTGGTGCCGGTACTGAGCGAGCGCTGCACTGTCAGAGGTAGATGTGTATACTCTGTTCACCCTGTTGCCGGTACTGAGCGAGCGATGCACTGTCAGAGGTAGATGTGTATACTCTGTTCGCCATGGTGCCGGTACTGAGTGAGCGCTGCACTGTCAGAGGTAGATGTGTATACTCTGTTCGCCGTGGTGCCGGTACTGAGTGAGCGCTGCACTCTCAGAGGAAGATGTGTATACTCTGTTCGCCCTGGTGCCGGTACTGAGTGACCGCTGCACTGTCAGAGGTAGATGTGTATACTCTGTTCGCCCTGGTGCCGGTACTGAGCGAGCGCTGCACTGTCAGAGGTAGATGTGTATACTCTGTTCGCCCTGGTGCCGGTACTGAGTGAGCGCTGCACTCTCAGAGGTAGATGTGTATACTCTGTTCGCCGTGCTGCCGGTACTGAGTGAGCGCTGCACTGTCAGAGGTAGATGTGTATACTCTGTTCGCCGTGGTGCCGGTACTGAGAGAGCGCTGCACTGTCAGAGGTAGATGTGTATACTCTGTTCGCTGTGGTGCCGGTACTGAGAGAGCGCTGCACTGTCAGATGTAAATGTGTATACTCTCTTCGCCCTGGTGTCGGTACTGAGTGAGCGCTGCACTTTCAGAGGCAGATGAGTATACTCTGTTCGCCCTGGTGCCGGTACTGAGGGAGCGCTGCACTGTCAGAGGTAGATGTGTATACTCTGTTCGCCCTGCTGCCGGTACTGAGTGAGCGCTGCACTGTCAGAGGTAGATGTGTATACTCTGTTCGCCCTGGTGCCGGTACTGAGCGAGCGCTGCACTGTCAGAGGTAGATGTGTATACTCTGTTCGCCCTGGTGCCGGTAATGAGCGAGCGCTGCACTGTCAGAGGTAGATGTGTATACTCTGTTCACCCTGGTGCCGGTACTGAGCGAGCGCTGCACTGTCAGAGGTAGATGTGTATACTCTGTTCGCCGTGGTGCCGGTACTGAGGGAGCGCTGCACTGTCAGAGGTAGATGTGTATACTCTGTTCGCCCTGGTGCCGATACTGAGCGAGCGCTGCACTGTCAGAGGTAGATGTGTATACTCTGTTCACCCTGGTGCCGGTACTGAGTGAGCGATGCACTGTCAGAGGTAGATGTGTATACTCTGTTCGCCGTGGTGCCGGTACTGAGGGAGCGCTGCACTGTCAGAGGTAGATGTGTATACTCTGTTCACCCTGGTGCCGGTACAGAGGAAGCGCTGCACTGTCAGAGCTAGATGTGTATACTCTGTTCACCCTGGTGCCGGTACTGAGGGAGCGATGCACTGTCAGAGGTAGATGTGTATACTCTGTTCGCCCTGGTGCCGGTACTGAGCGAGCGCTGCACTGTCAGAGGTAGATGTGTATACTCTGTTCACCCTGGTGCCGGTACTGAGCGAGCGATGCACTGTCAGAGGTAGATGTGTATACTCTGTTCGCCGTGGTGCCGGTACTGAGTGAGCGCTGCACTGTCCGAGGTAGATGTGTTTACTCTGTTTGCCGTGGTGCCGGTACTGAGCGAGCGCTGCACTGTCAGAGGTAGATGTGTATTCTCTGTTCGCCCTGGTGCCGGTACTGAGCGAGCGCTGCACTGTCAGAGGTAGATGTGTATACTCTGTTCGCCATGGTGCCGGTACTGAGCGAGCGCTGCACTGTCAGAGGTAGATGTGTATACTCTGTTCACCCTGTTGCCGGTACTGAGCGAGCGATGCACTGTCAGAGGTAGATGTGTATACTCTGTTCGCCATGGTGCCGGTACTGAGTGAGCGCTGCACTGTCAGAGGTAGATGTGTATACTCTGTTCGCCGTGGTGCCGGTACTGAGTGAGCGCTGCACTCTCAGAGGAAGATGTGTATACTCTGTTCGCCCTGGTGCCGGTACTGAGTGACCGCTGCACTGTCAGAGGTAGATGTGTATACTCTGTTCGCCCTGGTGCCGGTACTGAGCGAGCGCTGCACTGTCAGAGGTAGATGTGTATACTCTGTTCGCCCTGGTGCCGGTACTGAGTGAGCGCTGCACTCTCAGAGGTAGATGTGTATACTCTGTTCGCCGTGCTGCCGGTACTGAGTGAGCGCTGCACTGTCAGAGGTAGATGTGTATACTCTGTTCGCCGTGGTGCCGGTACTGAGAGAGCGCTGCACTGTCAGAGGTAGATGTGTATACTCTGTTCGCTGTGGTGCCGGTACTGAGAGAGCGCTGCACTGTCAGATGTAAATGTGTATACTCTCTTCGCCCTGGTGTCGGTACTGAGTGAGCGCTGCACTTTCAGAGGCAGATGAGTATACTCTGTTCGCCCTGGTGCCGGTACTGAGGGAGCGCTGCACTGTCAGAGGTAGATGTGTATACTCTGTTCGCCCTGCTGCCGGTACTGAGTGAGCGCTGCACTGTCAGAGGTAGATGTGTATACTCTGTTCGCCCTGGTGCCGGTACTGAGCGAGCGCTGCACTGTCAGAGGTAGATGTGTATACTCTGTTCGCCCTGGTGCCGGTAATGAGCGAGCGCTGCACTGTCAGAGGTAGATGTGTATACTCTGTTCACCCTGGTGCCGGTACTGAGCGAGCGCTGCACTGTCAGAGGTAGATGTGTATACTCTGTTCGCCGTGGTGCCGGTACTGAGGGAGCGCTGCACTGTCAGAGGTAGATGTGTATACTCTGTTCGCCCTGGTGCCGATACTGAGCGAGCGCTGCACTGTCAGAGGTAGATGTGTATACTCTGTTCACCCTGGTGCCGGTACTGAGTGAGCGATGCACTGTCAGAGGTAGATGTGTATACTCTGTTCGCCGTGGTGCCGGTACTGAGGGAGCGCTGCACTGTCAGAGGTAGATGTGTATACTCTGTTCACCCTGGTGCCGGTACAGAGGAAGCGCTGCACTGTCAGAGCTAGATGTGTATACTCTGTTCACCCTGGTGCCGGTACTGAGGGAGCGATGCACTGTCAGAGGTAGATGTGTATACTCTGTTCGCCCTGGTGCCGGTACTGAGGAAGCGCTGCACTGTCAGAGGTAGATGTGTATACTCTGTTCGCCCTGGTGCCGGTACTGAGCGAGCGCTGCACTGTCAGAGGTAGATGTGTATACTCTGTTCACCCTGGTGCCGGTACTGAGCGAGCGATGCACTGTCAGAGGTAGATGTGTA
Source organism: Scyliorhinus torazame (assembly GCF_047496885.1). NCBI lineage: Eukaryota > Metazoa > Chordata > Chondrichthyes > Carcharhiniformes > Scyliorhinidae > Scyliorhinus > Scyliorhinus torazame. The sequence goes on from NC_092729.1 coordinate 13,612,639, forward strand.
TACTCTGTTCGCCGTGGTGCCGGTACTGAGTGAGCGCTGCACTCTCACAGGTAGATGTGTATACTCTGTTCGCCGTGCTGCCGGTACTGAGTGAGCGCTGCACTGTCAGAGGTAGATGTGTATACTCTGTTCGCCGTGGTGCCGATACTGAGAGAGCGCTGCACTGTCAGAGGTAGATGTGTATACTCTGTTCGCCGTGGTGCCGGTACTGAGAGAGCGCTGTACTGTCAGAGGTAGATGTGTATACTCTGTTCACCCTGGTGCCGGTACTGAGTGAGCGCTGCACTGTCAGAGGTAGATGAGTATACTCTGTTCGCCCTGGTGCCGGTAATGAGCGAGCGCTGCACTGTCAGAGGTAGATGTGTATACTCTGTTCACCCTGGTGCCGGAACTGAGCGAGCGCTGCACTGTCAGAGGTAGATGTGTATACTCTGTTCACCCTGGTGCCGGTACTGTGTGAGCGATGCACTGCCAGAGGTAGATGTGTATACTCTGTTCGCCGTGGTGCCGGTACTGAGGGAGCGCTGCACTGTCAGAGGTAGATGTGTATACTCTGTTCGCCCTGGTGCCAATGCTGAGCGAGCGCTGCACTGTCAGAGGTAGATGTGTATACTCTGTTCACCCTGGTGCCGGTACTGTGTGAGCGATGCACTGCCAGAGGTAGATGTGTATACTCTGTTCGCCGTGGTGCCGGTACTGAGGGAGAGCTGCACTGTCAGAGGTAGATGTGTATACTCTGTTCGCCCTGGTGCTGGTACTGAGCGAGCGCTGCACTGTCAGAGGTAGATGAGTATACTCTGTTCGCCCTGGTGCCGGTACTGAGCGAGCGCTGCACTGTCAGAGGTAGATGTGTATATTCTGTTCGCCCTGGTGCCGGTACTGAGAGAGCGCTGCACTGTCAGAGGTAGATGTGTATACTCTGTTCGCCCTGGTGCCGGTACAGAGGAAGCGCTGCACTGTCAGAGGTAGATGTGTATACTCTGTTCACCCTGGTGCCGGTACCGAGGGAGCGATGCACTGTCAGAGGTAGATGTGTATACTCTGTTCGCCCTGGTGCCGGTACTGAGGAAGCGCTGCACTGTCAGAGGTAGATGTGTATACTCTGTTCGCCCTGGTGCCGGTACTGAGCGAGCGCTGCACTGTCAGAGGTAGATGTGTATACTCTGTTCGCCGTGGTGCCGGTACTGAGTGAGCGCTGCACTGTCAGAGGTAGATGTGTATACTCTGTTCGCCGTGGTGCCGGTACTGAGTGAGCGCTGCACTGTCAGAGGTAGATGTGTATAATCTGTTCGCCCTGGTGCCGGTACTGAGCGAGCGCTGCACTGTCAGAGGTAGATGTGTATACTCTGTTCGCCGTGGTGCCGGTACTGAGTGAGCGCTGCACTGTCAGAGGTAGATGTGTATACTCTGTTCGCCCTGGTGCCGGTACTTAGGGAGCGCTGCACTGTCAGGCGTAGATGTGTATACTCTTTTCGCCCTCGTGCCAGTACTGAGTGAGCAATGCACTGTCAGAGGTAGATGTATATACTCTGTTCGCCGTGGTGCCGGTACTGAGGGAGCGCTGCACTGTCAGAGGTAGATGTGTATACTCTGTTCGCCGTGGTGCTGGTACTGAGTGAGCGCTGCACTGTCAGAGGTAGATGTGTATACTCTGTTCGCCCTGGTGCCGGTACTTAGGGAGCGCTGCACTGTCAGGCGTAGATGTGTATACTCTGTTCGCCCTCGTGCCAGTACTGAGTGAGCGATGCACTGTCAGAGGTAGATGTGTATACTCTGTTCGCCCTGGTGCCGGTACTGAGCGAGCGCTGCACTGTCAGAGGTAGATGTGTATACTCTGTTCGCCGTGGTGCCGGTACTGAGTGAGCGCTGCACTGTCAGAGGTAGATGTGTATACTCTGTTCGCCGTGGTGCAGGTACTGAGTGAGCGCTGCACTGTCAGAGGTAGATGTGTATAATCTGTTCGCACCGGTGCCGGTACTGAGGGAGCGCTGCACTGTCAGAGGTAGATGTGTATACTCTGTTCGCCGTGGTGCCGGTACTGAGTGAGCGCTGCACTGTCAGAGGTAGATGTGTATACTCTGTTCGCCGTGGTGCCGGTACTGAGTGAGCGCTGCACTGTCAGAGGTAGATGTGTATACTCTGTTCGCCCTGGTGCCGGTACTTAGGGAGCGCTGCACTGTCAGAGGTAGATGTGTATACTCTGTTCGCCCTCGTGCCAGTACTGAATGAGCGATGCACTGTCAGAGGTAGATGTGTATACTCTGTTCGCCCTGGTGCCGGTACTGAGCGAGCGCTGCACTGTCAGAGGTAGATGTGTATACTCTGTTCGCCCTGGTGCCGGTACTGAGCGAGCGCTGCACTGTCAGAGGTAGATGTGTATACTCTGTTCACCCTGGTGCCGGTACTGAGGGAGCGCTGCACTGTCAGAGGTAGATGTGTATACTCTGTTCGCCCTCGTGCCAGTACTGAGTGAGCGATGCACTGTCAGAGGTAGATGTGTATACTCTGTTCGCCGTGGTGCCGGTACTGAGCGAGCGATGCACTGTCAGTGGTAGATGTGTATACTCTGTTCGCCGTGGTGCCAGTACTGAGGAAGCGCTGCACTGTCAGAGGTAGATGTGTATACTCTATCTTCACCCTGGTGCCGGGACTGAGGAAGCGCTGCACTGTCAGAGGTAGATGTGTATACTCTGTTCGCCCTCGTGCCAGTACTGAGGAAGCGCTGCACTGTCAGAGGTAGATATATATACTCTGTTCGCCCTGGTGCCGGTACTGAGGGAGCGCTGTACTGTCAGAGGTAGAACATAGATCATAGAACGATATAGCGCAGAACAGGCCCTTCGGCCCACGATGTTGCACCGAAACAAAAGCCATCTAACCTACACTATATCATTATCATCCATATGTTTATCCAATAAACCTTTAAATGCCCTCAATGTTGCCGAGTTCACTACTGTTGCAGGTAGGGCACTCCACGGCCTCACCACTCTTTGCATAAAGAACCTACCTCTGACCTCTGTCCTATATCTATTACCCCTCAGTTTTAAGCTATGTCCCCTCGTGCTAGCCATTTCCATCCGCAGGAGAAGGCTCTCACTGTCCACCCTATCTAACCCCCTGATCATTTTGTATGCCTCTATTAAGTCTCCTCTTAACCTTCTTCTCTCTAACGAAAACAACCTCAAGTCCATCAGCCTTTCCTCATAAGATTTTCCCTCCATACCAGGCAACATCCTGGTAAATCTCCTCTGCACCCACTCCAAAGCTTCCACGTCCTTCCTATAATGCGGTGACCAGAACTGTACGCAATACTCCAAATGCGGCCTTACCAGAGTTTTGTACAGCTGCAACATGACCTCATGATTCCGGAACTCAATCCCTCTACCAATAAAGGCCAATACTCCATAGGCCTTCTTCACAACCTTATCAACCTGGGTGGCAACTTTCAGGGATCTATGTACATGGACACCTAGATCCCTCTGCTCATCCACACTTCCAAGAACTTTACCGTTAGCCAAATATTCCGCATTCCCGTTATTCCTTCCAAAGTGAATCACCTCACTCTTCTCTACATTAAACTCCATTTGCCACCTCTCAGCCCAGCTCTGCAGCTTATCTATGTCCCTCTGTAACCTGTTACATCCTTCCGCACTGTCGACAACAGCACCAACTTTAGTGTCGTCTGCAAATTTACTCACCCACCCTTCTGCGCCTCCTCTAGGTCGTTGATAAAATTGACAAACAGCAACGGCCCCAGAACATATCCTTGTGGTACGCCACGTGTAACTGAACACCATTCTGAACATTTCCCATCAAGCACCACCCTCTGTCTTCTGTCAGCTAGCCAATTTCTGATCCACATCTCTAAATCACCCTCAATCCCCAGCCTCCGTATTTTCTGCAATAGCCTGACGTGGGAACCTTACAAACGCTTTACTGAAATCCATACACACCACATCAACTGCTCTACCCTCGTCTACCTGTTCAGTCACCTTCTCAAAAAACTCGATAAGGTTTGTGAGGCATGACCTACCCTTCACAAAGCCATGCTGACTATCCCTGATCATATTATTCCTATCTAGATGATTACAAATCTTGTCTCTTATAATCCCCTCCAAGACTTTACCCACAACAGACGTGAGGCTCACCGGTCTATAATTGCCGGGGATGTCTCTACTCCCCTTTTTGAACAAAGGGACTACATTTGCTATCCTCCAGTCCTCTGGCACTATTCCTGTTGCCAATGATGACATAAAAATCAAAGCCAAAGTTCCAGCAATCTCTTCCCTGGCTTCCCAGAGAATCCTAGGATAAATCCCATCAGGCCCCGGGGCCTTATCTATTTTCAGCCTGTCCAGAATTGCCAACACCTCTTCCCTACGTACCTCAATGCCATCTATTCTAATAGCCTGGGTCTCAGCATTCTCCTCCACAACATTCTCTTTTTCCTGAGTGAATACTGGCGAAACAGATTCATGTAGTATCTCGCCTATCTCTTCAGACCCCACACACAACTTCCCATCCCTGTCCTTGACTGGCCCTACTCTTACCCTAGTCATTCTTTTATTCCTGACATACCTATAGAAAGCTTTTGGGTTTTCCTTGATCCTCCCTGCCAAATACATCTCATGTCCCCTCCTTGCTCGTCTTAGCTCTCTCTTTAGATCCTTCCTCACTACCTTGTAACTATCAACCGCCCCCACTGAAACTTCACACCTCATCTTCACATAGGCCTCCTTCTTCCTCTTAACAAGAGATTCCACTTCTTTGGTAAACCACGGTTCCCTCGCTCGACGCCTTCCTCCCTGCCTGACCGGTACATACTTATCAAGAACACGCAGTAGCTGTTCCTTGAACAAGCTCCACTTATCCAGTGTACCCAACACTTGCAGCCTACTTCTCCAACCTATCCCCCCGCCCCCCCCAAGCCATGTCTAATGGCACCATAATTGCCCTTCCCCCAGCTATAACTCTTGCCCTGCGGTGTATACTTATCCCTGTCCATCACTAACTCAAAAGTCACCGAATTGTGGTCACTGTCCCCAAAGTGCTCTCCTACCTCCAAATCCAACACCTGGCCTGGTTCATTACCCAAAACCAAATCCAACGTGGCCTCGCCTCTTGTTGGCCTGTCAACATATTGTGTCAGGAAACCCTCCTGCACACACTGTACAAAAAACGACCCATCTAATGTACTCGAAATATATATTTTCCAGTCAATATTTGGAAAGTTAAAGTCTCCCATAATAACTACCCTGTTACTTTCGCTCTTATCCAGAATCATCTTCGCCATCCTTTCCTCGACATCCCTAGAACTATTTGGAGGCCTATAGAAAACTCCCAACAGGGTGACCTCTCCTTTCCTGTTTCTAACTTCAGCCCATACTACCTCGGAAGAAGAGTCCCCATCCAGCATCCTCTCCGCCACCGTAATACTGCTCTTGACTAGCAGCGCCACACCTCCCCCTCTTTTGCCTCCTTCTCTGAGCTTACTAAAACACCTAAACCCAGGAACCTTCAACATCCATTCCTGTCCCTGCTCTATCCATGTCTCCGAAATGGGCACAACATCGAAGTCCCAGGTACCAACCCATGCTGCCAGTTCCCCTACCTTATTTCGTATACTCCTGGCATTGAAGTAGACACACTTCAAACCACCTACCTGAACACTGGTCCCCTCCTGCGAAGTCAAATCTTTGCTCCTGACCTCTATACTCTCATTCTCCCGTACCCTAAAACTACAATCCAGGTTCCCATGCCCCTGCTGGATTAGTTTAAACTCCCCCCCCACCCCCCACAAAGAGCACTAACACATCTCCCCCCCCCCAGGATATTTGTGCCCCTCAGGTTCAGATGTAGACCATCCTGTCTCAAGAGGTCCCACCTTCCCCAGAAAGAGCCCCAGTTATCCAGAAATCTGAATCCCTCCCGCCTGCACCATCCCTGTAGCCACGTGTTTAATTGCTCTCTCTCCCTATTCCTCATTTCATTATCACGTGGCACGGGCAACAACCCAGAGATAACAACTCTTTTCTCGTTCTGAGCTTCCATCCTAGCTCCCTGAAAGCCTGCCTGACATCCTTGTCCCCTTTCCTACCTATGTCGTTAGTGCCAATGTGGACCACGACTTGGGGCTGCTCCCCCTCCCCCTTGCGGACCCGGAAAACACGATCCGAGACATCACGTACCCTTGCACCCGGGAGGCAACATACCAAACGTGAGTCTCTCTCGTTCCCACAAAATCTCCTATCTGTGCCCCTGACCATCGAGTCCCTAATTACTAATGCTCTGCTCCTCTCCTCCTTCCCTTCTGAGCAACAGGGACAGACTCCGTGCCATAGGCCCGTACCCCATGGCTTACCCCTGGTAAGTCGTCCCCCCCCCCCCCCGCCCACAAGTATCCAAAGCGGTATACTTGTTACTCAGGGGAACGACCGCAGGGGATCCCTGCACTGACTGCCTCTCCACCAGAATGTATTGGTTGGGGGGGGGGGGGGGGGGGGGGGGCGGGTGGCTTCCCAGAAGTCCGCGGGTCGAAAAAAAAACCAGAAAATAAGTGCTTTAGTGTTTTTAAAGGAGAAACTTACCTCCCAGAAATCACTTGCGCACCGCTCCCGCCGAAATCCAATGGCCTGCTCCTGTGAAGGTAAGTGTTTCTAAAGGAGAAACTTACCTCCCAGAAATCACTTGCGCACCGCTCCCGCCGAAATCCAATGTAAAATTCACATCTAACAGCACCTCAGCGCTCAGCAATCTCCACCATTTCCACGAAAAGTTTATCTCTTCTTATTGTAGCCAAACATGTGTATTTGACATTGCTGACATTATCCTGCACATTCCAGGTGCCTGCCCACTCGTTGAACCGATCTATGACCATTTGCATATGATACGATTGGCAAACGCGTCTCTTCTGACTAATATATTTGATTGGTAACAACAGATGCTACATGTGAAATGAAGTTAACAAAAAAAAAACCTGGAATGTGTGATTACTTGCTGGTAGTCATAGTAATTTTGTGCGTAAATACATAATTGTGAAACCGGACAGAAATCTAAATTGAAATGCGAACTCGGGAATTAGTTTCGCATTGATAGACAAATAGATTAAGAAATTGGAAATACTAGTTGCAATCAAAATCTTGAACGGGCAAAGCCGCTGCGTGCGATGTGCTGACCGAGCTTTGCTAAGGCTTTTGGACGGGAACCTCTTCGTGAAAACGAAACGGGAAGTTAGACAGTAAGTTCTAAGTCAGTTTATTGAAACTCAGATTTGTTTTGGCGCAATAAAAGAAACATTTGACCCAGATCATTTGTTTTAAACTGCAATCCTGAACCTGAAAAGACGGCAGCATATTCGTCACAAGGGGTTAACAATGGGACAGATACTGAGTGTGGTAGTGATTGCTCAATCCTTTAGGAAGCTTTTGCGAAACATGCAACAGATTTACAAAACAGCTAGAAGTGAAATACTGGAGAGATTTGAAGCAGTACAGAATCAATAAAGAGGTAGAAACTATATTCGAGAAAAGTAGAAAGAAAACACTGGAAATGGGCACTGAATTACGTGCAAGGCAAATCGTGGTAATCAGGCAATTAATGACACAGGGAGGCTGGCGAATGACCTCACTTTTCTCTCAGGTCACTCAGTGATTGCCTGATTGTGTGAACTGTCTGACCGTAAAAAGCGAGAGGCGTGCAGCACAGACAGCACCCTGCGACTTGGTGAAGATGCAATTTCACCCAGCAAACATTGCAACTTCAAGTAACAATAACACGTTTTCAGCCAGATGCGGATTTAAAGAAGAGGCTCCTGAGAATGTAACCGGCATCCAAGCAATTATCTGTGGGGCACAAATCTCAGACCTTTAGATAATTAAACATTTGCTTGCAACCGTCCCGACAAAACTTTGCTACTGGTCTCGAAACTTGTATTGCTTCAAAAATGAGATTTTGCTGAAATATTTGGAGGGGTTTGCATATTTTAATGGGTGCGAGTGAAGAAACCAATTGTTCAGGACAATCTATTTTTACCAAGAATTGCGACAGTTTTTCAAGGCGAATGCTGGACACGTTCAGGGAGAACACACAAATCAAATGGTGACAAAGGTTCTTCAAAGACTGAAAGGAAAAACAGTTTTAGCATAACATTAACGCATTACGTAAGTGTTTGAGAATTACAGAGAACAAGTTGATTAAATGAAGGAGATACCACGACCATGTCACAGAGATGGCAGAAAGAAACAGACAATTTATGTTTCGTTGAGCAAAATCGAAATTGCCAAGACGTTGAAAATACCAATCATTTAAACAAGCACGTTTCTAAGACATTGCCTTCCAGGGGACCCTGGAAGTTGTAATCCACTAATTGTTAACTTTACAAGATGCAGATAGGCATATTCTACAAATGGCATAGAGTCATCGAGGTTTACAGCATGAAAACAGCCTCTTCGGCCCAACTTATCCATGCAGCCCAGTTTTTACCGCTAAACTAATCCAAATTGCGCGCATTTGGCAAATAACTCTCTATACCCAACTTTCCCAGATAGCTGTCTAAATGTTTTTAGACAAACAAATTGTACCTGCCTCTGCAACTGCCTCTGGCAGCTCGGTACAGACTCTCACAACCTCTGTGTGAAACGATTGCCCCTCTGGACCCTTTTGTATCTCTCTCCTCTCAACTTATGTCTATGGCCTCTACTTTTCGACACCCTTATCTTTGGGAAAATATCTTGACTATCAACCTCATCGGTGTCATTCATTATTGTACTGACTTTTATATGATTATCATAGATTACCATAGAATTTACAGTGCAGAAGGAGGCCATTCGGCCCATCGAATCTTTACCGGCACTTGGAAAGAGCACCCTGCCCAAGGTTAACTCCTCCACCTTATCCCCATAACCCAGTAACCCCACCCAACACTAAGGGCAATTTAGGACACTAAGGGCAATTTATCATGGCCAATCCACCTAACCTGCAGATCTTTGGACTGTGGGAGGAAACCGGAGCACCCGGAGGAAATCCACGCACACACGGGGAGGATGTGCAGACTCCGCACAGACAGTGACCCAAGCCGGAATCGAACCTGGGACCCTGGAGCTGTGAAGCAATTGTGCTATCCACAATGCTACCATGCTGCCCTAAGCCTCCGAAGCTCCAGGGGAAAATGTCCCGGTCTATCCAGCCTCTCCCTACAACTCAAACTATCAACCCCCGGTAGCATCCGAGTCAATGTTTTCTGCACTGTATCTAGTTTAATGATATCCTTTGTGTTATAGGGTGATCAGAACAGTACACAGCATTCCAAGTGTGGCCTAACTAATCTCTTGTTCAACTTCAGAAAGACATACCAAGTCCTCTATTCGACTTTCTGACCAATGAAACCAAGCATGCCAAATGCCTTCTTCACCACACTGTCCACCTGTGACTCCACATTCAAAGTTTATGAACCTATCTCCTATATCTCTTTGTTCTAAAATTCTGCCCAACCCCTTACCATTACCTGATTAGGTCGTGCCCCGATTCGATCAACCAAAATGAATCACCTCACATTTATCCAAATTAAGCTCCATCTGCCATTCATCGGCCCACTGGCCCAATTAATCAAGCACCCGTTTATAGCCTTGAGAAACTTATTCACCGTCCACTATGCCATCAATCATCGTGGCATCTGAAAACTTACTAACCATGCTTCCTACATTCTCATCTAAATCATTAATATAAGCAGCAAATAACAATGAACCCAGCACTGATGCCTGAGGCACATTGCTGGTCACGGTCCTCCAGTTTGAAAAACACATCTCTACCATCCCCCTTTTGTGTTGATGTGCATCAATGTAAATGGATGTAGGCTAGCTAGGCACGAGAGGGAGAACCAGTTATATCACACACACACACTCAACCATTAGATCAGGCAGATAGGACACGACCAATGGACATTCACAATAAACACAGCGGTGACACCACCACCGGAGGGCATTACACCAACCCATATCTAAAGGACACCACACACATGATCTGCCTCTTTCCAGTGGAGACAGTCAGTGAGTAGAGACACAGAGTTGATTCAATATTACACCCACCACGTGGATTGCAGCAACTGGTTAGTCAGTCTGGGTAGCTCTAGTAGGATTAGCAGTGGTGTCGAACCCGAGTAATAGAAGTGTAAATAGTTTAATAAACGTGTTGAAGTTATCTCCACGTCTGAACCTTCCTTTGTCAAGTGCACCACAAGGAAGCCGCTCATGTTACACCTAAAACATAACAAATCATGGTTACAGGACTGAACTGTTTCAATCCATATCGCTATACCTCAGCGCACAGTGACAACCAGCAACGATACCCAGGCAAGATGTTCGAGATCCGGGTTCCACAGCAGCTCCAGTGCCAGGGCGATCTCCGCGAAAACTGGCGGGTGTTCCGGCAAATGTTGAATTCTTCCTGGTAGCAGCTGACCTGGAAAACCTGGCCGATGCTGAAAAGACAGAGCTTCTCCTCACCATCGCCGGTGCCAGAGCAGAAGAAATCTTTTTAAAATTCATGTTCTCGAAGGGGCAAAACAGCAGCGACTTCCAGGCAGTCCTGGACAAATTCGGCAAAAAACTGTGAGGAAAACACACTCCAACCAGCAAGAAAAGGTAAGAGAAGCGCCAGTACTCACCACGAGGCCGAGGTCCCGGAGCAGAGAGCAATTTTTATCTGCGGCCATCTTTCTAAAGGGACTGCACTTGCGCAGTTGCGAGTCGCCACGCATGCGCAATCACGTAAACTGGCATTGGTAACGTAACTGCGATCTGCGCATGCGCAATCGCTTCCTACGCACTACGTCACATACGCCATGACGTCAGAGGCCCAGGACCACGCCAGGGGTAACGTCCCAATTCAAAGAAAAAAAATGTTAAAGCCGTAAAACAACCTTCCTTCACCTGGAATGACAGCACAATGCCTCAAATTTAACCAGGAAATGAAATTAACCTCCGAATAACCCTGCAACAAGCAGTTACCTACGCCCCAACCGATGATTCCGACCTTGAATACTTCGAAACCGACCGTTACGTTTCTCTGGAACTCGTAAGCCCAATGCCAGCTTCGACGCAAACAGTAATGATATGGTCCTAGAAGACTATGACTTGGACGAACCTTTCACCTTGGGAGGCTACCCCAGAACCAAATCCGAACTGCAACTAGACGTGTTGCACATTGGCGACTCCCGTACTGAATCAGACGCAGACGTGGATTCTTTCTTCTGTTTTCAGGATCTGCAGCCCAGCATATACGAAATCCCGAGACGTGAGTGCAGGATTATGCTGCAGCCTGAAACCAAGAGACAGAGAGCGGTATACGCCCGCGGAGAGCGGCCTGCTGCCACACAGGGCGTGGTCCACGCACCGCTCACGGTTCCTGTCTCTACGAAAAAAGGCTGCAAGACTCCACACCTCAGTCCTTGCATGAACAAGAAGTGACTCCAGTGTCACAATCCTCCATAGCGAGTTCGTGGACAGACTCCACGATAGAAGAAGCGCAAGACTCCAGAGCGCAGTCCTTGCAGATACAAGACCATGAGGGTCTAGCAACCTTCTCTGACCAACTAGCAGCAGACGATGCAAGTCTGTCATGCCCAAGTAAACAGCAAGGAGATTATGACAGTCTACCACGCTCTAATGCACAGCAGGACGGCCATGACGGTCTGTCATGCTACAGTGAAGAACAAAGCGACGATGATTGTCCAAGCCCAAATGAAGGACAACAGCAAGACAATGACAGTCCACCCACATTGTTTTCACCATCAGATGAAGACTCTGACAATTTACCAAACCCAAGTGAACAACAAGCAGCTACTGAGTATCTACCCACGGTAGGTGAGCCGAGTGACGACAGCATCCCACTTCCCATGCAAGATGTGCAAAGTGACAGACCTCAGCTAGTGTGTACAGAGGCACTCGACGATCTGTGTGACCACTGGTGACTCCGGTGACACCACGATACTTCTACGCTCATTCGCTCGAACCTCTCCACAAGTCAATGCATTGCTGCATGTTCCGACTCTGTTGATCCCCAAATTTATTTCTCTGTCAGTCTGGCCTCAATAAAAGTTGAGATGGATTCGCACGTAAAAAGAAGTTATTTATTTAGCTTGCAAGCTTAAATCATCTTACAGAAACGTAAGAGACATCCAGCCTCTTACACCGCAGAAAACGACTGAACATAAAAGACAAAGGGATCTCTGCAAAATCAATTCAAATGGTATCAAGTTTCACATACTCGACGGACATAGGTCAGCCTATGTCCCTCCTGACCTGTTCGATCTATTCTGATTGGCTCACTTCCAATCCCTTTCTCTGGCCCCTATCAATGCAGCATCACTCTCATAGACACACCTCTTCCTGCTTTTTCCATGCGGTCTCAAACCCCTTTGTCCCTAACTGCCAGAATCAAAGTGGCTTATTTCTACATTACATTAACTAGTATCTCTAAAGTAACTATTTTATATCACATTCGTCAACTCCAGACGTGCAGCTTCAAAAAATCTCTGCTGACTCCAGTGATCCTGCTAAGACTCCGGACGGGGAGCATCAACAAACCAACATTGACTCAGTTAAAACCGACCAGACTCCAGATGGGGAGCAACCAAATGCCGACTCTGATTCACGTAAGCTGGACTTTACTCCAGACAGGGAGTACCGCAACCTCAGTAATGGCACGCTCAGGGTGACTGCAAATGCCACAACTACAGAATATGGACCACATAACAATTACACGAGGTCAGTAATAACAAGCAGCGTCCACAGTCCAAGAGGAATACACCAATATTCACCACAGCTATATCCTCACGTTGTTTCCACACCAGCAGTGCAGCCAAAGACAGCTAATAATCGACAAACCCAGTATTCAGGCATGCAGCAGCCAGCAGTCTATGCAGCATATCCTCAGACAGGCCAGCACTACGGATTTTCCACTAATGAAATCAAGACGGAAGGAGGTCTACCGCAAGCGCAATCTGCACTACAGACTGGATGCCTTAGTTACAGCCCAGGATTTGCTGCACCCCAGCCTGGACAGACGGCAAATTCCTACCAGATGCAAGGTTGTAGTTCTACACCATCACCAGGTATTTATGCAAGCAGCAATTCTGTTTCCAATTCGACAAGCTTCAACGGTTCTCAGCAGGATCTCCCTTCCTGCACAGCATGTGGCCAGAACCAGTATGTACAGTCTTAGCCAACTTCAACATATGGCACATCCATGACCTGGAATGAAACTGTTAATGGTACCTCTTCAACGTCAACACATTATCAACTACAAGATGCCATCCGACAGCACCATCACAAACATCGGCCAAAGAAAAATACTCCAAATCAGACAGCGAAGTGATTTGATCACTTCTTGGTCCCTGTGGCACAGGGACGTTTATGACGTTCATAACCAAGAGAGACCTTTGACCATGATGTTTGATGGTTTTTGCAACTTAAACGAATGATTTGGACTTATTGTTTAATCACTGTTCTCATGTCTTGTATGTACCTTACCTTATCTACCTGTTCTTTGTTCAATTTTCACAATGTGTACCGAAAATATGTAACATATAAAAAAGGGGGATGTGGCGATGTGTATCAATGTAAATGCATGTAGACTAGCTTGAAACTATATGGCGCACCAGTGACATCACACACACACACATAACCAATAAATAAGGTAGGTATGACACGGCCAATGGACATTCACGATACACACAGAGGTGACACCACCACAGGCGGGCAATACACCAACCCATATCTAAAGGACACCACACACATGATCTGCCTCTTTCCAGTGGAGACAGTCAGTGAGTAGAGACACGGGGTTGATTCAATAATACACCCACCACGTGGATCACAGCAACTGGTTAGTCAGTCTGGGTAGCTATAGTAGGATTAGCAGTAGTTGCGAACCCGAGTAACAGAAGTGTAACTAGTTTACTAATCGTGTTGAAGGTATCTACACGTCTGAACCCTCCTTTGTCAAGTGCACCACAAGGATGCCGCGTATGTTACACCTCAAACGTAACAAATCACCTTTGACTTATGTCATCATGTTAATTTTAAATCCAATTGGCTACCTCACCCTGGATCCCGTGAGGTTTACCCTTATGCAATAACCTACCATGCGGTTCCTTGTCAAAGTCCTTGTAAATATCCATGTAGACAGCATTGACTGCACTGCCTTCATCTACCTACTTGGGTAACCCTTCAAAAAACGCAATCAAATTCATGAGACATGCTTTTCCACTCACAAATCCATGCTGGATGTCCCGAATCAGTCCGTGTCACTCTAAATGCCTGCAGTTCTTGCCTCTCAGAATGCCTTCGCACAAGTTGTCCACAACAGACGTTGGGATCACTGGGCTTTCCCCTGTGCCCTTCTTAAACAAAGGAACACAATGTGGTATGTCCAAATATCAGGTACCTCACCTGTGGCTATTGACGCTTAAAATATCTCTGCTTGAGAATCTGAAATTTAATCCCTAGCCTCCCAGAATGACCTGGGATACCTTTCGTCAGGTCCCAGGGACTTATCCACCTTGATGCACTTTAAGGCTTCCAGCAATTCCTTCGCAGTAAGAGGTGCAATACTCAAGTCATCACTATTTATTTCCCCAAGTCCCCTAACATTCGTTACTTTCTCAACACTAAATACCGATGAGAAATATTTATTTAGGGCAGTACGGTAGCACAGTGGTTAACACGGTTGCTTCACAGCTCCAGTGTCCCAGGTTTGATTCATGGCTTGGTTCACTGTCTGTGCAGAGTCTGCACGTTATCCCCTTTCTGCGTGCGTTTCGTCCGGGCTCTCCGGTTTCCTCCCAAAGTCCAATGATGTGTAGATTAGCTGGATTGGCCATGCTAAATTGACCTCTTGTCCAAACAGGTTAGTCGCGGTTACTGGGTTGCATGGATCGTGTGGAGGCGTGGGCCTAAGTGGGTGGTCTTTTCAAGGGCTGGTGCAGACTCGCTGGGCCGAATGACCTCCTTCTGCACTGTGCATCTATGCTTCTATGATTCTATGATTTATGATCTCACCCATCTCTTGTAGTTTCGTACATAGATGATCTTGTGGATTCTTTAGATACCCTACTTTCTCCATAGTTACTCTGTTGCCCTTTTAATTATTTGTAGACGCTCTTAGGATTCTCATTCGTCTTATCTGTCAAAACAATCTTTTGTCCACTTTTTGCCCTCCTGATTCTCTTTAAAATGTTCGTCGAGGTTATCTATACTCATCAAGTGTTATGGTCCAATGTTTCGAAATCTCCAAAGTTTATCATGGATTTCTCCTGACCTACAACTGTTTATCAATTTTGGTGACGATTAGCACAAGGGCCTTTCCTGTGTTATTCAACAGAGGCCGTAAGCACTTTTACTCAAAATAATCTTTGTTGTGCAAATTTAGTTAACATTTTTATAAACACACGGAGTAAGCATTTTCATCAACTACAAACATAACAACCTGAGGCAGCTACAGTAATCTATGTACAGCGCCTAAGAAATTCCCCCCTTTAACTGTTCCACTATAACAAGAAGATCACATAAACCAGTACGCCCTTTTCAAAGGTATGGCCCAGAATCCAGAGCTGAAGACTCGGTATGGATTATCTTGATTCATTTCCAAAACTTTTAATCCGAAAAGCAATTATTTATTTTCAAGTTTTCAAGCATTCTGGAAACAGCTTTTACAATGAAGATAGCGAGAGAGGCCAAGGTACTTCTCTTTCAGAGTATAGCAGCCCAGATGTGAAAACGAACGCAAAAGCTCACAGCCACAAACAAGCCCTAAATCAAAGCGAAAGTAAAACCAACTCCCACAGCCACAGTCCAGCATCACCCACACAATGACATCACGGAAGTCATGTGATGAGACAAAAATATTTCTTAAAGGGGCACTCCATGACACATGCGATTCACTTTATCCCAGCTGTCTGTGCATGTCATGTGCACACTTCTTCCTTTTCAACAGGGCCTTAATATACTGAGTCACCCAGGGTCCTATACTTCGATCAGCCTTGCCCTGCATTCTAAATGGAATGGGCTTACCTTGAACACTGCTCAACACAGGAAAGCTCCCTCTACACTGTCCCCATCAAACAGTGACAGATACAGTGCAGGGTTAGATACAGAGTAAAGCTCCCTCTACACTGTCCCCATCAAACATTTCCGGGACAGATACAGTGCGGGGTGAGGTAACGAGTGATGCTCCATCTACAGTCTTCTCTAAAAATTTCCCTGGGCAGTTACATAGGGAGAGGAATAGGCTATTCAGCCCATCGACGCTGCTCTGCCATATAATACGGTCATGGCTGAACAATTACTTCGATGCCGTTATCGCCCCACTATAATAAAGACATAAAGGGCTACCTTTATGTCTTCAGGGTTCTGAAAGTTGGCAATTCCTGCTTTAAAAATACTCGGTTGCTGCGCTTCAATAGCTCTCTAGACCGCAGAATACCAAATATTCACAACCCTCTGAGCAGACACATTTCTCCTCATCTCCGTCCTAATTGGTTTCTCCCATATCTTGCAATTGTTTCTCCTGGTTCTGGACTTCGCAACGAGGGGAAACATCTAACCCGCACCTACCTTGTCTGTCCCACTGAGTATGTTGTAGGTTTCAATGAGATCACCCCTCATTCTCTGAAACTGTGGAGAATACAGGCCCAGGTATCCCAATCTCTCTCCATAGAACAGTCCCGCCAGCCCCCGAATAAGTCTGATGAACCTTTGTGTTGCTCCCTCTGGAGCAATAATTTCCATCCGAAGGGAAATGGACCAAAACTGCTTACAGTGCTCCAGGAGTGGTCTCACCAAGCTCAAATACAATTGAAGCAGGATCTTACACCTCCTGAACTTAAAACGTATTGCGATAAAGGTCAACATACTGTTAGTCTTCTTAATATATTGCTGCATATGCATTGCAGCACGCTCTGAACTGTCCATGTGCACTGTTCCCAAAAGGTGGTAGAATCAAATGAAATCTCCATTACAGAATGAGGCTATTTTGCCCATTGAGTCTGCACGGACCCCCGGAAGGCGAAAACTATAGAGGCCCACTCACCCGCCTATCTCCAGAAACCCTTAATCTGCACATATATGTAACACTAAGGGACATTTTTTTCGCAGGGCCAATCCACCTAACCTGCACATCGTTCGACTGTGGGAAGAAACCCAAGCACCCGGAAGAATCCCACGCAGACACAGGGATAAGGTTCTACCTCCACACAGACAGTGACCCAACGTCGGTCTAAGGTGCGGTATGAGACGTTCCTGTGCAATTGAAGCAGGACCTCACAACTCCTGCACTCAAATCATCCTTGTGATAAGGGTCAATATATTTTATGATTTTGAATATATTGCTGCATCCGCATTATGGACAAGGACCCCTGGGCTTCAAGTGCCTTTGGATATCTGCAATTACCCTACACATTTTTGGATTGTAGGAATAAGAGCCAGGTACATACAGGAGAATGTGCAAACACCACACTGGCAATGACCCGGGGCCGGGAACGACCGCGGGTTCTCGGACCCGAGAATCAGCATCGTTAACCATTGCGCCACGGTGCTGCCACCACTTTCTAAGCATTTCAGAGATATTCTTCACAACTGTTCCTCCTACCAAATAGAGACACACATCGAGAGAGTCTCCCAATAGAGTTACAGCACAGTGTTAGTTAAAAAGAAACGCTCCCTCCACACTGTTCTCATGAAACTCTCCCAGCGCAGGTACAGCACAAGGTTAGATACAGAGTAAAGCTCCCTCTACACTGTCCCCATCAAACACTCCCAGGACAGGTACAGCACGGGGTCAGATACAGAGTAAAGCTCCCTGTACACTGTCCCCATCAAACACTCCCAGGACAGGTACAGCACGGTGTTAGATACAGAGTAAAGCTCCCTCTACACTTTTCCCATCAAACACTCCCAGGACAGGTACAGCACGGGGTTAGATACAGAGTAAAGCTCCCTCTACACTGTCCCCATCAAACACTCCCAGGACAGGTACAGCACAGGGTTAGATACAGAGTAAAGCTCCCTCTACACTGTCCCCATCAAACCCTCCCAGGACAGGTACAGCACGGGGTTAGATACAGAGTAAAGCTCCCTCTACACTGTCCCCATCAAACACTCCCAGGACAGGTACAGCACGGTGTTAGATACAGAGTAAAGCTCCCTCTACACTTTTCCCATCAAACACTCCCAGGACAGGTACAGCATGGGGTTAGATACAGAGTAAAGCTCCCTCTACACTGACCCCATCAAACACTCCCAGGACAGGTACAGCACGGGGTCAGATACAGAGTAAAGCTCCCTGTACACTGTCCCCATCAAACACTCCCATGACAGGTACAGCACGGGGTTAGATACAGAGTAAAGCTCCCTCTACATTGACACGATCAAACACTCCCAGGACAGGTACAGCACGGGGTTAGATACAGAGTAAAGCTCCCTCTACACTGTCACGATCAAACACTCCCAGGACAGGTACAGCACGGGGTTAGATACAGAGTAAAGCTCCCTCTACACTGTCACAATCAAACACTCCCAGGACAGGTACAGCACGGGGTTAAATACAGAGTAAAGCTCCCTCGACACTGTCCCCATCAAACACTCCCAGGAGAGGTACAGCACGGGGTCAGATACAGAGTAAAGCTCCCTCTAGACTGTCCCCATCAAACACACCCAGGACAGGTACAGCACGGCAGTTAGATACAGAGTAAAGCTCCCTCTACACTGTCACGATCAAACACTCGCAGGTAGGTACAACACGGGGTGAAATACAGAATCAATATTCCTCTAGAGTGTCCCCATCAAACATTCCATTGACAGACATAGCACGGGATTATCACAGTAAATGACAGAAAACTTCGGCGTATTGGCAGGCTGAGCGAACTGGGCGTACAAATCAACACCTCACTGGACGCGGCAACGAGGTGGATAAGGTTGTCAAGAAGACCTCCGGCGTATATCACCACGGTGGCGCCGTGGGTTAGCACTGCTGCCTGACGGCGCCGAGGTCCCAGGCTCGATCCCGGCACTGGGTCACTGTCCGTGTGGAGTTTGCACATTCTCCGTGTGTCTGACGCCACAACACAAAAGATGTGCAGGGTATGTGGATTGGTCAAGCTGCATTGCCCCTTCTTTGGGAAAAATGAATTGAGTACTCTAAGTTTATGAATTAAAAAAAAGAATACCTCGGACATCCTTGCGTTCGTTGGGTGGAGCATTGAGTTTAGAAATTCGCAGGTTATGCTGCAGCTGGATAGAACCTTAGTTCGGTCACACTTGGAATATTGTATGCAATACTGGTCACCACACTAGATGGATGTGGACACTTTTGAGAGGGTACAGAAGCGGCCTTCCAATTCTTGATCGGTTTGGGTTTGGGCTGAGGCTTGTAGTGTGAGCCCTGTTGTTGTATGTGTCCCTCATGCCAAGCTTGCCACTGAATAGGATGAACTCAAGGTATTTGGAGTTGCATATGGGTGCGAGGCAGGGGTACCTGGTATTGCCGCTGTTAATTATGTTGGCAACTGAGCCCTTGGAAATGGCAACAGGTCTCAGCTGGGGGGGGGGGGGAGGAAGTGAGGGGAATAGGGAGCATCGGGTGTCGCTGTACGCCGATGATGTGCTGTTGTTAGTGTCGGATCGATTGGAAAGCATGGGCAGAATGATGGGCTTATTGGAGAGGTTTGGGGCCTTTTGGGGTAATAGATTGAATGTCGGAAAAAGTGAGGCATTTCCGCTCAACGCAAGCATGCCCGAGGTCTTCATTCTTTTATTTGTAAATTTAGAGGCAAACCTGGGTGCACTGCCGTTTAAGGTGGAAGGGAGCGGTTTCGGTACCTGGGGATCCAGGTAACGCATGCGTGTGCCACAATGCATAGGTGGAATCGCTTTCTTCCAAAAGCTTTGTCTCAATCCACAAACTAATCCCACTTCTCGACTCCCTCCCCATAGCCCTGTATCAATCCCCAAACTAATCGCACTGCCCCGCTCTCTCCCCATAGCCGTGTACCAATCCACAAACTAATCTCACTGCCCCGCTGTCTCCTCATAGCCCTGTGTCACACTCCAAACTAATTCCACTGTCCCGTTCTCTCCCCATAGACCTGTACCAATCTTCAAACTAATCCCACTGCCCCATTCCCTGCCCATAGCCTTGTAAAAATCCCCAAACTAAGCCCACTGCCCCGTTCTCCCCCAAAGCCCTGTATCAATCTCCTAACTAATCACACTGCCCGCTCTCTCCCCATTGCCCTGTGTCAATGCACAAACTAACCCCATTGCCCCAGCATTACCCCATTGCTCTAGATCATTCCACAAACAGATCCCATTGCCCCAGCCTTCCCCTACTGCCCTGGATCATTCCACAAACAGATCCCACTGTCCCAGCCTCTCCCTATTATCCTGGATTATTCCACAATTAGATTGGACCACAAAGGTGGTGTTCTCAGGATGACTACAGGTGCCACGTGCTAGTCAGAGTAGAAATCAATGGATACATAGGATGAATACGTGGCTGAAGGGATGGTGTCGGGGTGAGGGTTTCAAATTCCTGGCGAATTGGGACCGATTCTGGTGGAGGTGGGACCTGTACAAACCGGGCGGATTAAACCTGGGGAGGTCTGGAACTGATGGCCGGGGAGGGAGGGGTTGGGGGCTATTTGCTAGAGCGGTTGGGAACGTTTTAAACTAATATGCCAGGGGGATGGGAACCTATGCAAGGAGACAGAGAACGAGGGAGCAAGGACAAAAGCAAAAGGTAGAAAATGAATCAGTAAAGTGATAGGTGGAGAAACCAAGGGCAAAATTCAAAGAGGGCAGTAGAGAAAATATTGGGACAAGAAAAACATTGTGAAAATAACAAACTTAAAGGCTCTGAGACTTCATGCTTGGAACATTTGCAATAAAGAGGATGAACTAATCGCGCAGATCGATATAAATGCGCATGATATAATTTGGATTACGGAGACTTGACTGAAGGGTGACAAGGATGGGAACTGAATGTCGCAGAGTTCCCAGAATTTAGGAAGAACAGACATAAAAGGAAAGGTGGTGGAGTGGCACTGCTGGATAAAGAGCAAATTAACACAATAGTGAGAAAGGATATAGCTCTGACAATGTGGAATCTGTATGAGTTGAGAAATACCAAACGAAAACAAACATTAGTGGGTGTCAAATATAGACCCCAAAACTGCACTGATGAGGTTGGGAATGGCATTAAACAAGAAATTAGAGATGCATGTAATAAAGGAATATCGGTGATCATGGGTGATTTTAATTTTCACATAACTGCGCACATGAAATTTACCACAATGCCGTAGAGGTGAAATTCCTAGAGTGTATACGGAATGGTTTTCTTAACCAATACGTGGAGGAACCAACTAGAGAGCAGGCCACCTTAGACTGGGTACTGTGTAATAAGAAGCGAATCATTGCAAATCTCGCTGTACTAGACCCCTTGGGGATGAGCAAGCATAACATGATCGACTTTTTTATCAAGATGGAGAGTGAAGTAGTTGATTCGGAGACTAGCGTGCTGACTCTTAATAAAGGGAACTTTGAGGATGTGAGGCGTGAGTTGGCCTTGATGGATTGAGGAGAGTTACGTAAATGGATGACAGTGGATAGACAGTGGCAAACATTCAAGGAACGCATGGAGGAACTACAGCAACTGTTCATTACTGTCTGGCACTAAAGCAAAGGGGGTTGAGGCCCAATCCATGGCTCACAAAGGAAATTAGAAATAGTATCCAATACAAGGAAGAAGCATACAGATTGGCCAAGAAAAATAATATGTCTGAGGATTGGGAGAAGTTTAGAATTCGGCAAAAAAAGGACGAAGGGGTTGATTAGGCAGAGGAAAGTACAATACGAAAGGAAGTTTGTTGGGAACTTAACGAGTGACCCTAAGGGTTTCTACAGACATGTGAAGAGAAAGAGAAAGAGATAGAGACTGAAACAGGGGAATGCATAATGAAATGAAATGAAATGAAAATTGCTTATTGTCACGAGTAGGCTTCAATGAAGTTACTGTGAAAAGCCCCTAGTCGCCACATTCCGGCGCCTGTTCGTGGAGGCAGGTACGGGAATAAGGGCATAATAAGGGCCAAAGAAATGGCTGAGCAATTGAATACATAATTTGGTTCTGTCTTCACAAATGAGGACACAAATCAGATCCCAAAAATGTTGGAGAATGAAAGGTTTAGTGAGAGGGAAGAACTGAGGAAGATAAACATTAGTGGAGAAATGGTGCTGGGAAAACTGATGGGATTGAAGGCGGATAAACCCCCAGGGCCTGAGAATCTGCATGCCAAGTGCTAAAAGAGCTGGTTCTGGAAACAGTGGATGCATTGGTGGTCATCTTCCGGGTTTCTATAGACTTTGGAACTGTCCCTGCAGATTGGAGGGTAGCTCACGTCTCTCCGATATTCAAAACTGGAGGTAGAGAGAAAGTGGGACTTAAGACCCGTAAGCCTAACATCCGTAGTGAGGAAAATGCTTGGATCCATTGTTAAGGACTTAATAGCGGAACATTTAGAGAGCAGTGGAAGGAGCAGTGAGAGTCAGCATAGATTTATGAAGGGAAAATCATGCTTGATAAATCTGTTACAATTCATTGAACACGTAACCAGTACAGTCGACAAGGGGGAGCCAGATGTGTGGTATATTTGGACTTTCAGGGCGTTTGGCAAAGGACCGCATTAGAGATTATTGTGCAAAATTAAATCGCATGGGATTGGAGGAAATGTATTGAGGTGGATAGAAAATTGGTTGGCAGAGAGGAAACAAAGAGTAGGGATTAATGAGTTATTTTCAAATAGTAGACAGTAACCAGTGGGGCACGATAGGGGTCGGTGTTGGGACCCCAGCTATTCACAATATATCGTAATGATTTGGAAGAGGGAACAAAATGTAACATCTCAAAGTTTGCAGATGATACCAAATTAGATGGGAAGGTGAATTGTGACGAGGATGCATGGATTCTACAGCAAGATCTGGACAGGTTGGGGAAGTGGGCAAATCATTGGCAGATACCGTATAATTTGGATAAGTCTGAGGTTATTCATTTTGGAAGCAAAAACAGAAAGGCACATTACTACCTGAATGGTTGGGAGGGGGGAGTGTGCAGTGGGACATGGAACATGGGTATTCCTGTGCACCATTCGCTAAAGGCAAGCATGCAGGTGCAGGTGGCGGTAAAGAAGACTAATGGTATGTTGACCTTAATTGCAAGAGGTTTCGAGTATAGAGTCAGGGATGTGTTGCTGCAATTGTACAGGACATTGGTGAGGCCACTCTTGGAGTATTGTGTGCAGTTTCCATCTCCTTCTCTGGGGAAGGATGTTCTTTCTTTCGAGTGATTGCAGCGAAGGTTTACCAGATTGATCCCAGGAATCGCGGGACTGTCATATTCGAATAGATTCAGAGGCTGGGATTGTTCTCGCCGGAGATCAGAAGAATGAGGGGGGATCTCATAGGATCCTGTACAATTCTGAAAGGACTAGACAAGGTAGATGCAGCGATGATGTTGCCAATGATGGGCGTGTCCAGAACCAGGGGTCACTGTCTGAGGATTCAGGGTAAACCATTGCAGAAAGAGAAAGGAGACATTTCTTCACACAAAGAGCGGTGAGCCTGTGGAATTCATCACCACAGGAAGTAGCTAATTCTAAAACCTTGAATATATTCAAGAGGCGGCTGGAGAATGGGAACAAAGGCTTTGGGGAGAAAGCAGGATTATGCTGTTGAGTTGGATGATCAGCCATGATCGTGATGAACGGTGGAACAAGCCGAATGGTCAAAGGTTTTCGTCCTGCTCCTATCTTCTATGTATTCTGTATGTATCTATACACCCCGTCTGTACCTGCACCCTGTTAGCCCAAACAACTTTCACTCACTTCTATATCACGACTACACGTGCATAGCCCCGCCTGTATCTGCATCCTGCCTTTCCAAATTACTTTCACTCACTCCTATACCACCTCTATACGTTCACACCTCTTCTGTACCTGCTCCCATCTCCTCCAAACAACTTGCACTCACACCCATACCACGTCTATACGTACACCCCCTGTACCTGCACCCTGCCTCTCCTAACACATTTCCATCGCTCTCATAACACGTATATACGGATACACTTCGTCTGCACCTGCACCCTGCTTCCCCAACCAACTTTCACTCACTCTGTACCACCTCTCTACGCACAGCTCCAACTCCTTAAATCGTTCTGTAGCGTTTACTCCCAACTCCAGAAGTCCACTTTCATCGAGACACTCCCCAGCGCAATCTATCCAATCAGTCCTAACATGGCCCTGTACAGAAACCCTCACCGTCTTTGCCTTCTGTTGTCTCACCCCTTCCCTCCTGCAGATCTCACACTGCACCTCATCATCGTCAGTTATCCTCCATACCTACCCACACCCTATGTCTCATAACCTCAAGTAGTCTATTAACCCCTCCAAATTATCAGCTATCCTGTCCACAAAACACTTGTCCAAAGCTTTCCACTCCACCGCTCCTAATATCACTCCCCTATCCAGACCCATACTTGTACATTCTCCATAGAACAATGCCTTAATCCGTTCCTTTACTGCTACCAAACCTTTAAAATTAGGATATGCCCAATTATATCCAAGCCGATTCATTGCCTTCATTATCCACTTTTCCACCTCTGATGCCAACTCAAGAACCACCTCCCTACCTCCACTGTCATTCCTCCACTCATCATGCAACATCCATCTAATTTTCTTCCCTTCACAGTACCATTTTACAAGCTCATCAAGGAACCCGCAGCTTTGCCTACTCCTAATCACGTATATCTAAAGCAATTACGTTTCTACATTGATCACCGTCGTTCCACTTCAACATATTGTTGCCCGCCCCCTGAAGCTATTACAAATGGGGGTCTACAGCGTTAACCAAGTGGGAGTTGAACACACTCCCCTATTTCCATCTCCATCACGTTGTCATCCTGCAGCAAAAGCAACTGATGATTCTCTTCTCTGCGGCAATGTTTCAATTCCATCTCTACTATCAACCGGCCGTCTTCTGGCATGTCGAACCATATTCTAAATCAGCACACATAGATTGCAGCAGGCCAGTTTGAACTGCTCCTCTGAACTTCCACCTTCGCTGTTTACTTCTGTTATTAGAATAATATCTTGACTTCAAAAGTAATGAACATTGTTGCAGATCGATTAAAAAAATAGGTCGAAGTGTAAGCATTTTCTCACGACAATCAATAACATACATTTTTCATTTCAAGTTCTCTGACATTTATTAAATTATTACAGGAACTGAATAATGAGTATTGTTATGTAAACTCATAAATAAGTGAAGAGGATTACGGAAAAATGCGCCATATCATGGGATTAGTTAAAAGGTTGGTTCGGTGGAAATAAGCATCAATATCCAATTGGACCAATTTGATTGTTACATTTCGATCAGTGTTGTGAAGTAATCTGACAAATGAACAGATAACAATATTTTAGTGTGCTACGCCTATCGGATGTATTTTCTTCAGTCATTGGATCGCAGATGTTGGTCAATTTAATGCTGGTTAATTTTTAAAACAAATAGATTGTTTTAAAAAATCAGTTAAAATTATTTGATCTTCTGCTGACTGGATTTAGTAATATTGGCTGATAATTGTAACCAACTTGAAATGTGACAAGGAGAATGGGAGTTCCGTCTTCAGTAATGTTTTCCCCCACATTTCACGAATTTCTCTGTCAGTGTAAAGGGATATTTGATCGCACTGAGCAGCAGGTTTCTGAACTTTCTCTGGGTTATTGTGTAAATAGCTGTGTTGGTGCAGGAGCTCAGAAGCTGCAGCATTACCCCAGTCTGTTGAAAATTAGGTAAGGTAGTAAATAGGTATCTGGTCTTGAAGGCCAACGTAATTCTAACGTATATGAAATATGTAACTGTTGTCATCCAGAGCAGGATAAAACTACTGGATATTGCAAAGAGTAGCACAATGGATCGTCTCCGGTTCAACAGCTCAGGATCCTTTTCATCCCTGATCCTGCTGTGCTGCCGGAGGCTCATTCGGCCGCGACTGGCTACTAAAATGCGTCTTACGGTGACAATATTAAAGAACAAAATCAGAAAGAATGGAATCACTGGGGTTAGCAGCTGGTCAGTCCAAGAATATGCTATCCAAATCGGCTCAATGAAAACATTTATGGACAGCAGGCATCCCCTCCGCATCCGACCGTAATAGGAGGAATACAGGAAGGGCCAGGGAATGTTCTTCAAGCAGAGCAGCGAGCTCACAGTGGTGAGAACAACAACAGCGGTTTTCTCGGTGCAGTATTTGGTTTTCAGCTCCTGACAGCAAATGGCCACCAGGCGGTCAAAGGTAAAAGAGACCGTCAACCAAACAGAAATGTCGATTGCGGCGGAAGACATGAAGAGAACGAATCTGCACACGGGAGTGTAGAGCAGGAAAGTGTAATCCCAATATATTGTAGCAATGCGATGTAAGATTACATTCCAGACAATAACCATGAGATCGGCTGCCGCCATGGCCACCAGATAGCGGGTGATGCATTTGGAGAGGCCACAGTCCTTGAAAGACAGGATTGCGATTGTAACAATGTTCACTGTGAGAAGGAGAATATAAACCAGTTATAATAATAATGTCACAAGAAGGCGCAGATTAATACTGCGATGAGGTTACTGTGGAAGTCGCCACATGTTTTGGTACACAGAGATAAAATTCAGAGAGTCAAATTCACATGTAACATGCACATATTTCGGGACTTGTGGGAGGAAACCGGAGCACCCGGAGGAACCCATGTAGACACGGGGGTGAACGTGCAGATTCCGCACAGACAGTGACCCAAGCAGGGAATCGAACCTGGGACCCTGGAGCTGTGAAGCAACGGTCTTGATCACCGTGCTACCGCCAGGTTATAGTCCGGGATGGCGATCATGCCAAAAGAACGGCGTGGTAGCATAGTGGTTAGCACTGATGCTTCACAACGCCAGGGTTCGATTCCCGGCTCTGGTCACTGTCTGTGCGGAGTCTGCACGCTCTCCCCGTGTCTGCGTGGGTTTCCTCCGGGTGCTCCGATTTCCTCCCACAGTCTAAAATGTATAGATTAGGTGGATTGGCTGTGCTAAATTGCCCCTAGTGACCAAAAAGTGTTAGGTGGGGTTACTGCGTTACGGCGATTGCGTGGAGGTGTCGGGCTCAGTGGTGTGCTCCTTCCAATGGCCGGTGCAGACTCGATGGGCTGAACGGCCTCCTCATGCCCTGTTAGCTCTATGATTCTATGTTATCATTCCCTGATTTTATAACTGGTCAACACTCAATATAGACTATCTGCTACAATCAGGTTCAGTTGAAGTTCCATATACTGATATCCACCCCCCCCCCCCACCCGGCGTTCTGCGTTATTCTCCTGCATATCCAGTGCTTGGTGTTGGCGTACATTGTGGATTATCACCTCTCAGCTGTAATGCTATGTTTGAGACTTCAGATGGCGTTCAATTAGCTGTTTCAATGGATGCATTAAAACTGGGTAGAAAGCCGAGTTGGAAAGCCGATAATGTCCAAGGTTAATGGTTTGAGGGGACAGAAAATAAGAATGATGAACAGAACGCCAGAGAACAAACCAATGATAAAAATGAGCAGTCTGATCAACCGCTCTGGAAAGATGATAGGAAACGGAGCGGAAAGGAGCAGAAAGAAAACACGGCGCTACATTTGAAAGGCAGGACATCATTAAACATGCAGCTGGTCGGAGGTAAGAAAGTCCAAAATGGGGAAAAGGGTGTTGCAGAATATCTGACAAATATAAATAATCAGAAGGAAACATTTCAAAATGCCTTAATGAATAAAATGAATTTTAAAAAGTATCCGCACTGTAATGCAGTAGTACAAATGACGCACTCAGAGATAATCAACAATGAGTTTTCCAGATTAGATAGTTATTCTCATGTTCAAACTGAAGAACGTTAAAAAATCATCACAATGTTTAACTCAGAATTGAAGGTCAACGCAATACATTTGGCCGGTTTTGAAAATTGAACAGAAACAAGTTCAAACTTTCAAGATCTAAAAGTAATTTACCAGGAACGCCGACCGTTGCGAGTACAGGATAGTACACAGCTGCTGACTCGGAAGATTTTGTCCAACGCATTTTCTGTGTCAAGGCCTCGTGCTGGTGTTGGTGAAGATCTGTGCCCTGGTGTTTGACACAGTAAAGTGTCATGAACGGTTTATTTATATTAAACTGGATGATTAGTGATGCGAGGTCTGTACATCCCGAATTATGTTTTTTACTGGTTGTCCAACAAACAAGTTATTGACAGCAGCTGCGCTCTCACTGTCAGTCTCATTGGGGATTACATCACAATTTTAGGATCAGGCTAGAAGCTCGAAGATGCCGACTAAAGTTAACTATACAATGTTGCTTAACCGGGGCGAGCAACACCGTTTTTTGCATTTGAATACTGGGCACGTATAGCCCATTCCCTCGCATCATCCCCTCACTCACAATGTCGCGCTCACAGTCCTTATTCTTATTAAAGATTCCTCGCCTTTGTTTCTTTCAATTTCCCCAGATTATTTTTCTCTCGTCCTTCTCCATTCGTGTTTCCAAAATTATTTTCTCTCTTATTCTGTCTCCATTTTATAGAAAATCAATTTCACTTTGCCCTATCTTCAATTTACCTCCACTCTTTGCGCCACTGTTATTTATTTGTGGTTCTAATTCTCACATCTCTTGTACGCTGTGCCCTGCTCACGCTGCAATAACTTGGCGGACAAGTGGTGAGGATGTAACAGAGTTACAGAGGGACATAGACAGATTGGGTGAATGAAATAAAGGCTTGACAGATGGAATTTCATGTAGGGAAATGTGATGGTATATATTGCTGGAAAGAATAAAGGTCCTGAATAGTATTCAAATGCATAAATATTCAAACAGCAGAAATATGCAGAACAAAGGAGTTTGATGAGAGGTGGGGGTCCTCGTGAATCAGACATTAAAAGCCAGCTTGCAAGTTGAGCAGGTAATAAGTGCGTAAATGGAATGTTGGTCTTTATTTCACAGGCAGGTGAGCACACAAACAGAGAAGTCTTGTTACACCTGGACAAGGCACTGAATACTGCACAACAGTGGTTCCAGCTAATGGCACTGGATTCAGTGATGTGTCAGGCAGAGCAAGGCCATAAAAAGACTTGTTGGAATGTGACATTGTTCTTTCTGTTTTTCTTTGTGCCTGGGGAATATCAATACAGGTCAGTGAAAATACTACCTTCGAAAACGTTGTTTCAAGTGGTATGGAGGGGGGGGGGGGCAGATATTTTGGCTCAGTTAAAATTCACCAGAGTGGGAGGACGAAACAAGATCAAGGGTGCATTGATTTGGCTAGGAGGTCAACATGATGGAGATAGGAACTTCGGAAATAGATCGACAGAGTTAATTACTGGATTGATCATGAGTGTAATTAAATTATTTCCTTCCAGAATAACAAATATGAAATTTCAGCTCAGAGGAAGGTGTAGTCGATTCAGATACTCCAAACAATTCTTTGCAACCTCATTACCTTTCAACGCTGTTTATCTCTGTGATACATTTAATGATTGTTTTAAGTCTGTTTCCATTCATATCGAATGGTCAATGGAGTAACTTTCTACCAATATAGCAAACGCCTCCCTGAACCCCCGCGTCAAATCTATATTATAAGACCATACGCCCATTAGACACAGGAACATAATTAGACCATTCGCCGATCGAATCTGCTCCGCCATTCAGTCATGGTTGTTATATTTTTTCCGTGCCTTGACCTCCTTCTTAATCAAGAACCTATCTATCTCGTCTTAATGTGGATTAATGTGGGTCGGTGCAGACTCGATGGGCCGAATGGCCTCCTTCTGCACTGTATGTTCTATGTAATCTATGTCTATGTAAGAACCTATCTATCTCGTCTTAAAGACACTCAGTCATTTGGCCTCCACAACCTTCAGCGGCAAAGAGTTCCAGAGATTCAGCACCCTCTGGCTGAAGAAATTCCTTCTAATCGCAACTTTATAGTATCGTCACTTTAGTCTGATACTGTGTCCTCGGGTCCTAGTTTTTCTGACCGGTGGAAACATCCTCTCAACGACCAATCTATCCAGGCCGCTCAGTGTTCTCTACATTTCAATACGATCCCCCCTCATCCTTATAAACTCTAACGTGTACAGATTGAGAGTCCCCAGCTGCTCCAAACGGCAGGCTCTCTATTCCAGCGATCATTCTTGTGAACCTCTTCTGGACTCTTTCCAAGACGAACACATCCTGCCTTAGGTATTGGGCCCCAAACTGCTCACAATACTCTTAATGGGGTCTGACCATAACCTTATACAGGCACAGAAGTACATCACTGCTCTTGTATTCTATCCTCTCAACATTAATGCTAACATTGCACATGCCTTCCTAACTACTGACTGAACCTGCACGTTAATGTTAAACTAATCTTCGGCTAGGGCTTGTGCTTCTCATTTTCTCAGCATTTCTACATTTGGAAAATACTCTGTGCCTCTATCCTTCCTACCAAAGTGCATGACCTCGCACTTTTCCCCATTGTATTCAATCTGCTTCTTCTTTGGCCACCTCCTCGCCTGTACAATGCATTCTGTCGCCCCCTGTATCCTCAATACTACCTGTGCCTCCGCATACCTTTGTATGATAATCTATTTCATTTTGATTATCTTCCTTAAATTTTGTTCCGTCTTCAACGCTTCATGGAAAACATTCAAAGTCTGTGAATTATTTCCAGGCAAAGTACTTTCATAATGGATCTGTGGTATTAACTGAAAGATATTTATGTTGGTCATAAATTGTGGTGTTTACAATTGGAAATTACACTGAAAGGGGTGAATTTCCGGCAATATATAAATATTTCTCGGAATGTTTATTGTGTTGTTGCCAAATATATATCACGCTTTTGTGTGAAACAACAGTTTAAATTGGCAACTTTAACATTATGATGCCTCTTTTGAGTCTGTCAAACAAAATTCATCACGTTATACTACCACACATTAAATATCGCCTGTCCTCCCTGCGCCCTCCGTGGAGTCTGTTCCGATCTTCCTCCTCCTCGCATTTATACATTTTACATTTGCAAATTCTAGTCGAACTTGGAGTTGAATAAGAAGAGATGAGGGTAGAGTAATGGGCATTAGAGAGGTTGAGAGAAGAAAGGAAGTATATTGAGAGGAAAGGAAAGTACACGAGATGAATAGATTGAAATGGGAGGAGATTGAAATAGTGCAACATGTCGGGAAGCTCACAGAGTGGATTGTTGGCAACTGAAGAGTGGCTGGGAGGGAAAGTAAGGAGTGGAAACCGAGAGGTTGAAAAAAAGGTGTGGCGAATGAAGGCGGAAAAGGAGATGATAGATGAGGGGAACAGAACAGAGTTGTGAAGAAGTGAAAGTATTGGAGGGTAATTTATTGGGTGGAGCGGGAATTCAGTGTAGAAAATGTGGAGTATTACATTTGCAGTTAAAGAGGGAATAAAACCATAAGACCAGAAGACATAGGAGCAGAATTAGGCCACTCGGCCCATCGAGTCTGCTCCGCCATTCAACCATGGCTGATATTTTCTCATCCCCATTCTTCTGCCTTCTACCCATAACCCCTGATCCCCTTATTGATCAAAAACCTGTCTTAAAGACACTCAGTGAAATGGCCTCCATAGACTTCTGCGGCAAAGAGTTCCACAGATTCACCACCCTCTGGCTGAAGAAATTCCTCCTCATCTCTGTTTTAAAGGATCCTGCCTTTAGTCTGAGATGGTGTCCTCTGCTTCTAGTTTTTCCTACCAGTGGAAACATCCTCTCCACGTACACTCTATCCAAGCCTCGTAGTATCCTGTAAGTTTCAATAAGTTCCCCTCATCCTTCTAAACTCCAACGAGTACAGATCCAGAGTCTTCAAACGTTCCTCATACGACAAGTTCTCCATTCCAGGGATCATTCTTGTGAAGCTCCTCTGGACCCTTTCCAAGAACAGGACATCCTTCCTTAGATATGGGGCCCAAAACTGCTCACAATACTCCAAATGGGGTCTGAAGTACATCCCTGGTCTTGTATCCTAGTCCTCTTGACATTTATGCTAACATTGCATTTGCCTTCTTAACTGCCCACTGAACTTGAACGTTAACCTTAAGAGAATCGTGAACAAGGACTCCGATGTCCCTTTGTGCTTCTGCTTTCCGAAGCATTTCCTCATTTAGAAAATAATCTGTGCCTAAATTCGTCCTTCCAAAGTGCATAATCTCAGACTTTTCCACATTGTAATTCATTTGCCATTTCATTGCCAACTCTCCTAGCATGTCCTTCTGCATCGCTCTTGCTTCCTCAATACTACCTGTCCCTCTAAATGTCTTTGTATCATTTGCAAACCGAGCAACAGTGTACCTTCTTACAGATAATTAATGTATATTGTAAACATTTGGGACCACCAGTCATAATCAGGGGGAATCAGCAGATTAGGAAAGAAGCAGCATGCATCTCATTCAATTACAGATTTTATGTTTTGAAAACGCTGGAAACAAAACAACGTTTAATCTGGGGAATGCACGAGAAACAAAGACATTGCGCTTTGAGAAGTCCAATAAGCGTTTCTGCTGCCGTATCTCTGAGTCCAGGATGGCATTTGGCCTGACCGGTGCCAGTGGCATGACTGTCGACAAACCCGTGCAGGACAGTCTGAAGGTGGAGGGGGAACAGACAGATGTCGTGGGTTACATTGGCACCAACGACAGAGATAGAAAAATGGACGAGGTCCTGCATCAAGAATTTACGATTTCCGGAGCAGATTGAAAAGAATGACGTCAGAGGTTAATGTCTCCAGGTACTTGACAGCGAGGATCGGATGACGTGGGGTATAACAGATGAATGGTTGCTACAGAGATGGTGTAGGCGAGTAGGCTTTAGTTTCCCGGCCACTGATTCCGTTCCTGGGTAAGGTGCAACGTTTAAATCTCGGATGAGTTGCACCTGAATTGGAATGGAATCTACAACTTTGCGGTGGTTGCACAGGCTGTTCGAGGGTGTGACAACTGGATTGGCTCGGGGAATGGGTCACCGTCTGATCAGTTGCCACTCCCTGTGAACAGCCCCTTCCCTGACTAATTCACCCTCCCTGTGAACAGCCCCTACCCTGACTTATTCCCCTCCCTGTGAACAGCCCCAGCCCGGACTAATTCTCCCTCCCTGTGAGCAGCCCCTACCCAGATTAATTCACCCTCCCTGTGAACAGCCCCTACCCTGATTAATTCTCCCTCCCTGTGAACAGCCCCCCCCCCCCCATGACACATTTTAAACAGACTGTATACTATTCCACTTTTTAAATAGATTGTTTACTGGCCGGCACTATTTAAATAGACTCTCTTTATTGTAGGGTACTGTTTCAATACACTGTTTTGCTGTAAGGCTCTGTTTAAATAGACTGATAACTGTAGGGCACTGTTTACATAGAGTCTATTGTGGTGCTCTGTTTAAATAGACCGTTTGTTGTAAGGCTCTGTTTAAATAGACTGTTTACTGCAGGGCACTGTTTAAATACACGCTATTGTAAGGTACTGTTTAAATTGACTGTTTACTGTAGGGCACTGTTTAAATAGATAAATCGTCTATTTACACAGTGCCCTACAGTAAATAGACTATCTTTACTTTAGGCCACTGTTTTAATAGACTCTTTACTTTCGGGCACTGTTTATATCGACTGTTTACTGGAGGACAGTGTGTAAAAAGATTGTTTACTGTAGAGTATTGTTGAAATAGACTGTTTGCTGTCATGCACTGTTTAAATAGACTGTTTACTGTAGGGGACTGTTTAAATAGACACTCTTTATTGTAAGGTACTGTTTAAATAGACTCTGATTACTGAATTGTACTGTTTAAATAGACTGTTTACAGATGGTTAACATTGAGCCATCCTCGGCCCCTGAGATGTTTAAGTTTAGCCATGCTCGGCCTTGAAGACATTTAAAATTTAGCCATGATCGACTTCGAAGATGAATAAAATTTAGCCATGCTCGGCCTCTCAGATGTTGAATATTTCTACATACTCGGCCTTTAAGATGTTTATAATATAGCCATGCTCAGCCTCGACGATGTTTAAAATTTCACCATACTCTGCCTCTGAGGCGTTTAAAATGTAGCCACGCTCGGCCTCGAAGATGTTTGATACGTACACATACTCGGCCTCGAAGGCGTTTAAAACCTAGCTATGCTCGGTCTCTAAGACGGTTTAAATTTAGCCATACTCGGCCTCGAAGATGTTTAAAATTTAGCCATGCCCGGCGTATAAGACGTTGAACATGTAGCCATGCTCGGCGTCCAAGACGTTCAAACTATAGCCATGTTTGGCCTCTAAGAGGTTTAAAATTTAGCCACGCTTCGCCTCGAAGCTGTTTAAAATTTAGCTATGAGCTAAGGCGTTTAAAACTTAGCCATGCTCGGTATCTTAGAATTTAACATATTTACGTACTCGGCCTCTAAGATGTTTAAAATTTAGCCATGCTCGCTCTCTGAGGCGTTTAAAATGTAGCCATGCTCAGTCTCTACTTTGTTTCAAATTTCGCCATGATCTGCCTCGAAGATGTTTGAAATGTAGCCATGTTCGGCCTCTGAGGCGTTTAAAATGTAGCCATGCTCAGTCTTTACTTTGTTTCAAATTTCGCCATGATCTGCCTCGAAGATGTTGAAAATTTAGCCATGCTCCGCCTCGAAGATATTTAAGTTGAGCATGCTCGGCCTCCAAGACATTTAAAATGTTGCATGGTCGACCTCTTCGATGGTGAATATTTCTACATACTCGGCCTCGAAGATGCTTGTAATTAACCATGCTCAGCCTCTACTTTGTTTAAAATGTCACCATGGACTGTCTCGAGGATGTTTAAAATTTAACCATGTTCTGCCTCAGATGTTTAAAATTGAGCCATGCTCGGCCCCGAAGACACATAAATTTAACCATGTTCGGACTCGAAGACGTGTAATTTGGCCTTGCTTGACCTGTTATGGGCCAGGGTTTAGAGAGCCCCAAAGTGTATCATGGAGTACACCTGACCCACAACTTTTAATAGATTGTGGTATGGGGAGCACACGGACCCTCTTCAGGTGTGGAACAGCGGAAATGGCAAAATATTTTTTAAAGCAAAACAATGTTTATTCTATGAACTGAAGTTAACCCTTTTAAAATATGCAGTGAATATCTTAGCAACCATTAATTCAAATACAACCCCCAAAGAATACAACACTAAGTAATAATTAAGTTCTCCTTTTAACATCCATAAATCTTGAAAAAACCTTTAAACAGAAGCACATCAGTTTAAAGTGACTATAAGACCATAAGACAATAAGACATAGGAGCGTAAGTAAGGCCATTCGGCCCATCGAGTCCACTCCACCATTCAGTCATGGCTGATTTCAAATCCATTTACCCGCTCTCTCTCCAGAGCCCTTAATTCCTCGAGAAATCAAGAATGTATCAACTTCTGTCTTAAAGACACTCAACGTCCCGGCCTCCACCGCCCTCTGTGGCAATGAAGTCCACAGACCCACCGCTCTCTGGCTGAAGAAAGTTCTCCTCATCTCTGTTCTAAAGTGACTCCCTTTTATTCTAAGGCTGTGCCCCCGGGTCTAGTCTCCCCTGCTACCCCTGCTGGAAACAACTTCCCTACATCCACCCTATCTAAGCCATTCATTATCTTGTAAGTTTCTGTTAGATCTCCCCTCAACCTCCTAAACTCCAATGAATATAATCCCAGGATCCTCAGACGTTCATCGTATGTTAGGCCTACCATTCCTGGGATCATCCGTGTGAATCTCCGCTGGACCCGCTCCAGTGCCAGTATGTCCTTCCTGAGGTGTGGGGCCCAAAATTGCTCACAGTAATCTAAATGGGGCCTAACTAATGCTTTAGAAAGCTTCAGAAGTACATCCCTGCTTTTTTATTCCAAGCCTCTTGAGATGAATGACAACATTGCATTTGCTTTCTTAATTACGGATTCAACCTGCAAGTTTACCTTTTATAGAACCCTGGACTAGGACTCCCAAGTCCCTTTGCACTTCAGCATTATGAATTTTGTCACCGTTTAGAAAATAGTCCACGCCTCTATACTTTTTTCCAAAGTGCAAGACCTCGCACTTGCCCATGTTGAATTTCATCAGCCATTTCTTGGACCACTCTCCTAAACTGTCTAAATCGTTCTGCAGCCTCCCCACCTCCTCCATACTACCTGCCCCTCCACCTATCTTTGTATCATCGGCAAATTTAGCCAGAATGCCCCCAGTCCCGTCATCTAGATCGTTAATATATAAAGAGAACAGCTGTGGCCCCAACGCTGAACCCTGCGGGACACCACTCGTCACCGGTTGCCATTCCGAAAAAGAACCTTTTATCCCAACTCTCTGCCTTCTGCCTGACAGCCAATCGTCAATCCATGTTAGTACCTTGTCTCGAATACCATGGGCCCTTATTTTACTCAGCAGTCTCCCGTGAGGCACCTTATCAAAGGCCTTTTGGAAGACAAGATAGATAACATCCAGTGGCTCTCCTTGGTCTAACCTATTTGTTATCTCTTCAAAGAACTCTAACAGGTTTGTCAGGCACTAAATCCATGCTGACTTGTGAGTACTGAGAACAGTTATTAGTTTAAAATCACCAAAGGATCGATTTACAGTCTTTAGATTACAAAGAGAGAATAATGCCCCTTCTGGCTGTGACTGCAGCTCTCCAGCTCTGAAAACGAAACTAAAACACACCCTGCAGCAAACAGCCTAAAACGAAAGTAAAAAGCTGACAGACAGCCCAGCTCCACCCACACTCTGACATCACTGATAAACACCCATTTCTTAAAGGTATATTTCTCAAACACCCATTTCTTCAAGGTACTCTCACATGACAACTCCCCCCAGGAAAAAAACCCCATCAACTTCAAGATGGTTTCATTTTTCACCTTTTCACTCTTCTTTAAGAAATGCAGAAGGTAAATATACTTTTTCGTTTCAAAAAAACCACACACGCAAACAGGTATAATAAAATAGTCCATTTTTGTTCTTCTTCCTCAAACTGAAATCCTACTCGATTGACAGTCTCTTTGAACAAGAAGGTCCTTGCACGATCCGTCCATTTTTCTATGCCTCGGCATTTCTCTTTAAAGTCAGATGCTTTAGTTCAATCTGATCACAGAATTCCATGCAATTCTCCAACACAGGACCATTGGTTATCACAGCTTTCAGGCCGTCAAATGCCTGTTGAAAGGCCGCTGTCCACTGAATTTGTCGAGTTTCTTCAGTAAATCTATCAGTGGAGCAACCACGCTACAAAAAATCGATACAATTTTCCGGTAAAATCCACTCCTACAAAGAAATCACATTATTTCCCGTCGTGTCGAGGGTATCGGAAACTAACGGTTGGTTTCACATCCCGTGTGACCATTCGACACTGTCCGATTGCATGACCAAGGAAAGTGAGTTAGGCTTTTCCAAATTCACGTTTGGCTAGGTTCACCACAAAAGCCGCCTCCTCAAGTCGATCGATTAACTCCATCAGATGTTTTAAATGTACTTTCCATGTCTGAATGACAGTTACCAGGTCGTCGATGTATACCGCACAATTGGTTAATCCTGAAACAACTTTGTTAGTTAACCGTTAAAATGCGGCTGGGGGCGTTTTTCATGCCAAATGGCATAACTTTGAATTGGTATATACCATCTGGAGTCACAAAAGCTGAAATCTCCTTCGCCCTTTCGGTAAAGGTACCTGGCAGGAACGTTTGAGTAAATCCAGTTTGGAAATAAAAGCTGATTGCCCCACTTTCTCAATGCAATCCTCCAAACGTGGCATAGGACACGAATCCGTTCTTGTAACTGCATTAACCTTTCACGAGTCCACACACAACAGTTGGGTACCGTCTGGTTTTGGTACCATCACTATGGGTGAGCTCCATTTGCTGCAACCACTTCAATTATGCCATTTTTAAGCATACTCTCAATCTCTTTGTTAACCTGTGCCAGTTTGAAAGGGGTTAGTCTGTAAGGAAGTTGTTTGACTGGAACAGCATTTCCCACATCGACATCATGTATAGCCATTTTAGTACTTCCCAATTTATCTCCACAAACTTGCCCGTGTGATATAAATAACACTTTCAGGTCAGTTCGGTTTTCCACTGGGAGGTAACTCAACAATTTATCCCAAGTTTTAAGAGCATCCACGTTGTACAATTTAATTTGAGGTATCTCAAATTTACAGTCATTTGAATTTGGTTCGTTACATTGAGTTCGAGTAATTAAAATCTCCTTTTTCTCTCCTTCCCTTTCAAAGCACCTTTTAAGTATATTCACATGACACACTAGGTGAGTCTCCCTTCTATCTGGTGTTTTTACCACATAATCCACCTCACTTAATTTCCTTTCAATCTGATCAGGTCCACATTGCCTTGCTTTTAAAGGTTCACCTACCACTGGTAACAATACTAAAACTCCACAGGCAAAACTACGAACCATGGCTTTCTTGTCCGCTACCCGTTTCATCACATTTTGTGCAATTTTTAAATGACCTCCCACTGGTACCCCGTGTGCTGCTCGCAACACCGCCTTTCTTTACCCTACGGGAAATACCACTTGATGAACGTCTGCCCTCTTTTCACCCGCCTGCAATGTAAATATCTCCATTTTCTCAAAAATACATCATTTTTACTTTAATAGCATTCTGGTATAGACTCAGATTCCTTTTCAATGTATACTTTCTGATGTATTTCTATATATTTCTGTTGTAACACCCCAAATTTTCCTGAACTAGAAATAACCACCTCATCCTCCATATCCTTCTTATTCTGTTCCAACCATCTGATCAAAATTCTTTGATGATAATTGAACTTCAACTTTATCTTCACTCTGATTTATCCCCTTGTCTTAACCTGTGACTTTGCGACCATGTTGCTGCACAATCCGGATACATACCTAAAAAAACAATACTTCAGTTGTACTTCCACTGACGTATCGACCACAGTAGGCATCACTCCCACCTGCGATCCAACTGTATCATTACCCAAGATCAACTGTATTCCTGGACAATATAGTTTCTCTGTTACTCCTACTACCACTTCACCACTCTTCACTGGACTTTCCAACTTTACCTTATATAATGGAACACTACTCTTCTCACCCTGAATTCCACATATTATCACCTTTTCTGGCAATATTTTTCCCAAACTACATTCAAGTGGCCATTTCATTTGTTTAGCCACCTTCTCAAATGAAATGAAAAAGGCTTCGTCCTTCTCATCAAACATTGGCAATACTTGGACATATACGAATAGATGTCCACCAAGCATTCGACTATGAAGCTCGTTCTCTTTTTCCTCATGACTATCCTCCAACTGCACGTTTCCCTTTACGTCTGCCAATTTTAACTGACTGTCATGTTTCATGGCCATTTCCTGAAGTTGAAACTCTCTCTCTTTTTCCCTTTCCTCTCTCTCTCTTTCTTTTTGTTCTGCTTGGGCTATTCTTTCTTTGTTTCTTTATTCCCTCTCCTCTTCTTTTTCCGTGAACTGTATCTCCATTTCTCTCTGTTTTTCTTTCATTCGTATTCAAGCTGAAGTTGAAACTCTCTCTCTTTTTCCCTTTCCTCTCTCTCTCTTTCTTTTTGTTCTGCTTGGGCTATTCTTTCTTTGTTTCTTTATTCCCTCTCCTCTACTTTTTCCGTGAACTGTATATCCATTTCTCTCTGTTTTTCTTTCATTCGTATTCAAGCTGCTTTAATTTTTTTTCATCTTCGAGTTGCTTGATTTGTAACTGAAATTTTTGCCATTTCTTCTGAGTCAGACTGTATCTCAGGTAATTTTAAATGCTCAGATAGCGCCGGAAGTACCCCCCCCCCCTTATCGTGTGCTGTCAGATAACGTTAACTGCAGTGTTTTTGCGAAATCTAAAAGCCTTTTTTTGTCTCTGTTCGTAAGGTACTGTGTGTGACCTTCTCCATCCGCAAAAAACTCCGAGCCTCTGAATGAACCATTGTCCACAGCACACTCCCTACGTAAACTGTTATACCACACCATCACAAGCAAAGCAATCACAAATATGCTCACCCCTCACTGTCTTTAAGTCCACTCAGCCAACCCAATCACAAAAGGTAGACTTTTCTCCCACGAGCACCCAATTTGTTACGAGACAGGGTTTATACAACCCCAAAGTATATCATGGAGCCACAACTTTAAATGGATTTTGGTTATGGGGAGCACAACGGCCCACTTTACAAGCGTGGTGCAACAGAGAGCTAACGTATGTTTTAAAGAAAACAATGTTTATTCTATGAATCCAATTAACATTTTATAAACACACAGTAAACATCTTATCAACCGCAAACACTGATACTTTCCCAAATAAAATATTCTATAGATAACCCTTAAAAACTTTCCAAACAACACCCATCAGTTAAATCCATTTTAAATTTAAGACAGCAGGTTTAAATGTTCCACAGAAACAGGTATTACTTTGAAATCATCAATGATCTGGAGACATTCCTTAGCGTGTAGACAGAGAGATCATTATACAGCTGTTTGCTTTGCCGGCAGCTCTCCGGCTCTGAAAACGAAACCAAAACACACAGCAGCTGCCAGCTCAAAAACTAAAGTGAAAGACAGACAGCCCATCTCCACCCACATACTGATATCACTGCAGCTATTTGTTAAACATCCATTTCTTAAACATAGAAGATAGAACATTGCAGCGCAGTACAGACCCTTCGGCCCTCGTGTTGCGCCGAAGTGTGCAACCAATCTAAAGCCCATCTACACTATTCCATTATCATCCAAATGTTTGTCCAATGACTATTTAAGTGCCCTTACTGTTGGCGAGTCCACTACTGTTGCAGGCAGAACATTCCACGCCCTTACTACTCTCTGAGTAAAGAACCTACCTCTGACATCTGTCCTATATTTATCGCCCCTCAATTTAAAGCTATGTCCCCTCGTGCTCGCCTTCACCATCCTAGGAAAAGGGCTCTCACTGTCCACCCTATCTAATCCTCTGATCATCTTGTAGGGCTCTATTAAGTCTCCTCTTAACCATCTTCTCTCGAACGAAAATAACCTCAAGTCCCTCAGACTTTCCGCATAAGATCTTCCCTCCATACCAGGCAACATCTTGGTGAATCTCCTCTGCACCCATTCCAATACTTCCACATCCTTCCTGTAACGCGGAGACCGGAACTGCACGCAATACTCCAAATGCGGCCGCACCAGAGTTGTGTGCAGCTGCAACATGACCTCATGGCTCCGAAACTCAATCTCTGTACCAATACGCCTTCTTAATAAGCCTATCAACCTGGGTGGCAACTTTCAGGGTTCTATGTACATGGACACCGAGATCTCTCCGCTCAACCACACTACCAAGAATCTTACCATTAGAAGAGTACTCTGTATTCCTGTTATTCCTTCCAAAATGAATCACCTCACACTTTTCTGTATTAAATTCCATTTGCCACCTCTCAGCCCAGTTCTGCAGCTTATCTATCTCCCTCTGTAACCGGCAACATCCTTCCGCACTGTCCACAACGCCACCGACTTTAGGGTCATCCGTAAATTTAGTGGCCCCAAACAGATCCTTGTGGTACACCACTAGTAACTGAACTCCAGGCTGAACATTTCCCATGAACCACCATCCTCTGTCTTCTTACAGCTAGCCAATCTCTGATCCAAACTGCTAAATCACCCTGAATCCCATGGCTCCGTACTCCCTGCAATACCCTGTCGTGGGGAACCTTATCAAACGCCTTGCTGAAATCCATGTACACCACGTTAGCGTCTTTACCCTCGTCCACCTGTTTGGTCACCTTCTCAAACAACTCAATAAGGTTTGTGTGGCACGACCTACCCTTTACAAAACCGTGTTGACTACCCCAAATCAAATTATTCCTTTTTAGATTATTATAAATCCTATCTCATAATCCTTTCCAAGACTTTCCCCACAGCAGATGTAAGGTTCACTGGTCTATAGTTACCGGGTTTGTCTCTACTCCCCTTCTTGGACAAGTGGACAATATTTGCCATCCTCCAGTCTTCTGGCACTATTCCTGTAGACAATGACGACATATGGATCGAAGCCAAAGGCTCTACAACCTCCTCCCTAGCGTCCCAGAAAATCCTAGGATAAATCCCATCCGGCCCAGGGGACTTATCTATTTTCGCACTTTCCAGAATTGCTAACACCTCCTTCGTATGAACCTCAATCGCGTCTATTCTAGCAGCCTGTATCACAATATTCTGCTCGACAACATTGCCCTTTTCCTGTGTGAATACTGCCGATAATTCATTTAGCGCCTGTCCAATCTCCTGAGACACCAGGCACAACTTCCCACTACTTTCTTTGACTGGTCATACTGTTACCCTAGTCATTCTTTTATTCCTGGTACAACAATAGAAAGCTTTAGGGTTTTCCTTGATCCTATGTGCCAAATAACTCTCATGTAAACGTACACCCACATGACAAGAGGGACAGTGTTAACATTCCGAGTGCTTAAAGTTCTTCATCTGAGCTGGGGACGGATAGAAATGCAATGGCTTCAAAAGTGAGAGAGAGTTCCTGACGCTGGAGCAGATGAAAGCAAACTCATTCTGTGAAAGCTGGATGACCACGATGTGGAACAGCTTCGTTCAATCCGCAAGCATAACCGGGAATTTCCTGTAGTTTGCCTATCAATTCCCTATCGTACTCTCTTGTCCACATGTCAGTCGCTGGCCTTCTGCAATGTACTGGTGAAATAAAACAGACATGAGGAACGGGACAGCATCTTCCGATTAGGCACTTAATATTGAATTGAACACTTAACATAATTAATTCACTATTTTTATTCATTTTAATAACCAAGTCCCTTCGCAAATTGATTCCAGATTCCAGACAATTCTTTCGCCACCAACGGAAACATACTGAAAGATAGGAAATGTGGTAGGTTCAAGAATATGCAGTCGAAGAATCAAAGTAATGAACAATCATAGTGCCCTGGGTACGTTGCTGCAATCAAGTGATTTGGTTGTGGCTATGGGTGCGTCCTCGTAACGGGTAGATTAAATTGGGGTACTGAAGGCGTTGCAGCTGATTCGAAATGAACTACATCGTCACTAAATTAGATTCTCCACTGTATAAAACGATACCCATGTGTTTTAGGAGGTCTTGAACATTTTGAAGTAATTATCCGCCATGGATTGAACAACATGAATATCTATCAACCTTTCTGGGGAAAAAGACTTGGAATGAAGTCATGTCCAGATGGAGCTGCTACAAAAGACTCAGAACAAAAATATATGTT
The DNA here is from genome assembly GCF_047496885.1 of Scyliorhinus torazame. NCBI lineage: Eukaryota > Metazoa > Chordata > Chondrichthyes > Carcharhiniformes > Scyliorhinidae > Scyliorhinus > Scyliorhinus torazame. The sequence goes on from NC_092729.1 coordinate 13,655,992, forward strand.
CATGGAAAGGATTATAATTTTTATTTTATTTTTCCATTTATCAGGAAGAAATAAATGTGACATTTTTGAAGGGCATTAATTCTGATGTTATATTGTTCATCTTATTATGCCGGAAAAATGCTTCATTTTCTTAGTTGATCAGCGACTTTCAACCTTTACATCAGCACAAATTGATTATTCGACGTATTATTTGCCGATGGAGGGAATGGGAAACTGATCATTGGAATCTTCCTTTGGCATTCCCTCCATTATTCCAGCGGCAATGTTGGTTTCTGTCTGCACGTCTTCCCAGTGCATCCTTCTCTTGTATGAATTCACAGAATCACAGAATACTACAGTGCAGATGAGGCCTTTCGGTTCATCGAGTCTGCGCTGACGCATGAATGGCCCTGACCTGCTCACCGAAACCCACTTACCAGCACTTGGCCCATAGCCTTGAACATTGTGGCGTGCCAAGTACTGATCCAGGTACTTTTTAAAGGATCTACGGCAACCCGCCGCTCCCACCCTCCCAGGCAGTTAACTCCAGATCGTCAGCACTCTCTGGGAAAAAAGCTTGATCTTCAAATTCCTCCATAACCTTCCACACCTCACTTTGAAGTTGTGTCCCCTCGTAAATGGCCCTTTACCTAAGGGTAAGAGCTGCTCCCTGTGCACCCTGTCCTTGCACCACTTAAACTTGTACTCCTCAATCGGCTCGCCCCTCAGTCTTATCTGCTCTAGAGAAAATAAAACAAGGCTATCCGACTTCTCTTTATAACTTAAATTTTATATTCCAAGCAACATCCTGGTAAATCTCCTCTGCAGCCCCTCCAATACCATTACTTCGTTCCTATAATGTAGCGACCAGGTTTGCAAACAGTACTCCTGCTATGGCCTCACCAACGTTCTATACAGCACAGAAAGGTTCAGCATCACAGAGTTGAGGCAAGTCACTGTTTCTAAAATTCCAATTGGCGTTCCAATAAGGTCGAAAGCAACTGGAGCAAAAAATCCTCATTTTTATTTTTAATGACAGCATGTTGGAGAGAAATGTCCCTCTTCATTTTTAAATTTTGGAATTATCCCCTTTTGCCTGAGGAATGGCTTTGACTCATTTGCTTCTGTGCGTACACATATTGTAAGGAACCTCTTCAATCCTTGCCTTACCCTTGTTTTCGTTTCAATGTTCTGCTGGCTACTTCAATACTGCAGTCTTTAATTTTAACTTGACACTCCCCTGATCTAAGCTGTCATTTGAACTCGCCAAAGATGCCTCTTAGAACAGTGTGCTCTGTGGCAGGATCAAGTTATAGATTTTCGATGGACATGGCTAGCAGCCAATTTATCCACTTCTCGAGGTTCTTTGGCAGAGCCGCAGAAGCTTATGGAAGAAGGCAGCAGTATCCATTTCAATTCAGTTTGGCTACGAACTCGATGGCAGCCAGAAACAGGAAAAACACTGTCTCTATCACTGTCTGTCAGGCAGCTTAAATGCTTTAAGCCAGCCAGTGAAAGTTCCTCTCCTGACCAATGGGCTGGCAGGCTAAACCAGACCTCTGTCATTTCATGAATTGTGACAAATGACGTTTCTGCTTTTGCAGAACCTGGGAGCTGTTTGCAACACTCATTTATATTCTGATCAGGCAACTGTGAAGCCTGAGCTCTGAATTCTCTCTCCCTTGTTCGGAAATTCAGAATCATCAGGGGGGGTGGGGGGGGGGGGGATCCAGTTCAGCTCCATAACAGTATTAATTTGTTTATTTTTCAGATCTCCAATATTCTCGCCATCAAAGCAATGCTGTGATTTGTCTTTCTAAGACCCATCATGGTGCCCTGATACAGATTTGACATTCCGTTTTATAATTCATCCTATTAACTGAATCGGTACGTTTCGCAATTTACCGACTTTTTGACGCCTTCGGCAAATTTGAATGTACAGAACCTGAGATATTTGTGCGGGGCATTAACATGCACATTAAAGACGTTCCTCCATCCTGCATGAATTGTTGAATTGTCGCACTGCTCCGTGATGGGAAACTAGATATCTGCACAAATATTGCCAGAGCTGCCAAGTAAACGTTTCAAATTTGCCCGTGAAAGGCAAACAATCCCAACTTGTGATCTGGACATGTCTGAAACGTCCATGCCCTGGAACTTGTGATGCTTCAGTTAAACCGGCTTGACGGAAACAACAGCTCTCATCAGAATGCAGTTGTTTGTTAAGTGGCCTGGAATTGATGCCAAAATTAACCAACCACGTGTCCCAGTGGAAATATATGTACTGTATAAGAAGGAGATAGTCTTTAACAAAACAGCATAACGAGTAAAACAGACAGAAACCGCTCACATAACAAAATAGAATGGGAAAAGAAATAATTCTGCAGATCGGAGATGTCTTCTATCATACTCTTGCAGTGTTGGGTATACCAGGTAGGATGCTAAACATGTTTAAATCATTGTTAACTGCGTTGAATCTATCCTCTCTTCCGTCCATTGGCATACAACTATCTCCTTCCTTATAATAATTAAGCAGAAATTTTTATATCCTTTGCGACTGTTTGGCTGTCCATCTTTAACTTTCCAAACATCTGCTGCCGTGTACTGATTTCACCAACTGCCTTTGCGCTCTCCAGTCAGTGGAGTCTTCGCGTTCTCCCCGTATCTGCGTGAATTTCCTCTGCGTACTCTGATTTCCTCCCACAGTCCGAAGATTTGCGGGTTAGGTGGATTGGCCATGCTAAATTGCCCTTGGCTTCCAAAATAAAAAAGGTTAGGTGGGGTTACTGGGTTACCGGAATAGGGTGGAGGTATGGGCTTAAGTAGGGTGCTCTAGTGGCCGGTGCAGACTCGAAGGGCCAAATGGCCTCCTTTTGCACTGCAAATTCTATGAATGGTTAAGCTTCGACCTTTAATACTAAATTGCTATTCTTTTCAATGTTACCATCTACTGAGTTGTGACTCGAACTGGAGTCGCAGAGCGTTACCCGGGATCTAATCATCGCGAGTTCAGTGCCGGTGACGCTGTCCACTACTTCCCCAAATCCAGGCATACAGAAGGGAAACATTAATTCCCTTCCTCTCCAAAGATGCTGCTTGATTTGAGTAGGGTGTTTTTCACCAGCATTTTAGGTTTTATTTCAGATGAATAACATTGCATGTATTTTGAATGTATTTTCCTTTAACATTCTCCACATAGTGTATCTCTTCCATCAAGCTCGTTATCTTCTGTTTGAATATCACTCTCTGTCGTATATTGCCAGTCTTGCCATTGTTCATTTATTTGGATCATAATTTTTTATTCTGTTGAATGCAAACTCCAGTTACAAGTAGTTGTTCCTGTAGCAAGAACGTGCCTTTAGATCTCGTAAACTGTTTTTATCTTGCTGAGGGTTGTTGGAACAAACGAGTGTCTGATGGCATTTTGGTCGACCCGATCAATACAGCCCCCACAGCTAATCCTAACATCACAGGTTGTTCTTTTAGTGAGTTGATCCAAATTAGTCCTCCAGATTGAGTGTAATTTGGCCAGGCAATTTAAAACAAGTTGAATCTAGAATTCATACAGCCAATATCCTTTCAGTTCCTGGACAGTCTCGCCGTTTTGGGGAAGTGGGAGAAGTAAGTGAATATTCTGAGTACAGTGAAAATTGACATTCCATGAATACCTTGATTCAGACAGATTCACGTCCTGCTACTTTACGATCCATAGATTCGATCCTGAGGGGAAGAATTGATTACGCCTATCTGTGTTGAATGTAAACGCAGATTGTTTGAAAAGCTCTCATTGTTTTAACAGACAATGCTTATTTTGCTGGCAGAAGCAACTTTGCATTACAGTCTTAAAATCGATATACTTTGAAGACAAACAACACGTCTATGAACTCTGCTATTGTTCGATCAGAATTTAGGTTTATACCGATTACATTTTTAAAAATAGTATTAAATGCGCCGAGGTACAGTAAATTGCAGGATTCTAGGAAGTAAACAGTTTTGTTAATGTCAAATCAGTTTGAGTCAGTGTTCTTGTCAGTAGATCAACAATGGCTGTAGTGACGTTAACTAGAGATGGTTTGTGCAAACATAGTATGTCCTTGTGGGTTTCTGTTTTCGCAGATTGTTTAAATTGGCTTGGATCTGGGATTTTCTAGCTGTAATAAACTTTTCTTGTATACACAAGGTGTAGTAGGTAATGGTTAGTCTGCATTGTAGTCGTTAATGTCCAATAGGACGTTGGGTTTCGTACAGTAATTAAACACGAGCGAGTGTTGCTTACAGTCACCAATTTCCGCTGCAGTGTGTTGCTTATATAGACTCTAATTATCGTGGGTATGTACAAGTTACACTCTATTTTAGTGTTAATGTAGACGCTGTAATTTTGCACAGTTCGAATATTCTCTCTTGTTGCATTTTAATGTTTAACTTCCAAACGTCCAAACATTGCAGGTTACGTGGAATGGTCATGCTAAATTGTCCCTTTGTGTACAAAAGGTTAGAAGCTCGGGTAACTGGGTTACGGGGACAGGATCAGAGAATGGGCCTAGGTAGCGTTCTCTTTCCAAGTGTTGGTGCAGACTTCATGGGTCTAATGGACACATCCTGCGCTGTGGTATTCTTTGATTCTATGATCTGAAATAAGAACAAAACTAGAACGTTGCATATATACAACCGACCTGGAAGCTTCGACGGAGACTCTGCAAACTGAACGCTTCAGGCCATTCTTCAGGAATGGTGGTGAGTGATGAGGATTGTGTAACTGAAAGTGTTGAGGGTAGAAACACCATATCTGTGATGAGATAATGGTGGAAGAGGTCAAATTACAAAAGTTGCCATGCTGCAAAATGTATTTGCAGCGGTAAATGTTGCAGTAATTAAACACACATTTTACCCAGCACGAAAAATGAACAGGTTTGTCCAAAATAAAAGACAAAGGAACAATCAAGTTGGGCGATGTTTGGGAGAACAACAGTATTATGGAGAAAATCTGGTTTGACTTGTTGAACTGAATAATGAGTTCATAAGGCTGCCAAGTTTCTAACCGACTGATAACGTCATCACCCATCATTTTGCGTTATCTTCGTGAGAACAAAGCTGTAGCCCCTGGATATGGCTGTTACTCTAAGAGCAAGGTACAAAATTGAGCTATTGATACCCGGAATCTCCAAGTTATGCTTGAAAACTGTCTGTGTCCCGCAAAGCAATTACCGACGCTGCGCTTGGGCCACCTAAATTTGGGAAGTGCAGGTTCTAAGCAGCGAATACAATGTATGTATTTCAACTAACCCCATGGCGGCCAACGTTGAACCTCGTGTATTGCTCGAGACTTTTGTCATGTGCCAAGGGCTTCGCCCCCTTCTTATTTCAGTAAAAAAATGTGATTCTGACGTTTTCTCCTTCTGTCATGAAATGCAATTGAAACTGAATGCTCATTAATTTACAGCGACTATGTCTTGTGTTCCAAGGCGTACATTCCACTGACCTTCGGATATGCTCCCCAGGAATGCACATTAACATTTTGTCATAGAATCATAGAATCTACGGCACGGAGTCAGGTCCTTCAGTCCAAACTGATCTAAGGGAGGCAGTGGCGTAGTTGTATTGCTTCGACTAGAAATCCAGATACCCAGAATTATAGTCTGAAGTCCGGGATACACATCCCACCATGGCAGATGGACACATTTGAATAAAAAATAAATTCTGACCTGATGATGACCATGAAACCATTGGCGATTGGAATACTCCTCTGGTCAATGTATCTCCTTCAGGGAAGGGAACCTGCCGTCCTTACCCGGTCTGGCCTACATGCCACTCCAGGCGCACACAGTGATGTGGTTGACTCTTAACAGCCCCCCTCTGAAATGTCCTAGAAATCCACTCAGTTCACGAGCAATTACGGATGGACAACAAATGCTGGCCCAGCCAGCGACGCCCGCATCCCAAGAACGAATGAACAAAGACAACCAAAAAGCCCATCTAAGCTAACCCTGATTGCCAGTATTTGACATACATCCTTCTAAACCTTTCCTATCCAAGTATCTGTCCAAATGTCTTTTTAATGGTGCCAATGTCCCTGCTTCAACCACTTGATACAATAGCTCATTCCACATACGTAACACCCGCTGTGAAAAAACTTTGCGCCACAGGTTCCCATGAATTCTTTCTCCTCTTAACTTATACCTATGGATTCTGGTCCTCGATTCCCCAACACTGGTCAAACTCCTGAGTGCATTCACCACATCCTCTCATGATCTAATACACCTCTATAAGATCACCTCTCGGTCTCCTACGCTCTAAAGAAAAAAGTGGTCGCCTACCCAACCTCTCCCTATAACTCAGTCTCTTAAGTCCTGGCAACGTCCTTGTAAATTTTTTCTGCACTGTATCCAGTTTAATAACATCTTTCCTATAGCAACGTGACCAAAACTGTACACAATAGTCCAGGTGTGGCCTCACCAACGTCCTGTACAACTGCAACCTAAGTTCCCAACTTCTATACTCAATGCCCTGACTCATGAAGGCCAGAATTCCAAAAGCCTTCTTCACTGGCCTAGCTATCGGTGACTCCACCTTTAGGAAACCATGCACCTGAACCCCAAGGTCCCTCTGTTCCTTGATACTCGCTAAGGTCCTACCATTCACCGTGAAAGACATACCTTTGATTTGACCTTCTAAAATGCAACATCTCACACGTACCTGTATTGACCTCCATTTGCCATTTATCGACCTACTTTCACAACATCAGGATCCTGCTGCAATTTCTGATTGCCTGCCTCATTGTTTAAAATACCACCCGTTTAAGTGACATCCGAAATTCCTCCGTCTTGCGACTTTCTTCAATGTACCCAAGAAATTGAATATTGTCATGCATGCTGTTCTGACCAATTTGTCGCACATCATGTTCGATTTGCCATTTATTTCAAACTCGCTATCTATGTTTCGTTTGTGGAACTATTGTATCGCCGTCACACTGTGATTTCTAAAAAAATATTTTGGGCATTAATAAATGTGGATAGCATAACGTCTGACACTAGCCATAATTCTTGAATCACGACAATCGACAGTTACCCCGATGTACCACGTCTGGTTGAAAAAGGAGATGCAATAACCTTTATACACTTGCATTAAAAGGTGCAACATGTAAGGTTGGTGTGAGGGTGATAATTAGTATGGAGAGAACATTGACTCAAAGACATATCACAAAAAATACGTCATGTGGTCTAATTTTAACGGGATTGCAGGCCGAGGTTGGTGGAGTACCTCAAGGATAGCTGGGGATCATCGCTTGTAATAAACTGTACTGATAATCTTGTAAGTTGCAAGGAATGCCCTGTCTACCTTTGCAGTTTTCCATTCGATTTCTTGTAATTCCGGATCTCTTTATGCTCTTATTTCTTCATGTTCTCAAGCACTCTTAGCGCCTCTCCCTCTCCGGGCCTTGTGTCAGCCAATGCTTTCCTTGCCAATTTACAAGCTCCCACCTCCCACAAAATTCATGTGTTTCACAGTTCAGTTGTTCATGTCCGATCGCGCACATTGGCAACCCGTCTGACCAATATGCACCCCCGGTAGAGTCACACATTAAAATTCATGTTGTTGCTGAAAACTATTTTATGTCCTGGCCCCTCTGACCACTTTAATTCTACACAACACTCCCACGATCAGTGATTTCTTCATTCATCCATTGAGAATCCTGATTTACTGACTCCACTCAGTCTCCAGTTTCTTCAGCTAACAAGACCTCCCACTCGGTACATCACCCCATGGACATGTCCGCCCAGAACTCCTTTTGCAGTTCCGATGCCCTGAAAGTGTCTAGTTCAGCAACTGCATGTGTAACTGTCACAATATGTGCTGATTTGTTCCTTATACAGATCAGTTTCGTTTAGAGTTGTCTTTTTTCGCTGCTGATTCTTATTGTCATTGTTTCTAACTGTATACCTTTCCTCTGTGCATCACTGCAACTAGTTGCAATTCTTGTGAAACTTTGAAAGTGATGACATACGGGGAAGGAGAACTTGACTCATATTCGATGGCAAGAGATTTGGAAAGGAGAGCAAAAGCAATCGGCAAGGCATTTTAAAGAGCATTTCGAAGGAGATGAGAACCGTGCTGTTTAAGAAGGGAATTCAAGAACTTATAGAGGAATCAGCTGACAGATGGAGACTGAATAAAAGTAATAGAAGAGAAAGGTTGTTGTGTGGAGTTAGTTTTCGTCTATAGAATACAGTGCATAAGGAGGCCATTCGGCCCAAAAGTATGCGCCGGCCCTCTGAAAAAACCTCCGACCTCGGCCCATTCCTGGGCATTATCTCTGTAACCCTGTAATCTCGCTCCCACAACACTGGACATCAAATTACCAAGGCCATTCCACCTAAACTATACATGCTTGGACTGCCGGGCTGGGGCTTTTGCAAACATATAAACAGGGCAGAGAGAAATGACGCTGCGGAGGTTGACGTTATGTTCTGAATTCACAAGTAGGTCCTTTGGCTGTTATGTGTAATCCCACTTATCCTTTCTTTATTACAGCCAACCTAGTCACTCTGATGATCCTCCGACTCAAGGACTGTGGTCTGTGCAAGCGAACAACTATCTACCTGGTAGCCATGGTCTCAGCGGACCTGCTTGTCCTCATATTTCTTGTTCTGATCAATCATATACTGGCGCCTCGGGTACCACAGGCGTTTTACCTTAATAGCTTAGTATATGGTTTGAACTCTATCATGAGTGTCGCTGTCACCAACTGCTCAGTCTGGCTGACTGTGTCCTTCACCTTTGACCGCTTCGTGGCCATCTGCTGCCAGAGTTTTAAACGAAGGTACTGTGCCCCCAAATCTGCAGCGCTGATCGTTGGAGCGATTTATCTTGGGACATATTTGAGCAGCATCCCCAATTTCTTCACGAATGTTCATTACTATGACCACGAAGAACTGGAAACGAAAACCAGAAATGCTGACAACACAGATTCGATTCACGCCTGGAGGGTATTTTACTGGGTGAAGCTAATTTTAAATCCATTAGTTCCCTACTTCGCTGTGATACTGCTCAATCTTTTGACGGTCAGACACGTCCTGGCGGCCAGTGAGGTGCGGCGGGCGTTCCGGGGAGATGGTCAGAGATCCGGGGACCCCGAGATGCAGAATCGGAGGAAAGCCCTGGTTTTGCTCATTGCAGCCTCCGCCAGTTTCATCTTGCTGTGGATGCCAACGATCGGACTCTTTCTTTTCTCACGGATCACTGCAACCTACAGTTTCCACGACTTCAAAGAGCCCGTGGCTGTTATTCATGAACTCGCCGACATGCTCAGTACATTGAACTGCTGTACGAGCACCTGTATGTACGCTCTCACCCAATCAAAATTCAGGGCAGAGCTGAGAAGGGCGGTGCGATACGGGGAAGATTTAATGACAAAAACTACTACAACACGTCAGTGAATTCAACCAATGACGCGAATAAAATACCGCACTAAAATTTCAGAATTGATCAGATCAATTGTAATCACACCACTTGTTTGGAAGCCATTTTCATTGTGCAATTGTATTCACGACAAATTTTAAGCAGAAAAGATAATCGTTCACAATGCTTCGTTAAACGTTTGTGTTCTCAATGCCATTTCACAGTGAAATTGATACAGGTTCTTAGAGATATGCTTTGAAAGCGGAAAGACTTGTGTTGTCGGCGGGCTTCGCCTAGGTTTAGGCCTGATTCAACTGGAAATTTTAAAAGAAAGGATTGGGCATTGAATATGAAACTGGAGTGAAAGCTCACTCAGCCTTGGAACTCGGACTTGACCAAAAGTGAAACACAACACCCAGACAAATTTCCGGAACATGCTTGGTCCTGCCCCGTCCCTCACCCATCAGGATATAATAGAACATAAAACATAGAACTGTACAGCACAGTATAGGCCGGTAGGCCCACGATGTTGTGCCGAACTAGTCTGAAACTAAAATCAAATCAACCTACTCGCAATCATTCTAGTGCACTCCATATGCATATCCAATGATCGCTTGAAATTTCCTAAAGTGTGCGACTCCACTACCATAGCTGGGAGAGTGGTCCACGCCCCAACCACTCTCCGAGTAAAGAACCTACTTCTGAAATCCCTCCTATATCTTCCAAAATGAACCTTATAGTTATGCCAACCGTATAAGCAACATCCACCCGAGGAAAAAGTCGCTGAACGTCCACTCTATCTATCCCTCTCATCATTTTATACACCTCAATTAAGTCACCACACATCCTCCTTCGCTCCAATGAGAAAAGCCCTCGCTCCCTCAACCTTTCCTCATAAGACCTACCCTCTAATCCAGGCAGCATCCTGGTAAATCTTGTTTGCACCCTTTGCAATGCTTCCACATGCTTCCTATAATGAAGTGACCAGAACTGCACTCAATACTCCAAATGTGGTCGAACCAACGTTTTGTACAGTTGCAGCATAACCTCACGGCTCTTAAACTCAGTCCCCCTGTTGATAAATGCTAACACGCTATAGGCTTTCTTCACGGCTCTATCCACTTGAATGGCAACTTTCAGAGATCTATGGATATGAACTGCGTGATCTCTCTGCTCCTCCACATTCTCCAGAACCCTGCCGTTAGCCGTGTAATCCGCATTCAAATTTGTCCTACCAAAATTAATCACCTCACACTTATCAGGGTTAAACTCCATCTGCCACTTTTCAGCCCAGCTCTGCATCCTATCAATGTCTCTTTGCAGCCTACACCAGCCCTCCCCATTACCCATTACTCCTCAGATCTTGGTGCCATCAGCAAATTTACTAATCCAACCTTCAACTCCATCATCCAAGTCATTGATAAAAATCACAAACAGCAGAGGACCCAGCACTGATCCCTGTGGTACATCGTGGTAACTGGGCTGCAGGATGAAAATGTACCATCTGCCACCACCCTCTGTCTTCTATGTGATAGCCAGTTACTGATCCAATCGGCCTAATTTCCCTCTGTGCCATGCCTCCTTACTTTCTGCATGAGCCGACCATGGGGCAACTTATCAAACGCCTTACTAAAATCCATGCATACGGCATCAACTGCTCTACCTTCATCTATGTACTTAGTTACCTTCTCAAAGAATAAAATGAAACTTGTGAGGCAAGACTTACACCTCAGAAATTCGTGCTGACTATCCTGGATTAAGCTGTATCTTTCCAAATGATCATAAATCCTCTGCCTCAGGACCCATTCCAATAATGTACCTATGACCGAAGTGAGACTAACTGGCCTATTATTCCCAAGGTTATACCTATTCCCTTCCTTGAACAAGGGGACAACATTGGCCTCTCTCCAGTCTTCTGGCACGAGTCCTGCAGACAGTGAGGTCATAAAGGTAAAAGCCAAAGGCTCTGCAATCTCATCCCTCGCCTCCCAAAGAATTCTAGGACTTATCCCATCAGGCCCAGGGAACCTATCTATCATCAGGCTTCTCAAAATTTCTAACACATCTTCCTTCCGAATATCTACCTCCTCCAGCCAACCAGCCTGTATCGCACTATCTCCCTCGACAACATGGCCCCTCTCCGTTGTGAACATTGAAGAAATGTATTCCGTTAGGGCCTCTCCTATATCTTCAGACTCCATGCACACGTTCCCACTACTGTCCTTGACCGGCCCCAACTTCACCTTGGTCATTCATTTATTCCTCACATAAGTGTAAAAGCCTTGTGGTTTTTCTTGATCCTTCCCGCCAAGGATATGTCATGCCCCCTCCTAGCCTAAGCCCTTTCTTGAGCTCTTTCCTAGCTACCTTTAATCGCTCCAGTGCCCTAACTGCACCTTGTTTTCTCATCCTTACATAAGCCCCCTTCTTCCTCTTGAGAAGCCATTCAACCTCTTTTGAGAACCATGGTTCCCTCACTCGACCATTTCCTCCCTGCCTGCCAGGGACATAATATCAAGGACACGCAGTATTTGTTCCTTGAACAAGCTCCACATCTCACTTGTGCCTATCCCTGACAGTTACTGTTTCCATCTTATGCTCCCCAATTCTTGCCGAATCGCATCATTGTTTCAATTGTTGTGACCAGCTTTATTGGGTACCTAGATGTAGCCACTCTTTCCGGCGCCCAGAGTTGCCACCGTAACATTATACAGCGACAAGATACGTGCCAACTACCTCAGGAGAGGGACATTTGTGGCGGGCCCCGACGTTCTGCCAAGTAGCAATCACCGAATGCATTGGATGTTGGTACACCTCCCGAGGCCACATTGATAGAAGGGCACAAAAGCTTCCAGAAAGGACCGAAGGGAGCTGGATTAACGTAGACGTCCAAGACCTCTCAGGAGTGAACAATCGGCGTGATAAGTGGCCGTGGCCATCTAGAAGACTGACCAGAGAGGGAAACAAGGAAGCAGCCAGCGACATCACCTTCGTGATGGCGGCCCAGAGAGACTCGAGGTTCGGGCAGTCGCTTTGTTCAAGCCATCCAAATGGGTAGTATTACCGAAATTTGGTTGCCTCTTGTCTTTCATTGAATAAAATTGGTTGAAATATATATTTCCCTTGTTCTTTGTTCTCGCTATAACAGACATCTTGGAAAATGCCTTGAGTGAACAGAGCGGTTGAATACTTGTATTGCTCCGATACCAGCACCTTCCGGGACTTGCATAATTACAGCTGCGATAATGATCAGCGACGGCCAGCTCCATAGAAATCAAAGTTCAGAAAGCGGCCATTCGGCCCATGGAGTCTGCATCGGCCCTTGAAAAGAGCAACCCACCCAATCTCGGTCAATAATACCAATAGATGTAGAAATATATAATGAACAATAATGTAATATATGTCAGATAGATATAAAATACGTATAAACTTCAGAACCAGGCACTGGGACACACACACTATCGCGGTAACCCAGTAACCCCACTTAATATTTTTGGACACTAAGGGCAATTTATCATGGCCAATGCACCAAACGTGCATATCTCTGGACACTGGGAGGAAACCGGAGCACCCGGTGGAAACCCACGCAGACACGGGGAGGATGTCCACACTCCGCACAGACAGTGACCCAAGCCGGGAATCGAACCTGGGTCACTGGAGCGATGAAGCAACTATGCTATCCACTGTGCTTGCGTGCTGCTACTAAATTGTTTGCGTGTAATATAATGGTGGGAACAGGGCAGTCAGAAAAAAGAGCACAAAACATAAGACTCAGAAAATAGTGCCAGGATTGGACAGAGTCAGCATAGATTCATCAAGTGGAAACCAGGCTTGACAATTCTTGCTTTTTTATAAATTTAGAGTACCCAATTATTTTTTTCCAATTAAGGCGCAATTTAGCGTGGCCAATCCACCTACCCCGCACACCTCTGGGTTGTGGGGGTGAAACCCACGCAGACAATGGGACAATGTGCTACCATGTGAGCTACATGTGGTACCAGTGCTACCACTGCGTCACCGTGCTGCCCTGATGCTTGATAATTCTAATGGAATTCTTCGAGGTTGCAATGAGTAAAGTTGACGAGGGGGAGCCAGTGGATGTGATATATGTCTACTTTCAGAAGTTGTTTGACAAAGTTATGCATCGTAGATTAGTGTGCATAATTAAAGCACGTAATTTATTAAGATGGACAGGAAACTGGTTCGCAGACAGGAAACACAGACAAGGAGAAAACAGGTAGTGAGTAGAGGGTTTCCAAAGGGATCGGTTCCAGGACCACAGATATGCACAATATATGTTAATGATCGAAAGGTGCAGCACTGTGGCGCAGTGGTTAACATTGCTGCCTCACGGCGCCGGTATCCCAGGTTCGATCCCTGCTCTGGGTCACTGTCCATGTGGAGTTTGCACATTCTCCCCGTGTTTGCGTGGGTTTCGCTCTCACAACCCAAATAAGCGTTGGGTAGGTGGATTGGCCACGTTAAATTGCCCATTATTTTGAAAAAAAAATGAATTGGCCCTAACCAACGTACTATGTACCTCCAAAAGAACCTAATTACTCTTATATTCTATGCTACGACTCATGAAGGCAAGTGTGCCACGTGCCTACTTAACTTCCCTGTTCACCTGCACTGCCACCTTCATTCAGGGATCTGTGAACAAGGACCCCAAGGTCTAGCTGCACCACTGAGCTTCCGAGTGCCTGCGATTACTTGCATATATATATGTACATGCATATATATATACACACACATATATATATATATATGTATATATTATCACCTCGGTCAATAATATCAATAGATATGGAAATATATAATGAATAATAATGTAATATATGTCAGATAGATATAAAATACTTATAAACTACATAATTAGGCACAGGGACACACACACTCACACATTCAAGGGTAAATCAATACTTCGAATCTAAGGTGGACCCGAGTCCAGAAGTGCCAATTTTTGGAGTGTGGGGACCCGTGAATCGAGGGGGTGACAGAGGCCGATGTTTTCGCCTTTGTCTCTTTGGTAGCCCGGAGACGGATCTTGTTGGGGTGGAGTCACTCTGGGCCGCCGAATGCGGGGATGTGTGCGAGCGACTTCGCTGACTTCCTCAGGATGGAAAAAAATCAAGTTCGCTTTGAGAGGGTCGGTGGAGAGATTTGCCTGTCGATGGAATCCGTTTATTAATTTATTCCTTGATGTTTAAGTCAGCAGTGGGAATTGGGGAAAGGGGGGATTTTGGTATTTAAAATAACAGCTGAGTGGGAAGAGGGTAACATCAGGGAGGGTGCGAAGCAGGGGCGATGGTTATTTATTTCTTATAGTATTTCCTGTTTGTTGTCTCTTTGGTTTACAGAGATACAAATGCCACAATAAAAATATAATCAAAAAATAATGTTGCTTGGTATCTCCAGGTACTCGGGTACAATTCCGGCCGTAAGTCACTGTCTGTGTGGATATTTCATCCTACCCCCGTGTCTGCGTGGGTTTCTTCCGGGAGCTTCAGTTCCCTGCCACAGCCCAAAGATGTGCAGGATTAGGTGGCCCGGCCATGCTAAAAGATTGCTCCTTTGTGTCACAAAGGTTTGCAGGTTTGGGGAAAGCGCAATGCTAAAAGATTGCTCCTTCGTGTCACAAAGGTAGGAAGGTTTGGGGGATTGTGGGCTTATCAGGATAAGGTGGAGAATTGGATCAAGGTAGTGCGCCCTGTTACAAGGTCGGTGCCGATTCGATGGACTTAACGCACTGTAGATATATGATTATAGCAGCTCCTCGCGACAGTTCTACAATGCAGGTGCAGCAGATATTAAGAAAGCTGACTTTTAGCGCAAGAGGATTTGAATACAGGATTATGGGGTCCTGCTTCATCTGTATTGGAACTTGGGTAAGCCGCACCAGGAGCATTGGGTGCAATTTTGGTCCCTTTATCTGAGAAAGAAAATTATTGGAGCGTCCGAGTGGCACAGTGGTTATCACTGCTGCCTCACTGCGTCAAGGAACCGGGATCGATCCTGGCCCCAGATCAATGTCCGCGTGGAGTTTAAACATTTTCCGGTGATTGCCAGAATCTCACGTCCGTAACACAAATATGTGCGCCGTAGGTATATAGGACAGGCTAAATTGCCCCTTTATTGGCTGAAAAATATAATGGAAAGGCCTTTTTGTGTTAGAGTGTGTTGTCAAATGTTCACCACTCTCGTACCAGCTGTGGCGGGACTTCCCGATGAAGAGAGATTGGGTAAACTGGGCCTGCATTATTTTGAGTTTCAATGATGAGAGGTGATCTCATTGAAACCTACAAAATACTCAGTGGGACAGACAGGGTAGATTGCGGGTAAGATGTTGTCCTGGCACCAGGAGATACAATTGCAAGATATGGGGGAAGCTAATTAGGACGGAGATGAGGAGAAATGCCTCTACTCAAAGGGTTGTGAATATTTGGTATTCGCTATTCCAGAGGGATGTGGAAGCTCAGTCACTGAGTATGTTTAGAGCAGAGCTTGGCAGATATCTAAATCCCAATGACAGAAAGGGCTATAGGGCTAGTGTGGGCACAAAGGTATTGCAGTCAATGATGACACGTGATCGTATTGTATGGCAGAGCAGGATCGACGGGCTGAATGGCCAACTTCACTTCCTATGTTCATATGCAACTGCCCGGGGAAGGTTTTAGAGGAGAGTGTCGATGGAGATTTACTCTGTAACTAACCCCGTGCTGTTCCTATCCTGGGAGTGTTTGATGGGGGACAATGTAGAGGGAACTTCACTCTGTATCTAACCCCGTGATGTGCCTGTCGTGGGAGTGTTGGATGGGGACAGTGTCGAGGGAGCTTTACTCTGTATCCAACCCCGTGCTGTGCCTGTCCTGGGAGTGTTGGATGGGGGTAGTGTAGAGGGAGCTTTACTCTGTATCTAACGCGTGCTGTACCTGTCCTGGGAGTATTTAATGGTGACAGTGGAGAGGGAGCTTTACTCTGCATATAACCCCGTGATGTACCTATCCTGGAAGTGATTGATGGGGACAGTGTATGGGGAGCTTCACTCTGTATATAATATCGTGCTGCACCTGTCCTGGGAGTGTTTGATTGTAACAAAGTAAAAGGAGCTCGCCGCTCTATCTAACACTTTGCTGTCCCTGCCCTGGGAGTGTTTGATGGGGACAGTGTACAGGGAGTTTTACTCTCTACCTAAGCCTTTGCAGTGTTGGATACGTTGAGCATAACCTCCTCATTCTCGTACTCTGTGCCCCTATTAACAAAGCTATGAATACTATATTCTTTATTAAATGCTCTCCACCTGTCCTTCCACATTCAATGAGCGACGCATATATACACCCAGTTATCTCAGTTCCTGAAATCCTTTAATCATTTTACGGCTTATTTTATCTTGTCCTTCCATGTCCTTTCAAACAAAATGCATGGCCTCACACTTCTGCGCGTTGCGCTTGATCTGCCTTGTATTTGCCCACTCCAAAAATTTGTGTATGTCCATTTTGACGTTTTATACTGTTCTCCTCACAGTTTACGATACTATCAGGTTTCGAAAAAGACGCAACTTTGTAATTATCCCCTGCACCCCAAGATCTTCCTTTGTGCAAGATGGCGCCGGAGCGTGGCGACTCTTTGCGAGCTCTCCCAAACAGATCCTCTTTTTACATCTCCTATAACCGGACGAATCTTTTAATATTCATTTCTAACAGAAACATTATCTTTTACCTTCCCTTGCAGGTTTGAAGATCCTCCGAGACCCTGAAGTGGATATTTTGCCGGACTCGACCCGACCCAGCTGCACCCCTGTTGACACGACCCGACCTGGAACTGTTTAGGCCCAAACCCGAAGTGAGGATCCGACCTTGATTTCGACCAGACAGGGGCCTCGGAGCGCCCTTCCCGTCGGAGTTACCGACGCCAGTCCCCTGACGGCTCTACCTATTCTCCGAAAAACCCGACCCGGCTCCCGACCACGAGACTCGGCCCGGCCCGACACAAAGAGGCCCGCCCAGTGACCCAACCCGGAGAGGCCCTCCAGCGACCTGACTAACCTGAGGATGGAGGAAAGGAGAATCCACGTGGAGACCTGACCAGGCCAACTCCAAGGCCCGACCCCAGGAGCGATCAGCGAGTGAGATGAACATGTGAACCCAGCCCAACATTCCTCTTGAAGCCCCTGCCTACGATACAAGCCCCCCGAAACGACGGAGACCCCACATGAAGAACCAAACAGGCCGCAAAGTATTGCCGTACGCGCACAACGCTGGGGTCCGACCGGATCGCAAATATGTCACCCCGCAACCACAACCAGCACCAGGGACACTGCCAGCGGCCTGATCTTCACCAGAAGCAACCACCTACCTTCCACAAAGTTCGCTTTCTCTTATCAACACCGTGGTTTGTAGTTGAGACTGAAACAACTCGGTTTCAAGACTCATCACCCCAGCTTACTCCTGGCAAACGTCCAGGCGATTTTAAAAAACAGGCTGGACGAACATAATGCTATACGTTGCACTCAGAGGGAAGTAAGAGACTGCTGTGTGATCTGTTTTGCAAAAATCCCCGCCTCAGCGGTATGTGCCATACATCCTGAAGGCTTCTGAATTCACCGGCGGACCGCACTGCATCATCGGGCAAAACAAAGAGTGGAGGGGTTTGCCTCCTCATTAACACTTCCTCGTGCTTGGATGTGGCGACCCTGGCGGCCTTCTGCTCCCCAGGCCAGGAATACCTGACCGGGAAATACCACCCATACTTCCTTCCATATCAATTCACTTCAGATTGTTTAGCACAGGGCTAAATCGCTGGCTTTGAAAGCAGACCAACGCGGGCCAGCAGCACGGCTCCATTCCCGAAACAGCCTACCTGAATAGGCGCCGGAATGTGGCAACTGGGGGCTTTTCTCAGTAACTTCATTTGAAGTCTACTTGTGACAATAAGCGATTTTCATTAATTTCATTATCACAGCGGTCTACGTCCCACCCCAGGCAGAAGTGAAGAAAGCGTTGGACGAACTGTGTATAGTTATAAACAACAATGAAACAGAACACCCGGAGGTCATGCTCATCGTGGCCGGGGACTTCAACAACGCCAACCCCAAGAATGTACTGCCAAAATTCCACAGCACTTCTGGTCGCACGACTCTTGACCACTGCAACACAAAAACTAAGGGCGCCTACCATTCCATCCCGCGACCGCACTTCGGAAAATCAGACCATAAGCGAAAAGTTAAGCGGGATTATCCAGCTCAGAAGGCCATGCAGTGCTGGTCCGAGGCAACAGACACGCTCCTATGTGACTGTTTAGAGACAGTGGACTGGTCAATACTTAAGAACTCAGCGACCAACCTGCGTATGCCACCACCATCAAAGACTTCATCAGCAAAAGTTTGGACGACTGCGTGTCAAAGAAAGCAGTACGTATGGTTCCCAAGCGGAAACCATGGCTTAATCGGGAGATTTACTCCCTACTGAAGGACAGGTCTGAGGCGTTCAATACAGGTGACCCTGAGCTATACAAGAAATCCAGGTACAACCTCCTGGGGACTCACTTCTTCGTTTATCGAAAGAGACCAATGTTTCAATAATCGACTAGGGTTTGTTCAAAAGCCTTCAATAACTTTCATATATCCAATTTCGCTTTTCATAAATCACCTTTCCAATTGGCACAATTCCACTTTACATTGATTTGACTAACGTGTCTGCCCATTTCGTCGAACTGTCACTTTCCCTCCAGTCTAAGATTGCGACATAACATTTCATTTCCAAACATAGCAGGTGGGCTATTGGTCTGTGCGTTCATGCCATTTGTGTCAGCAAATATTGCGTTTACCATTAGACCATGGGAAATATCAAGAGCATTCCCCTCCAGTCTAAAGACACATCACTCTCCACTTCTCTCCACTTCCTGTCGCTTAGTGCAAATCATGTCCTCATAGATAGTTACAGTTGCTTAATTTGGATTCAATTTTCATAACAAGCCCTGAAAGATCATTTTTCTTTAATTTAGAGTAAGCAATTCATTTTTGTTTCCAATTGAGGGGCAACTTAGTGTGGCCAATCCACTTACCCTGCACGTCTTTGGGTTGTGGGGATGAAACTCACACAAGTGCCGTAAGAACGTGCAAACTCCACAAAATAGCGACCCAGGGCCGGGATCGAACCTGGGAGTTTGGCGCCGTGCAGCAGCAGTGCCAGTCCCTCTGAAATTACATTTAATCACAGGCGCAGCGTGAGTCCAGAGATACAATTTCAAATACGATTTGTTGACTTAATCTCTCCAATTCTTGAAGTTTACTGGACAAAAATGCCATTCATAAACAGACTGCAATCCTTTCCTTGCTTATGTCCTCACACATTAACAATGAAGGCTTGCCTGTCATTACAGTGACGTTCCCTCTCTCCTTTTGTAAATTGCACAGGACAATCTCCAGCCTGCAGGACTTTGGCACATGGCAATATGAAAGAATGATTGAAACATATTGTTCAATTACCCTCAGGTATCCCTCACTGGATGCCTAATAGTCTACTCCAGTGTAATGTAAAATGTGTTGGTTGAAAAGGGTGAAGTGAACCTGTGTGTTCAGTGCTTGTAAGTGATCTCAGGCTCCATGGATCCTAACTGTGTCACTGGAGGGTGTCTCTCTTATTTTTTGTTTTAAATAACTCTTACCAATGCATGAACGACAGAGGCAGCCGGAAAATGATCTCCGCGAATAACAGGGATCCGCGGAGAAAGCAAGACGAGAGCAGAGATCAGAGTCTTAGAACAAAATTCGACAGCATTAGATTAGATTCTGAGGCCAATTGATTGGAATAGTACAACAAAAGGCAGGAGTTTACCTCAGGCGGTTTACTGGCTTACGACACGGTACGATTCGATACCAATTGAGGTACCACGTACTGCAGGTTATTTAGGCAGTTTACGTTCCCATCCTGGGTCTTGTTGGCATCCCGGGTAAGTCTCTCCAACCAGACATTATTTCTATAAGCTATGTGTATCTCTATTGCGCTGTTTGTTCTTGAAGTTGCATTAACACAGGCATCACTCTCTTCAGTTCCAGTCTCAAACTATTTTGCCATCTGCCACCCCCTCTGCGCCAGGTATATGTGGCTGAATTAGGTTGCCAAGCAATAATATGTTCCATTCTATCGTGGGCTGATTTCACATCCCAGACTTCCTCCTTCCCCAATCTTGTCTTTCTGCACATCCCTGTCTCAAACTTCGACTGCTGAGGAAACCTTTATTTATGGGTTAAACATATTCCAACCCGATTATTCCAAATTTCTCCAACTTAACCTCTCAGTTGTAAGTCATCATGGCCCAAACAACATCATAAATTAGGTCAAATCGAGTTCACACATCGTTTCTGTCAGGTCTGTTGCTGCATACCTTTTGTGAACACTTGACTGTCTGGCAGAAATGTTGCTGGCGCGATCACGAAGGAGGGCTCTCAGAAGCCTTTAAAAATGTGCTCGGACAAATCTCCATGAGAAACTGCAACAATACATGTACAATTTCCCGGCCTCTGCTGAGAAAGGGCAAGTAACTTACGAGCCACACAGGAGCCAGGCAATGATCTTATCTGAAACGAAACATCTAAAAACTTCCCTTTGACATTGAATGGAATCTCCATCACACATTCTGTCTCTACCAACATCCATGGCCGAAAAAGTCAACAGGACTAACCAGAGAGTCACTGTGTCTCGATGAGCAGACCAGAGCCCGGGGACCCTGTGGCGCGTGACTCGCCTCCTGAGTTCGCAATGTTGGCCGACAATCGATAAACGTCGGGAACGAAGTGGAATACTTTGCCCTTTCCTGGCCACGTGAAGCTCCAACAACATTCAGGAAGATAGACAGTATCCTGCAACAAGTACTCCACTTCATCGGTATACCTTCCACGAACAATCACACCCTCCAGCACCGACTCACATTGCAGCCATGTGTACCATCCACAATATGGATTGCAGGAACTCACCAGGACGCCATTGACAGAACCTTCCACACCCACGACCATTACCATCTAGATGCTCAATGTGTAAAGGTATATTTGGACACCACGAGCTGGATGTTCCCCTCCAAGCCAATCACCACCCTGAATTGGAAAGTTCTCGCCGTTCCTTCACTGCTCGTTTGTCAAATCCTGGAGTAGCTCACGTACAACACTGTGCAAGTACACCATATGGACTGCAGTGGTCCAAAACGTCAGCTCACTACCAGCGTATGAAAGGGTCATTAGGGATACGATATGAATTATGAACTAGCTAACGAAGCCCTCATCCCATGAATGAATAACCAAAAGCAGCGATTTGCTGCAGCTACCAAGCTAGAGTTAATTACCATAGAATGAGATACCACTCCAGGAAAACTGTCAGATATTGGAAGTGTTCCTCAAGTAATCACGCTCCTTACGTTCGTACGACAACATGACCGGCCAAATTAATGAGTTTAAATTCTCCACTTAATCTTTGTACATCAAAAACAATAGAGTAAGCTTTCAATCAGAAAATTATTATGCGGTAGATTGATACAAAGTGTACAACTAAGGACAAGCCATTAGATTATTTTTGATGTCGCGATTGAATCTGCATCTAACTTCCAGCTGAATTTGCAACACAATTGATCCTTTGAGGATGGAACTACGAATATTTGCGTGCTCCTTCTAACTATTAAAGGGATATGACTGAATGGCGACAATAACGAAGAGCTGGATGTTGAACAGATGGACAGTAAGGCGAAAGAACCTGGAAGCGCAACTGAATTAATTTGGGATGGTGCAATGAAGATAATACCTTAGTTCTAATGATTAAGGTGGAGAGCCATTCTGCGCAGTGGTCAGTGTGAGTTCAGAGTATCAGGGTTAAGACCAGAATTACTGCCTCTCCATAATTCCCTGATCCACTGTAATGTATCCTCTTTCAGATGATGGATTGCTCAGTTACTGATGATGCATTTCCTGCCATGAAGTTTATTATTGAACAATGTGGATATTTAGGGCACACAATTGTCGTTTCATGTCGATCAATGCAGAGAACAATTTCAGATTTCAGATTTAATAAGTGAAATCACACCTTCAGCGGGGATGGAATTGAAACCCGTCACTACAGTATTAACCATGCCACATGATTACTTGTACAGCGGTAACACCACTTATCTTTAGACTCTACGGTCCCGCTGTTATTAGAGCAAATGTTAGAGAGCCGATTGTGTGTGGTAAACAAAAATAACGGGTGGTTGTAACGTACACATACAATGGTAAAATCTGGTGGTCAGGGGAGCCTGGTAAAGACAATTGTCGAACGTTTTCGGATCAGTTTCTCAGAGAAGCGCTTTCCACATCCAACAAGCGAAGCGACAAATCGACATATGTGAAAGGACACATGTTTCTTTGCTGCCTCATTTTGAAGGAGCCAGTACAGTCGCAGGGAACATAACATGACCGAATTTTACAATCTGATTGAGGGAGAGGAAAGTGTTCCAAGACAATTGTTGAAACTACAGTTAGGCAATTATGAGGGAATGAAGAGAGAGCTCTGAGAAGTAAGATCTCGAGTTAATTGGAGGAGTAGGTCTGAATGAAATGCAATGGGAACATATTTGATTCTAGTTCAAAATGCAAAACAGAGATTCACATTAGTGATCAGGAAAAACACAAAGGTCCGGATGTATCATCACTAGCTAAGTTGGGAGGTGAAATATCTTATATAATTGAAATAATATAAACCCAATTACTAGAGGTTATGACAGAGTGAGAAATTGGAGAGAAAATGTAAATAACACAGCATCGGTTGACAAAACGCAATTAAACAGACAAAGAAAATAGATCACTTGGGAAATAAATGGCCAAGGTGGGTTTCGAGGGATACAAGACAAATGCGGGCAAGTGGGACTGGCTTAGTGACATAAACTGGCGGTATGGACAAGCTGGACCGAAGCGCCTCTTCCCATGCTGCAAACACCTATCACTATGACTCTAAAGATAACATATATATATATATTTTAAAAGATATGATGTGGAGATGCCGGCGTTGGACTGGGGTGAACACAGGAAGAAGTCTTGCAACACCAGGTTAAAGTCCAACAGGTTTGTTTCGATATCACTAGCTTTCGGAGCGCTGCTCCTTCCTTAGATGCATGAAGAGGTATGTTCCAGAAACATATATATAGACAAATTTAAAGATGCCAGACAATGCTTGGAATGCGAGCATTAGCAGGTGATTAAATCTTTACAGATCCAGAGATGGGGTAACCCCAGGTTAAAGAGGTGTGAATTGTGTCAAGCCAGGACAGTTGGTGGGAATTCGCAGGCCCGATGGTGGGGGATGACTGTAATGTGACATGAATCCCAGGTCCCGTTTGAGGCCGCACTCATGTGCGGAACTTGGCTATAAGTTTCTGCTCGGCGATTCTGCGTTGTCGCGGGTCCTGAAGGCCGCCTTGGGGAGTGCTTCCCCGGAGATCAGAGGCTGAATGCCTTTGACTGCTGAAGTGTTCTCCGACTAGACGGGAACATTCCTGCCTGGTGATTGTCGCCTGATGACCGTTCATTCGTTGTCGCAGCGTCAGCATGGAACGCCAATGTACCACGCCTCGGGACATCCTTTCCTCCAGCGTATGAGGTAGACAACGTTGGCCGAGTCGCACGAGTATGTGCCGCGTACCTGGTGGGTGGTGTTCTCACGTGTAATGGTGGTATCCATGTCGATGATCTGGCACGTCTTGCAGAGATTGCCATGGCAGGGTTGTATGCTGTCGTGGTCACTGTTCTGAAGGCTGGGTAGTTTGCTGCAAACAATGGTTTATTTGAGGTTGAGCGGTTGTTTGAAGGCAAGTAGAGGGGGTGTGGGGATGACCTTGGCAAGATGTTCATCCTCATCGGAGCTTTTGCAGATATTTGAAATGAGCACCTGTCCAAGGGAGAGTAAATCAAGGTAATTAATTAAGAGATTTCGGGAACCGAGGACTTATTGCATACACATTCCACCTGTCTTCACTGTGGATGTTAAAGCAACATTCTGGACACATTTTGTGAAAAGGGAGGCAGCAAGAACATGATCTATTAATGATAGACAGCATGGGGTTGTGAAGGGAGGGTTCGTGCCTCACAAGCATGATCGAGTTTTTTGAGGAGGTGACGAAGATGATTGATGCTGTGAGGGCGGTCGATGTTGTTTACATGGACTTTAGTAAAGCCGTTGAAAAGGTGCCTCACGGCAGACTTGCACAAAAGGTGAGACACACGGGATCAGAGGTGAGGTGGCAAGAAAACATATTAAAGCTTTATTGTCACAAGTACGCTTACATTAGCACTGCAATGAAGTTACAGTGAAAAACCCCAGTCGCCACATTTCGGCGCTTGTTCGGGTACACAGAGGGAGAATTCAGAATTCTCAGCTGGTACGGGAATTGAAAGCGCGGTGCTGGCGGTGTTTTGCATCTCGAACCAGCTGTCTAGCCCACACAGCTAAACAAACCCAGATGGACACAAACTGGCTCGGTCACAGAAGTCAGATTGTAGCAGTAGAACGGCGTTTTCTTTCTGAATGGAAAGTTGAGGCTAGTGGTGTTCCAAGGGATCTGTGGTGTTTGTGGTGTACGTAAATAATTTGGAGGAAAATGTAGCGGGTCTGATTAGTAATTTTGCGGATGACATCAAGTTTGGTGGAGTGGCAGATAGCGCTGAGGGTTGTTAGTGGATACAGCAGGACATCGATACGTTGGAAAATTGGGCAGAGAAATGTCAAATGAAGATTGTTCTGGACAAATGTGAGTTATTGCATTTTGGTTGGCCTAACATAGAGTAAACAGACCGTAAATGGCAACACCTGTAGGAATTTATAGGGAGGGGAGCACGATGGCGCATTGGGTTAGCCCTGCAGCCTCACGGCGCCAAGTTCCCAGGTTCGATCGCGGCTCTGGGTCACTGTCCGTTTGGAGATTGCACATTCTCCCTTGTTTGTGCGGGTTTCGCATCCACAACCAAAGGATATGCAGAGTAGGTGGATCGGCCACGATTAATTACCACTTAATTGGAAATAAATGAATTGGGCACTCTAAATTTTTAAAAAAGGAATATAGAGGGATCTTGGCGTACAGATCCACAGATCTTTGACAGTGGCGACACAAGTGGGCAAGGTATTTATGGAAGTATATGAAATGTTTGCCTTTCTTGGGACGGGGCGTCGAGTACAAAAACTGACAAGTCATGCTGCAGTTGTATAAAACCTTGGTAAGGCTGCATTTAGAATATTGTGCGCAATTCTGATCGCCACATTACCAGAAGGATGTGAAAGCTTTGGAGATGGTGCAGAGGAGTTTTACAAGCATGTTCTGTTAAATGGGCGGGGAGGCTGAATAGACAGACTGTTTTCATTAGAAGGATCGAGGTTGAGGGGCGACCTGGTAGAGGTCTGCACGATTATGAGAGTCATAGATCGAGTGGATGGGCAGGCACTCGTTCCCAGAGTGGAGTAGTCAGTCACTAAGGTGCATAGGTTTACGATCCGTACGGCAAAGTTTGGAATAGGTGTCCGAGGAAGATTTTTTTTACACAGAGGATGCTAAGTACCTGAAACGCTCTGCCAGAGGAGGTTGTAGAAACGGAACTGTTCAAAAGGAATCGCGACAAATGTATGGATACTAGCGGTATAGAGGGATACGGTGCTAGACAGTGCTGGGGTTTGGTCCAAGGATGGTATCCTGACCGGGACAGGCTTGTGCGGGGGGAGGGGGGGGACGGGGGACGAAGGGTCGTTTCCTGTCCTTTGTAAGATGGAATTCTTCGAAGAATCTTGAGTGAAGTGATGTCTTAGTTCGGTTTTGCATTCTCTTTAACTTTACATGTTTTTCTTGGCTCTGACAACTCGCCATCAGTTTGCACGAATGTATGAAAGTGTAGGCAAAATAACTGGACATCTGGTCAGTGAAAACTCTGGAATCTAGGTTGAGAATATGATAGCTGACAGGTCAGCAATTTGTTTGAAATTTAGCCGAGTCACCGTGGTTTTCTGAAAGGGAAATTAATTTTGGTTAAATTGCTTGCTTTATTTGAGCAAGAAACTACTAATTTGAATAAAGCTGAATGTGTGAATGTGGTGTAGGAAGGTTTCCTGAAAGGATTTGACAAGATCCTAAGATGCAATGCAAGTCCTCATGTTGCAGCGGATGAGAAATTCACATGAATGGAAAGTTCTTTCCTGAATAGGAAACTAAAATCGGGCATAAACTGCACAGGGTTTTTACTTCGCAAACGGTAATCTGCGAGAAAAGGATCAGTGTTAGGATCTTTATTGTCTCTGATAATGGATTGGATGAAGAGAACGAAGATCGAGACTATTTTGCTGATCGTGAATTACCTGGTAACACAATAATAGGTATGAATTAACGTGTAAAGTAGACATAAACTATCTGTGAATGGAAACTGACAATATCATTGACTGTGTGAAGCAATAGAAGGTCGAGGATAATTTTAGAAACTTGAGCTGACAACTTCGGCAGGGCGAAGCCAAAATCAACATGTTATCTAAAATGAGAGGATGCACGCCGGTAGCTTAGTTTGGTCTGAGTTTCTGGAACATGACTATCGAAACGTGAGCAGGCATGTGCATCAAGTGAATCGGATGTCCACTAGAATGTTTTCGGCTATTAAAAGGGAATGCAATTTAAAGTTATTGAAGTATTCTTACAGCTATCGAGGGCGTAGATGAGACCCCATCTGAAGTTATGTTTGCAATATTAGACACCTTATTTTGAACATTGCTTTTGAGACTGTTCAGAAAATGTTAAATCGGGAGTTTCCTGTGCTGATGGGTTAACATTTGAGGAAATTCTGTATAGGGCAGCCCTCTGTCCGCTGGGGGTTTAGAATAAGGTGGGGCGATTCATTGATTATGTACACAACCCCGAGGGTTCTAGTGAAAATGGATAGCTGGCACGTTTGTCTTGTGGAAGTAAATAACAAGTAGCGGATACAATTTTATAACATGACCTTTCGATATAATTCAGAGACGATGCTGACATTTTTTCTCAGAGGGTCGCCAGTTTGTAGAAGACCCTCAGACGATCAATGGTAAAACAGTGTCACTGAACATTTCAAAGGCAATATTCGATGGCAATACATTCATGGCTAACATGATAAGGATAATTTGTAGAATTAGCGTTGATCTCGCAAAATGGCTGGGTAGGCCATTTTGGCCTCAGAACAATCTGTCCTCATCCTGCGGCAAATCACAAGTTCACATTTTCCTATGCATTGTGTTGATTGCAGGAAAGCTGGACACTTTCGGGTTCAGGATATCCCTCTGCGCGTGCAGAGCTCTATCAAGCCGAATTCCAGATCACGCTAATTAACGTCCAGCGCTGCTATATCCCCGGGACAACTGCCTGTTACCTCGGTCAATCATCCTGTATGAAGTTATAGGAGGCACATGGAACAAGGTGACTCCCAAGATTGATCTTCCTATCATCTATCCCAGGGAAAACCATGATGTTCACAGTATACTGTCAGATATTCACACCACCATGATGTCGGACTTTATTTACCTGAGTAACATCGCCGGACTCCGCACCAACCATTACTCATCCACTGCCAGAGCACTCATCAATGTCTTTATTTCCTCTGCAGTCGACTAGTCCAACACATTCCTATTAGCCTCACTTTGCTCCGGATATTTCAAAGAACCTACACTTTGAGTCTAAGTATTAATAAGTCGTGACTACGTTAGCCGAAATATTCAATGTGATAATTTAAATCCCAGTCAAGGGAAATAGACTATCCGGGTTGTACTGAGTGACATGTTCAAATTGTGGGAGGTATCCTCACGCTGGTCTCCGTAAAAATAGTGTGTGCATCTGTCTTTGTCACCATCTGCATGTGTTTGCGCCTTTCTTTAAACTCGTGTCCCTCTGTATGTGTGTGCATCTGTGCACCTGTATATTTTTCTGTGTGTGCCTGTGTGTCTCACTGTGCTTGTGTGCCTTTGTGTGTCTCAGTCTGCGTGTTTGTGTGAGTGTATGTGTTAGCATGTCCACGTGTGCATATTCGTGTGACTGTGGCTTTATGCTTGTTGCATGTTTGTAGTTGTCTGTGTGCGTATATGTTTGTATGTTGACGTGCTTGTGTGTGTATTTCTCTGGCTGTGCATCATTCCGGTTGTTTGCGTGTATCTGGGTGTGTATGTGTGTCAGGGTCTCTGTGTCTGCGCGTCTTTCCTTTTATTCGTGTCTGTCTTTTTGCTTGTATGTGTGTGCATGTTTGTGTGTGCGCATCTTTCGATTAGTTTTTGTGTGTTCATGTGTGTGTGCATATTTCGGTGTGTCTGACTATGCCTGTGTTCATCTTTCTCTGTTTTGTGTGAGTATCTATGACCACGAGTGTGTGTTCGTGTAAACGGTATCCCATGTGTTGGTGTGTCTGTGTCTATGTGTGCGCGTTTTTCTCTGTGTGCTGTGTGTGTTTATGTGTGTGCCTGTCTGTGTGTCTGTGTATTTGCGTGTATGTTTTTCCCTGTGTTTGTGTGTGTCTGTATTTCGGATGGGACTTTAGTCCTGCTGGGGGATGTGTGCTCTTCTCTCCGATAATTTGCATATTCTGAACGCTTTTTGATTCTTTCCTGATGTTTCTTCCTGGCCCGGCCACCATTTTTGCAAACCATTCCAGAATGCCTTTTTACGTCTGGCAAGCAGTTCTTGAATCGCTGAATTTTTGGAGTAGGGGAAGATCCACAGTGAATTTCAGGAAAGAGTTCCTGGATTTGGAAAAAGGGACAGTGAAGGAACAACGATAAAGATACAGGTCGGGCAGGTGTGTGGCTTGAAAAAAGTTTGCAGTTGAATGTTCCCATGTGTAAGATTGTTGACCTCAACCTTACAGTTGGCTGACGTCTTGCGTACCGATATAAAGAGAACATTTTGATGATTTC
This sequence comes from Scyliorhinus torazame, assembly GCF_047496885.1. Classification (NCBI taxonomy): domain Eukaryota; kingdom Metazoa; phylum Chordata; class Chondrichthyes; order Carcharhiniformes; family Scyliorhinidae; genus Scyliorhinus; species Scyliorhinus torazame. The sequence goes on from NC_092729.1 coordinate 13,685,283, forward strand.
TGTCTGCCCTGTGCTTAGTGAAGGAAGTGGCGCCAATGACTTGTATAGCGTAAGGATCCCCATTTTATATCACGTGTTCCCTGTGTAATTCCTTTATGTTCTGTTTTGGTAGCTTCGACAATACTTATAATACACCCAAGGAACACGCTCCCCGGTGTAAGGTGGTCTGTAGTCTGCCCTGGCCCAAGAACATCCCGCGGCACTATCTTCTTTCTGGTATGTCCCACTGATGAATCTTCTGGATGGACTTGGCTGGCAGCCTATCGGCGACTTTCGTTTCCTGAGACTTGCCTGGCTCTTGTTCTTGATTGGTGTGCGGAGTTCCAGAAAGTTATGGCAAATAAGGAAGTTATTGTGTTAGATTTGCTTGGATTAGGAGATTGAGAATTTGCAATCTATCATCTGACCCCGGGTGATTGAAGACATTTCACTCCAGCCTGCCTGTGAAAGTGTAACTCCGAATTGAAAGGATTAATGAGACACAGGTCTAATCTCCTTCCCCTGAGAGTTATTTATAAAGCTCTGAAGAAAGTTACGTTCTCTCTGTGCATCTTACCCAGTTAAATGCTGCAGGATGTTCAGGCCAGCGGCAGATTGGCAGAGTGTTCCGAAATCAATTTTTTGAATTTTCAGGTGGAGATGTTTTGTCTTCGCTCAGTGAGGTTGAGGTTTAAACTGATGAGGTGAAGCTCACGGTTGGAAAATGTAAATCTGACTCGACAGAGTTATCTTTGCTGCCGGTGAGATCTGACTGAATGTACATATCGGAAAATCAAATCTAACCGTGGGTTTTTAACACTCCGCTTTCAGCGACAAAAGCTGGCAACAAGAGTACAATCTCAGCAGCAAAGATTCTCATCTCTCATCCCATTCGGTACCCGTTATTTTGATCATTCTCTTTATTTGTCTGTCTCTTGTGTATATGTCGATAGAGGGCAGGACGATAAAGGGGTGAATAAGTAACTTAGCAGGCCGTTATCACCATTGCATGTTTATCCATTTTCTTGTTATAAATAAATGGTGTTGTGCTTTCCTTACAAATATTGTGTCTGGAAGTCATTGGAGCAGTCAAGGGTAAAATGTCTGAAAGACCTTGGAAGAATTATTGGTTAATTTACTTTTATTGCAACTTCGAGCCTTTCGGGCTCGAATTTACTGTGCTTTCACCCAAGATGTCGTCACAATGGTGTCGAGCTTCCTGTGGATTTTGGAGCCACACGCAACTTCAGAGTTTTCCAGCACAATACTGCCTCGTGCGTTGTGGATGGTAGACAGGCTTTGCGGTGTCAATGGAATCAGTGCTGGAACCTCTTCATGCTGCCACAGTATTAATTTGTCTTTTCTCATTCAATTTTCCATCCAGAATTTCCTATTCCTCCATGGCAGCGTTTCCGTCGGACAGAACAAGTGCACTGCATTCAATATCAAGAGGATATGGCTCATTCACCTTAAGCTGGTGATGGCCATTTCCTATTACAAGCATGGCGACACGTTACACAGCTGCTGGAGACTTCGCTGAATGCTGCAATACGTTTATTTCTAATGGACGTGGACTCCTTGCGAAATTGTGGGGTCATGGGTGGAGCGAAATGGTTTACAGTCTTCACCAGTCATACCTGTTCTGACATTCTGGTGGAGGAAGGCTCATTAAGGTGTTGCTTAATTCGTGCTAGTACTTTGCGGTTTTCTTTTTTGCAACTTGTGGACCTTTCCACTGCGCAAGTCTGGTGGGAGAAGTGGGTGGTTCTGTTGGTGGATGAGCACAATATGCGCAGTATGTTTTATCCTAAATGTGATGCAACCATTGCCTGCCTTGCAATACCAAATGCGAAATTGAGCAACAGAGATCGGTGTCGTTGTTCAGAAAGTGTCCCTTGATACTGCTGTCGGTGACAACTTTCATTACGTTTTGATGATTTCTAGTCCACAGCCTCTATGGTTAGTATGTGTGTTTGTGTGGTTTCTGACTATAAAAACGATATACGTCACTTCAGGAAGCACTGGGCACTGTCCGGCTGAAATTAGAAGCAAAACTGCGGTATTAGTGGGAATGTAACTTCCATCAAAAGTGTTTTTGTTGTGTATTTGCACTATATTTGGAGTATTATTAATCTTCTGGGGTATTGCATTGAGAGCCTTGTTTTATCTCGGAGTGAGCGATAAGTTGATGTTATTTTTCACTCTCTATCCTTTGTGGGGGGAGAGGGCAGCAAATGCACCGCTTCCATTATTGTTCAGGTAGTTAAAGGGAGTGGGATGGGAGAATAGAGGCAGCTGTCGAAATGATCTCATGTGGTTTGCGAAAAGTCGCATATATACAGCGTTGGCGATTGGAGTTGGGGGGGGGGGGTCTCTTTTTAAATATTGGGCATCAATACATATGCGGTTGAAGTGTTAGTTGGGAGAGAGAGTCAACGTGGGTGAGGGTTTAGTTTGCTGATGGAGATTACCGGATTCTCTTTGTCTCACTCGTGGGAGTGTTTGGCGGCCACGTTTGTGCGGCTTCGGGCCCGCTTTTCTTCAGGAGGAATTCTTTAACGAGCTAATCACCATCAGTTGTTAGATGGTGGGGGGGAGGCGATGGTTCTTATTTCTCAACGCCGGGGAAGGGTGGAAACCTGAGTGTGTTCAGTCAAGTTGGTTCTGTGTTGTATAATACATTACTGTACTTCCTAATACCCGTATTTCCCACATTATTATTGGATGTTTGTTTATTGACACGTGTCCCGAGGTACAGTGAAAAACATTTTTCTGTGAGCAGCTCAACAGATCATTAAATACATGAAAAGAAAACAAAATCAAAGTACATGCATAATAGGGCAACACAAGTTAGACAACGTTACTGCATAAACACCGGCATCGTGTGAAGCATACGATGTGTTAATGAGGCATACGGTAGTGTTAATGAGGTATATCCATAAGAGGCTCTTTTATGAGTCTGGTAACAGCAGGGAAGAAGTTGTTTTTGAGTCTGTCCGTGCGTGTCCTCAGACCTTTGCGTCATTGTGCATTTCGTTTGCTGGTTATGAATGAAAACTTGTCAATAAAAATATTTTCACAAATAAGATGGCAAACGTGAAAATTATGTCAAGTGTTCCGTGGTTTAGTTGAAAGTGAGACTGGCTTTCGAAGGATTTCTACAGAGACGTGGAGAAGGCGGTTAATGAGGATTCAGGCCATGGTCGTCCCGGCGATGGAGAGCAGGATGAGTCCTCGCCTGGTTCTGTCGCCCGTTTTTTCTCCCGTCTTGAATATGGCGGCGATGACGGCCTCCGTGAGGTAGGTAGGAATTTATTCTCTATCCCGGATCTTCAGCAAGTGCTGATGGAGATGACGGGTGATTTCTTCTCCACCAGTTCCTCATCTATGGTTTTATCATGGTTTAAAAGTTGTTTTAAGTATTCTCTCCATCAAAACCCGATGTTTTCTCTGTTTCTCAAGTGGGGCGAATCGTGACTTCTCACCGGCCTTGGGAATTGGGTCCATATATTTCCCTGGTGTCACTGACGAAGGCCTGGGTGCCATGCTGGTCACCGAGGAGTTACTTCGCTTACTCAGTCCACCATTGGCTTCTGATTTCTCTAGTCTGTCTTTGTCCCGATGCCTCGGCTAATAAATGAGCTAATAAATGAGCTGTCCCTTTTCCTTGTTGATTATGCGTTTGTTCAGTAGAAGTGACGTTTCCACTACTTGTCCATGGGTTCCTGGACGGTGTGGTCGCTCCCTCCAAACGTGTCTTGGTGTTTCCTAATGTTGGAGCAGATGGCTTATTCACAGTTTCTGATTATGGCTGTGTGCAGCTTTTCCGGTCTTTCTCCATCCATTAGAATGGACACTTTGGACATTTTGGCGAAGATAATGTTGAAATCTCACTAGCACGCTTGGCTCTCTTTCCTGAGCTGTTTCTTCACCTTCTGTTGCTTCTGGTAGAGTTTGATGGGCACAGAGGAGCGGATGAGCCGGTGGTCTTTCCGACACTGGTTATCAGTGGTGATGAGGGCATCCGTTTGTTCTCCGGATCGGGTAATGAATAAGTTGATCATTTGCAGGTGTTTTGATCTTAGATGTCTCCAGGGCGTCTTCAACTGTCTTTTGTGGAACAGTTGGATGCTGATGACAAGGTGCTGTTGCGCGCATGTGACGAGCAGAAGAAAAGTGTTGGCGTTGGAATCGTCAACTCCTTCCTTTCTAATGGTTCCTTCCTTTCCAGATTTGGCAGTCACTCTAATACTGGCGTGGAAGTTCCCCAAGGAACATCATCTTATCTTCCTCAAAAAAGTTCGCAGAGATGGTGTTGAGGTTGGAGAAGAAACCTTCTTTGGACTCGTCATTGGCACGAAGGGGTGGAGCATAGACTTTCACGACCGTTGCCTGCTGGATCTTGGCAAGTTGTTGACGCAGGATTCCAGCGTCCATGTTGATGGTAACAGGGAGCTGTATCTCGCTCTGTATCTCTCCACCTGTATCTTTTTCTCTCTCTGTAACTCTTTCCTTAGCTCTCTCTCTATGTCTCTCAATCCGAAACTCTCTCTCTGTATATCGATATATATTTATCTATAGAATATATTGATATATATATAGAGAGAGAGAACGAGAGAGCGCCAGGGGAAGAGAAATAAGGGGAAAGAGAAAGAGATACAGATAAATATATACATAGAGAGAGAGAGAGGGGTGCAGATGTAGAGATGCAGAGAAACAGATCCAGTGAGCAACAACGAATGCGGAATATTTGGCTAATGGTAAAGTTCTTGGAAGTGTGGATGAGCAGAGGGATCTAGGTGTCCATGTACATAGTTCCCTGAACGTTGCCACCCAGGTTGATAGGGTTGTGAAGAAGGCCTACTGAGTGTTGGCCTTTATTGGTAGAGGGATTGAGTTCCGGAGTCAGGAGGTCATGTTGCAGCTGTACAAAACTCTGGTACGGCCACATTTGGAGTATTGCGTACAGTTCTGGTCTCCGCATTATAGGAAGGACGTGGAGGCTTTGGAGCGGGTGCAGAGGAGATTTACCAGGATGTTGCCTGGTATGGAGGGAAAATCTTATGAGGAAAGGCTGATGGACTTGAGGTTGTTTTCGTTGGAGAGAAGAAGGTTAAGAGGAGACTTAATAGAGGCATACAAAATGATCAGGGGGTTAGACAGGGTGGACAGTGAGAGCCTTCTCCCGCGGATGGAAATGGCTGGCACGAGGGGACGTAGCTTTAAACTGAGGGGTAATAGATATAGGACAGAGGTCAGAGGTAGGTTCTTTACGCAAAGAGTAGTGAGGCCGTGGAATGCCCTACCTGCAACAGTAGTGAACTCGCCAACATTGAGGGCATTTAAAAGTTTATTGGATAAACAAATGGATGATAATGGCATAGTGTAGGTTAGATGGCTTTTGTTTCGGTGCAACATCTTGGGCCGAAGGGCCTGTACTGCGCTGTATCCTTCTATGTTCTATGTTCTAAGTCTCTCTCCGGCTGTGTGTGTCTCGCTCACTGGAGATCTCTCTCTGTCTCTCTCTCTCTCTCTCTCTCTCGCCCGGTCTCTGTATATGCATCTCTTCGTGTGTGTAACTCTGCAACTCTCTGTCTGTACCTCGCTCTCTTTGTCTCTCTCTGTCCCTCGCTCTCTGTATCTCTCTCTCTCTCTGTTTCCCTCCCTCTGTATCCCTGTCCCTCTGTATCTATCTTTATATATCTCTCTCTGTTTATTTTTCCAACTCTGTAACTATCTCCGTATCTCTCTATCCATGAAGTCGCTGTTGCTCAATGGATCTGTTTCTCTGCATCTCTACATCTGCACCTCTCTCTCACTAAGTATATATTTATCTGTATCTCTTTCCCCTTATTTCTCTTCCCCTGGCGCTCTCTCGTTCTCTCTCGCTATATATATATAAATATATTCTATAGATAAATATATATTTATATACAGAGAGAGAGTTTCGGATTGAGAGACATAGAGAGACAGGTGCAGATATATATATATATCTGTATCTCTCTCTCTTTCTGTATCTCTCTGAATCTCACTTTGTATCTCTCTCTGTATCTCTCAATCCGAATGCCTTTCTGTCTCTCCCGCTGACTGGATCTATCTCTCTGTATATCTCTGCCTGGAACCCTCTCCATATCTCTCACTCAATGTATTTATCTCGCTCTCTTTGCTCTCTCTTTCCCTGTATCTCTCTAACAATATGTCTCTCTCTTTGTATCTCTTTCTCTGTTTGTCTCTCTTTGCATCTCTCCCTGTATCTCGCTCGGTCGTTGTATATCTCTCTCTGCATATCTCGCTGTATCTCTCTGTCTGTATCTGTCTCTCTATCTCTCTCTCTGTATCTCTATTTATATCTCTGTATCGCTTTCTCTCTCTGTATTTCCCTCTCTCTGCATTTCTATCTGTAGATTCCTCTCTGTATCTCCCCCTCTCTATTGCCCACTCTATATTCATAGAATTTATAGTGCAGAAGGAGGCCATTCGGCCCATCGAGTCTGCACCGGCTCTTGGAAAGAGCACCGTACCGAACCGCACACCTCCACCCTATCCCCATAACCCAGTAACCCCACCCAACACTAAGGGCAATTTTGGACACTAAGGGCCATTTATCATGGCCAATCCACCTAACCTGCACATCTTTGGACTGTGGGAGGAAACCGGAGCACCCGGAGGAAATCCACGCGCACAGGGGGATGATGTGCAGGCGCCGCACAGACAGCGACCCAAGCCGGGATCGAACCTGCGACCCTGGAGCTGTGAAACAATCTTGCTATCCACAATGCTACCGTGCTGCCCTTTAAAATTGGTGTGGGCGGTTTTGAGGAGTGGCGTCAAGTCCGCCCCGTTGCGTGTATCTTTTGGGCGATGTGTTTTGGCGGATTTGACAGCCAAAGGGTCTTACACCACTTCCTGCCATATACCTGATATTTCAGAAACCCTGCTCAAGTATACCTGGAACATCACTTCCCACACTGCCGCTTGAGCTGGGTTATATACACCTGCCCATGCTGCAGCAGACATATCACCAGCTGCTGCACTGCAGCTAGTGCATCAACACCTCGCAAATGATGTGGCTTGTTTGTTTAATTTTGTTACTTTGGATCGCTATCGAACAACTGTTGTCCATCTGTAAATGCCCATTAAATGGCGAAGTGTTCATCTCTCTCTTGCGCTGCTTCAGCCCATGTGGTGGATATGCACCCGCAACTGTTATAAAGGGAGTTCCCTGAATTGCACCATGTAATAGTGCAGTGATGGGAATGACGTTTCAGACCAGCCCCTTATGTGATTTTCAGATGAACTTGCTTGGGCAACTTGCAGCTGCAGCTTTGAGGTTGAGTTGAAAGAGAGAATTCTCTGCTCTCTGGATTCCAGCCCCGCATCTTTCTGATAATATTTCTCAATTTTTCCGCTACCTTGCCGAATCAACAGGCTCGTAATGCCTCATTCACAAAGGGGTTCTTAAATGAGTGGTTGGGTGTGTTTTTCCGATTCGGGGGTACGTAAACTGTACTACTGAATAAACTGGTCTGGTCACCCCAACACATGGCATGGCTTGGCAAGCTGAGCGGGATTTCAATGTGGAATGCGTGGTACCAGTGAGAAAGATGACGAGTGACTGCAAGTTAAAACCAATTGTTCCTGGTATGCAAAGCAATTTCCTCCCATGCGCCCGATATCGCATCTCCTCCAGCAGTGCAATATCGACATTATGTCCTCCGACAGTCCGACAAGTACATCTCCTGATTTCCCCAGTCTAACAAGTATATATAAGTCCAAACAGTCCTCTATATTTCTCGCTCCGCCGCTGAAAATAGAAGAGCACACTAGCTCAGCCGTGTTCTCGTCCCATATCTACACATGTTCCAATGTACTTCATACATCGGTGCCATCTACACGAGCATTTGGGCGGCAATACCATCCTCACCTCATAAACCTACGATCCACGCTACTCAACCCCCCCCCCCCCCCCCACACACCACCCCCACCCTCGCCCTCCCCCTCCCCGCGTGAACGCTTTAACTGGTATATATCACCACCTCTACCAGATGTAGCAATTTAAATCCCAACACACCGTGTACATAGTACATGTAACCTATGTCCCGGCTCCCGCTGCATGTCAACCAAAGTCTCCCTGATACATCTACCCCTCCACGCTAATATATGCCGCCTCTAATGGTGCACCCTCATTATTCACCACGCCCCAAGTGCATCTGTTCACACACCCCTCGCATTGCACCTGGTATTCCTCCAACTTTGCTACCCACAGAATCTATTAAATGGCACAGCATAACGAACAACCTTGATATATGTACTTCGTCCTCTGTATAATCTAGTATATCGACCACAGTTACTGATACTATTGTTGAACTTGCTCCTCTTCCCATTTTCGAAGGGCGAAACAAAGATGACCAGAGGTCCTTTGCTATTTATTAAACATTGCGATCGTCACCGGCCCCGCTATTATCACAGCAGCACGCGCCCATCGCATGCTGATGTTGTAATGTTTGATTCCATTTCAGTCATCGTAAGATTAACGTACAAATCGGCATGTGAAGACATTTTTCAACTGGTCTCTGAATTTGGTCTGTGTCACTGCATAAATACAAGTATTTGTGCAACAGCTCAGTAGCTGCAGCATGAATCCCACCTCTTGCACAAACTTATGTAGATACATTGCCTCATACCCCAAAAAATACATCCGGGTCCATATCGAATAAAACATAAACACCGACCATAAGATAATGAAATTGGCCGAGATGACAAACAGTAAAATAACGGATTTCCTTCGTATCGCCATCTCTGGGTCTCTGGTACTCTCCCCACTGCTGTGAGCTCGGAGTCTCTTGCGGGCTCTGTTGGCCACTAAAATGTGTCTGACGGTGAAAAGATTAAGCAGCATAATCAGGACGAATGGAACACCAGGTGTTAAAATGTAATGAAGGAACTCAATTGTTCCCCAGACCACAGAAAACATGTCCGTGATGGGCACATCACAAAACCAGGGTCGGTTTCCCCTATAATACGGACCTGACACCATGAAATACCAGGAAATATCCTTTAAACAGCTCAGTAAAGTCACTGTACCCAGAACAACAGCCGCCGTTTTTTCAGTGCAGTATTTTTGTTTCAGCTTCTTGCAGCAAATGGCGACATATCGATCGAAGGTGAAAGTGACGGTGAACCAGACAGAACAGTCAGTGGCTGCATAAAGCAGGACAGCGTGTATGTTACACATGGGGATGTTCAGCAAAAATTCAAATTGCTCCCGAAATACGATCGGAATTTGTCTCAATATGAGATCGAATATAACAACCGATAGATCCGCCGCTGCCATGCCGACGAGGTAGCATGTGACACATTTACAAAGGCCACACTGTCCTCGGGACAAGATCACAATCGCCGCTATGTTGACTGTGTGGGAGAGAAAAAAACATGATTTTTATGATTCAGACTCGAAGCAAAATGACCAGTTTGCATAAGTATGAATTACATTGTGAAAGGCGTGACGAGCATGGAATGGATTAGAATAACTTGACCTGCACCAACAAACAGGAATGGCTGCCATGTAGGGAAAGCATGGCACATGCCCCGACAAAGTGGATAATGTTGGAATTGGCTGCCAAATACAGATCATAATCCTCACCTCGTTGTTTCCTTCCCTGGGTTAAATGTTGCCAATCTCTACACCACATCGTTTTCTCTTTCTTCTTGAGGCGTCCGCATGGGCCGACGATGGTTTGCTGCCTTCCATTGAGCAGGGTTCTGCGGTAGCTGAATAGTCCAAACCGGGATCCGGACACTCTGTAGCAGGTTTGGCAGCTCGTGTTTAAGCAGTTGGTTGGGTGGTGCGCTCTGGATTCAGCGCGCTCCTTCCGCTGTGTACTCACGGCCTCTGCGTACACTTTCTGTGACACTCCTGGTGATTGGCGCCTTCGTGGGTGCTTCATGTCCAGCTTGTGTGTTGTAAAACAAGCGAATACACGTATCCATGAGGATGTTACATTTATTTGTGGAGGCTTTCTGAGCGTCCGTGTTGCTTTTTCTGTGCCCTTTCAGTCACTGCTTGCTTTGGCGGTGTTTGGAGTAGAGCAATTGTTTCAGGAATCTCTTGCGTCGGGCATGTGAGTTGGACCTGATGTCTTGCTGATCGAACACTCTGTTCCCCAGCCATCCGAAGACTGCGCTGTCACATTGCTGTCGCATCTGGATTTCATCGCGATATTTGCTCGGGCCAAGTTGTGGGGAATGATCCACATTGTCGAGTGGCTCACCATAGATCACCGTGGCAGGAGCGGGCCGGCAGACAAGCGTTGCTTTCCGGATATTTAGACTGAGGCTCTTCTCCCAATTACCTCGGTGAAAGCGTCGATGATAATTGGTACCTCGGTCTATGAGTGCACATACACAGGGGACATCTGTGTACCGCAGCCCTATGACAAAAGTTGTGGTGGTCTTGGATCTGGCCTCCAGGCGTCGGAGGGTCAATATTTCACCCCTGCCCGGTAGATTAGTCCCACCCCAGCAGTGGATGTCAGGGCGATGAGTTGGAGTGCAAAGAAGATAGAGAATGTTGTTGCTGCGATGACGCCGCACTGTTTGACCCAGGGTTGCACACTCAGAATTATACATAGATGCTGAATATTGGACCAGTGCTTTTTTACCACTGACATGTTGATAAATGTATCTACATTTTCCACCATCTTACACAATTGAACCCAGGGAAACCCGATAATGAAAGCTGAACTTGCATCCGAACTTAATGTCAGGTTCGGAGGAGGAGGAGCAGTCTCTGTCAGGGAGAGAACCTGAGAACATCTAAGACTCTCAGAAGGTAAGAAGGTTCCCAGGGTCCCAGGTTCGATTCCCCGCTGGGTCACTGTCTGTGCGGAGTTTGCACGTTCTCCCCGTGTCCGCGTGGGTTTCCTCCGGGTGCTCCGGTTTCCTCCCACAGTCCAAAGACGTGCAGGTTAGGTGGATTGGCCATGCTAAATTACCCGTAGTGTCCATAAGGGTTGGGAGGGGTTATTGGGTTGCGGGGATAAGGTGGAAGTGAGGGATTAATGTGGGTCGGTGCAGACTCGATGGGCCGAATGGCCTCCTTCTGCACTGTATGTTCTATGTAATGTAATCTATGTAAGTAAGTGATTTTTACTCAATTTTACTTTTATACCTTTTTCAAATTGTCTGTGTGGGGGGGGGGGGGGGGGGGAACTGAAGTGACATCACAGAAAAGCTGTGGCCTGAGTGGCTGTTTGGGAATCTACACTAAATTAAAAAAATTAAGCATTGGTAATTAATTAAACATAATTACTTAATTATAATTTAGAGGGATATCTAAGAGATCGGAGAGTACTATATTTAGCTTTCGCATTTCTATTAGAAATCTAGTGCTATGAAACAGATAGTTAACAGTAACTTTGAAATTTAAAAAAAAATATACATTTTTTTTTAAATTACATTTTAATTTTAATTAATTGACGCAATGTCAGTTAGGGGGTGCAGTTCTCTGACTGTGAGATGTGGCAGGTCCGGAAGGCTTCCAGCGTCCCGGATGGCTTCATCTGCAGAAAGTGCACCCAACTGGAGCTCCTCACAGACCGCATGGTTCGGTTGCAGCAGCAATTGGATGCACTTAGGAGCATGCAGGTGGCGGAAAGCGTCATAGATCGCAGTTATGTAAATGTGGTCACGCCCAAGGTGCAGGCAGAGAAATGGGTGACCACCAGAAAGGGCAGGCAGTCTGTGCTGGAATCCCCTGTGGTTGTCCCCCTCTCGACCATGTATACCCCTTTGGATACTGTCGGGGTGGATAGCCTATCAGGGGAAAACAGCAGCAGCCAGAGCAGTGGCACCACGGCTGGCTCTGATGTTCAGAAGGGAGGGTCAAAGCGCAGAATAGTAATAGTAATAGGGGACTCTATAGACAGGGGCACAGATAGGCGCTTCTGTGGACGTGAAAGAGACTCCAGGATGGTATGTTGCCTCCCTGGTGCCAGGGTCCAGGATGTCTCCGAACGGGTAGAGGGCATTCTGAAGGGAGAGGGCAAACAGGCAGAGGTCGTTGTACATATTGGTACTGACAACATAGGCAGGAAGGGGCATGAGGTCCTGCAGCAGGAGTTCAGGGAGCTAGGCAGATAGTTAAAAGACAGGGCTTCGAGGGTTGTAATCTCGGGATTACTCCCTGTGCCACGTGCCAGTGAGGCTAGAAATAGGAAGATAGAGCAGCTAAACACGTGGCTAAACAGCTGGTGTAGGAGGGAGGATTTCCGTCATCTGGACCACTGGGAGCTCTTCCGGGGCAGGTGTGACCTGTATAAGAAGGACGGGTTGCCTCTAAACCGGAGAGGCATAAATATTCTGGCCGCGAGGTTTGCTAGTGTCACACGTGTGGGTTTAAACTAGTATGGCAGGGGGTGGGCACGGGAGCAATAGGTCAGAAGGTGAGAGCATTGAGGGAGAACTAGGGAATAGGGACAGTGTGGCTCTGAGGCAGAGCAGACAGGGAGAGGTTGCTGAACACAGCGGGTCTGGTGGCCTGAAGTGCATATGTTTTAATGCAAGAAGTATTACGGGTAAGGCAGATTAACTTAGAGCTTGGATTAGTACTTGGAACTATGATGTTGTTGCCATTACAGAGACCTGGTTGAGGGAAGGGCAGGATTGGCAGCGAAACGTTCCAGTATTTAGATGTTTCAGGCGGGATAGAGGGGGATGTAAAAGGGGAGGCGGAGTTGCGCTACTGGTTCGGGAGAATATCACAGCTGTACTGCGGGAGGACACCTCAGATGGTAGTGAGGCTATATGGGTAGAGATCAGGACTAAGAAGGGTGCAGTCACAATGTTGGGGGTTTACTACAGGCCTCCCAACAGCCAGCGGGAGGTAGAGGTGCAGATAGGTAGACAGATTTTGGAAAAGTGTAAAAACAACAGGGTTGTGGTGATGGGAGACTTCAACTTACCCAATATTGACTGGGACTCACTTAGTGCCAGGGGCTTAGACGGGGCGGAGTTTGTAAGGAGCATCCAGGAGAGCTTCTTAAAACAATATGTAGACAGTCCAACTAGGGAAGGGGCGGTACTGGACCTGGTATTGGGGAATGTGCCCGGCCAGGTGGTAGATGTTTCAGTAGGGGAGCATTTCGGCAACAGTGACCACAATTCAGTAAGTTTTAAAGTACTGGTGAACAAGGATAAGAGTGGTCCTAGGATGAATGTGCTAAATTGGGGGAAGTCTAATTATAACAATATTAGGCGGGAACTGAAGAACATAGATTGGGGGCGGATGTTTGAGGGCAAATCAACATCTGACATGTGGGAGGCTTTCAAGTGGCAGTTGAAAGGAATTCAGGACCGGCATGTTCCTGTGAGGAAGAAGGATAAATACGGAACTTTCGGGAACCTTGGATGACGACAGATATTGTAGGCCTCGTCAAAAAGAAAAAGGAGGCATTTGTCAGGGCTAAAAGGCTGGGAACAGACGAAGCCTGCGTGGAATATAAGGAAAGTAGGAAGGAACTTAAGCAAGGAGTCAGGAGGGCTAGAAGTACTTTGCATCAGTATTCACCAAAGAGAAGAAATTGGTAGTTGTTGAGTCTGGAGAAGGGTGTGTAGATAGCCTGGGTCACATTGAGATCCAAAAAGACGAGGTGTTGGGTGTCTTAAAAAATATTAAGGTAGATAAGTCCCCAGGGCCTGATGGGACTTACCCCAGAATACTGAAGGAGGCTGGAGAGGAAATTGCTGAGGCCTTGACAGAAATTTTTGGATCCTCGCTGTCTTCTGGGGATGTCCCAGAGGACTGGAGAATAGCCAATGCTGTCCCTCTGTTTAAGAAGGGTAGCAAGGATAATCCCGGGAACTACAGGCCGGTGAGCCTTACTTCAGTGGTAGGGAAATTACTGGAGAGAATTCTTCGAGACAGGATCTACTCCCATTTGGAAGCAAATGGACGTATTAGTGAGAGGCAGCACGGTTTTGTGAAGGGAAGGTCGTGCCTCACTAACTTGATAGAGTTTTTCAAGGAGGTCACTAAGATGATTGATGCAGGAAGGGCAGTGGATGTTGTCTATATGGACTTCAGTAAGGCCTTTGACAAGGTGTCATGGTAGACTAGTACAAAAGGTGAAGTCACACGGGATCAGGGGTGAGCTGGCAAGGTGGATACAGAACTGGCTGGGCCATAGAAGGCAGAGAGTAGCAATGGAAGGATGCTTTTCTCATTGGAGGGCTGTGACCAGTGGTGTTCCACAGGGATCAGTGCTGGGACCTTTGCTCTTTGTAGTATATATAAATGATTTGGAGGAAAATGTAACTGGTCTGATTAGTAAGTTTGCAGACGACACAAAGGTTGGTGGAATTGCGGATAGCGATGAGGACTGTCGGAGGATACAGCAGGATTTAGATTGTTTGGAGACTTGGGCGGAGAGATGGCAGATGGAGTTTAATCCGGACAAATGTGAGGTAATGCATTTTGGAAGGTCTAATGCAGGTAGGGAATATACAGTGAATGGTAGAACCCTCAAGAGTATTGAAAGTCAAAGAGATCTAGGAGTACAGGTCCACAGGTCATTGAAAGGGGCAACACAGGTGGAGAAGGTAGTCAAGAAGGCATACGGCATGCTTGCCTTCATTGGCCGGGGCATTGAGTATAAGAATTGGCTAGTCATGTTGCAGCTGTATAGAACCTTAGTTAGGCCACACTTGGAGTATAGTGTTCAATTCTGGTCGCCACATTACCAGAAGGATGTGGAGGCTTTAGAGAGGGTGCAGAAGAGATTTACCAGAATGTTGCCTGGTATGGAGGGCATTAGCTATAAGGAGCGTTTGAATAAACTCGGTTTGTTCTCACTGGAACGAAGGTTGAGGGGAGACCTGATAGAGATATACAAAATTATGAGGGGCATAGACAGAGTGGATAGTCAAAGGCTTTTCCCCAGGGCAGAGGGACAATTACTAGGGGGCATAGGTTTAAGGTGAGAGGGGCAAGGTTTAGAGTAGATGTACTAGGCAAGTTTTTTACGCAGAGGGTAGTGGGTGCCTGGAACTCGCTACCGGAGGAGGTGGTTGGAAGCAGGGACGATAGTGACATTTCAGGGGCATCTTGACAAATACATGAATAGGATGGGAATAGAGGGATACGGACCCAGGAAGTGTAGAAGATTGTAGTTTAGTCGGGCAGCATGGTCGGCACAGGCTTGGAGGGCCGAAGGGCCTGTTCCTGTGCTGTACATTTCTTTGTTCTTTGTTCTTGAAGACATGTCCATTGAGATCGTTGTTCAACTTAACGAGATAAAGGTTTGGTTTATTTTTCTGATGTTTAAATGCATCAGTTGATGTTATTGTGTCCACATCTTTCATTTCTGTTGCTGTAAGTTGCACCACTGCATTCTGTTTCTCCAAGTCGGCTGCTAACACCGACATTCCCATCCCGGGTCTGTCCAGTTCCGATAACTAAGCTCCTCATTTATTCCCCATCCCCCTGCAAACAACCAATCATTTTGTAAGGGATCTTGCTAACTGCGTGAACAACTTCCTCAACCCAAATGCCACATTCATGCGCCTCGAGTTCCTAACCTATCTCTCCCTGGACCAAACGTCACCAATACCAAATAAAATAGCGGAACTCACACAGTAACTGAACAGATAAGGCCATCTCCACTGTCAGAGCCTCAGATCATTGCCTCTCCAGGGCTCCTAACTTGGCATCTTCAAGTTCCTTTACTCTCCAGCTACGATGCCAGTGTTGGTTTGAATTCCACTGCCGGAGCCTTCGCTTCTCCCACCACGTTTCTGTCCGCCAAGCACAGACAGCAGCTCCCTGGCCATGCTCATTGCCATTCTCTAGTGGCTGCTCTCCCACCGTATGTCTCCCCCTCATTTACCATCTCTACTACCTCGTCTGCATCACCACCATTTCCCCTCTCCCAACTTGCCCCAATTGACACTAACTGGCTTGCCTCCAAACTACTTTTTCTTCAAGTAGCTCTCCGAAAACTGGATCCTTTGCCAACACTTGCTCTTCAATGCCCTGTCCGAGATGCCCCCCCCCCCCATGAAACCTATCCTGACACCATCCGGCTTCTTCACCAACCTGCTCATCCGCCTCCAGCGCCTCTACACATCCCACTTCCTGTCTGCACTGGTATTTCTGCAGGTTGGGCGGTGGGGGGGGGGGGGGGGGGGGGGCATCCGTGTGCCCCTTTTCTCTCCCTCCTCCCAC
Organism: Scyliorhinus torazame; assembly: GCF_047496885.1. Classification (NCBI taxonomy): domain Eukaryota; kingdom Metazoa; phylum Chordata; class Chondrichthyes; order Carcharhiniformes; family Scyliorhinidae; genus Scyliorhinus; species Scyliorhinus torazame. The sequence continues at coordinate 13,701,484 of NC_092729.1, forward strand.
GCCTTTACCCACCTCCCATTTGGCTTTCGGGATATTGTGTTACTCCCCAGCACCCATCTCGGCCTGGAGTATAGGAAACGTGAGCCCTTTTACCCGGACTCCTCTGCAGTGCGGTGCACTCTGGTGACCCCAGCTGTTCTCCATATTTGACCCGTTGCGCCCTCAGCTTCCAACGTCTATTATGCCCAAAATGTGGACCCTCATATCCCTGTATTCTGTATGTGCTGCACAGAGGATCATCCTGGATTTTGGAAGACGAGGGATATTTAAAGAAATCCGAGATATAGTTGGTGAGGGGCGTATCCAAAGGTGACGGGATAATTGGGTATCGCCATGTATGGCAGGGCCAAAGAGCCAAGGAAAGAACCCTGCACTCAGTAGTCACAGGGCACAAACCGAATTCGAGGATGGGGAAAAAAGATACTGGACATTTTGTTGCGGGTGTGAATTAATAGGATTACAGCAGGACATTGACAGGATGCAGAGCTGGGCTGAGACGTGACAGGTGGAGTTCAGCCTTGATCAATGTGAACTGATTCATTTTGGAAGGCCGAATTTGACTGCAGAATACAGGGTTAATGGCATGATTCTTGGAAGTGTGGAGGAACAGATGATCTTGGGGTCCACGTACGTAGATCCCTCCAAGTTGCTACCCAGGTTGATAGGGTTGTGAAGGAGGCGTATGGCGTGTTGGTTTTTATTAACAGTGGGATTGAGTCTAAGAGCCGTGTGGTTTTGCTGCAGCTTTCTAAAACTCGAGTTAGACCACACTTGCAATATTGTGTCGCCTCATTATAGGAAGGATGTGGATAATTTGGAGAGGGTACAGAGCAGATTTACCTTGATGCTGCCTGGACTGGAGGGCATGTCTTACGAAGAAGGGTTGAGGGAGCCAGCAGAGGTGGTGGAGTCGGAGTTATTAGGGACATTTAAGCGACTCTTGGACAGGCACATGGACAGTTGTAAATTGAAGGGATGTAGGTTAGGTTGGTCTTACATTAGGATAAATGGTCGGCACAACATCGTGTGCTGAAGGGCCTGTACTGTGCTGTACTGTTCTATGTTCAATGTTCTAAGTTCTATGAATCGCTCTTTGATTTGCGAGTGGCCGGGGACGAGGTGGAGCACTGAAGCCCGGTCTTGAATCAGATGTGAATTCTCCAGAGTTGTAAGTGACAAGGAAAGGTGTGCGGGTGGAGAGGGACAAGTTCTGTGGCGTTCAGCCCAGCTGAATTTAGCTGTGAGAAGGGAGTCAGAGGTGAGGTGACGCGTGAGATGAAGTGATTCAGTGAAGTAGAGAGAATGATCTGAAGAGGAAGAGCGGGGGAAGTGATGGACGTGATGTCTGTGCCGTGGTAGCAGCGGATGTGTTGGGTTAAAGAGAGGCAGGTGCGAGATAATGATGGGGAACATGGGTAAAAAGGGCAGAGAAAGCTCGATGTACGTTCAACGTGAAAGAAGTGGTGCTGCTGAAGTAATGTGTAGGAGGTGCCCAGCTGTATGCGTCCTGCGGATCTTTAGTAGCAAGAATATTTTTAGCTGATAATCAGGGACCACATAGTGGCACAGGTAGAGCAGAAAATATATGAAGATATGCTTATGAACAAGAGAAGGTCGCGGTGGCGTGTGGAGGACTACGAGATCATAAGACATAGGAGTAGAGTTTGGTCACTCGGCCCATCGAGTCTGCACCGCCATTCAATCATGGCTGATATTTTTCTCATCCCCATTCTCCTGCCACCTCCCTATAACCCCTGATGCCCTTATTAATCAAGAACCTACCTATCTCCGTCTTAATGCCACAGTGATTTGGCCTCCATAGCCTTCTGGGGCGAAGGGTTTCACAGATTCACCACCCTCTGGCTGAAGAAATTCCTCCACATCTCTGTTTTAGAGGATCGTCTCTTTAGTCTGAGATGGTGTCCTCCGGTTCTAGTTTTTCTTACAAGCGGAAACATCTTCTCCACGTCCACTCTATTCAGGCCACGCATTATCCTGTAAGTTTCCATGAGAGCTCCCCCTCATCCTTCTAAACTCCAACGAGTACAGGCACAGAGTCCTCAATCGTTCCTCATACGTTAAGCTCCTCATTCCAGGGATCATTCTTGTGAACCTCCTCTGGACCCTTTCCAAGGCAGCACATCCTTCCTTAGATACGGGGCCCAGAACTGCTCACAATACTCCAAATGGGGTCTGACCAGAGCCTTATAAAGCCTCAAAAGTACATTCCTGGTCTTGTATTCTAACCACCTCGACGTGGATGCTTACATTGCATTTGCCTTCCTAACTGCCGACTGAACGTGAACGTTAACCTGAAGAGAATCGTGAACAAGGACGCCCACGCCTCTTTGTGCGTCTGATATAAAGAAGCCAAATGTGCCGAAAGGAAGGAATGCGTTGTGAACTGCAGCCGGGTTATTACATGAGGTGCAGTGACCAGCGAGAAGCCGGGGATACCAGGGCGGAAAGGCAGAGATGTGCGAAAGGGTGTTGGAAGGTGGAATGACTTTGGAGGATGTGACAGAGAACAGTGGAGTTAGTGAGGTTATACAGGCGGAGTTACGGAGAGTAGGAAGCGGAGCCGGGCGTGGATGTGTTTGGGAGGGCTGCCTGGCCCGAAATGAAGAATGGGATGTTTTGTTGGATTATTGCTGAGCAACGGAGAAAGTGGCGCGTGCTTTCAAACTCCTGCTAGTTCAAATCTATGTGCCTGTGAAATGCCACTGAAAGTGTCGATTTGCAATGAACAATACAGTGTAATAAGGAAATGTGGTGTGAGTTCCAGACGATTAGCATAATATTCTGATTGACTAGTCCCAGTAGAAACATCAGTATGCACCCCACTAATTCTGAATTTAAACCGGTGTGTGGGGTTTGCAGAAGGAATTATGTGGAATACTCCATTATTTGAGGCCCAAGGTCCGGGCCATTGTCTCTCTTGATCTCTGTACGTCAACATGTCAGCAAAAACAATAACTGAGATTTCCAGACCGACCGTGAAGGTTAACAAGTAAAACATGACACTGAGTCACATGGGGATATACTGTCCAGTCGCTGGTCAAAGATGCTATTGCAAAGAACATATTTTATTTTGAAAATGCCGGTCAAAACGGCAAATATGTATCAAGAGATTTGCAGAACTTTCGGCGCAGGCAAGTTAAGGCAAGGCGAGGATGTTGAAGGGATGTGTTTGAGAAAATTATTGGAGGAGCATAAAGCTATTGGTGTTTTGTAGATTCTAAAAGGATCAATTCGATGCTGTTAGGTCGGGGTGTATTGTTAAAACAAGCAGTTGAAGTTTATGATGAAGATATTACAGCATTACTTTGTCATCAGGAGGTCAGTTCTTGCAAATTTGATCCATTTGTTAACGCGTCTATGTACATTTCTCAACACAGAGCTGGTGATGTACTTCAGTGAGACATTCAACAAGTTCTCACATGATGACTATGATCGAGAAGGTAAGAACATCTGGGATCCAGGGCAATTTGAATGGTCGAACAAAATAGGCTTATTGGCTGCAGACAGAAAGTGATGGGCGATCACTGTTCCTGTGACAGGACGCCGATATCCAGTCGTGCACTTCAGGAATTTGCGCTGCCTCCTCTACTGTTTTCAGTAAACATTGATGATGTACACATGAAAGTTGGAGGTACGATCTGTAGCATCGCAGATGCCAGGACAATTACTGGCGTGGCACAGTTGTTTCACAGCTCCAGGGTTCCAGGTTCGATTCCCCGCTGGGTCACTGTTTGTGCGGAGTCTGCACGTTCTCCCCGTGTGTGGGCGGTTTCCTCCGGGAGCTCCGGTTTCCTCCCACAGTCCAAAGATGTGCAGGTTTGGATTAGTTAAGCTAAATTGCCCTCAGTGTCCAAAAAGATTAGGAGGGGTTACTGAGTTACGGGGATAGGGTGGAGTTGTGGGCTTCGGTAGGGTTCTCCTTCCAATGGCCGGTGCAGATTCGATGGGCCGAATGGCCTCCTTCTGCGCTAAAAATAGTCTGATTCTATGATAAACAGCGAAGACTTAGATTGCAGGGCGATGCAGACAGACTGTTTAGATGTATAAAATAGTAGCAAAAATAACTTAACACTGTAAGATATGACGTAATGCATTTTGAGAGGACTAAAACGTCGAGGGTGGGCACAATGAACAGTCGGACAATAGGAAGCACAGCGGACCAGAGCGACCTTGGAATGCATCTCAGAAGATCCTTCAAGATGTCTGAAAAGTTCAATAAGGAGCTGAAAAAGGTATGTGAAATACTCGTTCTAATTAGTCCAGGTACAGAGTATAAGAGTAGAAAGGTTATGATGGATCGTATAAACCGCTCTTTGCCCCCAGCTGGAATACTCCTTAGTGCAGAGAAGGCCGTGATTTAAAGAACATTTAGAGAGGGTGTGAGAAAACATTTATCACTGAGGGGGCTGTTGGAATCTGGAAATCACTGCCTGAAACTGTCGAGACGGGAACATTCATGAGACTGCTCGGTGAACACTTTATTTATTTATTTTTCTCTAATAAATTTAGAGTACCAAATTATAAATATTTTTTCCAATTAAGGGGAAATTTGGCGTGGTCAATTCACCTAACCTGCACATCTTTGGGTTGTGGGGGTGAAACCCACGCAGACACGAGGAGAATGTGCAAACTCCACACGGACAGTAACCCAGGGTCGGGATTCGAACCCGGGTCCTCAGCGTTGCAGTGCCAGTGCTAACCACTGAGCCAACGTGCCTCGACGAACACTTTACACAACAGAATTTGCAAAGCTATGACTGAGGAGCTGGTAAATAGGATAAGAACAGAGACATTCCTAAAGGCCGACGCAGACACAATGCTCTTCAAGGGCTATTTCTGCTTTGAAAGCGGCCACCTCATGTGCTGGCCAACGAGAAGTTCATAATCAATGAACATGTGACCACAGATTGTGAGGACAAGTGAAGTCAATTGATGAGTGTGTCTAAATGTAAGTGACAAAAAAATATGCAGTTAAATATCGTGCATAGCATGTACAGTCGGGTAGAAATACTTACTGGGTACACCCACGATGGCGAGAAATGGATAGTAACCAGCCTGAATAACTTTCAGTATGCACTCGAACCGCCATAAGGCTGACATCCTTTCGTAAAATGAAAAAAGACAGAAAAGAGCCACGGATAAAGCTCTGTCGGCTGCTGTGACATTCCAATCTGATGTATTCAAATTCCCAGACATTTCTGTCACAGTCCAATGAATGTTGCTCTGACTCTGATTCATTGCTGGAACAGTCAGTCGAGTATTCCACGATTCTCACCCAATTGTACAATACTAATCTGATGTTCTGAGATTCTATCCCTCATTAATCGACATATTTATAGGAGTGGGTATCTCTCCAGCGGCACAGATGGGTTCCAGCGAGACCGACATTAATTCCAGTCACGGAACAAACAGTTTCAGTTAACCACTTGCAACCCATTGTGTACCTTGATGAAGTGGAAGAATGTGCGGTAATGGTGGGATATCTGACGGTTACTGAGGAAAGGAAAATGGGAAATAGTGGAGGGAGGAAATATCACCGTTGAATCGAGATTGGTTATGTCAGTTGTTCAGGCTGATTGTCTGGTTCATAATAGTTGAGTGCATTTGTTTTTAGTGGAAAGAGAAAAGGAGGGAAACACTGTGAATTCAGACAGTCCGTCTAGGTTACTCAGCTCGTCTTCCACAAGGCCTTGGGCAAATACAACAGTATTGTTTACTTGGCGGAAATGTTTTAATAGAAGGCAATCCTCACCAATGTATGAATTGAAAAACATGTTAGATAAACATGATAACATTTTGATGTGGTAGCTGAAATGGACGAAGAAGTCACTGCTCAGGTTATGCGCATGTTATTGGAACTCAGGATATTTCGGCCCTGGTCAAAAAGAAGAAGGAGGCATGTAACATGCATAGGCAGCTGCAATCACGTGGATCCTTTGAAGTGCATAGAGGTTGGCAGAGTAGCGTTATGTGCTGTGCGCCAACACCCGGACCGGCCATCGCTTCATCCGCAACCGCGGCCCCAGAGACGTCATCCACTTGCCGGCCTTCAACCCATCCATGGCGCAGTGCGGTCTGGACAGCCACAGACCTGTGAAGCCAAACCATTGCTCGACACCGACCCGGAACGCTCGGCCGCGCAGACCCATCTACTTGACACAGGAACCGTAAGCAAGGAAACAAACCCTCCATCCACACACCTACCAGTGAATAACCTCATTGGGCCCAACTATACCCTTAACACCGCATACCTCACCATCTCCTTGGCTCAAAAAGAAGCAGCCACTCCAGGAAGCGTAGAACACGTGCAGGCCTGCAGGTGAGAGTGAAACAACGCGGCCCCAAAGTCCCTCTGCCTCGCTTAGCCTAGCTAATGTCCAATCTCTGGAAAATAAGCAAGGCGAACTTACTGCCAGACTCACTTTTCAAAGAGAACTGAGGGACTGCTGTGTGCTCTGCTTCACGGAGACTGCGCCCTACAACCAGAGGGATTAGCTGGGAACTACAATCAGGCCAAGCTCAAGCGCGTACTATAAAGTTACCACCAACACGCCACCTGTTCCACCAGAGGCCCAAACATCCTGGACCACTGCTACACAAATATCAAATATGCCTACAGCTCTATCGCCCGCCCACACTTTGGCAAATCTGACCACAAGGCTGTGCTCCTGCTCCCGGCTTAAAAGCAAAAGCTGAAGCGGGGGAATCGGTCAAAGAAAGTCGAGCATTGTTGGTCTGAGGAATCGATGATCTCCTATGGAACTGCTTAGAGTCAGTGGACTGGTTAGTATTTAAAAACTATGAGACCAGCGTGAACGAATACGCCATTACAGTAACTGACTTCATTAGTAAGAGTGTAGAAGACTGTGTGCCAAAGGAGCAAATCCGCATGTTTCCTAACCGGAAACCCTGGATGAACAGGGATATCCATTGCTGGCTGAAGTCCAGTTCTGAGGCGTTCAAGTCAGGCGACCCTGACCTGTACATGAAAGTCAGATATGATCTAAAGAAATTCATCAAAGATGCCAAAAGACAGTTCCGGACCAAGCTCGAGTCCTAGGCTAGCCAAACGAATCCCCGTGTCAATGGCAAGGTTGCAAGACATAACGGGCTATCCGATGGAGGCATACATACTCGCCGGCTCCAATGCACCCCTCCCTGATGAGCTCAACGCATTCTATGCCCACTTTGAGCAAGAAATCAGCGAGAACAAGCCCTCCACCCCCAGAAGCCGCGGATGAACTTGTATCAGAAATCACTGCGGACGTCAGAGCAGCCTTCGCGAAGGTAAACCGACGGAATGCCACCGGCCCGGATGGGGTGCCCGGACGAGCACCTAGATCTTGCACGGATCAGCTGGCGGGGGTATTTGCAGACATCTTCAACCTCGTTTTACAACCATCTGAGGTCCCTATATGCTTCAAGAAGACGACCATCATCACAAAAGAAATCCAAGCAGCGTGCCTTAATGACTATCGTCCAGTGGCTCTGACATCCATCATCATGAAGCGCTTCCAAAGGTTAGTCATGGCACGAATCAACTCCAGCCTCCCGGATTGCCTTGATCCACTACAGTTCGCCTACAGCTGCAACATGTCCACGGCAGACGCCATGTCTATGGCCCTGCACTCTACCATGGAACATCTAGATACAAAGACACTTATGTCAGACTCCTATTTATCGACTACAGCTCAGCCTTCAACACCATCATTCCTACAAAACTCACCTCCAAACGCCGTGGCCGTGGCCTCAGCTCCGTCCCTCTGTGAGTGGATCCTAAACTTTTTAACCCACAGGCCACAATCAGTAAAGATAGGCAACAACATCTCCTCCACGCTCATCCTCAACACCGGTGCCCAACAAGGCTTTGTCCTCAGCCCCTTACGATACTCCTTGTTCACCTATGACTGTGTGGCCAAATTCCCCTCCAACTCGATTTTCAAATTTGCTGATGGCACCACCATAGTGGATCGCATTTCAAACAATGACGAGACAGAGTACAGGAATGAGCTAGATAGTTTCTGTGGCTGCTATGAAACCTGCAACACGACATCCGGCGGGCATTAATCAGTAATTGGAAATAACAGACTTCCATTTGAAAAAAACATTGATGGCTAATATTTTTGTGGAGGCTTTAGAAAGGGGGCAGAAGAGATTTACCAGCATGTTGCCTGGTATGGAGGGCATTAGCTATGAGGGGAGTTTGAATAAAATTGGTTTGTTTTCAGTGGAACGAAGGAGGTTGACGGGCGACCTGAATGAGGTCTACGAAATTATGAGGGGTTTCGATGGAGTAGATAGTAGGAGACATTTTCCCAGGGTAGAGGGGTCAATTAACAGGGGGCATAGGTTTAAGGTGCGAGCGGTAATGTTGAGAGGAGATGAACGACGCAAGTTGTTTTCAAAGAGGGCAGTGGGTGGCTAGAACTGCTGCCGGAGGAGGCGGTGGAAGCAGGAACGGAGGATTCCACCATCTCCTCCGGCAGGAGTCATGTTTAAGGGGCATCTTGACAAATACATAAATAGGATGGCAATAGTGGGATACGGACCCCGAAAGTATAGACAATTTTAGTTTTGACGGGCAGTATGGTCGGCGTGGGCTTGAAGGGCCGAAGGGCCTCTTCCTGCGCTGTACTTTTCTTTGATATTTGTACATTTTCGGAATTAAGTTTTGATCAAAATTTCAATAGTTTCCATTATTTGGTCACCATTTTCTGAAGTGAAACTATCACGTTTGCTGAACAGACACAAACTCCCCTGTTTCATACTGGGCAGAAACATTAAAATTCCCTCCTCTGTAATCATGAGTCAAAGCTTCCTTGGTCCGATTTGCCGTTCAACATTAACACAACACGTCATCTCACAGCCATGTGACATTTACACTTCCACAGTCTTGAATGAGAATCTTTCTTGCCTGGCTCCACAGTGGGTGAGAGAGGGACAAACAGCAGGATTTTAGCCCAACTCTCCATTCAGGCGCTACCAGCAGAACGCGGGACTGCCGCTTCACTCAGCGGGTTACTACCCATCCCGGGGGTACTCCAACCAGGAGCAAACCTCCCAATACACCGAGCACAGGCTCAGAAACAGGCAGCTAGATTATATCACGCTCACTTCACCTCCGAGCAGCATTTACACAATCCCTCAGTGAGTGGAACTTCCCTTGAGCTTCTTTAGTTCTATTCAGCTCCTGTGACCTCTATGGACAGAATAATTTCAGTTTGAAGTCATGTTGTCATCACGCCCCAAGATTTCGATCCAGATCTGGGAAATATTCCTGTCTGTGTGAGCAATAAAATGTGGCGGTATCGAAAGATAGCAGGCGACTCTAGAGCAAAACGTAATTAGAAGAGAAATTGCAGAAACAGTGCAATGATTTAAAAGCATCTCGACGAGTGCTCCACACTCCCACAACGGAAAAAAGGCGGAGCTCCGTAGAGACCCTTCACGGTGCCTGAACCCCTCCATGGCGGCTAGAAACCCTTCACGGTGCCCAGAACCCCTCCATGGCGCCTAGAGACCCTTCACGGTGCCTGAACCCCTCCATAGCGCCTAGAAACCCTTCACGGTGCCTGAACCCCTCCATGGCGCCTAGAAACCCTTCATGGTGCCCAGAACCAATCCATGGCTCCTAGAAACCCTTCACGGTGCCCAGAACCCTTCCAAGGCGCCTGGAGACCCATACCCGGTGTCCAGAACCCCTCCATGGCGCCTAGAGATCATTCACTGTGCCCTGAACCCCTCCATGGCGCCTGGAGACCCTACCCGGTGTCCTGAACTTCTCCATGGCGCCTGGAAACCCTTCACGGTGCCCTGAACCTCTCCATGGCGGCTAGAAACCCTTCACGGTGCACAGAACCCCTCCATGGCGCCTAGAGACCCTTCACTGTGTCCTGAACGCCTCCATGGCGCCTGGAGACTCTACCCGGTGTCCTGAACCTCTCCATGTCGCCTAGACACACTTCACTGCTGTGGGTGGCTGTCTCGATTTTTCTTATCGACTGTAATCTTTGAGGGAATGAAAGTATCTGAGGAACAGGCAGGAATTGACATTGAGGCAGAAGCTCAGCTGTGATCAAACTGATTGTTGGGACAGGAGTGAGTGGTCGTGTAGTCTCCCAATGTTGTCATTTGCTATCAGTTCCAGTTGGCACAGCACTCGCAGCTCGCAGGTGAATATAACTGCGAGATAAGATTTTTAAGTTACACCTTTCGAATAATTATTTCAATATTCTGGGATACAGTTCAATTATCTGGTCTGCTCTGCCTGTGAGATTGGTGGAGGCAGATACAACAGTGGCTTTCAAATGTCAATGCGAGAAACAACTGGAATCAAATGCATGTCTCTGGGGAAAGGATGTTCGAGTGGGATGGAATGATCTGCTTATCTAAAGAGCCGCTGAGGTTAAACGGAATGAATGTCCTCCGTCGGTATTTCACGTACTTTTAAGTTTTTGGTCACATCTGGCTGTGAGATGATGTGCACCAACACCTTGAGTTTCCCCTGAATGTTACCCACCACGGCGAGTAGGATCACGGTAAACCGTTTCTACAATGTGTCCGTGCTTTAAGCCAGCGTCAGCTTGAGCTCACTGGTTACTTCACAGCATCAACTTAATTGTAAGTTCGGAACTGTCTCACCATGGGCGCTGCTTGGCGTTTTTGATATTTCCAAAACATGTGTTTTTCATAAATAAAAGCAGCAGCTCATTTATAATTGGAAGTTGGTGTATTTTGTTTAGAGGTTACATTAATCCGATTGAAAAAGATGTTTGTGCCACGTGTTTACTTTCTGACCTCACACTGTGGAAACCCAAGTTCGATTCCAGCTCTGTGCAATAACTGACCTATCACACATTGTCAATTAGTCACAACATAAATTGTGGAAAAGAGCATTAACAATTATCTATTATACATTTTGTGCAATTTCAGAACAAGATTGGTTACGCAGGCAAATTAATTAATCTATTTTTTGCCCAAGTGAAACGCTGTTTCTCAGATCTCCAAGAACGCTCAGGGAGTTCGAAAGCATCCCGGACCAAGCAATGCGCTTGATTGCTCCTCCTGCACAAGCATTCAATCCCTCCAACAGCCATCCCAAAATGCACCGCAATAACTCAACAAATTTCCTCAGGCAATTGACCCTTGGACAGCACCTGCCATACCTACGACCACTATCATTTTGAAGAACTAGAAAAGCCCCTACTTGGGACAATCACCAACTAGAATTTCCCCACGAAATCACTCACCACTCCCAGTTGGAACCATAAAAACGTTCCTTCACGGTGACGGGGAAAAAAATCATTTAGCTTCCTCCCTAAAAGCACTTTGGGTTTACCCAATCTTCACGGACTGCAACGATTCAAGAAAGCAGCTCACCACCACCTTCTGAAGGGCAACTGGGAATGGGCAATAAATTCTGTCCTAACCAGCAACTTTCACATCCAGTAAAAGTGATCTTTTTAATGTATTGGTGCTTTGAATTTCTGGGGCCTGGGATGAACTGTTCTCCTTTCTTTAAAAAAATATATTGAGTACACAGTTCATTTTTTCCATTATGGGGTAATTTAAGCTGGCCAGCCCACCTACCCTGCGGATCTTTGGGTTGTGGGGGAGAAACCGACGCAAAAACGGGGATAATGTGCAAACTCCACACGGATAGTGACCCAGAGACGGGAAAGAACCTGAGAATTCGGCGCCGTGAGGCAGCAGTGCTAACCACTGTGGCATTGCGCTGTCCCTGATTTTTCATTCTAACGGTGGAATGAATCATGTAACTTCTGCTTCAGAGGAACCTGGATCAAAAGTATTTCTAAGAGCATGAATCCTGGAAGACAGAAACAACGTGCTTGCTACAGTAAGGTGGAAGGGAGTGGTGTGCAATGTACTCCAGCATTAAACGCGCTCTCCTCCTTTCTCTCTTCACCACCCTCCTTTATTCTGTTTCTGTTTTGTTTATATTGGTATCGGGTGACGATTTGATTTGCTGTGGGACTCTTCAGCAAGATATTCTTCTGCATCTTTTTCTAGGCATGCACATTTTCTGACTTTGTTGCTTTTTGGAACCACTGCAAACATGATAAACAGTTGGAAATTCACAACATTGAAGGAGGCTCTTTGCTCCACAATTACTGTGTCTGTGCCCATTATTACTATTATACAGAGACATGGCCAGATAATTGAAAACAGGAGTTTGGTCGTCTTGCTCAAGTTGTTCAAGGCATTGGGAAGGACACACTTGGAATACTGTGTACAGTTCTGGAATTTCGAAAAAATATTATTTAGGCAGAAGGAATGCAGAAAAGGTTTGCTATGCTGCTACGGGACTTGATGGTTAGAGTGATTAGGAGCGGCTGGATAGACTGGAACATCTTTCTTGGAGGCTAGTGGTGATCTTGACGACGGCTGTATGATAATGAGGGGAATAGATCAGGTAGATGTTCCCAAACGTAATGGAATCCAAAACTAGAGGGCATAGGTTTAAGGTGAGAGCGGGCTGATACAAAAGGGTCCAGCGGAACAATTGTTTCACACAGAGGTTTGTGAGTGTCTGGAACGAGCTGGCAGAGGCAGTAGTACAAGCGTCTGCAATTCTGCCCTTTAAAAAGCATTTAGATATTTATATGGAGAAGATGGGTATAGGGGAATAAGACCAAATGTGAGCAATTGGACAGGCTTTGTGAAGGGAAAACTGGGCGGCATGGACAAATTAGGCCGAAGGCCCAATTTCCATGCTGTAAACGTCTGTGACTCGATAACCTGTCCCACCTTCCAGGTCTGTTTCGCCGCATTTTCGAGCACTCCATCTGTATGTGCCAGTGTGTTTGAAATTTTGCTGTGGGTGTCTGCCTCCATTTTTCTTATCGACTGTGAACTTTGAGAGAATGAAAGTATCTGAGGAACAGGCAGGAATTGACATTGAGGCAGAAGCTCAGCTGTGATCAAACTGAAAGTTGGGGCAGGAGTGAGTGGTCGTGTCGTCTTCCAATGTTGTCATTTGCGATCAGGTCCAGTTGCCACAGCACTCGCAGCTCGCAGGTGAATATAACTGCGAGATAAGATTTTTAACGTACATCTTTGCAACAATTATTTCAATGTTCTGGGATACATTTAAATTATCTGGTCTGCACTGCCTGTGAGATTGGTGGAGGCAGATACAACAGTGGCTTTCCAACTTCAATGCGAGAAACGACAGCAATCAAATGCATGTCTCTGGGAAAAGGTCGGTCGAGTGGGATTGAATGATCTGCTAATCTAAAGAGCCGCTGAGGTTCAACGGAATGAATGTCCTCCGTCGGTACTTCACGCACTTTCAAGTTTTTGGTCACGTCTGACTGTGAGATGATGTGCAGCGACACCTGGAGTTTCCCCTCAATGTTCCCCACCACGGCGAGTTTGATCACAGTAATCCTTTATATACAATGTGTCCGTGCTTGACGTCAGCGTCAGCTTTAGCTCACTGGTTACTTCACAGCATCAACTTAATTGTAAGTTCGGACCTGTCTCACCGTGGGCGCTGCCTGGCGTTTTTCATATTTCCGTAACATGTGTGGTGCGTAAATAAAAGCAGCAGCACATTTATAATTAGAATTAGGTGTATTTTGTTGCAGGCTGCATTGATCTGTTTAAAAAGCAGCTTATGCCACGTGTTTATTTTCTGGCCTCTCGCTGCAGAAACCCGAGTTCGATTCCAGCTCTGTACAATAACTGACCTGTCACAATTTGCCAATTACTCACTACCTAAATGGAGGAAAAGAGCATTAACGATTATCTATTATACATTTTTTGAAATTTCGAAACAAGATTGGTTACGCAGGCAAATTGATTAATCCATTTTTTTCACGTGAAACGCTGTTCCCCAGATCTCCAAGAACACTCAAGTAGTTCGAAAACATCCAGGACCAAGCAGTGCGCTTGATTGCTCCTCCTGCCACAAGCATTCAATCCCTCCGCCACAGACATCCCAAAATGCACCGCAATAACTCAACAAAGTTCCTCAGGCAATTGTTCCTTCGGCAGCACCTTCCAGACCAACGACCACTGTCATTCGGAAGAACTAAACAAGCCCCAACTTGGGAAAATCACCAACTGCAATTCCCCCTCCAAATCACTCACCACTCCCACTTGAAACCATATAAACGTTCCTTCACGGTAACGGGGGGAAATCATTTAGCTTCCTCCCTTAAAGCACGTGGGTGTACCCAAACTTCACGGCCTGCAACGATTCTAGAAAGCAGCTCACCACCATCTTCTGAAGGGCAACTAGGGATGGGCAATAAGTTCTGCCCTAACCAGCAACTTTCACATCCAGTAAAAGTGACCTTTTTAATGCATTGGTGCTTTGAATTTCTGGGGCCTGTATGAACTGTTCTCCAACCTTCAAAAATAAATATACAGTACCCAATTCCTTTTTTCCAATTAAAGGGCAATTTCGTGTCGCCAATTTACCTACCCTGCACGTCATTGGTTGTGGGGAGAAACCCACGCAAAAACGGGAAGAATGTGCAAACTCCACACGGACAGTGACCCAGAGCCGGAATTGAAACTAAGAACTCAGCGGCGTGAGGCAGCAGTGCTAACCACTGAGCCATCCTGCTGTCCCTATTTGTCATTCTAACGGTGCAATGAATCATGTAACTTCTGCTTCAGAGGAAAGTACATTTAATGGATGTCGAACAGCATGAATCCTTGAAAATAGAAACAATGTTCTTGCTGCAGTAAGGTGGAAGGGAGTGGTGTGCAAAATACTCCAGCATTAAAGGCTCTCTCCACCTTTCTCTCTTTACCATTCTCCTTTATTCTGTTTCTAATTTGTTTGTATTGGTATCGGGCGAAGATTTGATTAGCTGTGGTTCTCTTGAGCAAGATATTCTTCTCCATTTTTTCCAGTCAGACACATTCTGCGACTTTGCTGCTTTTTGCAACCACAGCAAACGTGATGAATAATTGGAAATTCACAACACTGAAGGAGGCTATTTTTTCCACAATTACTGTGTCTGCCCATTATTACTATTGTACAGATACATGGTCAGATAATTGAACACAGGAGTTGGGATGTCTTGCTGAAGTTCTACAAGACGTTGGGAAGACCACACTTGGAATATTATGTACAGTTCTGGTCACCCTAATATAGAAACGATATTATTAACCTAGAAAGAGGTCAGAAAAGATTTGCTAGGCTGCTACCGGTATAGATGTTTTGAGTTATACGGAGCTGTTTAAACTGGAATATTTTTATTGGAGCCTAGGGGTGATCTTGACGACGGCAATAAAATAATGGGGGGCATGGATCAGGTAGATTATCACAAAGGTAGTGGAATCCAAAATTAGAGCGCGGAGGTTTAAGGTGAGAGGGGAGAGATACAAAACGTTCCACATGAAAAATTGTTTCACACAGAGGGTGGTGAGTGTCTGTAACGAGATGGCAGAGGCAGTAGTAGAGTCGTCTACAATTCTGCCTTTTAAAAAGCATTTAAATAGTTATATGGAGAAGATAGGTATAGGGGAATAAGACCAAATGTGGGTAATTGGACAGGTTGTGTGCAGTGCTGGGATACATAAAGGATATTATTTAGGGAGAAGGAATGCAGAAAAGGTTTGCTAGGCTGCTACGGGAATTAATGGTTTGAGTTAATAGGATCGGCTGGATATACTGGAACTTTTTTCTTGGAGGCTAGGGGTGATCTTGACGACGGCTGTAAAATAATGCGGGGAATAGATCAGGTAGATGTTCCCAAAGGTAATGGAATCCAAAACTAGAGGGCATAGGTTTAAGGTGAGAGGGGGTTGATGCAAAAGGGTCCAGAGGAACAGTTGTTTCACACAGAGGTTGGTGAGTGTCTGGAACGAGCTGGCTGAGGCAGTAGTAGAAGCGTCTGCAATTCTGCCTTTTAAAAAGCATTTATATAGTTATATGGAGAAGATGGGTAGAGACGAATATGACCAAATGTGAGCAATTGGACAGGCTTTGTGTAGGGAAAACTGGGCGGCATGGACAAATTAGGCCGAAGGCCCAATTTCCATGCTGCAAACGTCTGTGACTCTATAACCTGTCCCACCTTCCAGATCTGTTTTGCCGCATTTTCGAGCACTCCATCTGTATGTGCCAGTGTGTTTGAAATTTTGCTGTGGATGTCTGCCTCCGTTTTTCTTATCGACTGTGAACTTTGAGAGAATGAAAGTATCTGAGGAACAGGCAGGAATTGACATTGAGGCAGAAGCTCAGCTGTGATCAAACTGAAAGTTGGGACAGGAGTGAGTGGTCGTGTCGTCTCCCAATGTTGTCATTTGCGATCAGATCCAGTTGCCACAGCACTCGCAGCTCGCAGGTGAATATAACTGCGAGATAAGATTTTTAACTTACATCTTTGCAACAATTATTTCAATGTTCTGGGATACATTTAAATTATCTGGTCTGCACTGCCTGTGAGATTGGTGGAGGCAGATACAACAGTGGCTTTCCAACTTCAATGCGAGAAACGACAGCAATCAAATGCATGTCTCTGGGAAAAGGTCGGTCGAGTGGGATTGAATGATCCGCTAATCTAAAGAGCCGCTGAGGTTAAACGGAATGAATGTCCCCGTCGGTACTTCACGCACTTTCAAGTTTTTGGTCACGTCTGGCTGTGAGGTGATGTGCAGCGACACCTGGAGTTTCCCCTCAATGTTACCCACCACGGCGAGTTTGATGACGGTAATCCTTTATATACAATGAGTCCGTGCTTGACGTCAGCGTCAGATTTAGCTCACTGGTTACTTCACAGCATCAACTTTCACGTAAGTTCGAGCCTGTCCCACCGTGGGCGCTGCCTGGCGTTTTTAATATTTCCGTAACATGTGTGGTGCGTAAATAAAAGCAGCAGCACATTTATAATTAGAAGTCGGTGTATTTTGTTAGAGGCTGCATTGATCTGTTTAAAAAGCAGCTTATGTCACGTGTTTACTTTCTGGGCTCGCGCTGCGGAAACCCGAGTTCGATTCCAGCTCTGTACAATAACTGACCTGTCACACTTTGTCAATTACTCACTACCTAAATGGAGGAAAAGAGCATTAACGATTATCTATTATACATTTTTTGAAATTTGGAAACAAGATTGGTTACGCAGGCAAATTGATTAATCCATTTTTTTCACGTGAAACGCTGTTCCCCAGATCTCCAAGAACACTCAGGGTGTTAGGAAGCATCCAGGACCAAGCAATGCGCTTGATTGCTCCTCCTGCCACAAGCATTCAATCCCTCCGCCACAGACATCCCAAAATGCACCGCAATAACTCCACAATGCCCCTCAGGCAATTGTTCATTCGGCAGCACCTTCCAGACCTACGACCACTGTCATTCGGAAGAACTAAACAAGCCCCAACTTGGGAAAATCACCAACTGCAATTTACCCTCCAAATCACTCACCACTCCCACTAGGAACCATATAAACGTTCCTTCACGGTAACGGGGGGAAATCATTTAGCTTCCTCCCTTAAAGCACGTGGGTGTACCCAAACTTCACGGCCTGCAACGATTCTAGAAAGCAGCTCACCACCACCTTCTGAAGGGCAACTAGGGACGGGCAATAAATTCTGTCCTAACCAGCAACTTTCACATCCAGTGAAAGTGATCTTTTTATGCATTGGTGCTTTGAATTTCTGGGGCCTGTATGAACTGTTCTCCAACCTTCAAAAATAAATATGCAGTACCCAATTCCTTTTTTCCAATTAAAGGGCAATTTCGTGTCGCAAATTTACGTACCCTGCACGTCATTGGTTGTGGGGAGAAACCCACGCAAAAACGGGTATAATGTGCAAACTCCACACGGACAGAGACCCAGAGCCGGAATTGAAACTAAAAACTCAGCGTCGTGAGGCAGCAGTGCTAACCACTGAGCCATCCTGCTGTCCCTATTGGTCATTCTAACGGTGGAATGAATCATGTAACTTCTGCTTCAGAGGAAAGTACATCTAATGGATGTCTAACAGCAATAATCCTTGAAAATAGAAACAATGTGCTTGCTGCAGTGAGGTGGAAGGGAGTGGTGTGCAATATACTCCAGCATTAAAGGCTCTCTCCCCCTGTCTCTCTTTACCATTCTCCTTTATTCTGTTTCTAATTTGTTTGTATTAGTATCGGGTGAAGATTTGATTAGCTGTGGTTCTCTTGAGCAAGATATTCTTCTACATTATTTCCAGTCAGACACATTCTGCGACTTTGCTGCTTTTTGCAACCACAGCAAACGTGATGAATAATTGGAAATTCACAACACTGAAGGAGGCTAGTTTTTCCACAATTACTGTGTCTGCCCATTATTACTATTGTACAGATACATGGTCAGATAATTGAACACAGGAGTTGAGATGTCTTGCTGAAGTTCTACAAGACGTTGGGAAGACCACACTTGGAATATTATGTCCAGTTCTGGTCACCCTAATATAGAAACGATATTATTAACCTAGAAAGAGGGCAGAAAAGATTTGCTAGGCTGCTACCGGATTTGATGGTTTGAGTTATACGGATCTGTTTAAACTGGAATATTTTTATTGGAGCCGAGGGGTGATCTTGACGACGGCAATTAAATAATGGGGGGCATGGATCAGGTAGATTATCACAAAGGTAGTGGAATCCAAAACTAGAGTGCGTAGGTTTAAGGTGAGAGGGGAGAGATACAAAACGGTCCACATGAAAAATTGTTTCACACAGAGGGTGGTGAGTGTCTGGAACGAGATGGCAGAGGCAGTAGTAGAGTCGTCTACAATTCTGCCTTTTAAAAAGCATTTAAATAGTTATATGGAGAAGATGGGTGGAGAGGAATATGACCAAATGTGGGCAATTGGACAGGCTTTGTGTAGTAAAAACTGGGCGACATGCACAAGTAATGCCGAAGGACCTATTTCCATCATGTAAACGTCTATGACTCTATAACCTGTCCCACCTTCCAGCTCTGCCTCGCTGCAGATTCGAGCACTCCATCTATATGTCCAAATCGGTTTGAATGTCTGCCTCCATTTTTATTCGCGATAGTGAACTTTGAGGGAACGACAGTATCTGAGGAATAGACAGGAAATGACATTGAATCAGAAGCTCAGCTGTGATCAAACTGAATGTTGGGGCAGGAGTGAGTGGCCGTGACGTCTCCCTATGTTGTCATTTCCTACCAGTTCCAGTTGCCACAGTACTCGCAGGTGAATATAACTGCGAGATAAGGTTTTTAAGTTACATCTTTCCAACAATTATTTCAATGTTCTGGGATAGATTTCAATTATCTGGTCTGCACTGCCTGTGAGATTGGTGGTGACAAATGCAACAGTGGCTTTCAAATTTCAATACGAAAAACGACAGCAATCAAATGCATGCCTCTGGGGAAAGGTCCGTCCAGTGGGATTGAATGATCTGCTAATTCAAAGAGCCGCTGAAGTTAAACAGAATGAATGTCCTCCGTCGGTACTTCACACACTTTAAGTTTTTGGTCACGTCTGGCTGTGAGATGATGTACACCAACACCTGTAGATTCCCCTCAATGTTACCCACCACGGCGAGTATGATCTAGGTAATCATCTATATACAATGTGTCCATGCTTGACGATCGCGTCAGCTTTAGCTCACTGGTTACTTTAAAGCATCAACTTAGTTGTAAGTTCGTTCCTGTCTCACACTGGGCGATGCCTGGCGTTTTTAATATTTTCAAAACATGTGTGTTGCATAAATAAAAGCAGCAGCACATTTATATTTAGAAGTAGGTGCATTTTGTTTGGAGGTTGCATCAGTGTGTTTTAAAAAGAGGCTTGTGCCACGTGTTTGCTCTCTGATCTCACACTGCGGAAACCCAAGTTGGATTCCAGCTCTGTACAATAACTGATCTATCACACTTTGTTAATTACTCACAACCTAAGTGCAGGAAAAGAACATTAACGATTATCGATTATACATTTTTTTTAAATTCGGAACAAGATTGTTTACGCAGGCAAATACATTAATGCATTTATTCCCGTGAAAACCTGTTCCCCAGATCTCCAAGAACACTCAGGGAGTTAGGAAGCATCCAGGACTAAGCAATGCGCTTGATTGCTCCTCCTGCCACAAGCATTCAATCCCTCCGCCAGAGACATCCCAAAATGCACCGCAATGACTCAACAAAGTTCCTTAGACATTTGTTCCTTAGACAGCACCTTCCAGACCTACGACCACTGTCATTTGAAGAACTAGAAAAGCCTCTACTTGGGACAATCACCAACTGGAATTTCCCCTCCAAATCACTCACCACTCCCACTTGGAACCATATGAACGTTCCTTCACGGTAACGGGGAAAAAAATCATTTAGCTTCCTCCAAAAAGCACGTTGGGTGTATCCCAACCTCAGGGCCTGCAAAGATTCAAGAAAGCAGCTCACCACCACCTTCTGAAGGGCAACTAGGGATGGACAATAACTTCTGTCCGAACCAGCAGCTGTCATATCCAGGAAAAGTAATATTTTTAATGCATTGGTGCTTTGCATTTCTGGGCCCTGGGATTCTTAAGCTCAACTGTGATCAAACTGAATGTTGGGACAGGAGTGAGTGGTCGTGTCGTCTCCCCATGTGGTCATTTGCGAACAGTTCCAGTTGCCACAGCACTCTAGATGAAGATATCTGCGAGATAAGATTTTCAAGTTACATGTTTCCAACAATTATTTCAATGTCCTGGGATACAGTTCAATTATCTTGTCTGCACTGCCTGTGAGATTGGTGGAGGCAGATACAACAGTGGCTTTCAAATGTCAATTCGAGAAACGTCAGCAATCAAATGCATGTCTCTGGGGAAAGGTCGGTCGAGTGGGATTGAATGATCTGCTAATCTAAAGAGCCACTGAGGTTAAACGGAATGAATGTCCTCCGACTTTATTTCGTGTACTTTTAAGTGTTTGATCACATCTGGTTGTGAGATGATGTGCACCCACACCTGGATTTTTCCCTGACTATTACCCACCACGGCGAGTAGGATCACGGTAATCCTTTTCTACAATGTGTCCGTGCTTTAAGCCAGCGTCAGCTTTAGCTCACTGGTTACTTCACAGCATCAACTTAATTGTAAGTTCGAACCTGTCTCACCGTGGGCGCTGCCTGGCGTTTTTAATATTTCCAAAACATGTGTGTTACATAAATAAAAGCAGAAGCACTTTTAAAATTGGAAGTTGGTGTATTTTGTTTGGAGCTAACATTAACATTAACATTTGGAGCTAACTCTTTGGAAAAGATGCTTATGCCACGTCTTTATTTTCTGATCTCACACTGCGGAAACCCAAGTTCGATTCCAGCTTTGTACAATAACTGACCTATCACACATTGTCAAAATACTCACAACGGAAATTGTGGAAAAGAGTATTAACAATCATCTATTATACATTTTGTGAAATTTCAGAACAAGATTGGTTACGCAGGCAAATTGATTAATCCATTTTTTGTCCAAGTGAAACGCTGTTCCCCAGATCTCCAAGAACGCTCGGGGATTTCGAAAGCATCCCGGACCAAGCAGTGCGATTGATTGCTCCTCCTGCCACAGGCATTCAATCCTCCAACAGCCATCCCAAAATGCACCGCAACAACTCAACAAATGTCCTCAGGCAATTGTCCCTTCGACAGCACCTTCCATACCTACGACCACTATCATTTTGAAGAACAAGACAAGCCCCTACTTGGGAAAATCACCAACTGGAATTTCTCCTCAAAATCACTCACCACTCCCACTTGGACCCATATAAACGTTCCTTCGCGGTAACGGGGAGAAAGATCATTTACTTCCTCCATAAAAGCACGTTGGGTGTACCCAATCTTCACGGACTGCAACGTTTCAAGAAAGTAGCTCACCACCACCTTCTGAAGGGCAACTGGGAATGGGCAATAAATTCTGTCCTAACCAGCAACTTTCACATCCAGTAAAAGTGATCTTTTTAATGCATTGATACTTAGAATTTCTGAGGCCTGGGATGAACAGTTTTGCATTCTTTAAAAATAAATATAGAGTACTCAAATCATTATTTTCAAAGAAGAGGCAATTTCGTGTCGCCAGTCCACCTATCATACACATCTTTGCTTGTGGGGGAGAAACCAACGCAAATACGGGGCCAATGTGCAAACTGCACACGGACAGAAGGGCAAGGTTTAGAGTAGATGAACGAGGCAAGTGTTTTTACACAGAGGGTAGTGGGTGCCTGGAACTCTCTACCGGAGGAGGTGGTGGAAGCAGGGACGATAGTGACATTAAAGGGGCATTAGGACAAATATATGAATAGGATGGGAATAGAGGGGTACGGAGTCAGGAAGTGTAGATGATTGTAGTTTAGTCGGACAGCATAGTCTGCAAGAGCTTGGAGGGCTGAAGGGGCTGTTCCTGTGCTGTACATTTCTTTGTTGACAGTGACCCAGAGCCGAGATCGAACTTGTGAACTCTGCGTCGTGAGGCAGCAGTGCTAACCGCTGGGCCATTGTGCTATCTCTGTTTGTCGTTTTAACGGTGGAATGAATCATGTAACTTCTACTTCAGAGGAAACTGGATCTAAGGTATTTCTAAGAGCATGAATCCTGGAAGATATAAACAATGTGCTTGCTGCAGTAAGGTGGTAGGGAGTGGTGTGCAATGTACTCCAGCATTAGACGCGCTCTAACCCTTTCTCTCTTTACCACTCTCCTTTATTCTGTTTCTGTTTTGTTTCTATTAGTATCGGGTGAAGATTTGATTCGCTGCGAGTCTCTTGATCAAGATATTCTTCTTCATGTTTTCCAGTCAGACACATTCTGCGACATTGTTGCTTTTTGGAACCACAGCAAACATGAGGAATAATTGGAAATTCATAACATAGAAGCGGCTCTTTGTTCCACAATTACTGTGTCTGTCGCCATTATTACTATTATACAGATGCATAGTCAGATAATTGAATACAGGAGTTGGGAGATCTTGCTGAACTTGAACAAGACATTGGGAATGACAAACATGGAATACTGTGTACAGTTCTGGTCACCCTAATATAGAAAGGATGTTATTAACCTAGAATGAGGGCAGAAAAGATTTGCTAGGTTGCTACCGGACTTGATGGTTTGAGTTATAAGGAGAGGCTCGATAGGCTCGAACATTTTTCTTGGAGGCTCGGATTGATCATGACGGCGACTATAAAATAATGCGGGGCATAGATATTGTAGATGTTCCCAAAGGTAATGGAATCCACACCTCGAGGGCAAAGGTTTAAGGTGAGAGGGGAGAGATACAAAAGGGTCCAGGTGAACAACTTGTTCGCACTGAGGGTGGTGAGTGTTTGAAATATTGGCAGTAGTGCAGCCTTCTACAGTTCTGCCTTTTAATAAGTATTTAGATATTTCTGTGGAGAAGATGGGTACAGAGGAATATGACCAAATGTGGGCAATCGGGCAGGCTTTGTGTAGTAAAAACTGGGAGGCATGGACAAGTTAGGCCGACGCACCTATTTCCATGCGGTGAACTTCGATGAATCTATCACCTGTTCCACCTTCCAGATCTGTGTCGCTGCAGATTGGAATACTCCATCTATATGTCCAAATCGATTTGAAATTTTGCTGTGTGTGCCTGCCTCGATGTTTCTTATCGACAGTGAACTTTGGAGGAATGAAAGTATCTGAGGAACAGGCAGCAAATTACATTGAGGCAGAAGCTCAGCTGCGATTAAACTGAATGTTGGGGCAGGAATGATTATTCGCATAGTCTCCCTATGTTGTCATTTGCGATCATTTCCAGTTGCCACAGCACTCGCAGATGAAGATATCTGCGAGATAAGATTTTTAAGGTACATGTTTCCAACAATTATTTCAATGTCCTGGGATGCAGTTCAATTATCTGGTCTGCACTGCCTGTGAGATTGGTGGAGGCAGATACAACAGTGACTTTCAAATGTCAATGCCAGAAACGACAGCAATCAAATGCATGCCTCTGGGAAAAGGTCGGTCGAGTGGGATTGAATGATCTGCTAATCTAAAGAGCCGCTGATGTTAAACGGAATGAATGGTCTAAGTCGGTACTTCACGCACTTTTATGTTTTTGGTCACGTCTGGCTGTGTGGTGATGTGCATCAACACCTGGAGTTTTCCCTGAATGTTACCCACGACGGCGAGTAGGATCACGGTAATCCATTTCTACAATGTGTCCGTGCTTTAATCCAGCGTCAGCTTTAGCTCACCGGTTACTTCACAGCATCAGCTTAGTTGTAAGTTCGAGCCTGTCTCACCATGGGCGCTGCTTGGCGTTTTTAATATTTCCAATACATGTGTTTTTCATAAATAAAAGCAGCAGCACATTTATAATTGGAAGTTGGTGTATTTTGTTTTGAGCTAACATTAACCTGTTTGAAAAAGATGCTTATGCCACGTCTTTATTTTCTGATCTCACACTGCGGAAACCCAAGTTCGATTCCAGCTCTGTACAATAACTGACCTGTCACACATTGTCAATTACTCACAACGTAAATTGTGGAAATGAGCATTAACAATCATCTATTATACATTTTGTGAAATTTCAGAAGAAGATTGGTTCCGCAGGCAAATTGATTAATCCATTTTTTGTCCAAGTGAAACGCTGTTCCCAAGATCTCCAAGAAGCTGAGGGAGTTCGAAAGCATCCCCTAACAAGCAATGCGCTTGATTGCTCCTCCTGCCACAGGCATTCAATCCCTCCAACAGCCATCCCAAAATGCACCGCAGTAACTCAGCAAATTTCCCCACGCAATTGTCCCTTAGACACCACCTTCCACACCTGCGACCACTATCATTTTGAAGAACTAGACAAGCCCCTACTTGGGAAAATCTCCAACTGGAATGTCCCATCAAAATCACTCACCATTCCCACTTGGACCCATATAAACGTCCCTTCGCGGTAACCGGGAAAAAATAATTTAGCTTTCTCCATAAAAGCACGTTGGGTGTACCCAAATTTCACGGACTGCAACGTTTCAAGAAAGCAGCTCACCACCACATTCTGTAGGGCAACTGGGAATGGGCAATAAATTCTCTCCTAACCAGCAACTTTCACATCCAGTAAAAGTGATATTTTTAATGCATTGATGCTTTGAATTTCTGGAGCCTGGGATGAACGGTTCTGCATTCTTTAAAAATAAACAGAGAGTACTCAATTCATTTTTTTCAAATAAGGGTCAATTTCGTGTGGCCAATCCACCTAGCATGCACATCTTTGTTTGTGGGGGAGAAACAAACTCAAATACGGGGCCAATGTGCAAACTCCACACGGACAGAAGGGCAAGGTTTCGAGTAAATTGAAGAGGCAAGTTTTTTACAGAGAGTGTAGTGGATGCCTGGAACTCGATACCGGAGGAGGCGGTGGAAGCAGGGACGATAGTGACATTTAAGGGCATCTTGACAAATACGTGAATAGGATGGGAATAGAGGGATACGGACCCAGGAAGTGTAGAAGATTGTAGTTTAGTCGGGCCGCATTGTCGGCACGGGCTTGGAGGGCCGAAGGGCCTGTTCCTGTGCTGTCCATTTCTTTGTTCTTTGTTGACAGTGACCCAGAACCGAGATCAAACTTGAGAACTCGGCGTCGTGAGGCAGCAGTGCTAACCACTGGGCCATTGTGCTGCCTCTGTTTGCCGTTCTAACGGTGGGATGAATCATGTAACTTCTACTTCAGAGGAAACTGGATCTAAGGTATTTCTAAGAGCATGAATCCTGGAAGATAGAAACAATGTGCTTGCTGCAGTAAGGTAGAAGGGAGTGGTGTGCAACGCACTCTTGCAAGATCGATAATAAATACTTCTTCAGAATTTGACTAAGTGTAAATTATTACAATGTGAGCGGTGTTTCTCACAATTGGGGGCTCGTCCGGGATAGTTTTCATTGATCGAGGGGGGCGGCTCAAGAGGAACCGAGAAGACGCGTCCCATTATTTGAACCGTCTCGTACTTCATCTTGAGTAGTTACCCACGGTCAACTGAACACGTTCCACGGGTAGTCATTCTGAAGGAGCAAGTCACGGATTATAGTGGCAGGCACGCCGTGGAAGTGAAAGTCAGGCAACTCTGTGCACGGAGCAAGGGAAGAAAAGCGACTTTTAAGTATTACCTTGTTGACTTGAGTTCGTATCTTGACATCCGCAAGGGCGGATTGATGATATAAGGACTCTCGAGTTCATATCCAGACATCCGTATCAGTGAATGGGCGGATTGATGATATAAGTACTTTCAGGATTGTGATTCTTTTGACGGACCAGTCAGAACTAGACACTTTACTTCGAAATAAGTGGAAGTTGAGTACATCACAATGAGAAGTAAACACTCGAAACAAGGAGACGGCGCCGATAAGAAAATCCCTAAGAATATCCCACCAGAAAGTCCAGTGGGTCGGTAGTCAGTGAATTGGGATTTTGAGAGCCATGTCCAAAAAAAGTAAGGACAGGAAAACAATGGTAAAATGTTGTTGCTTCATATGGATAAGAGAAGCAATCCGTAAACCCACAGTCTTTTGGCCGAAATACGGTTCGGACGAAGATTGGGTGTGCCAAATTTTGAATATATATGTCAATGATAAAAGACCCTGTTCCGATAAAGAAGTAAGTTACGCGAGTTGTTGGCTTCCCAGCAGGAACGCCACCCGAATATATCCATTAATCCCACAGGGCGAAGACGTTCGCACAGCCCTCTTAAACAATGGGACGTCCTAGATAATTTGCCACCCCTTATAAGAATACGTCAAATGACAAGGACTCGCCAAATGACCAACAAATTAATAAAGGCAAATCAGAGAAAGTCCCTGAAAAAGAAGGAGAGAGTCAAATGATTTTAAGATCCACGAAAGGACAGGGAAAGGAACCAGAAATAACAAAAATGAACCTCCTTCGGGAAGTCCCTATTGGAGAGGGAGAAGTAGGATTTGTAAATTCTCTTTTAAATTCAGGAGAAGTCAGAGCATTAAAAAAAAAGATATCTATGTACGTTAATGGAAGACCCCTTAGGACTGGCGGAACAATTCAATCAGTTCTTAGGTCCTAATATATACACATGGACCGAATTAATGTCCATTATGAGTATCCTATTCACGGGGGATGAAAGGGTATGATTAGAAGAGCAGGCATGCGACTGTGGGAGAATAAACACCCGACAGGGGGAAGCGATAAAGACAGAGAGAGTAATACAGAGAGAGAGAGAGAGAGAGAGGCAGAGAGAGAGACAGACAGAGAGAGAGATACAGAGAACAGAGAGAGAGAGAGATACAGAGAGAGAAAGAGACAGAGAGAGACAGAGAGAGAGATACAGAGAGACAGAGAGAGAGAGAGACAGAGAGAGAGATACAGAGAACAGAGAGAGAGAGATACAGAGAGACACAGAGAGAAAGAGACAGAGAGAGACAGAGAGAGAGATATACAGAGAACAGAGAGAGAGAGAGATACAGAGAACAGAGAGAGACAGAGAGATACAGAGAGAGAGAGACAGGCAGAAAGAGAGATACAGAGAGAGAGAGAGAACAGAGAGACAGAGAGAGACAGAGACTGAGAGAGATACAGAGAGAGAGAGACAGAGAGAAAGAGACAGAGAGAGAGATACACAGAGAGAGACAGAGGGAGACAGAGACAGAGAGATACAGAGACAGAGAGAGAGAACAGAGAGACAGAGAGCGAGACAGAGGCGGAGAGATACAGAGAGACAGAGAGATACAGAGAGAGACAGACAGAGATAAAGAGAGAGAGAGAGAGAGAGACAGAGAGAGAGACAGAGAGACAGGCAGAGAGAGAGACAGACAGAGAGGGACAGACAGAGAGATACAGAGAGACAGAGAGAGAGAGAGACAGAGAGAGACAGGGAGAGAGATACAGAGAACAGAGAGAGAGAGAGATACAGAGAGACAGAGAGAGAAAGAGACAGAGAGAGACAGAGAGAGAGAGATACAGAGAACAGAGAGAGAGAGATACAGAGAGACAGAGAGAGAAAGAGACAGAGAGAGACAGAGAGATACAGAGAACAGAGAGAGACAGAGAGATATAGAGAGAGAGAGACAGACAGAGAGAGAGAGATACAGAGAGAGAGAGAGAACAGAGAGACAGAGAGAGACAGAGACTGAGAGAGATACAGAGAGAGAGAGACAGAGAGAAAGAGACAGAGAGAGAGAGACACACAGAGAGACCGAGGGAGACAGAGACAGAGAGATACAGAGACAGAGAGAGAGAACAGAGAGACAGAGGCGGAGAGATACAGAGAGACAGAGAGAGACAGACAGAGAGAGACAGACAGAGAGATACAGAGAGAGAGACAGAGAGAGAGAGAAAGAGAGACAGAGAGAGAGAGATACAGAGAACAGAGAGAGAGAGATACAGAGATACAGAGAGAGAACGAGACAGAGAGAGGCAGAGAGAGAGATACAGAGAGAGAGAGAGATACAGAGAGAGAAAGAGACAGAGAGAGACAGAGAGAGAGATACAGAGAGAGAGAAAGAGAGACAGGCAGGGCGAGAGAGATACAGAGAGAGAGAGAGAGAGAGAGACAGAGAGAGAGAGAGAGAGAAAGAGACAGAGAGAGACAGAGAGAGAAAGAAAGAGACAGAGAGAGAAAGAGAGAGAGAGAGATACAGAGAACAGAGAGAGAGAGACAGAGAGAGAGACAGACAGAGAGAGAGTTACAGAGAGAGAGACAGAGAGAGACAGACAGAGAGAGAGAACAGAGAGAGAGACAGAGAGAGACTGAGAGAGAGAGATACAGAGAGACAGATAGAGACAGGGGGAGAGAGACAGAGGGAGAGATGCAGAGAGAGAGAGAGAGAGAGAGAGACAGAGAGAGATACAGAGAGTCGGAGAGAGAAAGAGACAGAGAGAGGCAGAGAGAGAGAGATACAGAGAACAGACAGAGAGAGAGAGAGACAGAGAGAGACAGAGAGAGAAAGACAGAGAGAGAGAGACAGAGAGAGAGAGACAGAGAGAGAGGCAGAGAGAGACAGAGGCCGAGAGATACAGAGAGACAGAGAGATACAGAGAGACAGAGAGAGACACAGAGAGAAAGAGACAGAGAGAGACAGAGAGAGAGATATACAGAGAACAGAGAGAGAGAGAGATACAGAGAACAGAGAGAGACAGAGAGATACAGAGAGAGAGAGACAGGCAGAGAGAGAGATACAGAGAGAGAGAGAACAGAGAGACAGAGAGAGACAGAGACTGAGAGAGATACAGAGAGAGAGAGACAGAGAGAAAGAGACAGAGAGAGAGATACACAGAGAGAGACAGAGGGAGACAGAGACAGAGAGATACAGAGACAGAGAGAGAGAACAGAGAGACAGAGAGCGAGACAGAGGCGGAGAGATACAGAGAGACAGAGAGATACAGAGAGAGACAGACAGAGATAAAGAGAGAGAGAGAGAGAAAGAGAGAGAGAGAGAGACAGAGAGAGAGACAGAGAGACAGGCAGAGAGAGAGAGACAGACAGAGAGGGACAGACAGAGAGATACAGAGAGACAGAGAGAGAGAGAGACAGAGAGAGACAGGGAGAGAGATACAGAGAACAGAGAACAGAGAGAGAGAGAGATACAGAGAGACAGAGAGAGAAAGAGACAGAGAGAGACAGAGAGAGAGATACAGAGAACAGAGAGAGAGAGATACAGAGAGACAGAGAGCGAAAGAGACAGAGAGAGACAGAGAGATACAGAGAACAGAGAGAGACAGAGAGATACAGAGAGAGAGAGACAGACAGAGAGAGAGAGATACAGAGAGAGAGAGAGAACAGAGAGACAGAGAGAGACAGAGACTGAGAGAGATACAGAGAGAGAGAGACAGAGAGAAAGAGACAGAGAGAGAGAGACACACAGAGAGACAGAGGGAGACAGAGACAGAGATACAGAGACAGAGAGAGAGAACAGAGAGACAGAGGCGGAGAGATACAGAGAGACAGAGAGAGACAGACAGAGAGACAGACAGAGAGATACAGAGAGAGAGAGAGAGAGAGAGAAAGAGAGACAGAGAGACAGAGAGAGAGAGATACAGAGAATAGAGAGAGAGAGAGATACAGAGATACAGAGAGAGAACGAGACAGAGAGAGGCAGAGAGAGAGATACAGAGAGAGAGAGATACAGAGAGAGAAAGAGACAGAGAGAGACAGAGAGAGAGATACAGAGAGAGAGAAAGAGAGACAGGCAGGGCGAGAGAGATACAGAGAGAGAGAGACAGAGAGAGAGAGAGAGAAAGAGACAGAGAGAGACAGAGAGAGAAAGAAAGAGACAGAGAGAGAAAGAGAGAGAGAGAGATACAGAGAACAGAGAGAGAGAGACAGAGAGAGAGACAGACAGAGAGAGAGTTACAGAGAGAGAGACAGATAGAGACAGACAGAGAGAGAGAACAGAGAGAGAGACTGAGAGAGAGAGATACAGAGAGACAGATAGAGACAGGGGGAGAGAGACAGAGGGAGAGATGCAGAGAGAGAGAGAGAGAGAAAGAGACAGAGAGAGATACAGAGAGTCGGAGAGAGAAAGAGAGAGACAGAGAGAGAGAGATACAGAGAACTGAAAGAGAGAGAGAGAGACAGAGAGAGACCGAGAGAGAAAGACAGAGAGAGAGAGAGACAGAGAGAGAGAGACAGAGAGAGAGGCAGAGAGAGACAGAGGCCGAGAGATACAGAGAGACAGAGAGATACAGAGAGACAGAGAGAGACAGAGAGAGAAAGACACAGAGAGACAGAGAGAGAGAGATACAGATAACAGAGAGAGAGAGATACGGAGAGACAGAGGGAGACAGAGAGAGACAGAGAAAGAGAGATACAGAGAACAGAGAGAGAGAGAGTGAGAGAGATACAGAGAGAAAGAGAGACAGATAGATACAGAGAGAGAGACAGAGACTGAGATACAGAGAGAGTGAGACAGGAGAGAGAGAGGGATACAGAGACAGAGAGAGAGAACAGAGAGACAGAGAGAGATAGAGACAGAAAGAGACAGAGAGAGACAAAGAGACAGAGAGAGACAGAGAGAGAGATACAGAGAGAGAGAGAGAGAGACAGAGACGGCTGCAGCATGCCTGGAGTCAGTGTTTCAATGCAGAGAGACAAAGAGAGAGAGATACAGATAACAGAGAGAGAGAGATACAGAGAGACAGAGGGAGACAGAGAGAGTTTGTTGCAGAGAAGGCTGCAAATACTGAACTACCACCCGTGGGAAGGCTGAAATAAGCTTACCCTACAACCACGGCCACCGCAGGCGGAGTCTCTAAAATCATTCTGGAGCAAATTGTTCCCCGATAAGGGTTGGTAGAAAATCTAGACTAGGACAGGGGAAGTCACTTTACCTCTAAGGTCTTATCCAGCGCAGTGTCAGCTCCCCGTCCGGCAAGTTCCCAATATAGCATACAAACCTGCCAACCGCAGTGTCAGTTCCCCGTCCGGCAAGTTCCCAATATAGCATACAAACCTGCCAACCGCAGTGTCAGTTCCCCGTCCGGCAAGTTCCCAATATAGCCTACAAACCTGCCAACCGCAGTGTCAGTTCCCCGTCCGGCAAGTTCCCAATATAGCCTACAAACCTGCCAACCGCAGTGTCAGCTCCCCGTCCGGCAAGTTCCCAATATAGCATACAACCCTGCCAACCGCAGTGTCAGTTCCCCGTCCGGCAAGTTCCCAATATAGCATACAAACCTGCCAACCGCAGTGTCAGTTCCCCGTCCGGCAAGTTCCCAATATAGCATACAAACCTGCCAACCGCAGTGTCAGTTCCCCGTCCGGCAAGTTCCCGATATAGCCTACAAACCTGCCAACCGCAGTGTCAGTTCCCCGTCCGGCAAGTTCCCAATATAGCATACAAAACTGCCAACCGCAGTGTCAGTTCCCCGTCCGGCAAGTTCCCAATATAGCATACAAACCTGCCAACCGCAGTGTCAGTTCCCCGTCCGGCAAGTTCCCAATATAGCATACAACCCTGCCAACCGCAGTGTCAGTTCCCCGTCCGGCAAGTTCCCAATATAGCATACAAACCTGCCAACCGCAGTGTCAGTTCCCCGTCCGGCAAGTTCCCAATATAGCATACAACCCTGCCAACCGCAGTGTCAGTTCCCCGTCCGGCAAGTTCCCAATATAGCCTACAAACCTGCCAACCGCAGTGTCAGTTCCCCGTCCGGCAAGTTCCCAATATAGCATACAACCCTGCCAACCGCAGTGTCAGTTCCCCGTCCGGCAAGTTCCCAATATAGCGTACAAACCTGCCAACCGCAGTGTCAGTTCCCCGTCCGGCAAGTTCCCAATATAGCGTACAACCCTGCCAACCGCAGTGTCAGTTCCCCGTCCGGCAAGTTCCCAATATAGCCTACAAACCTGCCAACCGCAGTGTCAGTTCCCCGTCCGGCAAGTTCCCAATATAGCATACAACCCTGCCAACCGCAGTGTCAGTTCCCCGTCCGGCAAGTTCCCAATATAGCATACAAACCTGCCAACCGCAGTGTCAGCTCCCCGTCCGGCAAGTTCCCAATATAGCATACAAACCTGCCAACCGCAGTGTCAGTTCCCCGTCCGGCAAGTTCCCAATATAGCATACAAACCTGCCAACCGCAGTGTCAGTTCCCCGTCCGGCAAGTTCCCAATATAGCCTACAAACCTGCCAACCGCAGTGTCAGTTCCCCGTCCGGCAAGTTCCCAATATAGCATACAACCCTGCCAACCGCAGTGTCAGTTCCCCGTCCGGCAAGTTCCCAATATA
This sequence comes from Scyliorhinus torazame, assembly GCF_047496885.1. Lineage (NCBI taxonomy): Eukaryota > Metazoa > Chordata > Chondrichthyes > Carcharhiniformes > Scyliorhinidae > Scyliorhinus > Scyliorhinus torazame. The sequence continues at coordinate 13,734,151 of NC_092729.1, forward strand.
GCCTACAAACCTGCCAACCGCAGTGTCAGTTCCCCGTCCGGCAAGTTCCCAATATAGCATACAACCCTGCCAACCGCAGTGTCAGTTCCCCGTCCGGCAAGTTCCCAATATAGCATACAACCCTGCCAACCGCAGTGTCAGTTCCCCGTCCGGCAAGTTCCCAATATAGCATACAACCCTGCCAACCGCAGTGTCAGTTCCCCGTCCGGCAAGTTCCCAATATAGCATACAACCCTGCCAACCGCAGTGTCAGTTCCCCGTCCGGCAAGTTCCCAATATAGCATACAACCCTGCCAACCGCAGTGTCAGTTCCCCGTCCGGCAAGTTCCCAATATAGCATACAACCCTGCCAACCGCAGTGTCAGTTCCCCGTCCGGCAAGTTCCCAATATAGCCTACAAACCTGCCAACCGCAGTGTCAGTTCCCCGTCCGGCAAGTTCCCAATATAGCCTACAAACCTGCCAACCGCAGTGTCAGCTCCCCGTCCGGCAAGTTCCCAATATAGCATACAAACCTGCCAACCGCAGTGTCAGTTCCCCGTCCGGCAAGTTCCCAATATAGCATACAACCCTGCCAACCGCAGTGTCAGTTCCCCGTCCGGCAAGTTCCCAATATAGCATACAAACCTGACAACCGCAGTGTCAGTTCCCCGTCCGGCAAGTTCCCAATATAGCCTACAACCCTGCCAACCGCAGTGTCAGTTCCCCGTCCGGCAAGTTCCCAATATAGCCTACAACCCTGCCAACCGCAGTGTCAGTTCCCCGTCCGGCAAGTTCCCAATATAGCCTACAACCCTGCCAACCACAGTGTCAGTTCCCCGTCCGGCAAGTTCCCAATATAGCATACAAACCTGCCAACCGCAGTGTCAGTTCCCCGTCCGGCAAGTTCCCAATATAGCATACAAACCTGCCAACCGCAGTGTCAGTTCCCCGTCCGGCAAGTTCCCAATATAGCCTACAAACCTGCCAACCGCAGTGTCAGTTCCCCGTCCGGCAAGTTCCCAATATAGCATACAAACCTGCCAACCGCAGTGTCAGTTCCCCGTCCGGCAAGTTCCCAATATAGCATACAAACCTGCCAACCGCAGTGTCAGTTCCCCGTCCGGCAAGTTCCCAATATAGCATACAACCCTGCCAACCGCAGTGTCAGTTCCCCGTCCGGCAAGTTCCCAATATAGCATACAAACCTGCCATCCGCAGTGTCAGTTCCCCGTCCGGCAAGTTCCCAATATAGCCTACAAACCTGCCAACCGCAGTGTCAGTTCCCCGTCCGGCAAGTTCCCAATATAGCATACAACCCTGCCAACCGCAGTGTCAGTTCCCCGTCCGGCAAGTTCCCAATATAGCATACAAACCTGCCAACCGCAGTGTCAGTTCCCCGTCCGGCAAGTTCCCAATATAGCATACAACCCTGCCAACCGCAGTGTCAGTTCCCCGTCCGGCAAGTTCCCAATATAGCATACAACCCTGCCAACCGCAGTGTCAGTTCCCCGTCCGGCAAGTTCCCAATATAGCATACAAACCTGCCAACCGCAGTGTCAGTTCCCCGTCCGGCAAGTTCCCAATATAGCATACAACCCTGCCAACCGCAGTGTCAGTTCCCCGTCCGGCAAGTTCCCAATATAGCATACAACCCTGCCAACCGCAGGGGCCCAGCAACCAGGCATTTCAAAATAATTATTATAATTAATAAATTAATCAAATTTGATACTACTGATTCAGTAACATTTCAATAATAGTATTTCAGCTAAAATTCATCGACTGGGAGTAAAAGTTGGATTGCTGCCAAATTCCCGTTATCAAATGTCCTTGAACGATCTGTTCTTTTTAATCAAAGCTGTTTTGTTTTTTTAAGACCAGCTTCCACATCATTTTAAGTTTTAATTCCCAGGCTAATTCTAAACATTTATTGTAAAATATCAAACACAATAACTTATTAAACATACAGGTTTTCTGTAGATGAATTGGTCGATTCTATTAAAGAAGGCACTACTAGAAGTTTGGAGATAAATTGGGACTTCCACACTCCTTGGCACCCCCCCCCCCCCTCTCATCGGGACGGGTGGAAAGGATGAATCAAACCCTTAAAAATCATTTGTCACAAATAATACTAGAAACTAGGCACCCCTGGACAAAATGCTTACCGATAGGCACCCCTGGACAAAATGCTTACCGATAGCCCTTCTAAGAATCCGAACGGTTCCAAGAAAATATTTGGGGTTGTCCCCACACGAAATGTTGTTCGGTTTGCCATACCTTGGAACAATGGGAGAATGGCCCATTGCAGAATGTAAAGATAACTATGTAAAGAAATATATACTGGCATTGTTCCTCATTATCATTCCTCGGGAGACAAGGACTGCCAGCGCAGACACTTCCCCTTGAATTCGTAGTCCACACATTTAAACCAGGAGATTGGGGACTGGTGAAATCGTGGAAGGAAACCAACCTTCAACCCACTTGGGACGGACCATTCCTGGTTTTGTTAACCACAGAGACTGCCATACGAACCGTGGAAAATGGTTGGACTCATTACAGCAGAACGAAGGATCCCGTGAAATCACCACCTGAACGGGAACAATGGCATGTGGAGGCCACTGAGGAACCATTAAAGATAAGGTTGAAAAGACTCAAAATCCTGAATTGTTCAATAATATGACAAAACTACAGCTAAAATGGACTATACAATGTATTATAACATTAATAATGTGGGGGGAAGGAATCGGTCATATGTTTAAATTAACAATCCCAAAAAGTCGGTACCCTCAGGTAATACGGACTGATCTATGCACCCTCATAGACTGCGAGTCAGAGGGGAATGGAAAGGAGTTTAGGGTAGATTCTCTTCATTATTACCGAGAGGAATGATTACGGAGAGGGAGGGTTGGCTGAAAAGGTTCTGCCAATTGCCCAGAGGGGCACCACCGGTCGTATCCATTCACCAGATTAATGGAAATTCCCCCTCAACGTGCAAGGCTGGAACTTGTCACCCCGTAGACATCACCGGAAAACACACGGCCTGGATTGAGACAGGCAATAGGGTTTGTTCACTTAGACATGAGATATTCGGGGTAAACATGAGAAATGGCAAGACTGAATGCTTCTTCCGTATCTCATTAGACCAGGGAGGAACTCCCACTAATGGAACTAGGAACGACAAGGCGGAGAAGGGACAGGGAGTCAAAATAATTGAAGTGAAAGATTTAGAGCAAGCCTTTGAAATAGAGACCGGCTATGAGGAACAGAATGCGTGGATTGTGTGGGTGAGGTATTCGGCCCAGACGCAGAAGAAAGTTATGCTTGCGCATCGGGTAGACCACAGGCCCATATGGAGCCCTTTACACTGGGGTGGACAGACAATAGAGGGAGCATGGAATGTATGATGGCCTTGTACCAAAATGAGACAGCCTGGGGCAACAAGACCTACACTGCCCTATCTCTGATGTTTCCTCCTGTCAATAAGATACTATCAGCAAACCCTCCCTCCTTCTTGGTTACCGTGACACATCACAAATCGTGTATACGTCGTTCTGATACGGGGCTAAGTAAAGATATGGGAGAACTCAAGACTTGTATTGAGACTAAGAACGTGACCACCCAGGGCAATTACTCATCACTAAAAATACCACGTGCAGATATATGATGGTATTGCGGAGGAAAGATTCTAAGACCCACTCTAACCACCGCCCCCCCCTCCCCCCCAAATGGAAAGGGACATGCGCATTAGTTCAGCTCGCCATTCCGTTCAGTATAGCCTATGAAAGACAAGAGGAGAGGGGGAGTGTAAAAGGGGAACGATCTAAACGAAGCATACCCACCTCATTTGATGACAGTATTTACCTGGACCCCGTTGGCATTCCCAGAGGAGTGCCAGATGACTTTAAAGCCCGAAATCAGATTGCAGCTGGGTTCGAGTCCCTCTTCTGGTGGGTTACGATCAATAAGAATGTGGATTGGATAAACTATATATACTATAATCAACAGAGGTTCATCAATTATCCCAGGGACGCCGTGAAGGGCATAGCAGAACAACTGGACGTAACCAGTAGAATTGTCTGGGAGAATAGATTGGCTCTGGATATGATTTTGGCAGAGAAAGGTGGTGTATGCTTTATGCTTAAGGGACAGTGTTGCACGTTTATCCCCAACAACACGGCACCCGACGGATCGATTACCCGTGCGCTACAAGGGTTAACCACTCTGGCTGAGGAAATGGCAGACAACTCAGGGGAGACACATCCATGACTGGGTGGCTTGAATCAATGTTTGGGAAATGGAAAGGGTTAATTGTATCCATCCTTACCTCCATCATCGTGGTGATAGGAGCATTGGCGGCAATAGGCTGTTGCATCATCCCGTGCGTAAGAGGCTTGGTGCAGAGTCACATCGAAACAGCCTTGACCAAGCAGATGCCATTACCCCTGGGTAAAGGAGGCCAGGATACAATTTGCCTACTAGAAAGAGGGAAGACTGAAGGAGAGGACGGCACCATAGAAAGGGAAGTTGAGAGGATGTTGGACAATTTTGGGGGAGGTTAGAAGAGGCGACAAAGTGTAAAAAGCAACAAGAGTAAAAAGAAAAAAAGGGGGCTTGTGAGAAATGAACATTTTGTGTTGTTTTTACATGTATAATCTCTGGTTCACAATGAAGATGTCAACAATGAAGCCTGATGGGAAAATTAACATGTCAAGTTCTGAGTAACCTATAGTGAGCGAGTTGTTGTAACTCTGTACAAGGCTGACCTTCGGGGAAGAACGGGATGTACAATAACAGAAATTGCTAAGCAAGGGGGAAGATAGCAGGTGCCAGCAGGGGGCCTCATTCTTATTTTTAACTGACGGTACAAGGATATACCAGGAGCTGACAGAAACTACTATGCAAGGGGGAGGCCAAATAAGGGATCACTGATAAGGGAACTGCCCTTTCTATAGTTTGTGGGATGTATTTCTCACGGATTGTATTTTAATGGATTGTATATAACAAAGTGATGCTGTGTGAATTCTTTGTGTCTGCTATTGCTTACTGGCGGCACCCGCTCTTGCAAGATCGATAATAAATAGTTCTTCAGAATGTGAGTAAGTGTAAATTATTAAAAGGTGACCGGTGTTTCTCACACTTCTACTTCAGAGGAAACTGGATCTAAGGTCTTTCTAAGAGCATGAATCCTGGAAGATAGAAACAATGTGCTTGCTGCAGTAAGGTGGAAGGGAGTGGTGTGAAATGTACTCCAGCGTTAAACGCTCGCATCCCCTTTCTCTCTTTACCACTCTCCTTTATTCTGTTTCTGTTTTGTTTCTATTAGTATCGGGTGAAGATTTGATTAGCTGTGAGTCTCTTGATCAAGATATTCTTCTTCATGTTTTCCAGTCAGACACATTCTGCGACTTTGTGTTTTTTTAACCTCTGCAAACATGATGAATAATTGGAAATTCACAACACAGAAGCGGCTCTTTGTTCCGCAATTACTGTGTCTGTCGCCATTATTACTATTATACAGATACATGGTCAGATAATTGAATACAGGAGTTTGGAGATGTCGCTCAACTTGAACAAGACATTGGGAAGGACACACTTGGAATACTGTGTACATTTCTGGTCACCCTAATATAGAAAGGATGTTATTGACCGAGAATGAGGGCAGAGAAGATTTGCTAGGTTGCTCCCGGACTTGATGGTTTGAGTTATAAGGAGAGGCTCGATAGGCTCGAACATTTTTCTTGGAGCCTCGGAGTGATCATGACGGCGACTATAAAATAATGCGGGGCATAGATATTGTAGATGTTCCCAAAGGTAATGGAATCCAAAAATAGAGGGCAAAGGTTTAAGGTGAGAGGGGAGAGATACAAAAGGGTCCAGGTGAACAATTTGTTCGCACTGAGGGTGGTGAGTGTTTGAAACATTGGCAGTAGTACAGCCGTCTACAATTCTGCCTTTTAAAATGTATTTAGATATTTATGTGGAGGAGATGGGTATAGAGGAATATGACCAAATGTGGGCAATCGGGCAGGCTTTGTGTAGTAAAAACTGGGAGGTATGGACAAATTAGGCCAAAGCACCTTTTTCCATGCGGTGAACTTCGATGACTCTATCACCTGTCCCACCTTCCAGATCTGTGTCGCTGCAGATTGCAGTGCTCCATCTATATGTCCAAATCGGTTTGACCTTTTGCTGTGGGTGTCTGCCTCGATTTTTCTTATCGACAGTGAACTTTGAGGGAATGAAAGTACCTGAGGAACAGGCAGCAAATTACATTGAGGCAGAATCTCAGCTGTGATTATACTGAATGTTGGGGCAGGAATGATTCTCCGCATAGTCTCCCTGTGTTGTCACTTGCGATCAGTTCCAGTTGCCACAGCACTCGCAGATGAAGAATCTGCGAGAAAAGATTTTTAAGTTACATGTTTCCAACAATTATTTCAATGTCCTGGGATACAGTCAATTATCTGGTCTGCACTGCCTGTGAGATTGGTGGAGGCAGATACAACAGTGGCTTTCAAATGTCAATGCCAGAAACGACAGCAATCAAATTCATGCCTCGGGGAAAAGATCGGTCGAGTGGGATTGAATGATCTGCTAATCCAAAGAGCCGCTGATGTCAAACGGAATGAATGTCCTCCTTCGGTACTTCACGCGCTTTTATGCTTTTGGTCACGTCTGACTGTGAGATGATGTGCATCAACACCTGGAGTTTTCCCTGAATGTGACCCACCACGGCGAGTAGGATAACGGTCATCCTTTTTTACAATGTGCCCGTGCGTTAAGCCAGCCTCAGCTTTAGCTCACTGGTTACTTCACAGCATCAACTTAATTGTAAACTCGGACCTGTTTCAGCATGGGCGCTGCTTGGCGTTTTTAATATTTCCAAAACATGTGTGTTGCATAAATAAAAGCAGCAGCACATTTGTAATTGGAAGTTGGTGTATTTTGTTTAGAGCTAACATTAATCTGTTTGAAAACGATGCTTATGCCACGTCTTTATTTTCTGATCTCACACTGCGGAAACCCAAGTTCGATTCCAGCTCTGTACAATGACTGACCTATCACACATTCTCAATTACTCACAACGTAAATTGTGGAAAAGAGCATTAACAATCATGTATTATACATTTTGTGAAATTTCAGAACAAGATTGGTTCCGCAGGCGAATTGATTAATCCATTTTTTGTCCAAGTGAAACTCTGTTACACAGATCTCCAAGAACGCTCAGGGATTTCGGAAGCATCCCAGACCAAGCAATGCGCTTGATTGCTCCTCCTGCCACAGGCATTCAATCCCTCCAACAGCCATCCCAAAATGCACCGCAATAACTCAACAAATGTCCTCAGGCAATTGGCCCTGAGACAGCACCTTCCATACCTACGACCACTATCATTTTGAAGAACTAGACAAACTCCTACTTGGGAAAATCACCAACTGGAATTTCCCCTCAAAATCACTCACCACTCCCACTTGAACCCAGATAAACGTTCCTTCGCGGTAACGGGAAAGAAAGTCATTTAGCTTCCTCCATAAAAGCACGTTGGGTGTACCCAATCTTCACGGACTGCAGCGTTTCAAGAAAGCACCTTCTGAAGGGCAACTGGGAATGGGCAATAGATTCTGTCCTAACCAGCAATAAATATAGAGAACTCAATTCATTGTTTTCAAAGAAGAGGCAATTTCGTGTGGCCAATCCACCTATTATGCACATCTTTGCTTGTGGGGAGAAATCAAAGCAAATACGGGGCCAATGTGCAAATTCCACACGGACAGAAGGGCAAGGTTTAGAGCAGATGAACGAGGCAATTTTTTTTACACAGAGGGTAGTTGGTGCCTGGAACTCGCTACCGGAGGAGGTGGTGGAAGCAGCGACGATAGTGACATTTAAGGGGCATCTTGACAAATATAGGAATAGGAAGGGAATAGAGGGATACGGACCCAGGACGTGTAGAAGATTGTAGTTCAGTCGGGCAGCATGGTCGGCACGGGCTTGGAGGGCCGAAGGGCCTGTTCCTGTGCTGTACATTTCTTTGTTCTTTGTTGAGAGTGACCCAGAGCCGAGATCGAACTTGAGAACTCGGCGTCGTGAGGCAGCAGTGCTAACCACTGGGCCATTGTGCTGTCTCTGTTTGTTGTTCCAACGGTGGAATGAATCATGTAACTTCTACTTCAGAGGAAACTGGATCTAAGGTATTTCTAATTGCATTAATCCTGCAAGACAGGAACAATGTGCTTGCTGCAGTAAGGTGGAAGGGAGTGGTGTGCAATGTACTCCAGCATTAAACGCGCTCTCCCCTTTCTCTCTTTACCATTCTCCTTTATTCTGTTTCTGTTTTGTTTCTGTTCGTTTCGGGTGAAGATTTGATTAGCTGTGGGTCTCTTGATCAAGATATTCTTCTACATTTTTTCCAGTCAGACACATTCTGTGACTTTGTTTTTTTTTAAACCTCTGCAAACATGATGAATAATTGAAAATTCACAACATAGAAGCGGCTCTTTGTTCCACAATAACTGTGTCTGTCGCCATTATTACTATTATACAGATACATGGTCAGATAATTGAATGCAGGAGTTTGGAGATCTTGCTGAACTTGAACAAGACATTGGGAAGGACATATTTGGAATACTGTGTGCAGTTCTGGTCACCCTAATATAGAAAGGATGTTATTAACCTAGAATGAGGGCAGAAAAGATTTGCTAGGTTGCTACCGGACTTGATGGTTTGAATTATAAGGAGAGGCTGGATAGGCTCGAACATTTTTCTTGGAGCCTCGGAGTGATCATGACGGCGACTAGAAAATAATGTGGGGCATAGATATTGTAGATGTTCCCAAAGGTAATGGAATCCAAACCTAGAGGGCAAAGGTTTAAGCTGAGAGGGGAGAGATCCAAAAGGGTCCAGGTGAACATATTTTCGCACTGAGGGTGGTGAGTGTTTGAAATATTGGCAGTAGTACAGCCGTCTACAATTCTGCCTTTTAAAAAGTATTTCGATATTTATGTGGAGAAGATGGGTACAGAGGAATATGACCAAATGTGGGCAATCGGGGAGGCTTTGTGTAGTAAAAACTGGGAGTCATGGACAAGTTAGGCCAACGCACCTATTTCCATGCGGCGAACTTCGATGAATCTATCACCTGTCCCACTTTCCTGATCTGAGTAGCTGCAGATTGGAGTACTCCATCTATATGTCAAAATCGGTTTGAAATGTTGCTGTGGGTGTCTGCGTCGATTTTTGTTATCGACAGTGAACTTTGAGGGAATGAAAATATCTGAGGAACAGGCAGCAAATTACATTGAGGCAGAAGCTCAGCTGTGATTAAACTGAATGTTGGGGCAGGAATGATTATCCGCATAGTCTATCTATGTTGTAATTTGCGATCAGTTCCAGTTGCCACAGCACTCGCAGATGAAGATAACTGCGAGATAAGATTTTTAAGTTACTTCAATGTCCTGGGATACAGTTCAATGATCTGGTCTGCACTGCCTGGGAGATTGGTGGAGGCAGATACAACAGTGGCTTTCAAATGTCAAAGCCAGAAACGACAGCAATCAAATGCATGTCTCTGGGGAAAGGTCGGTCGAGCGGGATTGAATGATCTGCTAATCTAAAGAGCCGCTGATGTTAAACGGAATGAATGTCCTCCTTCGGTATTTCACATACTTTTAAGTTTTTGGTCACATCCGGCTCTGAGATCATGTGCGCCAACACCTTGAGTTTCCCCTGAATGTTACCGACCACGGCGAGTAGGATCACGGGAATCCGTTCCTACAATGTGTCCGTACCTGAAGCCAGGGTCAGCTTTAGCTCACTGGTTACTTCACAGCATCAACTTAATTGTAAATTCTGACCTGTCTCACTATGGGCGATGCCTGGCGATTTTATTATTTGCAAAACATGTGTGTTTCATAAATAAAAGCAGCAGCACATTTATAATTGGAAGTTGGTGTATTTTGTTTCGAGGTTACATTAGCCTTATTGAAAAATATGTTTGTGCCACGTGTTTACTTTCTGATCTCACACTGCGGAAACCCAAGTTCGATTCCAGCTCTGTGCAATAACTGACCTATCACACATTGTCAATTAGTCACAACATAAATTGTGGAAAACAGCATTAACAATTATCTATTGTACATTTTGTGAAATTTCAGAACAAGATTGGTTACGCAGGCAAATTAATTAATCTATTTTTTGTCCAAGTGAAGCGCTGTTCCCCAGATCTCCAAGAACGCTCAGGGTGTTCGAAAGCATCCCGGACCAAGCAGTGCGCTTGATTGCTCCTCCTGCCACAGGCATTCAATCCCTCCAACAGCCATCCCAAAATGCACCGCAATAACTCAACAAAATACCTCAGGCTATTGTCCCTTAGACAGCACCTTTCATACCTACGACCACTATCATTTTGAAGAACTAGGAAAGCCCCTACTTGGGACAATCACCGACTGGAATTTCCCCTCGAAATCACTCACCGCTCCCACTTGGAACCATCTAAACGTTCCTCCATGGCAACGGGGAAATAAATCATTTATCTTCGTCCCTAGAAGAACGTTGTGTCTATACAAACTCCAGGATCTGCAACGATTCAAGAAAGCAGCTCACTTTCTGATGGGAAACTAGGGATGGACAATAAATTCTGTCCTAACCAGCAACCGTCATATCCAGTAAAAGTGATCTTTTTAATGCAGTGGTGCTTTGAATTTCTGGGCCCTGGGATGAACTGTTCTCCATTCTAAAAAAAAAATATAGAGTAAACAATTAATTTTTTCTATTATGGGGCAATTTAAGCTGGCCAGCCCACCTACCCTGCGGATCTTTCGTTAGTGGGGTAGAAACCAACGCAAAAACGGGGATAATGTGCAAACTCCACACGGACAGTGACCCAGAGACGCGATAGAACCTGAAAACTCGGTGCCCCGAAGCAGCAGTGCAAACCACTGCGCCATCACGCTGTCCCTGTTTTTTTCATTCTAACCGTGGAATGAATCATGCAACTTCTGCTTCAGAGGAAACTGGATCGAAGGTATTTCTAACAGCATGCATCCTGGAAGACAGAAACAATGTGCTTGCTGCAGTAAGGTGTAAGGGAGTGATGTGCAATGTAATCCAGCATTAAACGCTCTCTCCCCCTTTCTCTCTTTACCACTCTCCTTTATTCTGTTTCTGTTTTGTTCCTATTTGTATCGGGTGACGATTTGATTTGCTGTGGGACTCTTGAGCAAGATATTCTCTCCACCATTTTCTAGGCAGGCGCATTCGGTGACTTTGTTGCTTTTTGGAACCACTGCAAACATGATGAATAATTGGAAATTCACAACACTAAAGGAGGCTCTTTGTTCCGCAATTACTGTGTCTGTGCCCGTTATTACTATTATACAGAGACATGGCCAGATAATTGAAAACAGGAGTTTGGACGTCATGCCGAAGTTGCACAAGACATTCGGAAGGACACACTTGGAATACTGTGTACAGTTCTGGAATATAGAAAGGATATTATTTAGGGAGAAGGAATGCAGAAAAGGTTTGCTAGGCTGCTACTGGACTTGATGGTTAGAGTTAATAGGATAGGCTGGATACACTGGAACATGTTTCTTGGAGGCTAGTGGTGATCTTGACGACGGCTGTAAAATGAAATGAAAACCGCTGATTGTCACAAGTAGGCTACAAATGTAGTTACTGTGAAAAGACCCTAGTCGCCACATTTCGGCGCCTGTTCGGGGAGGCTGTTATGGGAATCGAACCTTGCTGCTGGTCTGCTATAAACCAGCGATTTAGCCTTGAGCTAAACAGCCCCACAGAAACAATAAGGGGCATAGACCAGGTAGATGTTGCCAAAGGTAATGGAATCCCAAACTAGAGGGCATAGGTTTAAGGTGAGAGGGGGTTGATACAAAAGGGTCCAGAGGAACAATTGTTTCACTGGTTTCTGTTTCTGTCTTGTTTCGATCGGTATCGCCTGAAGGTGTGATTTGCTGTGAGTCTCTTGAGCAAGATATTGTTCTACATCTTATTCCACTCAGACACATTCTGCGACTTTTTTGCTTTTTGCACCACTGTAAACATGATGAACAATTGGAAATTCACAACGCTGAAGGAATCTCTTTGTTCCACAGTTACTGTGTCTGTGCCCATTGTTACTATGATCTAGTTACATGGTCAGATAATTGAATACAGGAGCTGGGATGTCTTGCTGAAGTTGTACAAGACATTGTGAAGGACACACTTGGAATACTGTGTACACTTCTCGTCAACGTAATATAGAAAGAGGGCAGAAAAGATTTGCTCGGCTGCTACCGGACTAGACAATTTGAGTTATAAGGAGCGGCTGGATAGACTGGAACATTTTTCTTGGAGGCTGGGGGTGATCTTGACGTCGGCTATAAAATGATGAGGAGCATAGATGAAGTAGATTTTCGCCAATGTAGTGGAATCCAAAACTAGAGGGCATAGGTTTAACGTGTGAGGGGAGAGATTCAAAAGGGTTCAGAGAGACAATTGTTTCACACAGAGGGTGGTGAGTGTCTGGAACGAGCTGGCAGAGGCAGTAATAGAGGCGTCTACAATTCTGCCTTTAAAAAGCATTTGGATAGTTATATTGAGAAGATGGGTATAGAGGAATATGACCAAATGTGGGCAATTGGACAGGGTTTGTGTAGTAAAAACTGGGCGGCATTGACAAGTTAGGCCGAAGGGCCTATTTCCATTCTGTAAACTTCTATGACCCTATGACCTGTCCCACCTTCCAGATCTGTGTCGCTGCAGATTGGAGTACACCATCTATATGTCCAAATCGGTTTAAAATTTTGCTGTGGGTGTCTGCCTCGATTTTTCTGATCGACAGTGAACTTTGAGGGAATGAAAGTATCTGAGGAACAGGCAGGAATTGACATTGAGGCAGAAGCTCAGCTGTGATCAAACTGAATGTTGGGGCAGGGGTGAGTGGCCTTGTCGTCTCCCTATGTTGTAATTTCCTATCAGTTTCAGTTGCCACAGCACTCGCAGATGAAGATATCTGCGAGATAAGATTTTAAAGTTACATGTTTCCAACAATTATTTCAATATTCTGGGATACAGTTCAATTATCTGGTCTGCACTGCCTGTGAGATTGGTGGAGGCAGATATAACAGTGACTTTCAAATGTCAATGCGAGAAACGACAGGAATAAAATGCATGCCTTTTGGGAAAGGTCGATCGAGTGGGATTGAATGAACCGCTAATGTAAAGAGCCGCTGAGGTTAAACGGAATGAATGTCCTCCTTCGGTACTTCACGCACTTTCAAGTTTTTGGTCATGTCTGGCTGTACGATGATGTGCATCAACACCTGGAGTTTCCCGTCAATGTTACCGACCACGGCGAGTAGGATCACAGTAATCCTTTATATACAATGTGCCCATGCTTAAAACGACGTCAGCTTTAGCTCACTGGTTACTTCACAGCATCAATTTAATTATAAGTTCGAACCTGTCTCACCGTGGGCGCTGACTGGCGCTTTTAAAATTTCCAAAACATGTGTGTTGCTTAAAAAATGCAGCAGCACATTTATAATTAGAAGTAGGTGTATTTTGTTTAGAGGTTGCATTGATCTGTTTTGAAAAGAGGCTTGTGCCACGTGCTTACTTCCCGATCGTACGCTGCGGAAACCCAAGTTCGATTCCAGCTCAGTATATCTGACCTATCACTCTCTGTCAATTACTCACAACCTAAATCCAGGAAAAGAGCATGGACCATTATCGATTATACATTTCCTTAAATTTCGGAACAAGATTGTCTACGCAGGCAAATTGATTAATCCATTCTTTTCCACGTGAAACGCTGTTCCCCAGACCTCCAAGAACACTCCGGTAGTTCAAAAGCATCCAGGACCAAGCAATGCGCTTGATTGCTCCTCCTGCCACAAGCATTCAATCCCTCCGCCACAGACATCCCAAAATGCACCGCAATAACTCAACAAAGTTCTTCAGGCAATTGTTCCTTCGGCAGTACCTTCCAGACGTACGACCACTAAGATTTTGAAGAACTAGACAAGCCCCTACTTGGGACAATCACCAACGGGATCTTCCCCTCCAAATCACTCACCGCTCCCACTAGGAACCATATTAACGTTCCTACACGGTAACGGGGGAAAAATAATTTTGCTTCCTCCATAAAAGCACGTTGGGTGTACCCAAACCTCACGGACTGCAACGCTTCAAGAAAGCAGCTCACCACCACCTTCTGAAGGGCAACTAGGAATGGACAATAAATTCTGTCCTATCCAGCAACTCTCACATCCAGTAAAAGTTATCTGTTTAATACACTGGTGCTTTGAATTCCTGGGGCCCGGGATGAACTGTTCTCCATTCTCAAAACAAAAATATAGGGTACCCAATTCATGTTTTCCAATTAAGGCGCAATTTAGCGTGACTAATCCACCTACTCTGCACATAATTCGGTTGTGGGGGCATAACCCACGCAAACACGGGGATAATGTGCAAACTCCACACAAAGAGTGACCAGAGCCTGGATCGAACCTGAGAACACGACGCCATAAGGCAGCAGTGCTAGCCACTGCACCACCGTCCTACCCCTGTTCGTAATTCTAAAGGTGGACTGAATCATGTAACTTCTGCTTCACAGGAAACTGGATCGAAGGTATTTCTAACAGCATGAATCCTGGAAGATAGAAACAATGTGCTTGCTGCAGTCAGGTGGAAGGTAATGGTGTGCAATGTATCCAGCAGTAAACGCTCTCTCCTCCATTCTCTCTTTACCACTCTCCTTTGTTTCTCTTCTGTTTCTATTGGCATTGGGTGAAGATTTGTTTTGCCGTGGGTCTCAGAGCAAGACATTCTTCTACATCTTATAGCAGTCAGACACATAGTGCGACTTTTTTGCGTTTTACACGACTGTTAACATAATGAATAATTGGAAATTCACAACACTGACTTTGTTCCACAATTACTGTGTCTGTGCCTATTGTTACTATTCTACAGATACATGGTCAGAAGTTGAATACAGAAGATGGGACGTCTTGTTGAAGCTGTACAAGACATTGGGAAGGACACAATTGGAATAATGTGTACAGTTCTGGTCACCATAATATAGAAAGAGGGCAGAAAAGATTTGCTCTCCTGCTTCCGGTCTTGAAAATTTGAGTTATAAGGAGCGGCTGGATAGACTGGAACATTTTTATTGGAGGCTAGCGGTGATCTTGACAACGGCTAAAAAATAATGAGGGGCATAGATAAGGTAGATTTTCCCAGAGGTACTGGAATCCAAAACTAGAGTGCATATGTTTAAGTTGAATGAGGAGAGAAACAAAAGGGTACAGAGGCACAATTGTTTCACACAGAGGGTGGTGAGTGTCTGGAACGAGCTGGCAGAGGCAGTAGTAGAGGCGCCTATAGTGTTGCCTTTCAAAAAGCATTTAGAGAGTTATATGGAGAAGATGGGTATAGAGGAATATGACCAAATGTGGGTACTTGGACAGGCTTTGGGTAGTAAAAACTAGACGGCATGGACAAGTTAGGCCGAAGGGCCTATTTCCACTCTGTAAACTTCTATGACCCTATGAGCTGTCCCACCTTCCAGATATGTGTCTGTAAATGAAGATAAACCACACGGGAACCACTGTAAATAAAGATAAACCACCCGGGGACCACTGTAAATGAAGACAAACCACCGAGAGACCACTGTAAATAAAGATAAACCACCCGGTAACCACTGTAAATAAAGATAAACCACCCAGAGACCACTGTAAATAAAGATAAACGACCCGGGGACCACTGTAAATAAAGATAACCCACCCAGTGACCACTGTAAATAAAGATAAACCACCCAGAGACCACTGTAATTAAAGATAAACCACCCAGAGACCACTGTAAATAAAGATAAACCACCCAGAGACCACTGTAAATAAAGATAAACCACCCTGGGACCACTGTAAATAAAGATAAACCACCCGGGGACCACTGTAAATAAAGATAAACCACCCAGAGACCACTGTAAATAAAGATAAACCACCCAGGGACCAGTGTAAATAAAGATAAACCACCCAGGGAACCACTGTAAATAAAGATAAACCACGCGGGGACCACTGTAAATAATGATAAACCACCCGGGAACCACTGTAAATAAAGATAAACCATCCAGAGACCACTGTAAATAAAGATAAACCACCCAGGGACCAGTGTAAATAAAGACAAACCACCCAGAGACCACTGTAAATAAAGATAAACCACCCTGGGACCACTGTAAATAAAGATAAACCACCCAGAGACCACTGTAAATAAAGATAAACCACCCTGGGACCACTGTAAATAAAGATAAACCACCCGGGGACCACTGTAAATAAAGATAAACCACCCAGAGACCACTGTAAATAAAGATAAACCACCCAGGGACCAGTGTAAATAAAGATAAACCACCCAGGGAACCACTGTAAATAAAGATAAACCACGCGGGGACCACTGTAAATAATGATAAACCACCCGGGAACCACTGTAAATAAAGATAAACCATCCAGAGACCACTGTAAATAAAGATAAACCACCCAGGGACCAGTGTAAATAAAGACAAACCACCCAGAGACCACTGTAAATACAAATAAACCACGCAGAGACCACTGTAAATAAAGTTAAACCACACGGGGACCACTGTAAATAAAGGTAAACCACCCAGGGACCACTGTAAATAAAGATAAACCACCCAGGGAACCACAGTAAATAAAGATAAACCACCCAGACACCACTGTAAATAAAGATAAACTACCCAGGGACCACTGTAAATAAAGATAAACGACACAGGGACCCTGTAAATAAAGATAAACCACCCAGGGACCACTGTAAATAAAGACAAACCACTCAGGGACCACTGTAAATAAAGTTAAACCACCCGGGGACCACTGTAAATAATGATAAACCACACGCCGACCACTGTAAATAAAGATAAACCACCCAGGAACCACTGTAAATAAAGATAAACCACCCAGGGACCACTGTAAATAAAGATAAACCACCCAGGGACCACTGTAAATAAAGATAAACGACACGGGGACCACTGTAAATAAAGATAAACCACCCAGAGACCACTGTAAATCAACATAAACCACCCAGAGACCACTGTAAATGAACATAAACCACCCAGGGACCACTGTAAATAAAGATAAACGACCCGGGGACCACTGTAAATAAAGATAAACCACCCAGAGACAACTGTAAATAAAGTTAAACCACCCAGGGACCACTGTAAATAAAGATAAACCACCCAGAGACCACTGTAAATAAAGATAAACCACCCAGGGACCACTGTAAATAAAGATAAACCACCCAGGGACCACTGTAAATAAAGATAAACCACCCAGGGACCACTGTAAATAAAGGTTAACCACCCAGGGTCCACTGCAAATAAGGATAAACCACCCAGGGACCACTGTAAATAAAGATAAACCACCCAGAGACCACTGTGAATAAAGATAAACCACCCGTGGACCACTGTAAATAAATATAAACCACCCAGGGGCCAGGGTAAATAAATATAAAACACCCAGGGACCACTGTAAATAAAGATAAACCACCCAAAGACCACTGTAAATAAAGATAAACCGCCCGGGACCACTGTAAATAAAGATAAACCACGCAGGAACCACTGTAAATAAAGATAAACCACCCAGGAACCACTGGAAATAAAGTTAAACCACCCGGGGACCACTGTAAATAAAGATAAACCACCCGGGAACCACTGTAAATAAAGATAAACCACCCAGGGACCATTGTAAATAAAGATAAACCACCCAGGGACCACTGTAAATAAAGAGAAACCACCCAGGGACCACTGTAAATAAAGATAAACCACCCAGGGACCACTGTAAATAAAGATAAACCACCCGGGAACCACTGTAAATAAAGATAAACCACCCAGGGACCTCTGTAAATAAAGATAAACCACCCAGAGACCACAGTAAATAAAGATAAACCACCCAGGGACCACTGTAAATAAAGATAAACCACCCAGCGACCACTGTAAATAAAGATAAACCACACAGGGACCACTGTAAATAAAGATAAACCACCCAGAGACCACAGTAAATAAAGATAAACCACCCAGGCACCTCTGTAAATAAAGATAAACCACCCAGCGACCACTGTAAATAAAGATAAACCATCCAGAGACCACAGTAAATAAAGATAAACCACCCAGAGACCACAGTAAATAAAGATAAACCACCCAGGGACCACTGTAAATAAAGATAAACCACCCAGCGACCACTGTAAATAAAGATAAACCACACAGGGACCACTGTAAATAAAGATAAACCACCCAGGGACCACTGTAAATAATGATAAACCACCCAGGGCCCACTGTAAATAAAGATAAACCACCCGGGGACCAATGTAAATAAAGATAAACCACCCGGGGACCACTGTAAATAAAGATAAACCACCCAGGAACCACTGTAAATAAAGATAAACCATCCAGGGACCACTGTAAATAAAGATAAACCACCCAGGGACCACTGTAAATAAGGTTAAACCACCAAGGGACCACTGTAAATAAAGATAAACCATACGGGGACCACTGTAAATAAAGATAAACCACTCAGGGACCACTGTAAATAAAGTTAAACCACCCAGAGACCACTGTAAATAAAGATAAACCACCCAGGGGCCAGTGTAAATAAAGATAAAGCACCCGGGGACCACTGTAAATAACGATAAACCACCCAGGGACCACTGTAAATAAAAGTAAACCACCCAGGGACCACTGTAAATAAAGATAAACCACCCAGGGACCACTGTAAATAAAGATAAACCACCCAAAGACCACTGTAAATAAAGATAAACCGCCCGGGACCACTGTAAATAAAGATAAACCACCCAGGAACCACTGTAAATAAAGATAAACCACCCAGGGACCACTGTTAATAAAGTTAAACCACCCGGGGACCACTGTAAATAAAGATAAACCACCCGGGAACCACTGTAAATAAAGATAAACGACCCGGGGACCACAGTAAATAAAGATAAACCACCCAGTGACCACTGTAAATAAAGATAAACCATCCAGAGACCACAGTAAATAAAGATAAACCACCCAGGGACCACTGTAAATAAAGATAAACCACCCAGCGACCACTGTAAATAAAGATAAACCACACAGGGACCACTGTAAATAAAGATAAACCACCCAGGGACCACTGTAAATAAAGATAAACCACCCAGGGCCCACTGTAAATGAAGATAAACCACCCGGGGACCAATGTAAATAAAGATAAACCACCCGGGGACCACTGTAAATAAAGATAAAACACCCAGGAACCACTGTAAATAAAGATAAACCATCCAGGGACCACTGTAAATAAAGATAAACCACCCAGGGACCACTGTAAATAAGGATAAACCACCAAGGGACCACTGTAAATAAAGATAAACCATACGGGGACCACTGTAAATAAAGATAAACCACTCAGGGACCACTGTAAATAAAGTTAAACCACCCAGAGACCACTGTAAATAAAGATAAACCACCCAGGGACCACTGTAAATAAAGATAAACCACACGGGGACCACTGTAAATAAAGATAAACCACACAGGGTCCACTGTAAATAAAGAGAAACCACACAGGGACCATTGTAAATAAAGATACACCACCCAGGGACCACTGTAAATAAAGAGAAACCACCCAGGGACCACTGTGAATAAAGATAAACCACCCAGAGACCACTGTAAATAAAGATAAACCACCCGGGAACCACTGTAAATAAAGATAAACCCCAGGGACCATTGTAAATAAAGATACACCACGCAGGGACCACTGTAAATAAAGAGAAACCACCCAGGGACCACTGTGGATAAAGATAAACCACCCAGAGACCACTGTAAATAAAGATAAACCACCCAGAGACCACTGTAAATAAAGATACACCACCCGGGAACCACTGTAAATAAAGATAAACCACCCGGGGACCACTGTAAATAAAGATAAACCACCCAGGGACCACTGTAAATAAAGATAAACCACCCAGGGACCACTGTAAATAAAGCTAAACCACACAGAGACCACTGTAAATAAAGATAATCCACCCAGGGACCACTGAAAATAAAGATAAACCACCCGGGGACCACTGTAAATAAAGATAAACCACGCAGGGACCACTGTAAATAAAGATAAACCACCCAGGGACCACTGTAAATAAAGGTAAACCACCCAGGGACCATTGTAAATGAAGATAAACCACACGGGGACCACTGTAAATAAAGATAAACCACCCAGGAACCACTGTAAATAAAGATAAACCACCCGGGGACTACTGTAAATAAAGATAAACCACCCAGGAAACACTGTAAATAAAGATAAACCACCCGGGGACCACTGTAAATTAAGATAAACCACCCAGGGACCAGTGTAAATAAAGATAAACCACACGGGGACCACTGTAAATAAAGATAAACCATCCAGAGACCACAGTAAATAAAGATAAACCACCCAGGGACCACTGTAAATAAAGATAAACCACCCAGCGACCACTGTAAATAAAGATAAACCACCCAGGCACCAGTGTAAATTAAGATAAACAGCCCAGGGACCACTGTAAATAAAGATAAACCACCCAGGGACCACTGTAAATAAAGATAAACAACCCAGGGCCCACTGTAAATAAAGATAAACCACCCGGGGACCACTGTAAATAAAGATAAACCACCCAGGGACCACTGTAAATAAAGATAAACCACCCAGGGCCCACTGTAAATAAAGATAAACCACCCGGGGACCAATGTAAATAAAGATAAACCACCCGGGGACCACTGTAAATAAAGATAAACCACCCAGGAACCACTGTAAATAAAGATAAACCATCCAAGGACCACTGTAAATAAAGATAAACCACCCAGGGACCACTGTAAATAAGGTTAAACCACCAAGGGACCACTGTAAATAAAGATAAACCATACGGGGACCACTGTAAATAAAGATAAACCACCCAGGGACCACTGTAAATAAAGATAAACCACCCAGGGGCCAGTGTAAATAAAGATAAAGCACCCGGGGACCACTGTAAATAACGATAAACCACCCAGGGACCACTGTAAATAAAAGTAAACCACCCAGGGACCACTGTAAATAAAGATAAACCACCCAGGGACCACTGTAAATAAAGATAAACCACCCAAAGACCACTGTAAATAAAGATAAACCGCCCGGGACCACTGTAAATAAAGATAAACCACCCAGGACCCACTGTAAATAAAGATAAACCACCCAGGGACCACTGTTAATAAAGTTAAACCACCCGGGGACCACTGTAAATAAAGATAAACGACCCGGGGACCACTGTAAATAAAGATAAACCACCCAGAGACAACTGTAAATACAGATAAACCAACCAGAGACCACTGTAAATAAAGATAAACCACTCAGAGACCACTGTAAATAAAGATAAACCACCCAGGGACCACTGTAAATAAAGATAAACCACCCAGGGACCACTGTAAATAAAGATAAACCACCCAGGGTCCACTTTAAATAAAGATAAACCACCCAGGAACCACTGTAAATAAAAATAAACCACCCGGGGACCACTGTAAATTAAGATAAACCACCCAGGGACCACTGCAAATCAAGATAAACCATACGGGGACCACTGTAAATAAAGATAAACCACCCAGGCACCACTGTAAATAAAGATAAACCACCCGGGGACTACTGTAAATAAAGATAAACCACCCAGGAACCACTGTAAATAAAGATAAACCACCCGGGGACCACAGTAAATTAAGGTAAACCACACGGGGACCACTGTAAATAAAGATAAACCACCCAGGGACCACTTTAAATAAAGATAAACCACCCAGGGACCACTGTAAATAAAGATAAACCACCCAGAGATCACTGTAAATAAAGATAATCCACCCAGAGACCACTGTAAATAAAGATAAACCACCCGGGGACCACTGTAAATAAAGATAAACCACCCAGGGACAACTGTAAATAAAGATAAACCACCCGGGAACCACTGTAAATAAAGTTAAACCACCCAGAGACTACTGTAAATAAAGATAAACCACCCAGGGACCACTGTAAATAAAGATAAACCACCCGGGTACCACTGTAAATAAATATAAACCTCCCAGGGACCACTGTAAATAAAGATAAACCACCGGGGACCACTGTAAATAAAGATAAACCACCCAGGGACTATTGTAAATAAAGATAAACCACCCGGGGACCACTGTAAATAAAGATAAACCACCCAGAGACCACTGTAAATAAAGATAAACCACCCAGGAACCATTGTAAATAAAGATAAACCACCCAAGAACCACTGTAAATAAAGATAAACCACCCAGGAACCACTGTAAATAAAAATAAACCACCCAGGGACTATTGTAAATAAAGTTAAACCACCCGGGGACCAATGTAAATAAAGATAAACCACCCAGAGACCACTGTAAATAAAGATAAACCACCCAGGAACCACTGTAAATAAAGATAAACCACCAAGGGACCACTGTAAGTAAAGTTAAACCACCCAGGCACCACTGTAAAAAAAGATAAAACACCCGGGTCCACTGTAAATAAAGATAAACCCAGGGACCACTGTAAATAAAGATAAACCACCCAGGGACCACTGTAAATAAAGATAAACATCCCAGGGACCACTGTAAATAAAGATAAACCACCCAGGAACCACTGTAAATGAAGATAAACCATCCAGGGAACACTGTAAATAAAGGTAAACCACCCAGAGAACCACTGTAAATAAAGCTACCACCCGGGACCACTGTAAATAAAGATAAACCACCCGGGGGACCACTGTAAATAAAGAGAAACGACCCGGGGACCACTGTAAATAAAGATAAACCACCCAGAGACAATTGTAAATACAGATAAACCAACCAGAGACCACTGTAAATAAAGATAAATCACTCAGAGACCACTGTAAATAAAGATAAACCACCCTGGGACCACTGTAAATAAAGATAAACCACCCAGGGACCACTGTAAATAAAGATAAACCACCCAGGGTCCACTTTAAATAAAGATAAACCACCCAGGAACC
Source organism: Scyliorhinus torazame (assembly GCF_047496885.1). Taxonomy (NCBI): domain Eukaryota; kingdom Metazoa; phylum Chordata; class Chondrichthyes; order Carcharhiniformes; family Scyliorhinidae; genus Scyliorhinus; species Scyliorhinus torazame. The sequence continues at coordinate 13,757,167 of NC_092729.1, forward strand.
ACTGTAAATAAAAATAAACCACCCGGTGACCACGGTAAATTAAGATAAACCACCCAGGGACCACTGTAAATAAAGATAAACCATACGGGGACCACTGTAAATAAAGATAAACCACCCAGGCACCACTGAAAATAAAGATAAACCACCCGGGGACTACTGTAAATAAAGATAAACCACCCAGGAACCACTGTAAATAAAGATAAACCACCCGGGGACCACAGTAAATTAAGGTAAACCAGCCGGGGACCACTGTAAATAAAGATAAACCACCCAGGGACCACTTTAAATAAAGATAAACCACCCAGGGACCACTGTAAATAAAGATAAACCACCCAGAGATCACTGTAAATAAAGTTAAACCACCCAGGGACCACTGTAAATAAAGATAAACCACCCGGGTACCACTGTAAATAAATATAAACCTCCCAGGGACCACTGTAAATAAAGATAAACCACCGGGGACCACTGTAAATAAAGATAAACCACCCAGGGACTATTGTAAATAAAGATAAACCACCCGGGGACCACTGTAAATAAAGATAAACCACCCAGAGACCACTGTAAATAAAGATAAACCACCCAGGAACCATTGTAAATAAAGATAAACCACCCAAGAACCACTGTAAATAAAGATAAACCACCCAGGAACCACTGTAAATAAAAATAAACCACCCAGGGACTATTGTAAATAAAGTTAAAGCACCCGGGGACCACTGTAAATAAAGATAAACCACGCAGACACCACTGTAAATAAAGATAAACCACCCAGGAACCACTGTAAATAAAGATAAACCACCAAGGGACCACTGTAAGTAAAGTTAAACCACCCAGGCACCACTGTAAAAAAAGATAAAACACCCGGGTCCACTGTAAATAAAGATAAACCCAGGGACCACTGTAAATAAAGATAAACCACCCAGGGACCACTGTAAATAAAGATAAACATCCCAGGGACCACTGTAAATAAAGATAAACCACCCAGGAACCACTGTAAATGAAGATAAACCATCCAGGGAACACTGTAAATAAAGGTAAACCACCCAGAGAACCACTGTAAATAAAGCTACCACCCGGGACCACTGTAAATAAAGATAAACCACCCGGGGGACCACTGTAAATAAAGAGAAACGACCCGGGGACCACTGTAAATAAAGATAAACCACCCAGAGACAACTGTAAATACAGATAAACCAACCAGAGACCACTGTAAATAAAGATAAACCACTCAGAGACCACTGTAAATAAAGATAAACCACCCTGGGACCACTGTAAATAAAGATAAACCACCCAGGGACCACTGTAAATAAAGATAAACCACCCAGGGTCCACTTTAAATAAAGATAAACCACCCAGGGACTACTGTAAATAAAGACAAACCACCCAGAGACCACTGTGAATAAAGATCAACCACCCGTGGACCACTGTAAATAAATATAAACCACCCAGGGGCCAGTGTAAATAAAGATAAAGCACCCGGGGACCACTGTAAATAACGATAAACCACCCAGGGACCACTGTAAATAAAAGTCAACCAACCGGGACCACTGTAAATAAAGATAAACCACACAGGGACCACTGTAAATAAAGATAAACCACCCAAAGACCACTGTAAATAAAGATAAACCGCACGGGACCACTGTTAATAAAGTTAAACCACCCAGGAACCACTGTAAATAAAGTTAAAGCACTCAGGGACCACTGTAAATAAAGTTAAACCACCCGGGGACCACTGTAAATAAAGATAAACCACCCAGAGACCACTGTAAGTAAAGATAAACCACCCGGGAACCTCTGTAAATAAAGATAAACGACCCGGGGACCACTGTAAATAAAGATAAACCACCCAGGGACCACTGTAAATAAAGATAAACCACCCAGGGCCCACTGTAAATAAAGATAAACGTCCCGGGGACCAATGTAAATAAAGATAAACCACCCGGGGACCACTGTAAATAAAGATAAACCACCCAGGAACCGCTGTAAATAAAGATAAACCACCCAGGGACCACTGTAAATAAGGATAAACCACCCAGGGACCACTGTAACTAAAGATAAACCATACGGGGACCACTGTAAATAAAGATAAAACACTCAGGGACCACTGTAAATAAAGTTAAACCACCCAGAGACCACTGTAAATAAAGATAAACCACCCAGGGACCACTGTAAATAAAGATAAACCACCCGGGGACCACTGTAAATAAAGATAAACCACCCAGAGACCACTGTAAATAAAGATAAACCACCCAGAGACCACTGTCAATAAAGATAAACCACCCGGGGACCACTGTAAATAAAGATAATCCACCCAGGGACCACTGAAAATAAAGATAAACCACCCGGGGACCACTGTAAATAAAGATAAACCACGCAGGGACCACTGTAAATAAAGATAAACCACCCAGGGACCACTGTAAATAAAGATAAACCACCCAGAGACCACTGTCAATAAAGATAAACCACCCGGGGACCACTGTAAATAAAGATAATCCACCCAGGGACCACTGAAAATAAAGATAAACCACCCGGGGACCACTGTAAATAAAGATAAACCACGCAGGGACCACTGTAAATAAAGATAAACCACCCAGGGACCACTGTAAATAAAGGTAAACCACCCAGGGACCATTGTAAATAAAGATAAACCACACGGGGACCACTGTAAATAAAGATAAACCACCCAGGAACCACTGTAAATAAAGATAAACCACCCGGGGACTACTGTAAATAAAGATAAACCACCCAGGAAACACTGTAAATAAAGATAAACCACCCAGGGTCCAATGTAAATTGAGATAAACCACCCAGGGACCAGTGTAAATAAAGATAAACCACACGGGGACCACTGTAAATAAAGATAAACCACCCACGAACCACTGTAAATAAAGATAAACCACCCGGGGACTACTGTAAATAAAGACAAACCACCCAGAGACCACTGTAAATAAAGATAAACCACCCAGGAACCACTGTAAATAAAGATAAACCACCCAGGGACCACTGTAAATAAAGATAAACCACCCAGGGACCACTGTAAATAAAGATAAACCACCCAGGGACCACTGTAAATAAAGATAAACCACCCAGGGTCCACTGTAAATAAAGATAAACGACCCGGGGACCACTGTAAATAAAGATAAACCACCCAGGGACCACTGTAAATAAAGATAAACCACCCCGGGACCACTGTAAATAAAGATAAACCACCCAGGAACCACTGTAAATAAAGATAAACCACCCAGGGACCACTGTAAATAAAGATAAACCACCCCGGGACCACTGTAAATAAAGATAAGCCACCCAGGGACCACTGTAAATAAAGACAAACCACCCAGGAACCACTGTAAATAAAGATAAACCACCCAGGGACCACTGTAAATAAAGATAAACCACCCCGGGACCACTGTAAATAAAGATAAACCACCCAGGGACCACTGTAAATAAAGACAAACCACCCAGGAACCACTGTAAATAAAGATAAACCACCCGGGGACCACTGTAAATAAAGATAAACCACCCAGGGACCACTGTAAATAAAGATAAACCACCCAGGGACCACTGTAAATAAAGATAAACCACCCAGGGCCGACTGTAAATAAAGATAAACCACCCAGAGACCACTGTAAATAAAGATAAACCACCCAAAGACCACTGTAAATAAAGATAAACCACACAGGGACCACTGTAAATAAAGATAAACCACCCAAAGACCACTGTAAATAAAGATAAACCACACAGGGACCACTGTAGATAAAGATAAACCACCCAGAGACCTCTGTAAATAAAGATAAACCACCCAGAGACCACTGTAAATAAAGATAAACCACCCGGGGACCACTGTAAATAAAGATAAACGACCCGGGGACCACTGTAAATAAAGATAAACCACCCAGGGACCACTGTAAATAAAGATAAACCACCCAGGGACCACTGTAAATAAAGATAAACCACCCGGGGACCACTGTAAATAAAGATAAACCACCCAGGGACCACTGTAAATAAAGATAAACCGCCCAGTGACCACTGTAAATAAAGATAAACAACCCAGGGACCACTGTAAATAAAGATAAACAACCCAGGGACCACTGTAAATAAAGATAAACCACCCAGGGACGACTGTAAATAAAGATAAACCACCCAGGGACCACTGTAAATAAAGATAAACCACCCAGGGACCACTGTAAATAAAGATAAACCACCCAAAGACCACTGTAAATAAAGATAAACCGCACGGGACCACTGTAAATAAAGATAAACCACCCAGGAACCACTGTAAATAAAGATAAAGCACTCAGGGACCACTGTAAATAAAGTTAAACCACCCGGGGACCACTGTAAGTAAAGATAAACCACCCGGGAACCTCTGTAAATAAAGATAAACGACCCGGGGACCACTGTAAATAAAGATAAACCACACGGGACCACTGTAAATAAAGATAAACCACCCGGGGACCACTGTAAATAAAGATAAACCTCACGGGACCACTGTAAATAAAGATAAACCGCCCAGGGACCACTGTAAATAAAGATAAACCGCCCAGAGACCACAGTAAATAAAGATAAACCACCCAGGGACCACTGTAAATAAAGATAAACCACCCAGGGCCCACTGTAAATAAAGATAAACGTCCCGGGGACCAATGTAAATAAAGATAAACCACCCGGGGACCACTGTAAATAAACATAAACCACCCAGGAACCGCTGTAAATAAAGATAAACCATCCAGGGACCACTGTAAATAAAGATAAACCACCCAGGGACCACTGTAAATAAGGATAAACCACCCAGGGACCACTGTAACTAAAGATAAACCATACGGGGACCACTGTAAATAAAGATAAACCACTCAGGGACCACTGTAAATAAAGTTAAACCACCCAGGGACCACTGTAAATAAAGATAAACCACCCAGGGACCACGGTAAATAAAGATAAACCACCCGGGGACCACTGTAAATAAAGATACGCCACCCAGAGACCACTGTCAATAAAGACAAACCACCCAGGAACCACAGTAAATAAAGATAAACCACCCAGGGACCACTGTAAATAAAGATAAACCACCCAGGGACCACTTTAAATAAAGATAAACCATCCCGGGACCACTGTAAATAAAGATAAACCACCCAGAGATCACTGTAAATAAAGATAATCCACCCAGAGACCACTGTAAATAAAGATAAACCACCCGGGGACCACTGTAAATAAAGATAAACCACCCAGGGACAACTGTAAATAAAGATAAACCACCCGTGAACCACTGTAAATAAAGTTAAACCACACAGAGACCACTGTAAATAAAGATAAACCACCCAGGGACCACTGTAAATAAAGATAAACCACCCGGGGACCACTGTAAATAAATATAAACCTCCCAGGGACCACTGTAAATAAAGATAAACCACCGGGGACAACTGTAAATAAAGATAAACCACCCAGGGACTATTGTTAATAAAGATAAACCACCCAAGAACCACTGTAAATAAAGATAAACGACCCAGGAACCACTGTAAATAAAGATAAACCACCAAGGGACCACTGTAAGTAAAGTTAAACCACCCATGCACCACTGTAAAAAAAGATAAAACACCCGGGTCCACTGTAAATAAAGATAAACCCAGGGACCACTGTAAATAAAGATAAACCACCCAGGGACCACTGTAAATAAAGATAAACATCCCACGGACCACTGTAAATAAAGATAAACCACCCAGGAACCACTGTAAATGAAGATAAACCATCCAGGGAACACTGTAAATAAAGATAAACCACCCAGAGAACCACTGTAAATAAAGATACCACCCGGGACCACTGTAAATAAAGATAAACCACCCGGGGGACCACTGTAAATAAAGATAAACGACCCGGGGACCACTGTAAATAAAGATAAACCACCCAGAGACAACTGTAAATACAGATAAACCAACCAGAGACCACTGTAAGTAAAGATAAACCACTCAGAGACCACTGTAAATAAAGATAAACCAACCTGGGACCACTGTAAATAAAGATAAACCACCCAGGGACCACTGTAAATAAAGATAAACCACCCAGGGTCCACTTTAAATAAAGATAAACCACCCGCGGACCACTGTAAATAAAGATAAACCACCCGGGAACCACTGTAAATAAAGATAAACCACCCAGAGACCACTGTAAATAAAGATAAACCACCCAGGGACAACTGAAAATAAAGATAAACCACCCGGGGACCACTGTAAATAAAGATAAACCACCCAGAGACAACTGTAAATACAGATAAACCAACCAGAGACCACTGTAATTAAAGATAAACCACCCAGGGACCACTGTAAATAAAGACAAACCACCCAGAGACCACTGTGAATAAAGATAAACCACCCGTGGACCACTGTAAATAAATATAAACCACCCAGGGGCCAATGTAAATAAAGATAAAGCACCCGGGGACCACTGTAAATAACGATAAACCACCCAGGGACCACTGTAAATAAAAGTCAACCACCCGGGACCACTGTAAATAAAGATAAACCACCCAGGGACCACTGTAAATAAAGATAAACCACCCAAAGACCACTGTAAATAAAGGTAAACCGCACGCGACCACTGTAAATAAAGATAAACCACCCAGGAACCACTGTAAATAAAGATAAAGCACTCAGGGACAACTGTAACTAAAGATAAACCATACGGGGACCACTGTAAATAAAGATAAAACACTCAGGGACCACTGTAAATAAAGTTAAACCACCCAGAGACCACTGTAAATAAAGATAAACCACCCAGGGACCACTGTAAATAAAGATAAACCACCCGGGGACCACTGTAAATAAAGATAAACCACCCAGAGACCACTGTCAATAAAGATATACCACCCGGGGACCACTGTAAATAAAGATAATCCACCCAGGGACCACTGAAAATAAAGATAAACCACCCGGGGACCACTGTAAATAAAGATAAACCACGCAGGGACCACTGTAAATAAAGATAAACCACCCAGGGACCACTGTAAATAAAGGTAAACCACCCAGGGACCATTGTAAATAAAGATAAACCACACGGGGACCACTGTAAATAAAGATAAACCACCCAGGAACCACTGTAAATAAAGATAAACCACCCGGGGACTACTGTAAATAAAGATAAACCACCCAGGAAACACTGTAAATAAAGATAAACCACCCAGGGTCCACTGTAAATTAAGATAAACCACCCAGGGACCAGTGTAAATAAAGATAAACCACCCGCGGACCACTGTAAATAAAGATAAACCACCCGGGAACCACTGTAAATAAAGATAAACCAACCAGAGACCACTGTAAATAAAGATAAACCACCCAGGGACCACTGTAAATAAAGATAAACCACCCAGGGACCACTGTAAATAAAGATAAACCACCCAGGGTCCACTTTAAATAAAGATAAACCACCCGCGGACCACTGTAAATAAAGATAAACCACCCGGGAACCACTGTAAATAAAGATAAACCACCCAGAGACCACTGTAAATAAAGATAAACCACCCAGGGACAACTGAAAATAAAGATAAACCACCCGGGGACCACTGTAAATAAAGATAAACCACCCAGAGACAACTGTAAATACAGATAAACCAACCAGAGACCACTGTAATTAAAGATAAACCACCCAGGGACCACTGTAAATAAAGACAAACCACCCAGAGACCACTGTGAATAAAGATAAACCACCCGTGGACCACTGTAAATAAATATAAACCACCCAGGGGCCAATGTAAATAAAGATAAAGCACCCGGGGACCACTGTAAATAACGATAAACCACCCAGGGACCACTGTAAATAAAAGTCAACCACCCAGAGACCACTGTAAATAAAGATAAACCACCCAAAGACCACTGTAAATAAAGATAAACCACACAGGGACCACTGTAGATAAAGATAAACCACCCAGAGACCACTGTAAATAAAGATAAACCACCCAGAGACCACTGTAAATAAAGATAAACCACCCGGGGACCACTGTAACTAAAGATAAATCATACGGGGACCACTGTAAATAAAGATAAAACACTCAGGGACCACTGTAAATAAAGTTAAACCACCCAGAGACCACTGTAAATAAAGATAAACCACCCAGGGACCACTGTAAATAAAGATAAACCACCCGGGGACCACTGTAAATAAAGATAAACCACCCAGAGACCACTGTCAATAAAGATAAACCACCCGGGGACCACTGTAAATAAAGATAATCCACCCAGGGACCACTGAAAATAAAGATAAACCACCCGGGGACCACTGTAAATAAAGATAAACCATGCAGGGACCACTGTAAATAAAGATAAACCACCCAGGGACCACTGTAAATAAAGGTAAACCACCCAGGGACCATTGTAAATAAAGATAAACCACACGGGGACCACTGTAAATAAAGATAAACCACCCAGGAACCACTGTAAATAAAGATAAACCACCCGGGGACTACTGTAAATAAAGACAAACCACCCAGAGACCACTGTAAATAAAGATAAACCACCCAGGAACCACTGTAAATAAAGGTAAACCACCCAGGAACCACTGTAAATTAAGTTAAACCACCCAGGGACCACTGTAAATAAAGATAAACCACCCGGGAACCACTGTAAATAAAGATAAACCACCCAGGGACCACTGTAAATAAAGATAAACCACCCAGGGACCACTGTAAATAAAGATAAACCACCCAGGGACCACTGTAAATAAAGATAAACTACCAGGGGACTACTGTAAATAAAGACAAACCACCCAGGAACCACTGTAAATAAAGATAAACCACCCAGAGACCACTGTAAATAAAGATAAACCACCCAGAGACCACAGTAAATAAAGATAAACCACCCAGGGACCACTGTAAATAAAGACAAACCACCCAGGAACCACTGTAAATAAAGTTTAACCACCCAGGGACCACTGTAAATAAAGATAAACCACCCCGGGACCACTGTAAATAAAGATAAACCACCCAGGGACCACTGTAAATAAAGACAAACCACCCAGGAACCACTGTAAATAAAGATAAACCACCCGGGGACCACTGTAAATAAAGATAAACCACCCAGGGACCACTGTAAATAAAGATAAACCACCCAGGGACCACTGTAAATAAAGATAAACCACCCAGGGCCCACTGTAAATAAAGATAAACCACCCAGAGACCACTGTAAATAAAGATAAACCACCCAAAGACCACTGTAAATAAAGATAAACCACACAGGGACCACTGTAGATAAAGATAAACCACCCAGAGACCACTGTAAATAAAGATAAACCACCCAGAGACCACTGTAAATAAAGATAAACCACCCGGGGACCACTGTAAATAAAGATAAACCACCCAGGGACCACTGTAAATAAAGATAAACCACCCAGGGACCACTGTAAATAAAGATAAACCACCCAGGGACCACTGTAAATAAAGATAAACCACCCGGGAACCACTGTAAATAAAGATAAACAACCCGGGGACCACTGTAAATAAAGATAAACCACACAGGGACCACTGTAGATAAAGATAAACCACCCAGAGACCACTGTAAATAAAGATAAACCACCCAGAGACCACTGTAAATAAAGATAAACCACCCGGGGACCACTGTAAATAAAGATAAACCACCCAAAGACCACTGTAAATAAAGATAAACCACACAGGGACCACTGTAGATAAAGATAAACCACCCAGAGACCACTGTAAATAAAGATAAACCACCCAGAGACCACTGTAAATAAAGATAAACCACCCGGGGACCACTGTAAATAAAGATAAACCACCCAGGGGCCACTGTAAATAAAGATAAACGACCCGGGGACCACTGTAAATAAAGATAAACCACCCAGGGACCACTGTAAATAATGATAAACCACCCGGGGACCACTGTAAATAAAGATAAACCACCCAGGGACCACTGTAAATAAAGATAAACCACCCAAAGACCACTGTAAATAAAGATAAACCGCACGGCACCACTGTAAATAAAGATAAACCACCCAGGAACCACTGTAAATAAAGATAAAGCACTCAGGGACCACTGTAAATAAAGTTAAACCACCCGGGGACCACTGTAAGTAAAGATAAACCACCCGGGAACCTCTGTAAATAAAGATAAACGATCCGGGGACCACTGTAAATAAAGATAAACCGCCCAGGGACCACTGTAAATAAAGATAAACCGCCCAGAGACCACAGTAAATAAAGATAAACCACCCAGGGACCACTGTAAATAAAGATAAACCACCCAGGGCCCACTGTAAATAAAGATTAACGTCCCGGGGACCAATGAAAATAAAGATAAACCACCCGGGGACCACTGTAAATAAAGATAAATCACCCAGGAACCGCTGAAATAAAGATAAACCATCCAGGGACCACTGTAAATAAAGATAAACCACCCAGCGACCACTGTAAATAAGGATAAACCACCCAGGGACCACTGTAACTAAAGATAAACCATACGGGGACCACTGTAAATAAAGATAAACCACTCAGGGACCACTGTAAATAAAGTTAAACCACCCAGGGACCACTGTAAATAAAGATAAACCACCCAGGGACCACTGTAAATAAAGATAAACCACGCGGGGACCACTGTAATTAAAGATAAACCACCCAGAGACCACTGTCAATAAAGACAAACCACCCAGGAACCACAGTAAATAAAGATAAACCACCCAGGGACCACTGTAAATAAAGATAAACCACCCAGGGACCACTTTAAATAAAGATAAACCATCCCGGGACCACTGTAAATAAAGATAAACCACCCAGAGATCACTGTAAATAAAGATAATCCACCCAGAGACCACTGTAAATAAAGATAAACCACCCGGGGACCACTGTAAATAAAGATAAACCACCCAGGGACAACTGTAAATAAAGATAAACCACCCGGGAACCACTGTAAATAAAGTTAAACCACACAGAGACCACTGTAAATAAAGATAAACCACCCAGGGACCCCTGTAAATAAAGCTAAACCACCCAGGGACCACTGTAAATAAAGTTAAACCACACAGAGACCACTGTAAATAAAGATAAACCACCCAGGGACCACTGTAAATAAAGATAAACCACCCGGGGACCACTGTAAATAAATATAAACCTCCCAGGGACCACTGTAAATAAAGATAAACCACCGGGGACAACTGTAAATAAAGATAAACCACCCAGGGACTATTGTAAATAAAGATAAACCACCCAAGAACCACTGTAAATAAAGATAAACGACCCAGGAACCACTGTAAATAAAGATAAACCACCCAGGGACTATTGTAAATAAAGTTAAACCACCCGGGGACCACTGTAAATAAAGATAAACCACCCAGAGACCACTGTAAATAAAGATAAACCACCCAGGAACCACTGTAAATAAAGATAAACCACCAAGGGACCACTGTAAGTAAAGTTAAACCACCCAGGCACCACTGTAAAAAAAGATAAAACACCCGGGTCCACTGTAAATAAAGATAAACCCAGGGACCACTGTAAATAAAGATAAACCACCCAGGGACCACTGTAAATAAAGATAAACATCCCACGGACCACTGTAAATAAAGATAAACCACCCAGGAACCACTGTAAATGAAGATAAACCATCCAGGGAACACTGTAAATAAAGATAAACCACCCAGAGAACCACTGTAAATAAAGATACCACCCGGGACCACTGTAAATAAAGATAAACCACCCGGGGGACCACTGTAAATAAAGATAAACGACCCGGGGACCACTGTAAATAAAGATAAACCACCCAGAGACAACTGTAAATACAGATAAACCAACCAGAGACCACTGTAAATAAAGATAAACCACTCAGAGACCACTGTAAATAAAGATAAACCAACCTGGGACCACTGTAAATAAAGATAAACCACCCAGGGACCACTGTAAATAAAGATAAACCACCCAGGGTCCACTTTAAATAAAGATAAACCACCCGCGGACCACTGTAAATAAAGATAAACCACCCGGGAACCACTGTAAATAAAGATAAACCACCCAGAGACCACTGTAAATAAAGATAAACCACCCAGGGACAACTGAAAATAAAGATAAACCACCCGGGGACCACTGTAAATAAAGATAAACCACCCAGAGACAACTGTAAATACAGATAAACCAACCAAAGACCACTGTAATTAAAGATAAACCACCCAGGGACCACTGTAAATAAAGACAAACCACCCAGAGACCACTGTGAATAAAGATAAACCACCCGTGGACCACTGTAAATAAATATAAACCACCCAGGGGCCAATGTAAATAAAGATAAAGCACCCGGGGACCACTGTAAATAACGATAAACCACCCAGGGACCACTGTAAATAAAAGTCAACCACCCGGGACCACTGTAAATAAAGATAAACCACCCAGGGACCACTGTAAATAAAGATAAACCACCCAAAGACCACTGTAAATAAAGTTAAACCGCACGGGACCACTGTAAATAAAGATAAACCACCCAGGAACCACTGTAAATAAAGATAAATCACTCAGGGACCACTGTAAATAAAGTTAAACCACCCGGGGACCACTGTCAGTAAAGATAAACCACCCGGGAACCTCTGTAAATAAAGATAAACGACCCAGAGACCACTGTAAATAAAGATAAACCACCCAGGGACCACTGTAAATAAAGATAAACCACCCAGCGACCACTGTAAATAAAGATAAACCACCCAGGGACCACTGTAAATAAAGATAAACCACCCAGAGACCACAGTAAATAAAGATAAACCACCCAGGGACCACTGTAAATAAAGATAAACCACCCAGCGACCACTGTAAATAAAGATAAACCACCCAGAGACCACTGTAAATAAAGATAAACCACCCAGGGACCACTGTAAATAAAGATAAACCACCCAGGGCCCACTGTAAATAAAGATAAACGTCCCGGGGACCAATGTAAATAAAGATAATCCACCCGGGGACCACTGTAAATAAAGATAAACCACCCAGGAACCACTGTAAATAAAGATAAACCATCCAGGGACCACTGTAAATAAAGATAAACCACCCAGGGACCACTGTAAATAAGGATAAACCACCCAGGGACCACTGTAACTAAAGATAAACCATACGGGGACCACTGTAAATAAAGATAAACCACTCAGGGACCACTGTAAATAAAGTTAAACCACCCAGAGACCACTGTAAATAAAGATAAACCACCAAGGGACCACTGTAAATAAAGATAAACCACCCGGGGACCACTGTAAATAAAGATAAACCACCCAGAGACCACTGTCAATAAAGATAAACCACCCGGGAACCACTGTAAATAAAGATAAACCACACAGGGACTATTGTAAATAAAGATAAACCACCCAGGGACCACTGTAAATAAAGATAAACCACCCAGGGACCACTGTGAATAAAGATAAACCACCCAGAGACCACTGTAAATAAAGATAATCCGCCCAGGGAACACTGTAAATAAAGATAAACCACCCAGGGACCACTGTAAATAAAGATAAACCACCCAGGGACCACTGTAAATAAAGATAAACCACACGGGGACCACTGTAAATAAAGATAAACCACCCAGGAACCACTGTAAATAAAGATAAACCACCCGGGGACCACTGTAAATTATATAAACCACCCAGGGACCACTGTAAATAAAGATAAACTACACAGGGACCACTGTAAATAAAGATAAACCACCCAGGAACCACTGTAAATAAAGATAAACCACCCGGGGACTACTGTAAATAAAGATAAACCACCCAGGAACCACTGTAAATAAAGATAAACCACCCAGGGACCACTGTAAATAAAGATAAACCACCCAGGAACCACTGTAAATAAAGATAAACCACCCGGGGACCACTGTAAATAGAGGTAAACCGCCCGGACCACTGTAAATAAAGATAAACCACCCAGGAACCACTGTAAATAAAGATAAACCACCCTGGGACCACTGTAAATAAAGATAAACCACCCAGGGACCACTGTAAATAAAGATAAACCACCCAGGGTCCACTTTAAATAAAGATAAACCACCCAGGGACCGCTGTAAATAAAGACAAACCACCCAGAGACCACTGAGAATAAAGATAAACCACCCGTGGACCACTGTAAATAAATATAAACCACCCAGGGGCCAATGTAAATAAAGATAAAGCACCCGGGGACCACTGTAAATAACGATAAACCACCCAGGGACCACTGTAAATAAAAGTCAACCACCCGGGACCACTGTAAATAAAGATAAACCACCCGGGGACCACTGTAAATAAAGATAAACCACCCAAAGACCACTGTAAATAAAGATAAACCGCACGGGACCACTGTAAATTAAGATAAACCACCCAGGAACCACTGTAAATAAAGATAAAGCACTCAGGGACCACTGTAAATAAAGTTAAACCACCCGGGGACCACTGTAAGTAAAGATAAACCACCCGGGAACCTCTGTAAATAAAGATAAACGACCCGGGGACCACTGTAAATAAAGATAAACCACACAGGGACCACTGTAAATAAAGATAAACCACCAAGAGACCACTGTAAATAAAGATAAACCACCCAGAGACCACTGTAAATAAAGATAAACCACCCAGGGACCACTGTAAATAAAGATAAACCACCCAGGGCCCACTGTAAATAAAGATAAACGTCCCGGGGACCAATGTAAATAAAGATAAACCACCCGGGGACCACTGTAAATAAAGATAAACCACCCAGGAACCACTGTAAATAAAGATAAACCATCCAGGGACCACTGTAAATAAAGATAAACCACCCAGGGACCACTGTAAATAAGGATAAACCACCCAGGGACCACTGTAACTAAAGATAAACCATACGGGGACCACTGTAAATAAAGATAAACCACTCAGGGACCACTGTAAATAAAGTTAAACCACCCAGAGACTACTGTAAATAAAGATAAACCACCAAGGGACCACTGTAAATAAAGATAAACCACCCGGGGACCACTGTAAATAAAGATAAACTACCCAGAGACCACTGTCAATAAAGATAAACCACCCGGGAACCACTGTAAATAAAGATAAACCACACAGGGACTATTGTAAATAAAGATAAACCACCCAGGGACCACTGTAAATAAAGATAAACCACCCAGGGACCACTGTGAATAAAGATAAACCACACAGAGACCACTGTAAATAAAGATAGTCCACCCAGGGAACACTGTAAATAAAGATAAACCACCCAGAGACAACTGTAAATAAAGATAAACCACCCAGAGACCACTGTAAATAAAGATAAACCACCCAAGAACCACTGTAAATAAAGATAAACGACCCAGGAACCACTGTAAATAAAGATAAACCACCAAGGGACCACTGTAAGTAAAGTTAAACCACCCATGCACCACTGTAAAAAAAGATAAAACACCCGGGTCCACTGTAAATAAAGATAAACCCAGGGACCACTGTAAATAAAGATAAACCACCCAGGGACCACTGTAAATAAAGATAAACATCCCACGGACCACTGTAAATAAAGATAAACCACCCAGGAACCACTGTAAATGAAGATAAACCATCCAGGGAACACTGTAAATAAAGATAAACCACCCAGAGAACCACTGTAAATAAAGATACCACCCGGGACCACTGTAAATAAAGATAAACCACCCGGGGGACCACTGTAAATAAAGATAAACGACCCGGGGACCACTGTAAATAAAGATAAACCACCCAGAGACAACTGTAAATACAGATAAACCAACCAGAGACCACTGTAAGTAAAGATAAACCACTCAGAGACCACTGTAAATAAAGATAAACCAACCTGGGACCACTGTAAATAAAGATAAACCACCCAGGGACCACTGTAAATAAAGATAAACCACCCAGGGTCCACTTTAAATAAAGATAAACCACCCGCGGACCACTGTAAATAAAGATAAACCACCCGGGAACCACTGTAAATAAAGATAAACCACCCAGAGACCACTGTAAATAAAGATAAACCACCCAGGGACAACTGAAAATAAAGATAAACCACCCGGGGACCACTGTAAATAAAGATAAACCACCCAGAGACAACTGTAAATACAGATAAACCAACCAGAGACCACTGTAATTAAAGATAAACCACCCAGGGACCACTGTAAATAAAGACAAACCACCCAGAGACCACTGTGAATAAAGATAAACCACCCGTGGACCACTGTAAATAAATATAAACCACCCAGGGGCCAATGTAAATAAAGATAAAGCACCCGGGGACCACTGTAAATAACGATAAACCACCCAGGGACCACTGTAAATAAAAGTCAACCACCCGGGACCACTGTAAATAAAGATAAACCACCCAGGGACCACTGTAAATAAAGATAAACCACCCAAAGACCACTGTAAATAAAGGTAAACCGCACGCGACCACTGTAAATAAAGATAAACCACCCAGGAACCACTGTAAATAAAGATAAAGCACTCAGGGACAACTGTAACTAAAGATAAACCATACGGGGACCACTGTAAATAAAGATAAAACACTCAGGGACCACTGTAAATAAAGTTAAACCACCCAGAGACCACTGTAAATAAAGATAAACCACCCAGGGACCACTGTAAATAAAGATAAACCACCCGGGGACCACTGTAAATAAAGATAAACCACCCAGAGACCACTGTCAATAAAGATATACCACCCGGGGACCACTGTAAATAAAGATAATCCACCCAGGGACCACTGAAAATAAAGATAAACCACCCGGGGACCGCTGTAAATAAAGATAAACCACGCAGGGACCACTGTAAATAAAGATAAACCACCCAGGGACCACTGTAAATAAAGGTAAACCACCCAGGGACCATTGTAAATAAAGATAAACCACACGGGGACCACTGTAAATAAAGATAAACCACCCAGGAACCACTGTAAATAAAGATAAACCACCCGGGGACTACTGTAAATAAAGATAAACCACCCAGGAAACACTGTAAATAAAGATAAACCACCCAGGGTCCACTGTAAATTAAGATAAACCACCCAGGGACCAGTGTAAATAAAGATAAACCACCCGCGGACCACTGTAAATAAAGATAAACCACCCGGGAACCACTGTAAATAAAGATAAACCAACCAGAGACCACTGTAAATAAAGATAAACCACCCAGGGACCACTGTAAATAAAGATAAACCACCCAGGGACCACTGTAAATAAAGATAAACCACCCAGGGTCCACTTTAAATAAAGATAAACCACCCGCGGACCACTGTAAATAAAGATAAACCACCCGGGAACCACTGTAAATAAAGATAAACCACCCAGAGACCACTGTAAATAAAGATAAACCACCCAGGGACAACTGAAAATAAAGATAAACCACCCGGGGACCACTGTAAATAAAGATAAACCACCCAGAGACAACTGTAAATACAGATAAACCAACCAGAGACCACTGTAATTAAAGATAAACCACCCAGGGACCACTGTAAATAAAGACAAACCACCCAGAGACCACTGTGAATAAAGATAAACCACCCGTGGACCACTGTAAATAAATATAAACCACCCAGGGGCCAATGTAAATAAAGATAAAGCACCCGGGGACCACTGTAAATAACGATAAACCACCCAGGGACCACTGTAAATAAAAGTCAACCACCCAGAGACCACTGTAAATAAAGATAAACCACCCAAAGACCACTGTAAATAAAGATAAACCACACAGGGACCACTGTAGATAAAGATAAACCACCCAGAGACCACTGTAAATAAAGATAAACCACCCAGAGACCACTGTAAATAAAGATAAACCACCCGGGGACCACTGTAACTAAAGATAAATCATACGGGGACCACTGTAAATAAAGATAAAACACTCAGGGACCACTGTAAATAAAGTTAAACCACCCAGAGACCACTGTAAATAAAGATAAACCACCCAGGGACCACTGTAAATAAAGATAAACCACCCGGGGACCACTGTAAATAAAGATAAACCACCCAGAGACCACTGTCAATAAAGATAAACCACCCGGGGACCACTGTAAATAAAGATAATCCACCCAGGGACCACTGAAAATAAAGATAAACCACCCGGGGACCACTGTAAATAAAGATAAACCACGCAGGGACCACTGTAAATAAAGATAAACCACCCAGGGACCACTGTAAATAAAGGTAAACCACCCAGGGACCATTGTAAATAAAGATAAACCACACGGGGACCACTGTAAATAAAGATAAACCACCCAGGAACCACTGTAAATAAAGATAAACCACCCGGGGACTACTGTAAATAAAGACAAACCACCCAGAGACCACTGTAAATAAAGATAAACCACCCAGGAACCACTGTAAATAAAGGTAAACCACCCAGGAACCACTGTAAATTAAGTTAAACCACCCAGGGACCACTGTAAATAAAGATAAACCACCCGGGAACCACTGTAAATAAAGATAAACCACCCAGGGACCACTGTAAATAAAGATAAACCACCCAGGGACCACTGTAAATAAAGATAAACCACCCAGGGACCACTGTAAATAAAGATAAACTACCAGGGGACTACTGTAAATAAAGACAAACCACCCAGGAACCACTGTAAATAAAGATAAACCACCCAGAGACCACTGTAAATAAAGATAAACCACCCAGAGACCACAGTAAATAAAGATAAACCACCCAGGGACCACTGTAAATAAAGACAAACCACCCAGGAACCACTGTAAATAAAGTTTAACCACCCAGGGACCACTGTAAATAAAGATAAACCACCCCGGGACCACTGTAAATAAAGATAAACCACCCAGGGACCACTGTAAATAAAGACAAACCACCCAGGAACCACTGTAAATAAAGATAAACCACCCGGGGACCACTGTAAATAAAGATAAACCACCCAGGGACCACTGTAAATAAAGATAAACCACCCAGGGACCACTGTAAATAAAGATAAACCACCCAGGGCCCACTGTAAATAAAGATAAACCACCCAGAGACCACTGTAAATAAAGATAAACCACCCAAAGACCACTGTAAATAAAGATAAACCACACAGGGACCACTGTAGATAAAGATAAACCACCCAGAGACCACTGTAAATAAAGATAAACCACCCAGAGACCACTGTAAATAAAGATAAACCACCCGGGGACCACTGTAAATAAAGATAAACCACCCAGGGACCACTGTAAATAAAGATAAACCACCCAGGGACCACTGTAAATAAAGATAAACCACCCAGGGACCACTGTAAATAAAGATAAACCACCCGGGAACCACTGTAAATAAAGATAAACAACCCGGGGACCACTGTAAATAAAGATAAACCACACAGGGACCACTGTAGATAAAGATAAACCACCCAGAGACCACTGTAAATAAAGATAAACCACCCAGAGACCACTGTAAATAAAGATAAACCACCCGGGGACCACTGTAAATAAAGATAAACCACCCAAAGACCACTGTAAATAAAGATAAACCACACAGGGACCACTGTAGATAAAGATAAACCACCCAGAGACCACTGTAAATAAAGATAAACCACCCAGAGACCACTGTAAATAAAGATAAACCACCCGGGGACCACTGTAAATAAAGATAAACCACCCAGGGGCCACTGTAAATAAAGATAAACGACCCGGGGACCACTGTAAATAAAGATAAACCACCCAGGGACCACTGTAAATAATGATAAACCACCCGGGGACCACTGTAAATAAAGATAAACCACCCAGGGACCACTGTAAATAAAGATAAACCACCCAAAGACCACTGTAAATAAAGATAAACCGCACGGCACCACTGTAAATAAAGATAAACCACCCAGGAACCACTGTAAATAAAGATAAAGCACTCAGGGACCACTGTAAATAAAGTTAAACCACCCGGGGACCACTGTAAGTAAAGATAAACCACCCGGGAACCTCTGTAAATAAAGATAAACGATCCGGGGACCACTGTAAATAAAGATAAACCGCCCAGGGACCACTGTAAATAAAGATAAACCGCCCAGAGACCACAGTAAATAAAGATAAACCACCCAGGGACCACTGTAAATAAAGATAAACCACCCAGGGCCCACTGTAAATAAAGATTAACGTCCCGGGGACCAATGAAAATAAAGATAAACCACCCGGGGACCACTGTAAATAAAGATAAATCACCCAGGAACCGCTGAAATAAAGATAAACCATCCAGGGACCACTGTAAATAAAGATAAACCACCCAGCGACCACTGTAAATAAGGATAAACCACCCAGGGACCACTGTAACTAAAGATAAACCATACGGGGACCACTGTAAATAAAGATAAACCACTCAGGGACCACTGTAAATAAAGTTAAACCACCCAGGGACCACTGTAAATAAAGATAAACCACCCAGGGACCACTGTAAATAAAGATAAACCACGCGGGGACCACTGTAATTAAAGATAAACCACCCAGAGACCACTGTCAATAAAGACAAACCACCCAGGAACCACAGTAAATAAAGATAAACCACCCAGGGACCACTGTAAATAAAGATAAACCACCCAGGGACCACTTTAAATAAAGATAAACCATCCCGGGACCACTGTAAATAAAGATAAACCACCCAGAGATCACTGTAAATAAAGATAATCCACCCAGAGACCACTGTAAATAAAGATAAACCACCCGGGGACCACTGTAAATAAAGATAAACCACCCAGGGACAACTGTAAATAAAGATAAACCACCCGGGAACCACTGTAAATAAAGTTAAACCACACAGAGACCACTGTAAATAAAGATAAACCACCCAGGGACCCCTGTAAATAAAGCTAAACCACCCAGGGACCACTGTAAATAAAGTTAAACCACACAGAGACCACTGTAAATAAAGATAAACCACCCAGGGACCACTGTAAATAAAGATAAACCACCCGGGGACCACTGTAAATAAATATAAACCTCCCAGGGACCACTGTAAATAAAGATAAACCACCGGGGACAACTGTAAATAAAGATAAACCACCCAGGGACTATTGTAAATAAAGATAAACCACCCAAGAACCACTGTAAATAAAGATAAACGACCCAGGAACCACTGTAAATAAAGATAAACCACCCAGGGACTATTGTAAATAAAGTTAAACCACCCGGGGACCACTGTAAATAAAGATAAACCACCCAGAGACCACTGTAAATAAAGATAAACCACCCAGGAACCACTGTAAATAAAGATAAACCACCAAGGGACCACTGTAAGTAAAGTTAAACCACCCAGGCACCACTGTAAAAAAAGATAAAACACCCGGGTCCACTGTAAATAAAGATAAACCCAGGGACCACTGTAAATAAAGATAAACCACCCAGGGACCACTGTAAATAAAGATAAACATCCCACGGACCACTGTAAATAAAGATAAACCACCCAGGAACCACTGTAAATGAAGATAAACCATCCAGGGAACACTGTAAATAAAGATAAACCACCCAGAGAACCACTGTAAATAAAGATACCACCCGGGACCACTGTAAATAAAGATAAACCACCCGGGGGACCACTGTAAATAAAGATAAACGACCCGGGGACCACTGTAAATAAAGATAAACCACCCAGAGACAACTGTAAATACAGATAAACCAACCAGAGACCACTGTAAATAAAGATAAACCACTCAGAGACCACTGTAAATAAAGATAAACCAACCTGGGACCACTGTAAATAAAGATAAACCACCCAGGGACCACTGTAAATAAAGATAAACCACCCAGGGTCCACTTTAAATAAAGATAAACCACCCGCGGACCACTGTAAATAAAGATAAACCACCCGGGAACCACTGTAAATAAAGATAAACCACCCAGAGACCACTGTAAATAAAGATAAACCACCCAGGGACAACTGAAAATAAAGATAAACCACCCGGGGACCACTGTAAATAAAGATAAACCACCCAGAGACAACTGTAAATACAGATAAACCAACCAAAGACCACTGTAATTAAAGATAAACCACCCAGGGACCACTGTAAATAAAGACAAACCACCCAGAGACCACTGTGAATAAAGATAAACCACCCGTGGACCACTGTAAATAAATATAAACCACCCAGGGGCCAATGTAAATAAAGATAAAGCACCCGGGGACCACTGTAAATAACGATAAACCACCCAGGGACCACTGTAAATAAAAGTCAACCACCCGGGACCACTGTAAATAAAGATAAACCACCCAGGGACCACTGTAAATAAAGATAAACCACCCAAAGACCACTGTAAATAAAGTTAAACCGCACGGGACCACTGTAAATAAAGATAAACCACCCAGGAACCACTGTAAATAAAGATAAATCACTCAGGGACCACTGTAAATAAAGTTAAACCACCCGGGGACCACTGTCAGTAAAGATAAACCACCCGGGAACCTCTGTAAATAAAGATAAACGACCCAGAGACCACTGTAAATAAAGATAAACCACCCAGGGACCACTGTAAATAAAGATAAACCACCCAGCGACCACTGTAAATAAAGATAAACCACCCAGGGACCACTGTAAATAAAGATAAACCACCCAGAGACCACAGTAAATAAAGATAAACCACCCAGGGACCACTGTAAATAAAGATAAACCACCCAGCGACCACTGTAAATAAAGATAAACCACCCAGAGACCACTGTAAATAAAGATAAACCACCCAGGGACCACTGTAAATAAAGATAAACCACCCAGGGCCCACTGTAAATAAAGATAAACGTCCCGGGGACCAATGTAAATAAAGATAATCCACCCGGGGACCACTGTAAATAAAGATAAACCACCCAGGAACCACTGTAAATAAAGATAAACCATCCAGGGACCACTGTAAATAAAGATAAACCACCCAGGGACCACTGTAAATAAGGATAAACCACCCAGGGACCACTGTAACTAAAGATAAACCATACGGGGACCACTGTAAATAAAGATAAACCACTCAGGGACCACTGTAAATAAAGTTAAACCACCCAGAGACCACTGTAAATAAAGATAAACCACCAAGGGACCACTGTAAATAAAGATAAACCACCCGGGGACCACTGTAAATAAAGATAAACCACCCAGAGACCACTGTCAATAAAGATAAACCACCCGGGAACCACTGTAAATAAAGATAAACCACACAGGGACTATTGTAAATAAAGATAAACCACCCAGGGACCACTGTAAATAAAGATAAACCACCCAGGGACCACTGTGAATAAAGATAAACCACCCAGAGACCACTGTAAATAAAGATAATCCGCCCAGGGAACACTGTAAATAAAGATAAACCACCCAGGGACCACTGTAAATAAAGATAAACCACCCAGGGACCACTGTAAATAAAGATAAACCACACGGGGACCACTGTAAATAAAGATAAACCACCCAGGAACCACTGTAAATAAAGATAAACCACCCGGGGACCACTGTAAATTATATAAACCACCCAGGGACCACTGTAAATAAAGATAAACTACACAGGGACCACTGTAAATAAAGATAAACCACCCAGGAACCACTGTAAATAAAGATAAACCACCCGGGGACTACTGTAAATAAAGATAAACCACCCAGGAACCACTGTAAATAAAGATAAACCACCCAGGGACCACTGTAAATAAAGATAAACCACCCAGGAACCACTGTAAATAAAGATAAACCACCCGGGGACCACTGTAAATAGAGGTAAACCGCCCGGACCACTGTAAATAAAGATAAACCACCCAGGAACCACTGTAAATAAAGATAAACCACCCTGGGACCACTGTAAATAAAGATAAACCACCCAGGGACCACTGTAAATAAAGATAAACCACCCAGGGTCCACTTTAAATAAAGATAAACCACCCAGGGACCGCTGTAAATAAAGACAAACCACCCAGAGACCACTGAGAATAAAGATAAACCACCCGTGGACCACTGTAAATAAATATAAACCACCCAGGGGCCAATGTAAATAAAGATAAAGCACCCGGGGACCACTGTAAATAACGATAAACCACCCAGGGACCACTGTAAATAAAAGTCAACCACCCGGGACCACTGTAAATAAAGATAAACCACCCGGGGACCACTGTAAATAAAGATAAACCACCCAAAGACCACTGTAAATAAAGATAAACCGCACGGGACCACTGTAAATTAAGATAAACCACCCAGGAACCACTGTAAATAAAGATAAAGCACTCAGGGACCACTGTAAATAAAGTTAAACCACCCGGGGACCACTGTAAGTAAAGATAAACCACCCGGGAACCTCTGTAAATAAAGATAAACGACCCGGGGACCACTGTAAATAAAGATAAACCACACAGGGACCACTGTAAATAAAGATAAACCACCAAGAGACCACTGTAAATAAAGATAAACCACCCAGAGACCACTGTAAATAAAGATAAACCACCCAGGGACCACTGTAAATAAAGATAAACCACCCAGGGCCCACTGTAAATAAAGATAAACGTCCCGGGGACCAATGTAAATAAAGATAAACCACCCGGGGACCACTGTAAATAAAGATAAACCACCCAGGAACCACTGTAAATAAAGATAAACCATCCAGGGACCACTGTAAATAAAGATAAACCACCCAGGGACCACTGTAAATAAGGATAAACCACCCAGGGACCACTGTAACTAAAGATAAACCATACGGGGACCACTGTAAATAAAGATAAACCACTCAGGGACCACTGTAAATAAAGTTAAACCACCCAGAGACTACTGTAAATAAAGATAAACCACCAAGGGACCACTGTAAATAAAGATAAACCACCCGGGGACCACTGTAAATAAAGATAAACTACCCAGAGACCACTGTCAATAAAGATAAACCACCCGGGAACCACTGTAAATAAAGATAAACCACACAGGGACTATTGTAAATAAAGATAAACCACCCAGGGACCACTGTAAATAAAGATAAACCACCCAGGGACCACTGTGAATAAAGATAAACCACACAGAGACCACTGTAAATAAAGATAGTCCACCCAGGGAACACTGTAAATAAAGATAAACCACCCAGGGACCACTGTAAATAAAGATAAACCACCCAGGGACCACTGTAAATAAAGATAAACCACACGGGGACCACTGTAAATAAAGATAAACCACCCAGGAACCACTGTAAATAAAGATAAACCACCCGGGGACCACTGTAAATTATATAAACCACCCAGGGACCACTGTAAATAAAGATAAACTACACAGGGACCACTGTAAATAAAGATAAACCACCCAGGAACCACTGTAAATAAAGATAAACCACCCGGGGACTACTGTAAATAAAGATAAACCACCCAGGAACCACTGTAAATAAAGATAAACCACCCAGGGTCCACTGTAAATAAAGATAAACCACCCGGGGACCACTGTAAATAAAGATAAACCACCCGGGGACTACTGTAAATAAAGATAAACCACACAGGGACCGCTGTAAATAAAGATAAACTACACGGGGACCACTGTAAATAAAGATAAACCACCCAGGAACCACTGTAAATAAAGATAAACCACCCGGGGACCACTGTAAATAAAGGTAAACCGCCCGGACTACTGTAAATAAAGATAAACCACCCAGGAACCACTGTAAATAAAGATAAACCACCCAGGAACCACTGTAAATTAAGTTAAACCACCCGGGGACCACTGTAAATAAAGATAAACCACCCGGGAACCACTGTAAATAAAGATAAACGACCCGGGGACCACTGTAAATAAAGTTAAACCACCCAGAGACCACAGTAAATAAAGATAAACCACCCAGGGACCACTGAAAATAAAGATAACCCACCCAGCGACAACTGAAAATAAAGATAAACCACCCAGAGACCACTGTAAATAAAGATAAACCTCCCAGGGACCACTGTAAATAAAGATAAACCACCCAGGGCCCACTGTAAATAAAGATAAACCACCCGGGGACCAATGTAAATAAAGATAAACCACCCGAGGACCACTGTAAATAAAGATAAACCACCCAGGGACCACTGTAAATAAAGATAAACCACCCAGGGACCACTGTAAATTAAGATAAACCACCCAGGGACCACTGTAAATAAGGATAAACCACCCAGGGACCACGGTAAATAAAGATAAACCACATGGGGACCACTGTAAATAAAGATAAACCAGTCAGGGACCACTGTAAATAAAGTTAAACCACCCAGAGACCACTGTAAATAAAGATAAACCAACCAGGGACCACTGTAAATAAAGATAAACCAGCCGGTGACCACTGTAAATAAAGATAAGCCACCCAGAGATTACTGTAAATAAAGATAAACCACCCAGGGATCACTGTAAATAAAGATAAACCACCAGAGACCACTGTAAATAAAGATAAACCACCCAGGGACCACTGTAAATAAAGATAAACCACCCAGGGACCATTGTAAATAAAGATAAACCACCCAAGGACCACTGTAAATAAAGAGAAACCACCCAGGGACCACTGTAAATAAAGATAAGCCACCCAGAGATTACTGTAAATAAAGATAAACCACCCAGGGATCACTGTAAATAAAGATAAACCACCAGAGACCACTGTAAATAAAGATAAACCACCCAGGGACCACTGTAAATAAAGATAAACGACCCGGGACCACTGTAAATAAAGCTAAACCACCCAGAGACCACTGTAAATAAAGATAAACCACCCAGGGACCATTGTAAATAAAGATAAACCACCCAGGGACCACTGTAAATAAAGATAAACCACCCAGGGACCACTGTAAATAAAGATAAACCACCCAGGGACCACTGTAAATAAAGATAAACCACCCAGGGACCACTCTAATTAAAGATAAACCACACGGGGACCACTGCAAATAAAGATAAACCACCCAGGAACCACTGTAAATAAAGATAAACCACCCGGGGACTCCTGTAAATAAAGATAAACCACCCAGGAACAACTGTAAATAAAGATAAACCACGCGGGGACCACTGTAAATTAAGATAAACCACCCAGGGACCACTGTAAATAAAGGTAAACAACACGGGGACCACTGTAAATAAAGGTAAACCACCCAGAGATCACTGTAAATAAAGATAATCCACCCAGAGACCACTGTAAATAAAAATAAACCACCCGGGGACCACTGTAAATAAAGATAAACCACCCAGGGACCACTGTAAATAAAGATAAACCACCCGGGAACCACTGTAAATAAAGTTAAACCACCCAGAGACCACTGTAAATAAAGATAAACCACCCAGGGCCCACTGTAAATGAAGATAAACCACCCAGGGACCACTGTAAATAAAGATAAACCACCCGGGAACCACTGTAAATAAAGTTAAACCACCCAGGAACCACTGTAAATAAAGATAAACCACCAGGGACCACTGTAAATAAAGAGAAACCACCCAGGGACCACTGTAAATAAAGATAAACCACCCAGAGATTACTGTAAATAAAGATAAACCACCCAGGGATCACTTTAAATAAAGATAAACCACCAGAGACCACTGTAAATAAAGATAAACCACCCAGGGACCACTGTAAATAAAGATAAACGACCCGGGACCACTGTAAATAAAGCTAAACCACCCAGAGACCACTGTAAATAAAGATAAACCACCCAGGGACCATTGTAAATAAAGATAAACCACCCAGGGACCACTGTAAATAAAGATAAACCACCCAGGGACCACTGTAAATAAAGATAAACCACCCAGGGACCACTGTAAATAAAGATAAACCACCCAGGGACCACTCTAATTAAAGATAAACCACACGGGGACCACTGTAAATAAAGATAAACCACCCAGGAACCACTGTAAATAAAGATAAACCACCCGGGGACTCCTGTAAATAAAGATAAACCACCCAGGAACAACTGTAAATAAAGATAAACCACGCGGGGACCACTGTAAATTAAGATAAACCACCCAGGGACCACTGTAAATAAAGATAAACAACACGGGGACCACTGTAAATAAAGGTAAACCACCCAGAGATCACTGTAAATAAAGATAATCCACCCAGAGACCACTGTAAATAAAAATAAACCACCCGGGGACCACTGTAAATAAAGATAAACCACCCGG
Source organism: Scyliorhinus torazame (assembly GCF_047496885.1). Taxonomy (NCBI): domain Eukaryota; kingdom Metazoa; phylum Chordata; class Chondrichthyes; order Carcharhiniformes; family Scyliorhinidae; genus Scyliorhinus; species Scyliorhinus torazame. The sequence goes on from NC_092729.1 coordinate 13,785,152, forward strand.
GGACCAATGTAAATAAAGATAAACCACCCGAGGACCACTGTAAATAAAGATAAACCACCCAGGGACCACTGTAAATAAAGATAAACCACCCAGGGACCACTGTAAATTAAGATAAACCACCCAGGGACCACTGTAAATAAGGATAAACCACCCAGGGACCACGGTAAATAAAGATAAACCACATGGGGACCACTGTAAATAAAGATAAACCAGTCAGGGACCACTGTAAATAAAGTTAAACCACCCAGAGACCACTGTAAATAAAGATAAACCAACCAGGGACCACTGTAAATAAAGATAAACCAGCCGGTGACCACTGTAAATAAAGATAAGCCACCCAGAGATTACTGTAAATAAAGATAAACCACCCAGGGATCACTGTAAATAAAGATAAACCACCAGAGACCACTGTAAATAAAGATAAACCACCCAGGGACCACTGTAAATAAAGATAAACCACCCAGGGACCATTGTAAATAAAGATAAACCACCCAAGGACCACTGTAAATAAAGAGAAACCACCCAGGGACCACTGTAAATAAAGATAAGCCACCCAGAGATTACTGTAAATAAAGATAAACCACCCAGGGATCACTGTAAATAAAGATAAACCACCAGAGACCACTGTAAATAAAGATAAACCACCCAGGGACCACTGTAAATAAAGATAAACGACCCGGGACCACTGTAAATAAAGCTAAACCACCCAGAGACCACTGTAAATAAAGATAAACCACCCAGGGACCATTGTAAATAAAGATAAACCACCCAGGGACCACTGTAAATAAAGATAAACCACCCAGGGACCACTGTAAATAAAGATAAACCACCCAGGGACCACTGTAAATAAAGATAAACCACCCAGGGACCACTCTAATTAAAGATAAACCACACGGGGACCACTGCAAATAAAGATAAACCACCCAGGAACCACTGTAAATAAAGATAAACCACCCGGGGACTCCTGTAAATAAAGATAAACCACCCAGGAACAACTGTAAATAAAGATAAACCACGCGGGGACCACTGTAAATTAAGATAAACCACCCAGGGACCACTGTAAATAAAGGTAAACAACACGGGGACCACTGTAAATAAAGGTAAACCACCCAGAGATCACTGTAAATAAAGATAATCCACCCAGAGACCACTGTAAATAAAAATAAACCACCCGGGGACCACTGTAAATAAAGATAAACCACCCAGGGACCACTGTAAATAAAGATAAACCACCCGGGAACCACTGTAAATAAAGTTAAACCACCCAGAGACCACTGTAAATAAAGATAAACCACCCAGGGCCCACTGTAAATGAAGATAAACCACCCAGGGACCACTGTAAATAAAGATAAACCACCCGGGAACCACTGTAAATAAAGTTAAACCACCCAGGAACCACTGTAAATAAAGATAAACCACCAGGGACCACTGTAAATAAAGAGAAACCACCCAGGGACCACTGTAAATAAAGATAAACCACCCAGAGATTACTGTAAATAAAGATAAACCACCCAGGGATCACTTTAAATAAAGATAAACCACCAGAGACCACTGTAAATAAAGATAAACCACCCAGGGACCACTGTAAATAAAGATAAACGACCCGGGACCACTGTAAATAAAGCTAAACCACCCAGAGACCACTGTAAATAAAGATAAACCACCCAGGGACCATTGTAAATAAAGATAAACCACCCAGGGACCACTGTAAATAAAGATAAACCACCCAGGGACCACTGTAAATAAAGATAAACCACCCAGGGACCACTGTAAATAAAGATAAACCACCCAGGGACCACTCTAATTAAAGATAAACCACACGGGGACCACTGTAAATAAAGATAAACCACCCAGGAACCACTGTAAATAAAGATAAACCACCCGGGGACTCCTGTAAATAAAGATAAACCACCCAGGAACAACTGTAAATAAAGATAAACCACGCGGGGACCACTGTAAATTAAGATAAACCACCCAGGGACCACTGTAAATAAAGATAAACAACACGGGGACCACTGTAAATAAAGGTAAACCACCCAGAGATCACTGTAAATAAAGATAATCCACCCAGAGACCACTGTAAATAAAAATAAACCACCCGGGGACCACTGTAAATAAAGATAAACCACCCAGGGACCACTGTAAATAAAGATAAACCACCCGGGAACCACTGTAAATAAAGTTAAACCACCCAGAGACCACTGTAAATAAAGATAAACCACCCAGGGCCCACTGTAAATGAAGATAAACCACCCAGGGACCACTGTAAATAAAGATAAACCACCCGGGAACCACTGTAAATAAAGTTAAACCACCCAGGAACCACTGTAAATAAAGATAAACCACCAGGGACAACTGTAAATAAAGATAAACCACCCGGGGACTACTGTAAATAAAGATAAACCACCCAGGGACCACTGTAAATAAAGATAAACCACCCAGGGACCAGTGTAAATAAAGACAAACTACCCAGGGACCACTGTAAATGAAGATAAACCACCCAGGGACCACTGTAAATAAAGATAAACCACACAGGGACCGCTGTAAATAAAGATAAACTACACGGGGACCACTGTAAATAAAGATAAACCACCCAGGAACCACTGTAAATAAAGATAAACCACCCGGGGACCACCCTAAATAAAGATAAACCACCCGGGGACCACTGTAAATAAAGATAAACCACCCGGGAACCACTGTAAATAAAGATAAACCACCCAGAGACCACTGTAAAAAAGATATACCACCCAGGGACCACTGTAAATAAATATGAACCACCCGGGAACCACTGTAAATAAAGATAAACGACCCGGGGACCACTGTAAATAAAGTTAAACCACCCAGAGACCACTGTAAATAAAGATAAACCACCCAGGGACCACTGTAAATAAAGATAACCCATTCAGCGACAACTGTAAATAAAGATAAACCAACCAGAGACCGCTGTAAATAAAGATAATCCTCCCAGGGACCACTGTAAATAAAGATAAACCACCCGGGGACCAATGTAAATAAAGATAAACCACCCGGGGACCACTGTAAATAAAGATAAACCACCCAGGGACCACTGTAAATAAAAATAAACCACCCAGGGACCACTGTAAATTAAGATAAACCACCCAGGGACCACTGTAAATAAATATAAACCACCCAGGGCCCACTGTAAATAAAGATAAACCACCCGGGGACCAATGTAAATAAAGATAAACCACCCGGGGACCACTGTAAATAAAGATAAACCACCCAGGGACCACTGTAAATAAAGATAAACCACCCAGGGACCACTGTAAATTAGGATAAACCACCCAGGGACCACTGTAAATAAGGATAAACCACCCAGGGACCACGGTAAATAAAGATAAACCACATGGGGACCACTGTAAATAAAGATAAACCAGTCAGGGACCACTGTAAATAAAGTTAAACCACCCAGAGACCACTGTAAATAAAGATAAACCACCCAGGGACCACTGTAAATAAAGATAAACCACCCAGAGACCACTGTCAATAAAGATAAACCACCCGGGAACCACTGTCAATAAAGATAAACCACCCAGGGACCATTGTAAATAAAGATAAACCACCCAAGGACCACTGTAAATAAAGAGAAACCACCCAGGGACCACTGTAAATAAAGATAAACCACCCAGAGGCCACTGTAAATAAAGATAAACCACCCAGGGACCACTGTAAATAAAGATAAACCACCAGAGACCACTGTAAATAAAGATAAACCACCAAGGGACCACTGTAAATAAAGATAAACCACCCGGGACCACTGTAAATAAAGATAAACCACCCGGGACCACTGTAAATAAAGCTAAACCACCCAGAGACCACTGTAAATAAAGATAAACCACCCAGGGACCATTGTAAATAAAGATAAACCACCCAGGGACCACTGTAAATAAAAATAAACCACTCAGGGACCACTGTAAATAAAGATAAACCACCCAGGGACCACTGTAAATAAAGATAAACCACACAGGGACCACTGGAATTAAAGATAAACCACACGGGGACCACTGTAAATAAAGATAAACCACACAGGAACCACTGTAAATAAAGATAAACCAACCGGGGACTACTGTAAATAAAGATAAACCACCCAGGAACCACTGTAAATAAAGATAAACCACCCGGGGACCACTGTAAATTAAGATAAACCACCCAGGGACCACTGTAAATAAAGATAAACGACACGGGGACCACTGTAAATAAAGATAAACCACCCAGGAACCACTGTAAATAAAGATAAACCACCCGGGGACTACTGTAAATAAAGATAAACCACCCAGGAACCACTGTAAATAAAGATAAACCACCCGGGGACCACTGTAAATTAAGATAAACCACCCGGGGACCACTGTAAATAAAGATAAACCACCCAGGGACCACTTTAAATAAAGATAAACCATCCAGGGACCACTGTAAATAAAGGTTAACCACCCAGAGATCACTGTAAATAAAGATAATCCACGCAGAGACCACTGTAAATAAAGATAAACCACCCGGGGACCACTGTAAATAAAGATAAACCACCCAGGGACCACTGTAAATAAAGATAAACCACCCGGGAACCACTGTAAATAAAGTTAAACCACCCAGAGACCACTGTAAATAAAGATAAACCACCCAGGGACCACTGTAAATAAAGCTAAACCACCCGGGGACCACTGTAAATAAATATAAACCTCCCAGGGACCACTGTAAATAAAGATAAACCAAGGGGGACAACTGTAAATAAAGATAAACCACCCAGGGACCACTGTAAGTGAAGATAAACCACCCAGGGACCACTGTAAATAAAGATAAACCATCCGGGGACTACTGTAAATAAAGATAAACCACCCAGGGACTATTGTAAATAAAGATAAACCACCCGGGGACCACTGTAAATAAAGATAAACCATCCGGGGACTACTGTAAATAAAGATAAACCACCCAGGGACTATTGTAAATAAAGATAAACCACCCAAGAACCACTGTAAATAAAGATAAACCACACAGGAACCACTGTAAATAAAGATAAACCACCCAGGGACTATTGTAAATAAAGATAAACCACCCGGGGACCACTGTAAATAAAGATAAACCACCCAGAGACCACTGTAAAAAAAGATAAACCACCCGGGGACCACTGTAAATAAAGATAAACCACCCGGGGACCACTGTAAATAAAGATAAACCACCCAGAGACCACTGTAAATAAAGATAAACCACCCAGGAACCACTGTAAATAAAGATAAACCACCCAGGAACCACTGTAAATAAAGCTAAACCACCCAGGGATCACTGTAAATAAAGCTAAACCACCCAGGGACCACTGTAAGTAAAGTTAAACCACCCAGGCACCACTGTAAAAAAAGATAAAACACCCGGGTCCACTGTAAATAAAGATAAACCCAGGGACCACTGTAAATAAAGATAAACCACCCGGGACCACAGTAAATAAAGATAAACCACCCGGGGGACCGCTGTAAATAAAGATCAACGACCCGGGGACCACTGTAAATGAAGATAATCCACCCAGGGACCACTGTAAATCAAGATAAACCACCCAGGGACCACTGTAAATAAAGATAAACCACACAAGGACCACTGTAAATAAAGATAAACAACCCAGAGACCACTGTCAATACAGATAAACCACTCAGAGACCAATGTAAATAAAGATAAACCACCCAGGGACCACTGTAAATAAAGATAAACCATCCAGGGTCCACTTTAAATAAAGATAAACCACCCAGGGACCACTGTAAATAAAGATAAACCACCCAGAGACCACTGTGAATAAAGATAAACCACCCGTGGACCACTGTAAATAAACATAAACCACCCAGGGGCCAGTGTAAATAAAGATAAAGCACCCGAGGACCACTGTAAATAACGATAAACCACCCAGGGACCACTGTAAATAAAAGTCAACCACCCAGAGACCACTGTGAATAAAGATAAACCACCCGTGGACCACTGTAAATAAACATAAACCACCCGGGTACCACTGTAATGAAAGATAAACCAGCCTGGGACCACTGTAAATAAAGATAAACCACCCGGGGACCACTGTAAATAAAGATAAACCACCCAGGGACCACTGTAAATAAAGATAAACCACCCAGGGACCACTGTAAATAAAGATAAACCGCCCGGGACAACTGTAAATAAAGATAAACCACCCAGGGACCACTGTAAATAAAGATCAACCACCCAGGGACCAAGGTAAATAAAGATAAACCACCCAGGGACCACTGTAAATAAAGATAAACCACCCAGGGATCATTGTAAATAAAGATAAAGCACCCAGGGACCACTGTAAATAAAGATAAACCGCCCGGGACAACTGTAAATAAAGATAAACCACCCAGGAACCACTGTAAATAAAGATAAATGACCCGGGGACCACTGTAAATAAAGATAAACCACCCAGGGACCACTGTAAATAAAGATAAACCACCCAGGGACCACTGTAAATAAAGATAAACCACCCAGGGACCACTGTAAATAAAGATAAACCACCCAGGGACCACTGTAAATAAAGATAAACCACACGGGGACCACTGTAAATAAAGATAAACCACCCAGGAACCACTGTAAATAAAGATAAACCACCCGGGGACTACTGTAAATAAAGATAAACCACCCAGGAACCACTGTAAATAAAGATAAACCACCCGGGGACCACTGTAAATTAAGATAAACCACCAGAGACCACTGTAAATAAAGATAAACCACCCAGGGACCACTGTAAATAAAGATAAACCACCCGGGACCACTGTAAATAAAGATAAACCACCCGGGACCACTGTAAATAAAGCTAAACCACCCAGAGACCACTGTAAATAAAGATAAACCACCCAGGGACCATTGTAAATAAAGATAAACCACCCAGGGACCACTGTAAATAAAAATAAACCACTCAGGGACCACTGTAAATAAAGATAAACCACCCAGGGACCACTGTAAATAAAGATAAACCACCCAGGGACCACTGTAATTAAAGATAAACCACACGGGGACCACTGTAAATAAAGATAAACCACCCAGGAACCACTGTAAATAAAGATAAACCACCCGGGGACTACTGTAAATAAAGATAAACCACCCAGGAACCACTGTAAATAAAGATAAACCACCCGGGGACCACTGTAAATTAAGATAAACCACCCAGGGACCACTGTAAATAAAGATAAACGACACGGGGACCACTGTAAATAAAGATAAACCACCCAGGAACCACTGTAAATAAAGATAAACCACCCGGGGACTACAGTAAATAAAGATAAACCACCCAGGATCCACTGTAAATAAAGATAACCACCCGGGGACCACTGTAAATTAAGCTAAACCACCCGGGGACCACTGTAAATGAAGATAAACCACCCAGGGACCACTTTAAATAAAGATAAACCACCCAGGGACCACTGTAAATAAAGGTAAACCACACGGGGACCACTGTAAATAAAGATAAACCACCCAGAGATCACTGTAAATAAAGATAGTCCACCCAGAGACCACTGTAAATAAAGATAAACCACCCGGGGACCACTGTAAATAAAGATAAACCACCCAGGGACCACTGTAAATAAAGATAAACCACCCGGGAACCACTGTAAATAAAGTTAAACCACCCAGAGACCACTGTAAATAAAGATAAACCACTCAGGGACCACTGTAAATAAAGATAAACCACCCAGAGACCACTGTAAATAAAGATAAACCACCCGGGAACCACTGTAAATAAAGTTAAACCACCCAGAGACCACTGTAAATAAAGATAAACCACCCAGAGACCACTGTAAATAAAGATAAACCACCCAGAGACCACTGTAAATAAAGATAAACCACCCGGGAACCACTGTAAATAAAGTTAAACCACCCAGAGACCACTGTAAATAAAGATAAACCACCCGGGAACCACTGTAAATAAAGTTAAACCACCCAGAGACCACTGTAAATAAAGATAAACCACCCGGGGACCACTGTAAATAAATATAAACCTCCCAGGGACCACTGTAAATAAAGATAAACCAAGGGGGACAACTGTAAATAAAGATAAACCACCCAGGGACCACTGTAAGTGAAGATAAACCACCCAGGGACCACTGTAAATGAAGATAAACCATCCGGGGACTACTGTAAATAAAGATAAACCACCCAGGGACTATTGTAAATAAAGATAAACCACCCGGGGACCACTGTAAATAAAGATAAACCATCCGGGGACTACTGTAAATAAAGATAAACCACCCAGGGACTATTGTAAATAAAGATAAACCACCCAAGAACCACTGCAAATAAAGATAAACCACACAGGAACCACTGTAAATAAAGATAAACCACCCAGGGACTATTGCAAATAAAGATAAACCACCCGGGGACCACTGTAAATAGAGATAAACCACCCAGAGACCACTGTAAATAAAGATAAACAACCCAGGAACCACTGTAATTAAAGATAAACCACCAGGGGACCACTGTAAGTAAAGTTAAACCACCCAGGCACCACTGTAAAAAAAGATAAAACACCCGGGTCCACTGTAAATAAAGATAAACCCAGGGACCACTGTAAATAAAGATAAACCACCCGGGACCACAGTAAATAAAGATAAACCACCCGGGGGACCGCTGTAAATAAAGATCAACGACCCGGGGACCACTGTAAATGAAGATAATCCACCCAGGGACCACTGTAAATAAAGATAAACCACCCAGGGACCACTGTAAATAAAGATAAACAACCCAGAGACCACTGTAAATAAAGATAAACCACCCAGGGACCACTGTAAATAAAGATAAACCACCCGGGAACCACTGTAAATAAAGTTAAACCACCCAGAGACCACTGTAAATAAAGATAAACCACCCAGGGACCACTGTAAATAAAGCTAAACCACCCGGGGACCACTGTAAATAAATATAAACCTCCCAGGGACCACTGTAAATAAAGATAAACCAAGGGGGACAACTGTAAATAAAGATAAACCACCCAGGGACCACTGTAAGTGAAGATAAACCACCCAGGGACCACTGTAAATAAAGATAAACCATCCGGGGACTACTGTAAATAAAGATAAACCACCCAGGGACTATTGTAAATAAAGATAAACCACCCGGGGACCACTGTAAATAAAGATAAACCATCCGGGGACTACTGTAAATAAAGATAAACCACCCAGGGACTATTGTAAATAAAGATAAACCACCCAAGAACCACTGTAAATAAAGATAAACCACACAGGAACCACTGTAAATAAAGATAAACCACCCAGGGACTATTGTAAATAAAGATAAACCACCCGGGGACCACTGTAAATAAAGATAAACCACCCAGAGACCACTGTAAATAAAGATAAACCACCCGGGGACCACTGTAAATAAAGATAAACCACCCGGGGACCACTGTAAATAAAGATAAACCACCCAGAGACCACTGTAAATAAAGATAAACCACCCAGGAACCACTGTAAATAAAGATAAACCACCCAGGAACCACTGTAAATAAAGCTAAACCACCCAGGGATCACTGTAAATAAAGCTAAACCACCCAGGGACCACTGTAAGTAAAGTTAAACCACCCAGGCACCACTGTAAAAAAAGATAAAACACCCGGGTCCACTGTAAATAAAGATAAACCCAGGGACCACTGTAAATAAAGATAAACCACCCGGGACCACAGTAAATAAAGATAAACCACCCGGGGGACCGCTGTAAATAAAGATCAACGACCCGGGGACCACTGTAAATGAAGATAATCCACCCAGGGACCACTGTAAATCAAGATAAACCACCCAGGGACCACTGTAAATAAAGATAAACCACACAAGGACCACTGTAAATAAAGATAAACAACCCAGAGACCACTGTCAATACAGATAAACCACTCAGAGACCAATGTAAATAAAGATAAACCACCCAGGGACCACTGTAAATAAAGATAAACCACCCAGAGTCCACTTTAAATAAAGATAAACCACCCAGGGACCACTGTAAATAAAGATAAACCACCCAGAGACCACTGTGAATAAAGATAAACCACCCGTGGACCACTGTAAATAAACATAAACCACCCAGGGGCCAGTGTAAATAAAGATAAAGCACCCGAGGACCACTGTAAATAACGATAAACCACCCAGGGACCACTGTAAATAAAAGTCAACCACCCAGAGACCACTGTGAATAAAGATAAACCACCCGTGGACCACTGTAAATAAACATAAACCACCCGGGTACCACTGTAATGAAAGATAAACCAGCCTGGGACCACTGTAAATAAAGATAAACCACCCAGGGACCACTGTAAATAAAGATAAACCGCCCGGGACAACTGTAAATAAAGATAAACCACCCAGGGACCACTGTAAATAAAGATAAACCACCCAGGGACCAAGGTAAATAAAGATAAACCACCCAGGGACCACTGTAAATAAAGATAAACCACCCAGGGATCATTGTAAATAAAGATAAAGCACCCAGGGACCACTGTAAATAAAGATAAACCGCCCGGGACAACTGTAAATAAAGATAAACCACCCAGGAACCACTGTAAATAAAGATAAATGACCCGGGGACCACTGTAAATAAAGATAAACCACCCAGGGACCACTGTAAATAAAGATAAACCACCCAGGGACCACTGTAAATAAAGATAAACCACCCAGGGACCACTGTAAATAAAGATAAACCACCCAGGGACCACTGTAAATAAAGATAAACCACACGGGGACCACTGTAAATAAAGATAAACCACCCAGGAACCACTGTAAATAAAGATAAACCACCCGGGGACTACTGTAAATAAAGATAAACCACCCAGGAACCACTGTAAATAAAGATAAACCACCCGGGGACCACTGTAAATTAAGATAAACCACCAGAGACCACTGTAAATAAAGATAAACCACCCAGGGACCACTGTAAATAAAGATAAACCACCCGGGACCACTGTAAATAAAGATAAACCACCCGGGACCACTGTAAATAAAGCTAAACCACCCAGAGACCACTGTAAATAAAGATAAACCACCCAGGGACCATTGTAAATAAAGATAAACCACCCAGGGACCACTGTAAATAAAAATAAACCACTCAGGGACCACTGTAAATAAAGATAAACCACCCAGGGACCACTGTAAATAAAGATAAACCACCCAGGGACCACTGTAATTAAAGATAAACCACACGGGGACCACTGTAAATAAAGATAAACCACCCAGGAACCACTGTAAATAAAGATAAACCACCCGGGGACTACTGTAAATAAAGATAAACCACCCAGGAACCACTGTAAATAAAGATAAACCACCCGGGGACCACTGTAAATTAAGATAAACCACCCAGGGACCACTGTAAATAAAGATAAACGACACGGGGACCACTGTAAATAAAGATAAACCACCCAGGAACCACTGTAAATAAAGATAAACCACCCGGGGACTACAGTAAATAAAGATAAACCACCCAGGATCCACTGTAAATAAAGATAACCACCCGGGGACCACTGTAAATTAAGCTAAACCACCCGGGGACCACTGTAAATGAAGATAAACCACCCAGGGACCACTTTAAATAAAGATAAACCACCCAGGGACCACTGTAAATAAAGGTAAACCACACGGGGACCACTGTAAATAAAGATAAACCACCCAGAGATCACTGTAAATAAAGATAGTCCACCCAGAGACCACTGTAAATAAAGATAAACCACCCGGGGACCACTGTAAATAAAGATAAACCACCCAGGGACCACTGTAAATAAAGATAAAACACCCGGGAACCACTGTAAATAAAGTTAAACCACCCAGAGACCACTGTAAATAAAGATAAACCACTCAGGGACCACTGTAAATAAAGATAAACCACCCAGAGACCACTGTAAATAAAGATAAACCACCCGGGAACCACTGTAAATAAAGTTAAACCACCCAGAGACCACTGTAAATAAAGATAAACCACCCAGAGACCACTGTAAATAAAGATAAACCACCCAGAGACCACTGTAAATAAAGATAAACCACCCGGGAACCACTGTAAATAAAGTTAAACCACCCAGAGACCACTGTAAATAAAGATAAACCACCCGGGAACCACTGTAAATAAAGTTAAACCACCCAGAGACCACTGTAAATAAAGATAAACCACCCGGGGACCACTGTAAATAAATATAAACCTCCCAGGGACCACTGTAAATAAAGATAAACCAAGGGGGACAACTGTAAATAAAGATAAACCACCCAGGGACCACTGTAAGTGAAGATAAACCACCCAGGGACCACTGTAAATGAAGATAAACCATCCGGGGGCTACTGTAAATAAAGATAAACCACCCAGGGACTATTGTAAATAAAGATAAACCACCCGGGGACCACTGTAAATAAAGATAAACCATCCGGGGACTACTGTAAATAAAGATAAACCACCCAGGGACTATTGTAAATAAAGATAAACCACCCAAGAACCACTGCAAATAAAGATAAACCACACAGGAACCACTGTAAATAAAGATAAACCACCCAGGGACTATTGCAAATAAAGATAAACCACCCGGGGACCACTGTAAATAGAGATAAACCACCCAGAGACCACTGTAAATAAAGATAAACAACCCAGGAACCACTGTAATTAAAGATAAACCACCAGGGGACCACTGTAAGTAAAGTTAAACCACCCAGGCACCACTGTAAAAAAAGATAAAACACCCGGGTCCACTGTAAATAAAGATAAACCACCCGGGACCACAGTAAATAAAGATAAACCACCCGGGGGACCGCTGTAAATAAAGATCAACGACCCGGGGACCACTGTAAATGAAGATAATCCACCCAGGGACCACTGTAAATAAAGATAAACCACCCAGGGACCACTGTAAATAAAGATAAACAACCCAGAGACCACTGTGAATACAGATAAACCACTCAGAGACCAATGTAAATAAAGATAAACCACCCAGGGTCCACTTTAAATAAAGATAAACCACCCAGGGACCACTGTAAATAAAGATAAACCACCCAGAGACCACTGTGAATAAAGATAAACCACCCGTGGACCACTGTAATAAACATAAACCACCCAGGGGCCAGTGTAAATAAAGATAAAGCACCCGAGGACCACTGTAAATAACGATAAACCACCCAGGGACCACTGTAAATAAAAGTCAACCACCCAGGGACCACTGTAAATAAAGATAAACCACCCAGGGACCAGTGTAAATAAAGATAAACCACCCAAAGACCACTGTAAATAAAGATAAACCGCCCGGGACCACTGTAAATAAAGATAAACCACCCAGGAACCACTGTAAATAAAGATAAACCACTCAGGGACCACGGTAAATAAAGTTAAACCACCCGGGGACCACTGTAAGTGAAGATAAACCACCCGGGAACTACTGTAAATAAAGATAAACGACCCGGGGACCACTGTAAATAAGGATAAACCACCCAGAGACCACTGTAAATAAAGATAAACGACCCAGGGACCACTGTAAATAAAGATAAACCACCCAGGGGCCACTGTAAATAAAGATAAACCACCCAGGGACCACTGTAAAAAAAGATAAACCACCCAGAGACCACTGTAAATAAAGATAAACCACCCAGGGACCACTGTAAATAAAGATAAACCACCCAGAGACCACTGTAAATAAAGATAAACCACCCGGGAACCACTGTAAATAAAGATAAACCACCCAGAGACCACAGTAAATAAAGATAAACCACCCAGCGACCACTGTAAATAAAGATAAACCACCCAGAGACCACTGTAAATAAAGATAAACCACCCAGGGACCACTGTAAATAAAGAAAAACCACCCAGAGACCACTGTAAATAAAGATAAACCACCCAGGGACCACTGTAAATAAAGATAAACCACCCAGAGACCACTGTAAATAAAGATAAACCACCCAGGGACCACTGTAAATAAAGATAAACCACACAGGGACCACTGTAAATAAAGATAAACCACCCAGGGACCACTGTAAATAAAGATAAACAACACGGGGACCACTGTAAATAAAGATAAACCACCCAGGGACCACTGTAAATAAAGATAAACCACACAGGGACCACTGTAAATAAAGATAAACCACCCAGGGCCCACTGTAAATAAACATAAATGACCCGGGGACCAATGTAAATAAAGATAAACCACCCAGGAACCACTGTAAATAAAGATAAACCACCCAGGGACCACTGTAAATAAAGATAAACCACACAGAGACCACTGTAAATTAAGATAAACCACCCAGGGACCACTGTAAATAAAGATAAACCACACAGGGACCACGGTAAATAAAGATAAACCACCCAGGGACCACTGTAAATAAAGAGAAACCACCCAGGGACCACTGTAAATAAAGATAAACCACCCAGAGACCACTGTAAATAAAGATAAACCACCCAGGGACCACTGTAAATAAAGATAAACCACCCAGGGACCACTGTAAATAAAGATAAACCACCCGGGGGCCACTGTAAATAAAGATAAACCACCCAGGGACCACTGTAAATAAAGATAAACCACGCGGGGTCCACTGTAAATAAAGATAAACCACCCAGGGACCACTTTAAATAAAGATAAACAATACGGGGACCACTGTAAATAAAGATAAACCACCCGGGGACCACTGTAAATAAAGATAAACCACACAGAGACCACTGTAAATAAAGATAAACCATCCAGGGACCACTGTAAATAAAGATAAACCACCCGGGGACCACTGTAAATAAAGATAAACCACACAGAGACCACTGTAAATAAAGATAAACCATCCAGGGACCACTGTAAATAAAGATAAACCATCCAGGGACCACTGTAAATAAAGATAAACCACCCAGGGACCACTGTAAATAAGGATAAAACACCCAGGGACCACTTTAAATAAAGATAAACCATACGGGGACCACTGTAAATAAAGATAAACCACTCAGGGACCACTGTAAATGAAGTTAAACCACCCAGAGACCACTGTAATTAAAGATAAACCACCCAGGGACCACTGTAAATAAAGATAAACCACCCGGGGACCACTGTAAATAAAGATAAACCACCCAGAGACCACTGTCAATAAAGATAAACCACCCGGGTACCACTGTAAATAAAGATAAACCACACAGTGACCATTGTAAATAAAGATAAACCACCCAGGTACCACTGTAAATAAAGATAAACCACCCAGGGACCACTGTGAATAAAGATAAACCACCCAGAGACCACTGTAAATAAAGATAATCCACCCAGGGACCACTGTAAATAAAGATAAACCACCCAGGGACCACTGTAAATAAAGATAAACCACCCAGGGACCACTGTAAATAAAGATAAACCACCCGGGGACCACTGTAAATTAAGATAAACCACCCAGGGACCACTGTAAATAAAGATAAACTACACAGGGACCACTGTAAATAAAGATAAACCACCCAGGAACCACTGTAAATAAAGATAAACCACAAGGGGACTACTGTAAATAAAGATAAACCACCCAGGAACCACTGTAATAAAGATAAACCACCCAGGGACCACTGTAAATAAAGATAAACCACCCGGGGACCACTGTAAATAAAGATAAACCACCCGGGGACTACTGTAAATAAAGATAAACCACACAGGGACCGCTGTAAATAAAGATAAACTACACGGGGACCACTGTAAATAAAGATAAACCACCCAGGAACCACTGTAAATAAAGATAAACCACCCGGGGACCACTGGAAATAAAGATAAACTGCCCGGGACCACTTTAAATAAAGATAAACCACCCAGGGACCACTGTAAATTAAGATAAACCACACAGGAACCACTGTAAATGAAGATAAACCACCCAGGAACCACTGTAAATAAAGTTAAACCACCCGGGGACCACTGTAAATAAAGATAAACCACCCGGGAACCACTGTAAATAAAGATAAACGACCCGGGGACCACTGTAAATAAAGATAAACCACCCAGAGACCACTGTAAATAAAGATAAACTGCCCGGGACCACTTTAAATAAAGATAAACCACCCAGGGACCACTGTAAATTAAGATAAACCACACAGGAACCACTGTAAATGAAGATAAACCACCCAGGAACCACTGTAAATAAAGTTAAACCACCCGGGGACCACTGTAAATAAAGATAACCCACCCGGGAACCACTGTAAATAAAGATAAACGACCCGGGGACCACTGTAAATAAAGATAAACCACCCAGAGACCACTGTAAATAAAGATAAACGACCCGGGGACCACTGTAAATAAAGATAAACCACCCAGGAACCACTGTAAATAAAGATAAACCACCCAGAGACCACTGTAAATAAAGATAAACCACCCAGGGACCACTGTAAATAAAGATAAACGACCCGGGGACCACAGTAAATAAAGATAAACAACCCAGGGACCAGTGTAAATAAAGATAAACCACCCAGCGACAACTGTAAATAAACATAAACAACCCAGAGACCACTGTAAATAAAGATAAACCACCCAGAGACCACTGTAAATAAAGATAAACGACCCGGGGACCACTGTAAATAAAGATAAACCACCCAGGGACCACTGTAAATAAAGATAAACCACCCAGCGACAACTGTAAATAAAGATAAACCACCCAGGGACCACTGTAAATAAAGATAAACCACCCAGAGACCACTGTAAATAAAGATAAACCACCCAGCGACAACTGTAAATAAAGATAAACCACCCAGGGACCACTGTAAATAAACATAAACAACCCAGAGACCACTGTAAATAAAGATAAACCACCCAGAGACCACTGTAAATAAAGATAAACGACCCGGGGACCACCGTAAATAAAGATAAACCACCCAGGGACCACTGTAAATAAAGATAAACCACCCAGGGACCACTGAAAATAAAGATAAACCACCCAGCGACAACTGTAAATAAAGATAAACCACCCAGGGACCACTGTAAATAAAGATAAACCACCCAGAGACCACTGTAAATAAAGATAAACCACCCAGGGACCACTGTAAATAAAGATAAACCACCCAGAGACCACTGTAAATAAAGATAAACCACCCAGCGACAACTGTAAATAAAGATAAACCACCCAGGGACCACTGTAAATAAACATAAACAACCCAGAGACCACTGTAAATAAAGATAAACCACCCAGAGACCACTGTAAATAAAGATAAACGACCCGGGGACCACCGTAAATAAAGATAAACAACCCAGAGACCACTGTAAATAAAGATAAACCTCCCAGGGACCACTGTAAATAAAGATAAACCACCCAGGGCCCACTGTAAATAAAGATAAACCACCCAGGGACCACTGTAAATAAAGATAAACCTCCCAGGGACCACTGTAAATAAAGATAAACCACCCAGGGCCCACTGTAAATAAAGATAAACCACCCAGGGACCACTGTAAATAAAGATAAACCACCCGGGAACCACTGTAAATAAAGATAAACCACCCAGGGACCACTGTAAATAAAGATAAACCACCCGGGGACCTCTGTAAATAAAGATAAACTACCCGGGGAACAATGTAAATAAAGATAAACCACCCGAGGACCACTGTAAATAACGATAAACCACCCAGGGACCACTGTAAATAAAAGTCAACCACCCAGCGACCACTGTAAATAAAGATAAACCACCCAGGGAACACTGTAAATAAAGGTAAACCACCCAAAGACCACTGTAAATAAAGATAAACCGCCCGGGACCACTGTAAATAAAGGTAAACCACCCAAAGACCACTGTAAATAAAGATAAACCGCCCGGGACCTCTGTAAATAAAGATAAACCACTCAGGGACCACGGTAAATAAAGTTAAACCACCCAGGGACCACTGTAAGTAAAGATAAACCACCCGGGAACCACTGTAAATAAAGATAAACGACCCAGGGACCACTGTAAATAAAGATAAACCACCCAGCGACCACTGTAAATAAAGATAAACCACCCGGGGTCCTCTGTAAATAAAGATAAACCACCCAGAGACCACTGTAAATAAAGATAAACCACCCGGGAACCACTGTAAATAAATATAAACCACCCGGGGACCACTATAAATAAAGATAAACCACCCAGGGACCACTGTAAATAAAGATAAACCACCCAGGGACCACTGTAAATAAAGATAAACCACCCGGAGACCACTGTAAATAAAGATAAACCACCCAGGGACCACTGTAAATAAAGATAAACCACCCAGGGACCACTGTAAATAAAGATAAACCACCCAGAGACCACTGTAAATAAAGATAAACCACCCAGGAACCACTGTAAATAAAGATAAACCACCCAGGGACCACTGTAAATAAAGATAAACCACCCAGGGACCACTGTAAATAAAGATAAATGACCCGGGGACCAATGTAAATAAAGATAAACCACCCGGGGACCACTGTAAATAAAGATAAACCACCCAGGGACCACTGTAAATAAAGATAAACCACCCAGGGACCACTGTAAATAAAGATAAACCACCCAGGGACCACTGTAAATAAAGATAAATGACCCGGGGACCAATGTAAATAAAGATAAACCACCCGGGGACCACTGTAAATAAAGATAAACCACCCAGGGACCACTGTAAATAAAGATAAACCACCAGAGACCACTGTAAATAAAGATAAACCACCCAGGGACCACTGTAAATAAGGATAAACCACCCAGGGACCACTTTAAATAAAGATAAACCATACGGGGACCACTGTAAATAAAGATAAACCACTCAGGGACCACTGTAAATAAAGTTAAACCACCCAGAGACCACTGTAATTAAAGATAAACCACCCAGGGACCACTGTAAATAAAGATAAACCACCCGGGGACCACTGTAAATAAAGATAAACCACCCAGAGACCACTGTCAATAAAGATAAACCACCCGGGAACCACTGTAAATAAAGATAAACCACACAGTGACCATTGTAAATAAAGATAAACCACCCAGGGACCACCGTAAATAAAGATAAACCACCCAGGGACCACTGTGAATAAAGATAAACCACCCAGAGACCACTGTAAATAAAGATAATCCACCCAGGGACACTGTAAATAAAGAT
This sequence comes from Scyliorhinus torazame, assembly GCF_047496885.1. NCBI lineage: Eukaryota > Metazoa > Chordata > Chondrichthyes > Carcharhiniformes > Scyliorhinidae > Scyliorhinus > Scyliorhinus torazame. Next base: position 13,804,188 of record NC_092729.1, read on the forward strand.
AAACCACCCAGGGACCACTGTAAATAAAGATAAACCACCCAGGGACCACTGTAAAGAAAGATAAACCACCCAGGGACCACTGTAAGTGAAGATAAACCACCCAGGGACCACTGTAAATAAAGGTAAACCATCCGGGGACTACTGTAAATAAAGATAAACCACCCAGGGACTATTGTAAATAAAGATAAACCACCCGGGGACCACTGTAAATAAAGATAAACCACCCAGGGACTATTGTAAATAAAGATAAACCACCCAAGAACCACTGTAAATAAAGATAAACCACCCAGGGACCACTGTGAATAAACATAAACCACCCAGGGACTATTGTAAATAAAGATAAACCACCCGGGGACCACTGTAAATAAAGATAAACCACCCAGAGACCACTGTAAATAAAGATAAACCACCCAGGAACCACTGTAATTAAAGATAAAGCACCAGGGGACTACTGTAAGTAAAGTTAAACCACCCAGGCACCACTGTAAAAAAAGATAAAACACCCGGGTCCACTGTAAATAAGATAAACACAGGGAACCACTGTAAATAAAGATAAACCACCCGGGGACCACTGTAAATAAAGATAAACCACTCAGGGACCACGGTAAATAAAGTTAAACCACCCGGGGACCACTGTAAGTAAAGATAAACCACCCGGGAATTACTGTAAATAAAGACAAACGACCCGGGGACCACTGTAAATAAAGATAAACTACCCAGGGACCACTGTAAATAAAGATAAACCACCCAGAGACCACTGTAAATAAAGATAAACCACCCAGGGACCACTGTAAATAAAGATAAACCACCCAGGGACCACTGTAAATAAAGATAAACCGCCCAGGGACCACTGTAAATAAAGATAAACCACCCAGGGACCACTGTAAATAAAGATAAACCACCCAGGGACCACAGTAAATAAAGATAAACCACCCAGGGACCACTGTAAATAAAGATAAACCACCCAGAGACCACAGTAAATAAAGATAAACCACCCAGGGACCACTGTAAATAAAGATAAACCACCCAGAGACCACAGTAAATAAAGATAAACCACCCAGGGACCACTGTAAATAAAGATAAACCACCCAGAGACCACAGTAAATAAAGATAAACCACCCAGGGACCACTGTAAATAAAGATAAACCACCCAGGGACCACTGTAAATAAAGATAAACCACCCAGGGACCACAGTAAATAAAGATAAACCACCCAGAGACCACAGTAAATAAAGATAAACCACCCAGGGACCACTGTAAATAAAGATAAACCACCCAGAGACCACAGTAAATAAAGATAAACCACCCAGGGACCACTGTAAATAAAGATAAACCACCCAGCGACCACTGTAAATAAAGATAAACCACCCAGAGACCACTGTAAATAAAGATAAACCACCCAGGGACCACTGTAAATAAAGATAAACCACCCAGAGACCACAGTAAATAAAGATAAATGACCCGGGGACCACTGTAAATAAAGATAAACCACCCGGGACCACTGTAAATAAAGATAAACCACCCAGGAACCACTGTAAATAAAGATAAACCATCCAGGGACCACTGTAAATAAAGATAAACCACCCAGGAACCACTGTAAATAAAGATAAACCACCCAGGAACCACTGTAAATAAAGATAAACCATCCAGGGACCACTGTAAATAAAGATAAACCACCCAGGAACCACTGTAAATAAAGATAAACCATCCAGGGACCACTGTAAATAAAGATAAACCACCCAGGGACCGCTGTAAATAAGGATAAACCACTCAGGGACCACTGTAAATAAAGATAAACCACCCAGGGACCACTGTAAATAAAGATAAACCACCCAGGGACCACTGTAATTAAAGATAAACCACACGGGGACCACTGTAAATAAAGATAAACCACCCAGGAACCACTGTAAATAAAGATAAACCACCCGGGGACTACTGTAAATAAAGATAAACCACCCAGGAACCACTGTAAATAAAGATAAACCACCCGGGGACCACTGTAAATTAAGATAAACCACCCAGGGACCACTGTAAATAAAGATAAACGACACGGGGACCACTGTAAATAAAGATAAACCACCCAGGAACCACTGTAAATAAAGATAAACCACCCGGGGACTACAGTAAATAAAGATAAACCACCCAGGATCCACTGTAAATAAAGATAACCACCCGGGGACCACTGTAAATTAAGCTAAACCACCCGGGGACCACTGTAAATGAAGATAAACCACCCAGGGACCACTTTAAATAAAGATAAACCACCCAGGGACCACTGTAAATAAAGGTAAACCACACGGGGACCACTGTAAATAAAGATAAACCACCCAGAGATCACTGTAAATAAAGATAGTCCACCCAGAGACCACTGTAAATAAAGATAAACCACCCGGGGACCACTGTAAATAAAGATAAACCACCCAGGGACCACTGTAAATAAAGATAAACCACCCGGGAACCACTGTAAATAAAGTTAAACCACCCAGAGACCACTGTAAATAAAGGTAAACCACTCAGGGACCACTGTAAATAAAGATAAACCACCCAGAGACCACTGTAAATAAAGATAAACCACCCGGGAACCACTGTAAATAAAGTTAAACCACCCAGAGACCACTGTAAATAAAGATAAACCACCCAGAGACCACTGTAAATAAAGATAAACCACCCAGAGACCACTGTAAATAAAGATAAACCACCCGGGAACCACTGTAAATAAAGTTAAACCACCCAGAGACCACTGTAAATAAAGATAAACCACCCGGGAACCACTGTAAATAAAGTTAAACCACCCAGAGACCACTGTAAATAAAGATAAACCACCCGGGGACCACTGTAAATAAATATAAACCTCCCAGGGACCACTGTAAATAAAGATAAACCAAGGGGGACAACTGTAAATAAAGATAAACCACCCAGGGACCACTGTAAGTGAAGATAAACCACCCAGGGACCACTGTAAATGAAGATAAACCATCCGGGGACTACTGTAAATAAAGATAAACCACCCAGGGACTATTGTAAATAAAGATAAACCACCCGGGGACCACTGTAAATAAAGATAAACCATCCGGGGACTACTGTAAATAAAGATAAACCACCCAGGGACTATTGTAAATAAAGATAAACCACCCAAGAACCACTGCAAATAAAGATAAACCACACAGGAACCACTGTAAATAAAGATAAACCACCCAGGGACTATTGCAAATAAAGATAAACCACCCGGGGACCACTGTAAATAGAGATAAACCACCCAGAGACCACTGTAAATAAAGATAAACAACCCAGGAACCACTGTAATTAAAGATAAACCACCAGGGGACCACTGTAAGTAAAGTTAAACCACCCAGGCACCACTGTAAAAAAAGATAAAACACCCGGGTCCACTGTAAATAAAGATAAACCCAGGGACCACTGTAAATAAAGATAAACCACCCGGGACCACAGTAAATAAAGATAAACCACCCGGGGGACCGCTGTAAATAAAGATCAACGACCCGGGGACCACTGTAAATGAAGATAATCCACCCAGGGACCACTGTAAATAAAGATAAACCACCCAGGGACCACTGTAAATAAAGATAAACAACCCAGAGACCACTGTGAATACAGATAAACCACTCAGAGACCAATGTAAATAAAGATAAACCACCCAGGGTCCACTTTAAATAAAGATAAACCACCCAGGGACCACTGTAAATAAAGATAAACCACCCAGAGACCACTGTGAATAAAGATAAACCACCCGTGGACCACTGTAATAAACATAAACCACCCAGGGGCCAGTGTAAATAAAGATAAAGCACCCGAGGACCACTGTAAATAACGATAAACCACCCAGGGACCACTGTAAATAAAAGTCAACCACCCAGGGACCACTGTAAATAAAGATAAACCACCCAGGGACCAGTGTAAATAAAGATAAACCACCCAAAGACCACTGTAAATAAAGATAAACCGCCCGGGACCACTGTAAATAAAGATAAACCACCCAGGAACCACTGTAAATAAAGATAAACCACTCAGGGACCACGGTAAATAAAGTTAAACCACCCGGGGACCACTGTAAGTGAAGATAAACCACCCGGGAACTACTGTAAATAAAGATAAACGACCCGGGGACCACTGTAAATAAGGATAAACCACCCAGAGACCACTGTAAATAAAGATAAACGACCCAGGGACCACTGTAAATAAAGATAAACCACCCAGGGGCCACTGTAAATAAAGATAAACCACCCAGGGACCACTGTAAAAAAAGATAAACCACCCAGAGACCACTGTAAATAAAGATAAACCACCCAGGGACCACTGTAAATAAAGATAAACCACCCAGAGACCACTGTAAATAAAGATAAACCACCCGGGAACCACTGTAAATAAAGATAAACCACCCAGAGACCACAGTAAATAAAGATAAACCACCCAGCGACCACTGTAAATAAAGATAAACCACCCAGAGACCACTGTAAATAAAGATAAACCACCCAGGGACCACTGTAAATAAAGAAAAACCACCCAGAGACCACTGTAAATAAAGATAAACCACCCAGGGACCACTGTAAATAAAGATAAACCACCCAGAGACCACTGTAAATAAAGATAAACCACCCAGGAACCACTGTAAATAAAGATAAACCACACAGGGACCACTGTAAATAAAGATAAACCACCCAGGGACCACTGTAAATAAAGATAAACAACACGGGGACCACTGTAAATAAAGATAAACCACCCAGGGACCACTGTAAATAAAGATAAACCACACAGGGACCACTGTAAATAAAGATAAACCACCCAGGGCCCACTGTAAATAAACATAAATGACCCGGGGACCAATGTAAATAAAGATAAACCACCCAGGAACCACTGTAAATAAAGATAAACCACCCAGGGACCACTGTAAATAAAGATAAACCACACAGAGACCACTGTAAATTAAGATAAACCACCCAGGGACCACTGTAAATAAAGATAAACCACACAGGGACCACGGTAAATAAAGATAAACCACCCAGGGACCACTGTAAATAAAGAGAAACCACCCAGGGACCACTGTAAATAAAGATAAACCACCCAGAGACCACTGTAAATAAAGATAAACCACCCAGGGACCACTGTAAATAAAGATAAACCACCCAGGGACCACTGTAAATAAAGATAAACCACCCGGGGGCCACTGTAAATAAAGATAAACCACCCAGGGACCACTGTAAATAAAGATAAACCACGCGGGGTCCACTGTAAATAAAGATAAACCACCCAGGGACCACTTTAAATAAAGATAAACAATACGGGGACCACTGTAAATAAAGATAAACCACCCGGGGATCACTGTAAATAAAGATAAACCACACAGAGACCACTGTAAATAAAGATAAACCATCCAGGGACCACTGTAAATAAAGATAAACCACCCGGGGACCACTGTAAATAAAGATAAACCACACAGAGACCACTGTAAATAAAGATAAACCATCCAGGGACCACTGTAAATAAAGATAAACCATCCAGGGACCACTGTAAATAAAGATAAACCACCCAGGGACCACTGTAAATAAGGATAAAACACCCAGGGACCACTTTAAATAAAGATAAACCATACGGGGACCACTGTAAATAAAGATAAACCACTCAGGGACCACTGTAAATGAAGTTAAACCACCCAGAGACCACTGTAATTAAAGATAAACCACCCAGGGACCACTGTAAATAAAGATAAACCACCCGGGGACCACTGTAAATAAAGATAAACCACCCAGAGACCACTGTCAATAAAGATAAACCACCCGGGTACCACTGTAAATAAAGATAAACCACACAGTGACCATTGTAAATAAAGATAAACCACCCAGGTACCACTGTAAATAAAGATAAACCACCCAGGGACCACTGTGAATAAAGATAAACCACCCAGAGACCACTGTAAATAAAGATAATCCACCCAGGGACCACTGTAAATAAAGATAAACCACCCAGGGACCACTGTAAATAAAGATAAACCACCCAGGGACCACTGTAAATAAAGATAAACCACCCGGGGACGACTGTAAATTAAGATAAACCACCCAGGGACCACTGTAAATAAAGATAAACTACACAGGGACCACTGTAAATAAAGATAAACCACCCAGGAACCACTGTAAATAAAGATAAACCACAAGGGGACTACTGTAAATAAAGATAAACCACCCAGGAACCACTGTAATAAAGATAAACCACCCAGGGACCACTGTAAATAAAGATAAACCACCCGGGGACCACTGTAAATAAAGATAAACCACCCGGGGACTACTGTAAATAAAGATAAACCACACAGGGACCGCTGTAAATAAAGATAAACTACACGGGGACCACTGTAAATAAAGATAAACCACCCAGGAACCACTGTAAATAAAGATAAACCACCCGGGGACCACTGGAAATAAAGATAAACTGCCCGGGACCACTTAAAATAAAGATAAACCACCCAGGGACCACTGTAAATTAAGATAAACCACACAGGAACCACTGTAAATGAAGATAAACCACCCAGGAACCACTGTAAATAAAGTTAAACCACCCGGGGACCACTGTAAATAAAGATAAACCACCCGGGAACCACTGTAAATAAAGATAAACGACCCGGGGACCACTGTAAATAAAGATAAACCACCCAGAGACCACTGTAAATAAAGATAAACTGCCCGGGACCACTTTAAATAAAGATAAACCACCCAGGGACCACTGTAAATTAAGATAAACCACACAGGAACCACTGTAAATGAAGATAAACCACCCAGGAACCACTGTAAATAAAGTTAAACCACCCGGGGACCACTGTAAATAAAGATAAACCACCCGGGAACCACTGTAAATAAAGATAAACGACCCGGGGACCACTGTAAATAAAGATAAACCACCCAGAGACCACTGTAAATAAAGATAAACGACCCGGGGACCACTGTAAATAAAGATAAACCACCCAGGAACCACTGTAAATAAAGATAAACCACCCAGAGACCACTGTAAATAAAGATAAACCACCCAGGGACCACTGTAAATAAAGATAAACGACCCGGGGACCACAGTAAATAAAGATAAACAACCCAGGGACCAGTGTAAATAAAGATAAACCACCCAGCGACAACTGTAAATAAACATAAACAACCCAGAGACCACTGTAAATAAAGATAAACCACCCAGAGACCACTGTAAATAAAGATAAACGACCCGGGGACCACTGTAAATAAAGATAAACCACCCAGGGACCACTGTAAATAAAGATAAACCACCCAGCGACAACTGTAAATAAAGATAAACCACCCAGGGACCACTGTAAATAAAGATAAACCACCCAGAGACCACTGTAAATAAAGATAAACCACCCAGCGACAACTGTAAATAAAGATAAACCACCCAGGGACCACTGTAAATAAACATAAACAACCCAGAGACCACTGTAAATAAAGATAAACCACCCAGAGACCACTGTAAATAAAGATAAACGACCCGGGGACCACCGTAAATAAAGATAAACCACCCAGGGACCACTGTAAATAAAGATAAACCACCCAGGGACCACTGAAAATAAAGATAAACCACCCAGCGACAACTGTAAATAAAGATAAACCACCCAGGGACCACTGTAAATAAAGATAAACCAGCCAGAGACCACTGTAAATAAAGATAAACCACCCAGGGACCACTGTAAATAAAGATAAACCACCCAGAGACCACTGTAAATAAAGATAAACCACCCAGCGACAACTGTAAATAAAGATAAACCACCCAGGGACCACTGTAAATAAACATAAACAACCCAGAGACCACTGTAAATAAAGATAAACCACCCAGAGACCACTGTAAATAAAGATAAACGACCCGGGGACCACCGTAAATAAAGATAAACAACCCAGAGACCACTGTAAATAAAGATAAACCTCCCAGGGACCACTGTAAATAAAGATAAACCACCCAGGGCCCACTGTAAATAAAGATAAACCACCCAGGGACCACTGTAAATAAAGATAAACCTCCCAGGGACCACTGTAAATAAAGATAAACCACCCAGGGCCCACTGTAAATAAAGATAAACCACCCAGGGACCACTGTAAATAAAGATAAACCACCCGGGAACCACTGTAAATAAAGATAAACCACCCAGGGACCACTGTAAATAAAGATAAACCACCCGGGGACCTCTGTAAATAAAGATAAACTACCCGGGGAACAATGTAAATAAAGATAAACCACCCGAGGACCACTGTAAATAACGATAAACCACCCAGGGACCACTGTAAATAAAAGTCAACCACCCAGCGACCACTGTAAATAAAGATAAACCACCCAGGGAACACTGTAAATAAAGGTAAACCACCCAAAGACCACTGTAAATAAAGATAAACCGCCCGGGACCACTGTAAATAAAGGTAAACCACCCAAAGACCACTGTAAATAAAGATAAACCGCCCGGGACCTCTGTAAATAAAGATAAACCACTCCGGGACCACGGTAAATAAAGTTAAACCACCCAGGGACCACTGTAAGTAAAGATAAACCACCCGGGAACCACTGTAAATAAAGATAAACGACCCAGGGACCACTGTAAATAAAGATAAACCACCCAGCGACCACTGTAAATAAAGATAAACCACCCGGGGTCCTCTGTAAATAAAGATAAACCACCCAGAGACCACTGTAAATAAAGATAAACCACCCGGGAACCACTGTAAATAAATATAAACCACCCGGGGACCACTATAAATAAAGATAAACCACCCAGGAACCACTGTAAATAAAGATAAACCACCCAGGGACCACTGTAAATAAAGATAAACCACCCGGAGACCACTGTAAATAAAGATAAACCACCCAGGGACCACTGTAAATAAAGATAAACCACCCAGGGACCACTGTAAATAAAGATAAACCACCCAGAGACCACTGTAAATAAAGATAAACCACCCAGGAACCACTGTAAATAAAGATAAACCACCCAGGGACCACTGTAAATAAAGATAAACCACCCAGGGACCACTGTAAATAAAGATAAATGACCCGGGGACCAATGTAAATAAAGATAAACCACCCGGGGACCACTGTAAATAAAGATAAACCACCCAGGGACCACTGTAAATAAAGATAAACCACCCAGGGACCACTGTAAATAAAGATAAACCACCCAGGGACCACTGTAAATAAAGATAAATGACCCGGGGACCAATGTAAATAAAGATAAACCACCCGGGGACCACTGTAAATAAAGATAAACCACCCAGGGACCACTGTAAATAAAGATAAACCACCAGAGACCACTGTAAATAAAGATAAACCACCCAGGGACCACTGTAAATAAGGATAAACCACCCAGGGACCACTTTAAATAAAGATAAACCATACGGGGACCACTGTAAATAAAGATAAACCACTCAGGGACCACTGTAAATAAAGTTAAACCACCCAGAGACCACTGTAATTAAAGATAAACCACCCAGGGACCACTGTAAATAAAGATAAACCACCCGGGGACCACTGTAAATAAAGATAAACCACCCAGAGACCACTGTCAATAAAGATAAACCACCCGGGAACCACTGTAAATAAAGATAAACCACACAGTGACCATTGTAAATAAAGATAAACCACCCAGGGACCACCGTAAATAAAGATAAACCACCCAGGGACCACTGTGAATAAAGATAAACCACCCAGAGACCACTGTAAATAAAGATAATCCACCCAGGGACACTGTAAATAAAGATAAACCACCCAGGGACCACTGTAAATAAAGATAAACCACCCAGGGACCACTGTAAAGAAAGATAAACCACCCAGGGACCACTGTAAGTGAAGATAAACCACCCAGGGACCACTGTAAATAAAGATAAACCATCCGGGGACTACTGTAAATAAAGATAAACCACCCAGGGACTATTGTAAATAAAGATAAACCACCCGGGGACCACTGTAAATAAAGATAAACCACCCAGGGACTATTGTAAATAAAGATAAACCACCCAAGAACCACTGTAAATAAAGATAAACCACCCAGGGACCACTGTGAATAAACATAAACCACCCAGGGACTATTGTAAATAAAGATAAACCACCCGGGGACCACTGTAAATAAAGATAAACCACCCAGAGACCACTGTAAATAAAGATAAACCACCCAGGAACCACTGTAATTAAAGATAAAGCACCAGGGGACTACTGTAAGTAAAGTTAAACCACCCAGGCACCACTGTAAAAAAAGATAAAACACCCGGGTCCACTGTAAATAAGATAAACACAGGGAACCACTGTAAATAAAGATAAACCACCCGGGGACCACTGTAAATAAAGATAAACCACTCAGGGACCACGGTAAATAAAGTTAAACCACCCGGGGACCACTGTAAGTAAAGATAAACCACCCGGGAATTACTGTAAATAAAGACAAACGACCCGGGGACCACTGTAAATAAAGATAAACTACCCAGGGACCACTGTAAATAAAGATAAACCACCCAGAGACCACTGTAAATAAAGATAAACCACCCAGGGACCACTGTAAATAAAGATAAACCACCCAGGGACCACTGTAAATAAAGATAAACCGCCCAGGGACCACTGTAAATAAAGATAAACCACCCAGGGACCACTGTAAATAAAGATAAACCACCCAGGGACCACAGTAAATAAAGATAAACCACCCAGGGACCACTGTAAATAAAGATAAACCACCCAGAGACCACAGTAAATAAAGATAAACCACCCAGGGACCACTGTAAATAAAGATAAACCACCCAGAGACCACAGTAAATAAAGATAAACCACCCAGGGACCACTGTAAATAAAGATAAACCACCCAGAGACCACAGTAAATAAAGATAAACCACCCAGGGACCACTGTAAATAAAGATAAACCACCCAGGGACCACTGTAAATAAAGATAAACCACCCAGGGACCACAGTAAATAAAGATAAACCACCCAGAGACCACAGTAAATAAAGATAAACCACCCAGGGACCACTGTAAATAAAGATAAACCACCCAGAGACCACAGTAAATAAAGATAAACCACCCAGGGACCACTGTAAATAAAGATAAACCACCCAGCGACCACTGTAAATAAAGATAAACCACCCAGAGACCACTGTAAATAAAGATAAACCACCCAGGGACCACTGTAAATAAAGATAAACCACCCAGAGACCACAGTAAATAAAGATAAATGACCCGGGGACCACTGTAAATAAAGATAAACCACCCGGGACCACTGTAAATAAAGATAAACCACCCAGGAACCACTGTAAATAAAGATAAACCATCCAGGGACCACTGTAAATAAAGATAAACCACCCAGGAACCACTGTAAATAAAGATAAACCACCCAGGAACCACTGTAAATAAAGATAAACCATCCAGGGACCACTGTAAATAAAGATAAACCACCCAGGAACCACTGTAAATAAAGATAAACCATCCAGGGACCACTGTAAATAAAGATAAACCACCCAGGGGCCGCTGTAAATAAGGATAAACCACCCAGGGACCACTTTAAATAAAGATAAACCATACGGGGACCACTGTAAATAAAGATAAACCACTCAGTGACCACTGTAAATGAAGTTAAACCACCCAGAGACCACTGTAATTAAAGATAAACCACCCAGGGACCACTGTAAATAAAGATAAACCACCCGGGACCACTGTAAATAAAGATAAACCACCCAGGAACCACTGTAAATAAAGATAAACCACCCAGGGACCACTGTAAATAAAGTTAAACCACCGGGGTCCACTGTAAATAAAGATAAACCACCCGGGAACCACTGTAAATAAAGATATACGACCCGGGGACCACTGTAAATAAAGATAAACCACTCAGGGACCACTGTAAATAAAGATAAACCTCCCAGGGACCATTGTAAATAAAGATAAACCTCCCAGGGACCACTGTAAATAAAGTTAAACCACCGGGGACCACTGTAAATAAAGATAAACCACCCAGGGACCAGTGTAAATAAAGATAAACCACCCAGGGACCAGTGTAAATAAAGAAAAACCACCCAAGGACCACTGTAAATAAAGATAAACCACCCGGGGACAACTGTAAATAAAGATATACCACCCGGGGACCACTTTAAATAAAGATAAACCACCCGGGGACCACTGTAAATAAAGATATACCACCCGGGGACCACTGTAAATAAAGTTAAACCACCGGGGACCACTGTAAATAAAGATAAACCACCCAGGGACCAGTGTAAATAAAGATAAACCACCCAGGGACCAGTGTAAATAAAGAAAAACCACCCAAGGACCACTGTAAATAAAGATAAACCACCCGGGGACGACTGTAAATAAAGATAAACCACCCAGGGACCAGTGTAAATAAAGAAAAACCACCCAGGTACCACTGTAAGTAAAGATAAGCCACCCGGGACCACTGTAAATAAAGATAAACCACCCGGGGACAACTGTAAATAAAGATATACCACCCGGGGACCACTTTAAATAAAGATAAACCACCCAGCGACCACTGTAAACAAAGACAAACTACCCAGGGACCACTGTAAATAAAGATAAACCACCCAGAGACCACTGTAAATAAAGATAAACCACCCGGGAACCACTGTAAATAAAGATAAACCACCCAGGGTCCACTGTAAATTAAGATAAACCACCCAGGGACCACTGTAAATAAAGATAAACCGCCCAGGGACCACTTTGAATAAAGATAAACCACTCAGGGACCACTGTAAATAAAGATAAACCACCCAGAGACCACTGTAAATAAAGAAAAACCACCCAAGGACCACTGGAAATAAAAATAAACCTCCCAGGGACCACTGTAAATAAAGATATACCACCGGGGACCACTTTAAATAAAGATAAACCACCCAGAGACCACTGTAAATAAAGATAAACCACCCCGGGACCTCTGTAAATAAAGATAAACCACCCAGGGACCACTGTAAATAAAGATAAACCACCCAGGGACCACTGTAAATAAAGATAAACCACCCAGGGTCCACTAAATTAAGATAAACCACCCAGAGATCACTGTAAATAAAGATAAACCACCCAGGGACCACTGTAAATAAAGGTAAACCACCCAGGGACCACTGTAAATTAAGATAAACCACACGGGGACCACTGTAAATAAAGATAAACCACCCAGGGACCACTGTAAATAAATATAAACCACCCAGGGAACACTGTAAATAAAGATAAACCACCCAGAGACCACTGTAAATAAAGATAAACCACCCGGGACCACTGTAAATAAAGATAAACCACCCAGGGACCACTGTAAATAAAGATAAACCACCCAGAGACCACTGTAAATGAAGATAAACCACCCGGGGACCTCTGTAAATAAAGATAAACCACCCCGGGACCTCTGTAAATAAAGATAAACCACCCAGGGACCACTGTAAATAAAGATAAACCACCCAGGGACCACTGTAAATAAAGATAAACCACCCAGGGCCCACTGTAAATTAAGATAAACCACCCAGAGATCACTGTAAATAAAGATAAACCACCCAGTGACCACTGTAAATAAAGATAAACCACCCAGGGACCACTGTAAATAAAGATAAACCACCCAGGGACCACTGCAAATAAAGATAAACCACCCAGGGACCAATGTAAATAAAGGTAAACCACCCAGGGACCACTGTAAATAAAGATTAACCACACGGGGACCACTGTAAATAAAGATAAACCACCCAGGGACCACTGTAAATAAATATAAACCACCCAGGGACCACTGTAAATAAAGATAAACCACACGGGGACCACTGTAAATAAAGACAAACCACTCAGGGGCCACTGTAAATAAAGATAAACCACCCAGAGACCACTGTAAATAAAGGTAAACCACCCAGGGACCACTGTAAATAAAGATAAACCACTCAGAGTCCACTGTAAATAAGGATAAACCACCCAGAGACCACTGTAAATGAAGATAAACCACCCAGGGACCACTGTAAATAAAGATAAACCACCCGGGACCACTGTAAATAAAGATAAACCACCCAGAGACCACTGTAAATAAAGATAAACCACGCAGAGACCACTGTAAATAAAGATAAACCACACAGGGACCACTGTAAATAAAGATAAACCACCTAGGGACCACTGTAAATAAAGATAAACCACCCAGGGACCACTGTAAATAAAAATAAAACACCCAGGGACCACTGTAAATAAAGATAAACCACCCAGAGACCACTGTAAATAAAGATAAATCACCCAGACACCACTGTAAATAAAGATAAACCACCCAGAGACCACTGTACATAAAGATAAACCTCCCAGAGACCACTGTAAATAAAGATAAACCACCCGGGGACCACTGTAAATAAAGATAAACCACCCGGGAACCACTGTAAATAAAGATAAACCACACATGGAACACTCTAAATAAAGGTAAACCACACAGAAACCACTCTAGATAAAGATAAACCACCCAGGGACCACTGTAAATAAAGTTAAACCAGCCAGAGACCACTGTAAATAAAGATATACCACCCAGAGACCACTGTAAATAAAGATAAACCACCCAGGGACCACAGTAAATAAAGATAAACCCCCCAGAGACCACTGTAAATAATGTTAAACCACCCGGGGACCACTGTAAATAAAGATAAACCACCCGGGAACCATTGTAAATAAAGATAAACCACCCGGGGTCCACTGTAAATAAAGATAAACCACCCAGGGACCACTGCAAATAAAGATAAACCACCCAGGGACCACTGTAAATAAAGATAAACCACCCAGAGACCACTGTAAGTAAAGATAAACCACCCGGGACCACTGTAAATAAGGATAAACCACCCAGGGACCACTGTAAATAAAGATAAACCACCCAGAGACCACTGTAAATGAAGATAAACCACCCGGGGACCTCTGTAAATAAAGATAAACCACCCCGGGACCTCTGTAAATAAAGATAAACCACCCAGGGACCACTGCAAATAAAGATAAACCACGCAGGGACCACTGTAAATAAAGATAAACCACCCAGGGTCCACTGTAAATTAAGATAAACCACCCAGAGATCACTGTAAATAAAGATAAACCACCCAGTGACCACTGTAAATAAAGATAAACCACCCAGGGACCACTGTAAATAAAGATAAACCACCCAGGGACCAGTGTAAATAAAGATAAACCACCCAGGGACCACTGTAAATAAAGGTAAACCACCCAGGGACCACTGTAAATTAAGATAAACCACACGGGGACCACTGTAAATAAAGATAAACCACCCAGGGACCACTGTAAATAAATATAAACCACCCAGGGACCACTGTAAATAAAGATAAACCACCCAGAGACCACTGTAAATAAAGATAAACCACCCGGGACCACTGTAAATAAAGATAAACCACCCAGAGACCACTGTAAATAAAGAAAAACCACCCAAGGACCACTGGAAATAAAAATAAACCTCCCAGGGACCACTGTAAATAAAGATAAACCACCGGGGACCACTTTAAATAAAGATAAACCACCCAGAGACCACTGTAAATAAAGATAAACCACCCCGGGACCTCTGTAAATAAAGATAAACCACCCAGGGACCACTGTAAATAAAGATAAACCACCCAGGGACCACTGTAAATAAAGATAAACCACCCAGGGTCCACTAAATTAAGATAAACCACCCAGAGATCACTGTAAATAAAGATAAACCACCCAGGGACCACTGTAAATAAAGGTAAACCACCCAGGGACCACTGTAAATTAAGATAAACCACACGGGGACCACTGTAAATAAAGATAAACCACCCAGGGACCACTGTAAATAAATATAAACCACCCAGGGAACACTGTAAATAAAGATAAACCACCCAGAGACCACTGTAAATAAAGATAAACCACCCGGGACCACTGTAAATAAAGATAAACCACCCAGGGACCACTGTAAATAAAGATAAACCACCCAGAGACCACTGTAAATGAAGATAAACCACCCGGGGACCTCTGTAAATAAAGATAAACCACCCCGGGACCTCTGTAAATAAAGATAAACCACCCAGGGACCACTGTAAATAAAGATAAACCACCCAGGGACCACTGTAAATAAAGATAAACCACCCAGGGCCCACTGTAAATTAAGATAAACCACCCAGAGATCACTGTAAATAAAGATAAACCACCCAGTGACCACTGTAAATAAAGATAAACCACCCAGGGACCACTGTAAATAAAGATAAACCACCCAGGGACCACTGCAAATAAAGATAAACCACCCAGGGACCACTGTAAATAAAGGTAAACCACCCAGGGACCACTGTAAATAAAGATTAACCACACGGGGACCACTGTAAATAAAGATAAACCACCCAGGGACCACTGTAAATAAATATAAACCACCCAGGGACCACTGTAAATAAAGATAAACCACACGGGGACCACTGTAAATAAAGACAAACCACTCAGGGGCCACTGTAAATAAAGATAAACCACCCAGAGACCACTGTAAATAAAGGTAAACCACCCAGGGACCACTGTAAATAAAGATAAACCACTCAGAGTCCACTGTAAATAAGGATAAACCACCCAGAGACCACTGTAAATGAAGATAAACCACCCAGGGACCACTGTAAATAAAGATAAACCACCCGGGACCACTGTAAATAAAGATAAACCACCCAGAGACCACTGTAAATAAAGATAAACCACGCAGAGACCACTGTAAATAAAGATAAACCACACAGGGACCACTGTAAATAAAGATAAACCACCTAGGGACCACTGTAAATAAAGATAAACCACCCAGGGACCACTGTAAATAAAAATAAAACACCCAGGGACCACTGTAAATAAAGATAAACCACCCAGAGACCACTGTAAATAAAGATAAATCACCCAGACACCACTGTAAATAAAGATAAACCACCCAGAGACGACTGTACATAAAGATAAACCTCCCAGAGACCACTGTAAATAAAGATAAACCACCCGGGGACCACTGTAAATAAAGATAAACCACCCGGGAACCACTGTAAATAAAGATAAACCACACATGGAACACTCTAAATAAAGGTAAACCACACAGAAACCACTCTAGATAAAGATAAACCACCCAGGGACCACTGTAAATAAAGTTAAACCAGCCAGAGACCACTGTAAATAAAGATATACCACCCAGAGACCACTGTAAATAAAGATAAACCACCCAGGGACCACAGTAAATAAAGATAAACACCCCAGAGACCACTGTAAATAATGTTAAACCACCCGGGGACCACTGTAAATAAAGATAAACCACCCGGGAACCATTGTAAATAAAGATAAACCACCCGGGGTCCACTGTAAATAAAGATAAACCACCCAGGGACCACTGCAAATAAAGATAAACCACCCAGGGACCACTGTAAATAAAGATAAACCACCCAGAGACCACTGTAAGTAAAGATAAACCACCCGGGACCACTGTAAATAAGGATAAACCACCCAGGGACCACTGTAAATAAAGATAAACCACCCAGAGACCACTGTAAATGAAGATAAACCACCCGGGGACCTCTGTAAATAAAGATAAACCACCCCGGGACCTCTGTAAATAAAGATAAACCACCCAGGGACCACTGCAAATAAAGATAAACCACGCAGGGACCACTGTAAATAAAGATAAACCACCCAGGGTCCACTGTAAATTAAGATAAACCACCCAGAGATCACTGTAAATAAAGATAAACCACCCAGTGACCACTGTAAATAAAGATAAACCACCCAGGGACCACTGTAAATAAAGATAAACCACCCAGGGACCAGTGTAAATAAAGATAAACCACCCAGGGACCACTGTAAATAAAGGTAAACCACCCAGGGACCACTGTAAATTAAGATAAACCACACGGGGACCACTGTAAATAAAGATAAACAACCCAGGGACCACTGTAAATAAATATAAACCACCCAGGGACCACTGTAAATAAAGATAAACCACCCAGAGACCACTGTAAATAAAGATAAACCACCCGGGACCACTGTAAATAAAGATAAACCACCCAGGGACCACTGTAAATAAAGATAAACCACCCAGAGACCACTGTAAATGAAGATAAACCACCCGGGAACCTCTGTAAATAAAGATAAACCACCCGGGACCTCTGTAAATAAAGATAAACCACCCAGGGACCACTGTAAATAAAGATAAACCACCCAGGGACCACTGTAAATAAAGATAAACCACCCAGGGCCCACTGTAAATTAAGATAAACCACCCAGAGATCACTGTAAATAAAGATAAACCACCCAGTGACCACTGTAAATAAAGATAAACCACCCAGGGACCACTGTAAATAAAGATAAACCACCCAGGGACCAGTGTAAATAAAGATAAACCACCCAGGGACCACTGTAAATAAAGGTAAACCACCCAGGGACCACTGTAAATAAAGATAAACCACACGGGGACCACTGTAAATAAAGATAAACCACCCAGGGACCACTGTAAATAAATATAAACCACCCAGGGGCCACTGTAAATAAAGATAAACCACACGGGGACCACTGTAAATAAAGACAAACCACTCAGGGGCCACTGTAAATAAAGATAAACCACCCAGAGACCACTGTAAATAAAGATAAACCACCCGGGGACCACTGTAAATTAAGATAAACCACCCAGGGACCACTGTAAATAAAGATAACCACCCGGGGACCACTGTAAATTAAGCTAAACCACCCAGGGACCACTGTAAATAAAGATAAACCACCCAGGGACCACTGCAAATAAAGATAAACCACCCAGGGACCACTGTAAATAAAGGTAAACCACCCAGGGACCACTGTAAATAAAGATTAACCACACGGGGACCACTGTAAATAAAGATAAACCACCCAGGGACCACTGTAAATAAATATAAACCACCCAGGGACCACTGTAAATAAAGATAAACCACACGGGGACCACTGTAAATAAAGACAAACCACTCAGGGGCCACTGTAAATAAAGATAAACCACCCAGAGACCACTGTAAATAAAGGTAAACCACCCAGGGACCACTGTAAATAAAGATAAACCACTCAGAGTCCACTGTAAATAAGGATAAACCACCCAGAGACCACTGTAAATGAAGATAAACCACCCAGGGACCACTGTAAATAAAGATAAACCACCCGGGACCACTGTAAATAAAGATAAACCACCCAGAGACCACTGCAAATAAAGATAAACCACGCAGAGACCACTGTAAATAAAGATAAACCACACAGGGACCACTGTAAATAAAGATAAACCACCTAGGGACCACTGTAAATAAAGATAAACCACCCAGGGACCACTGTAAATAAAAATAAACCACCCAGGGACCACTGAAATAAAGATAAACCACCCAGAGACCACTGTAAATAAAGATAAATCACCCAGACACCACTGTAAATAAAGATAAACCACCCAGAGACCACTGTACATAAAGATAAACCTCCCAGAGACCACTGTAAATAAAGATAAACCACCCGGGGACCACTGTAAATAAAGATAAACCACCCGGGAACCACTGTAAATAAAGATAAACCACACATGGAACACTCTAAATAAAGGTAAACCACACAGAAACCACTCTAAGTAAAGATAAACCACCCAGGGACCACTGTAAATAAAGTTAAACCAGCCAGAGACCACTGTAAATAAAGATATACCACCCAGAGACCACTGTAAATAAAGATAAACCACCCAGGGACCACAGTAAATAAAGATAAACCCCCCAGAGACCACTGTAAATAATGTTAAACCACCCGGGGACCACTGTAAATAAAGATAAACCACCCGGGAACCATTGTAAATAAAGATAAACCACCCGGGGTCCACTGTAAATAAAGATAAACCACCCAGGGACCACTGCAAATAAAGATAAACCACCCAGGGACCACTGTAAATAAAGATAAACCACCCAGAGACCACTGTAAGTAAAGATAAACCACCCGGGACCACTGTAAATAAGGATAAACCACCCAGGGACCACTGTAAATAAAGATAAACCACCCAGAGACCACTGTAAATGAAGATAAACCACCCGGGGACCTCTGTAAATAAAGATAAACCACCCCGGGACCTCTGTAAATAAAGATAAACCACCCAGGGACCACTGCAAATAAAGATAAACCACGCAGGGACCACTGTAAATAAAGATAAACCACCCAGGGTCCACTGTAAATTAAGATAAACCACCCAGAGATCACTGTAAATAAAGATAAACCACCCAGTGACCACTGTAAATAAAGATAAACCACCCAGGGACCACTGTAAATAAAGATAAACCACCCAGGGACCAGTGTAAATAAAGATAAACCACCCAGGGACCACTGTAAATAAAGGTAAACCACCCAGGGACCACTGTAAATTAAGATAAACCACACGGGGACCACTGTAAATAAAGATAAACCACCCAGGGACCACTGTAAATAAATATAAACCACCCAGGGACCACTGTAAATAAAGATAAACCACCCAGAGACCACTGTAAATAAAGATAAACCACCCGGGACCACTGTAAATAAAGATAAACCACCCAGGGACCACTGTAAATAAAGATAAACCACCCAGAGACCACTGTAAATGAAGATAAACCACCCGGGAACCTCTGTAAATAAAGATAAACCACCCCGGGACCTCTGTAAATAAAGATAAACCACCCAGGGACCACTGTAAATAAAGATAAACCACCCAGGGACCACTGTAAATAAAGATAAACCACCCAGGGCCCACTGTAAATTAAGATAAACCACCCAGAGATCACTGTAAATAAAGATAAACCACCCAGTGACCACTGTAAATAAAGATAAACCACCCAGGGACCACTGTAAATAAAGATAAACCACACAGGGACCAGTGTAAATAAAGATAAACCACCCAGGGACCACTGTAAATAAAGGTAAACCACCCAGGGACCACTGTAAATAAAGATAAACCACACGGGGACCACTGTAAATAAAGATAAACCACCCAGGGACCACTGTAAATAAATATAAACCACCCAGGGACCACTGTAAATGAAGATAAACCACACGGGGACCACTGTAAATAAAGACAAACCACTCAGGGGCCACTGTAAATAAAGATAAACCACCCAGAGACCACTGTAAATAAAGATAAACCACCCGGGGACCACTGTAAATTAAGATAAACCACCCAGGGACCACTGTAAATAAAGATAAACGACACGGGGACCACTGTAAATAAAGATAAACCACCCAGGAACCACTGTAAATAAAGATAAACCACCCGGGGACTACAGTAAATAAAGATAAACCACCCAGGATCCACTGTGAATAAAGATAACCACCCGGGGACCACTGTAAATTAAGCTAAACCACCCGGGGACCACTGTAAATGAAGATAAACCACACAGGGACCACTTTAAATAAAGATAAACCACCCAGGGACCACTGTAAATAAAGGTAAACCACCCAGAGATCACTGTAAATAAAGATAGTCCACCCAGAGACCACTGTAAATAAAGATAAACCACACGGGGACCACTGTAAATAAAGATAAACCACCCAGGGACCACTGTAAATAAAGATAAACCATCCAGGGACCACTGTAAATAAAGTTAAACCACCCAGAGACCACTGTAAATAAAGTTAAACCACCCAGAGACCACTGTAAATAAAGTTAAACCACCCAGAGACCACTGTAAATAAAGATAAACAACCCAGGGACGACTGTAAATAAAGATAAACCACCCGGGGACCACTGTAAATAAATATAAACCACCCAGAGACCACTGTAAATAAAGATAAACCACCCAGAGACCACTGTAAATAAAGATAAACCACCCAGGGACGACTGTAAATAAAGATAAACCACCCAGAGACCACTGTAAATAAAGATAAACCACCCAGGGACGACTGTAAATAAAGATAAACCACCCAGAGATCACTGTAAATAAAGATAGTCCACCCAGAGACCACTGTAAATAAAGATAAACCACCCAGGGACCACAGTAAATAAAGATAAACCACCCGGGGACCACTGTAAATAAATATAAACCTCCCAGGGACCACTGTAAATAAAGATAAACCAAGGGGGACAACTGTAAATAAAGATAAACCACCCAGGGACCACTGTAAGTGAAGATAAACCACCCAGGGACCACTGTAAATGAAGATAAACCATCCGGGGACTACTGTAAATAAAGATAAACCACCCAGGGACTATTGTAAATAAAGATAAACCACCCGGGGACCACTGTAAATAAAGATAAACCATCCGGGGACTACTGTAAATAAAGATAAACCACCCAGGGACTATTGTAAATAAAGATAAACCACCCAAGAACCACTGCAAATAAAGATAAACCACACAGGAACCACTGTAAATAAAGATAAACCACCCAGGGACTATTGCAAATAAAGATAAACCACCCGGGGACCACTGTAAATAGAGATAAACCACCCAGAGACCACTGTAAATAAAGATAAACCACCCAGGAACCACTGTAATTAAAGATAAACCACCAGGGGACCACTGTAAGTAAAGTTAAACCACCCAGGCACCACTGTAAAAAAAGATAAAACACCCGGGTCCACTGTAAATGAAGATAAACCCAGGGACCACTGTAAATAAAGATAAACCACCCGGGACCACAGTAAATAAAGATAAACCACCCGGGGGACCGCTGTAAATAAAGATCAACGACCCGGGGACCACTGTAAATGAAGATAATCCACCCAGGGACCACTGTAAATAAAGATGAACCACCCAGGGACCACTGTAAATAAAGATAAACAACCCAGAGACCACTGTGAATACAGATATACCACTCAGAGACCAATGTAAATAAAGATAAACCACCCAGGGTCAACTTTAAATAAAGATAAACCACCCAGGGACCACTGTAAATAAAGATAAACCACCCAGAGACCACTGTGAATAAAGATAAACCACCCGTGGACCACTGTAAATAAACATAAACCACCCAGGGGCCAGTGTAAATAAAGATAAAGCACCCGAGGACCACTGTAAATAACGATAAACCACACAGGGACCACTGTAAATAAAAGTCAACCACCCAGGGACCACTGTAAATAAAGATAAACCACCCAGGGACCAGTGTAAATAAAGATAAACCACCCAAAGACCACTGTAAATAAAGATAAACCGCCCGGGACCACTGTAAATAAAGATAAACCACCCAGGAACCACTGTAAATAAAGATAAACCACCCGGGGACCACTGTAAGTGAAGATAAACCACCCGGGAACTACTGTAAATAAAGATAAACGACCCGGGGACCACTGTAAATAAAGATAAACCACCCGGGACCACTGTAAATAAAGATAAACCTCACAGAGACCACTGTAAATAAAGATAAACGACCCAGGGACCACTGTAAATAAAGATAAACCACCCAGGGGCCACTGTAAATAAAGATAAACCACCCAGGGACCACTGTAAAAAAAGATAAACCACCCAGAGACCACTGTAAATAAAGATAAACCACCCAGGGACCACTGTAAATAAAGATAAACCACCCAGAGACCACTGTAAATAAAGATAAACCACCCGGGAACCACTGTAAATAAAGATAAACCACCCAGAGACCACAGTAAATAAAGATAAACCACCCAGCGACCACTGTAAATAAAGATAAACCACCCAGAGACCACTGTAAATAAAGATAAACCACCCAGGGACCACTGTAAATAAAGATAAACCACCCAGAGACCACTGTAAATAAAGATAAACCACCCAGGGACCACTGTAAATAAAGATAAACCACCCAGAGACCACTGTAAATAAAGATAAACCACCCAGGGACCACTGTAAATAAAGATAAACCACACAGGGACCACTGTAAATAAAGATAAACCAGCGAGGGACCACTGTAAATAAAGATAAACAACACGGGGACCACTGTAAATAAAGATTAACCACCCAGGGACCACTGTAAATAAAGATAAACCACACAGGGACCACTGTAAATAAAGATAAACCACCCAGGGCCCACTGTAAATAAACATAAATGACCCGGGGACCAATGTAAATAAAGATAAACCACCCAGGAACCACTGTAAATAAAGATAAACCACCCAGGGACCACTGTAAATAAAGATAAACCACCCAGAGACCACTGTAAATAAAGATAAACCATCCAGGGACCACTGTAAATAAAGATAAACCACACAGGGACCACTGTAAATAAAGATAAACCACCCAGGGACCACTGTAAATAAAGAGAAACCACCCAGGGACCACTGTAAATAAAGATAAACCACCCAGAGACCACTGTAAATAAAGATAAACCACCCAGGGACCACTGTAAATAAAGATAAACCACCCAGCGACCACTGTAAATAAAGATAAACCACCCGGGGGCCACTGTAAATAAAGATAAACCACCCAGGGACCACTGTAAATAAAGATAAACCACGCGGGGTCCACTGTAAATAAAGATAAACCACCCAGGGACCACTTTAAATAAAGATAAACCATACGGGGACCACTGTAAATAAAGATAAACCACCCGGGGACCACTGTAAATAAAGATAAACCACACAGAGACCACTGTAAATAAAGATAAACCATCCAGGGACCACTGTAAATAAAGATAAACCACCCAGGGTCCACTGTAAATAAAGATAAACCACCCGGGGACCACTGTAAATAAACATAAACAACCCAGAGACCACTGTAAATAAAGATAAACCTCCCAGGGACCACTGTAAATAAAGATAAACCACCCAGGGACCACTGTAAATAAAGATAAACCACCCAGCGACAACTGTAAATAAACATAAACAACCCAGAGACCACTGTAAATAAAGATAAACCTCCCAGGGACCACTGTAAATAAAGATAAACCACCCAGGGCCCACTGTAAATAAAGATAAACCACCCAGGGACCACTGTAAATAAAGATAAACCTCCCAGGGACCACTGTAAATAAAGATAAACCACCCAGGGCCCACTGTAAATAAAGATAAACCACCCAGGGACCACTGTAAATAAAGATAAACCACCCGGGAACCACTGTAAATAAAGATAAACCACCCAGGGACAACTGTAAATAAAGATAAACCACCCGGGGACCTCTGTAAATAAAGATAAACCACCCGGGGAACAATGTAAATAAAGATAAACCACCCGAGGACCACTGTAAATAACGATAAACCACCCAGGGACCACTGTAAATAAAAGTCAACCACCCAGCGACCACTGTAAATAAAGATAAACCACCCAGGGAACACTGTAAATAAAGGTAAACCACCCAAAGACCACTGTAAATAAAGATAAACCGCCCGGGACCACTGTAAATAAAGGTAAACCACCCAAAGACCACTGTAAATAAAGATAAACCGCCCGGGACCTCTGTAAATAAAGATAAACCACTCAGGGACCACGGTAAATAAAGTTAAACCACCCAGGGACCACTGTAAGTAAAGATAAACCACCCGGGAACCACTGTAAATAAAGATAAACGACCCAGGGACCACTGTAAATAAAGATAAACCACCCAGCGACCACTGTAAATAAAGATAAACCACCCGGGGTCCTCTGTAAATAAAGATAAACCACCCAGAGACCACTGTAAATAAAGATAAACCACCCGGGAACCACTGTAAATAAATATAAACCACCCGGGGACCACTATAAATAAAGATAAACCACCCAGGGACCACTGTAAATAAAGATAAACCACCCAGGGACCACTGTAAATAAAGATAAACCACCCGGAGACCACTGTAAATAAAGATAAACCACCCAGGGACCACTGTAAATAAAGATAAACCACCCAGGGACCACTGTAAATAAAGATAAACCACCCAGGGACCACTGTAAATAAAGATAAACCACCCAGGGACCACTGTAAATTAAGATAAACCACCCGGAGACCACTGTAAATAAAGATAAACCACCCAGGGACCACTGTAAATAAAGATAAACCACCCAGGGACCACTGTAAATAAAGATAAACCACCCAGGGACCACTGTAAATAAAGATAAACCACCCAGGGACCACTGTAAATAAAGATAAACCACCCAGGGACCACTGTAAATAAAGATAAACCACCCAGGGACCACTGTAAATAAAGATAAACCACCAGAGACCACTGTAAATAAAGATAAACCACCCAGGGACCACTGTAAATAAGGATAAACCACCCAGGGACCACTTTAAATAAAGATAAACCATACGGGGACCACTGTAAATAAAGATAAACCACTCAGGGACCACTGTAAATAAAGTTAAACCACCCAGAGACCACTGTAATTAAAGATAAACCGCCCAGGGACCACTGTAAATAAAGATAAACCACCCGGGGACCACTGTAAATAAAGATAAACCACCCAGAGACCACTGTCAATAAAGATAAACCACCCGGGAACCACTGTAAATAAAGATAAACCACACAGTGACCATTGTAAATAAAGATAAACCACCCAGGGACCACCGTAAATAAAGATAAACCACCCAGGGACCACTGTGAATAAAGATAAACCACCCAGAGACCACTGTAAATAAAGATAAACCACCCAGAGACCACTGTAAATAAAGATAAACCACCCAGGGAAAACTGTAAATAAAGATAAACCACCCAGAGACCACTGTAAATAAAGATAAACCACCCGGGAACCACTGTAAATAAAGATAAACCACCCAGAGACCACAGTAAATAAAGATAAACCACCCAGCGACCACTGTAAATAAAGATAAACCACCCAGAGACCACTGTAAATAAAGATAAACCACCCAGGGACCACTGTAAATAAAGATAAACCACCCAGAGACCACTGTAAATAAAGATAAACCACCCAGGGACCACTGTAAATAAAGATAAACCACCCAGAGACCACTGTAAATAAAGATAAACCACCCAGGGACCACTGTAAATAAAGATAAACCACACAGGGACCACTGTAAATAAAGATAAACCACCGAGGGACCACTGTAAATAAAGATAAACAACACGGGGACCACTGTAAATAAAGATTAACCACCCAGGGACCACTGTAAATAAAGATAAACCACACAGGGACCACTGTAAATAAAGATAAACCACCCAGGGCCCACTGTAAATAAACATAAATGACCCGGGGACCAATGTAAATAAAGATAAACCACCCAGGAACCACTGTAAATAAAGATAAACCACCCAGGGACCACTGTAAATAAAGATAAACCACCCAGAGTCCACTGTAAATAAAGATAAACCATCCAGGGACCACTGTAAATAAAGATAAACCACACAGGGACCACTGTAAATAAAGATAAACCACCCAGGGACCACTGTAAATAAAGAGAAACCACCCAGGGACCACTGTAAATAAAGATAAACCACCCAGAGACCACTGTAAATAAAGATAAACCACCCAGGGACCACTGTAAATAAAGATAAACCACCCAGCGACCACTGTAAATAAAGATAAACCACCCGGGGGCCACTGTAAATAAAGATAAACCACCCAGGGACCACTGTAAATAAAGATAAACCACGCGGGGTCCACTGTAAATAAAGATAAACCACCCAGGGACCACTTTAAATAAAGATAAACCATACGGGGACCACTGTAAATAAAGATAAACCACCCGGGGACCACTGTAAATAAAGATAAACCACACAGAGACCACTGTAAATAAAGATAAACCATCCAGGGACCACTGTAAATAAAGATAAACCACCCAGGGTCCACTGTAAATAAAGATAAACCACCCGGGGACCACTGTAAATAAACATAAACAACCCAGAGACCACTGTAAATAAAGATAAACCTCCCAGGGACCACTGTAAATAAAGATAAACCACCCAGGGACCACTGTAAATGAAGATAAACCACCCAGCGGCAACTGTAAATAAACATAAACAACCCAGAGACCACTGTAAATAAAGATAAACCTCCCAGGGACCACTGTAAATAAAGATAAACCACCCAGGGCCCACTGTAAATAAAGATAAACCACCCAGGGACCACTGTAAATAAAGATAAACCTCCCAGGGACCACTGTAAATAAAGATAAACCACCCAGGGCCCACTGTAAATAAAGATAAACCACCCAGGGACCACTGTAAATAAAGATAAACCACCCGGGAACCACTGTAAATAAAGATAAACCACCCAGGGACAACTGTAAATAAAGATAAACCACCCGGGGACCTCTGTAAATAAAGATAAACCACCCGGGGAACAATGTAAATAAAGATAAACCACCCGAGGACCACTGTAAATAACGATAAACCACCCAGGGACCACTGTAAATAAAAGTCAACCACCCAGCGACCACTGTAAATAAAGATAAACCACCCAGGGAACACTGTAAATAAAGGTAAACCACCCAAAGACCACTGTAAATAAAGATAAACCGCCCGGGACCACTGTAAATAAAGGTAAACCACCCAAAGACCACTGTAAATAAAGATAAACCGCCCGGGACCTCTGTAAATAAAGATAAACCACTCAGGGACCACGGTAAATAAAGTAAAACCACCCAGGGACCACTGTAAGTAAAGATAAACCACCCGGGAACCACTGTAAATAAAGATAAACGACCCAGGGACCACTGTAAATAAAGATAAACCACCCAGCGACCACTGTAAATAAAGATAAACCACCCGGGGTCCTCTGTAAATAAAGATAAACCACCCAGAGACCACTGTAAATAAAGATAAACCACCCGGGAACCACTGTAAATAAATATAAACCACCCGGGGACCACTATAAATAAAGATAAACCACCCAGGGACCACTGTAAATAAAGATAAACCACCCAGGGACCACTGTAAATAAAGATAAACCACCCGGAGACCACTGTAAATAAAGATAAACCACCCAGGGACCACTGTAAATAAAGATAAACCACCCAGGGGCCACTGTAAATAAAGATAAACCACCCAGGGACCACTGTAAATAAAGATAAACCACCCAGGGACCACTGTAAATTAAGATAAAGCACCCGGAGACCACTGTAAATAAAGATAAACCACCCAGGGACCACTGTAAATAAAGATAAACCACCCAGGGACCACTGTAAATAAAGATAAACCACCCAGGGACCACTGTAAATAAAGATAAACCACCCAGGGACCACTGTAAATAAAGATAAACCACCCAGGGACCACTGTAAATAAAGATAAACCACCCAGGGACCACTGTAAATAAAGATAAACCACCAGAGACCACTGTAAATAAAGATAAACCACCCAGGGACCACTGTAAATAAGGATAAACCACCCAGGGACCACTTCAAATAAAGATAAACCATACGGGGACCACTGTAAAAAAAGATAAACCACTCAGGGACCACTGTAAATAAAGTTAAACCACCCAGAGACCACTGTCAATAAAGATAAACCACCCGGGAACCACTGTAAATAAAGATAATCCACACAGTGACCATTGTAAATAAAGATAAACCACCCAGGGACCACCGTAAATAAAGATAAACCACCCAGGGACCACTGTGAATAAAGATAAACCACCCAGAGACCACTGTAAATAAAGATAATCCACCCAGGGACACTGTAAATAAAGATAAACCACCCAGGGACCACTGTAAATAAAGATAAACCACCCAGGGACCACTGTAAATAAAGATAAACCACCCAGGGACCACTGTAAGTGAAGATAAACCACCCAGGAACCACTGTAATTAAAGATAAAGCACCAGGGGACCACTGTAAGTAAAGTTAAACCACCCAGGCACCACTGTAAAAAAAGATAAAACACCCGGGTCCACTGTAAATAAGATAAACACAGGGAACCACTGTAAATAAAGATAAACCACCCGGGGGACCGCTGTAAATAAAGATCAACGACCCGGGGACCACTGTAAATGAAGATAATCCACCCGGGACCACTGTAAATAAAGATAAACCACCCAGGGACCAATGTAAATAAAGATAAACCACTCAGAGACCAATGTAAATAAAGATAAACCGCCCGGGACCACTGTAAATAAAGATAAACCACCCAGGAACCACTGTAAATAAAGATAAACCACTCAGGGACCACGGTAAATAAAGTTAAACCACCCGGGGACCACTGTAAGTAAAGATAAACCACCCGGGAATTACTGTAAATAAAGACAAACGACCCGGGGACCACTGTAAATAAAGATAAACCACCCGGGAATTACTGTAAATAAAGACAAACCACCCGGGGACCACTGTAAATAAAGATAAACCACCCAGGGACCACTGTAAATAAAGATAAACCACACAGGGACCACTGTAAATAAAGATAAACCACCCAGGGACCACTGTAAAAAAAGATAAACCACCCAGGGACCACTGTAAATAAAGATAAACCACCCAGAGACCACAGTAAATAAAGATAAACCACCCAGGGACCACTGTAAATAAAGATAAACCACCCGGGACCACTGTAAATAAAGATAAACCACACAGGGACCACTGTAAATAAAGATAAACCACCCAGAGACCACAGTAAATAAAGATAAACCACCCAGGGACCACTGTCAATAAAGATAAACCACCCAGAGACCACAGTAAATAAAGATAAACCACCCAGGGACCACTGTAAATAAAGATAAACCACCCTGAGACCACAGTAAATAAAGATAAACCACCCAGGGACCACTGTAAATAAAGATAAACCACCCAGGGACCACTGTAAATAAAGATAAACCGCCCAGGGACCACTGTAAATAAAGATAAACCACCCAGGGACCACTGTAAATAAAGATAAACCACCCAGGGACCACTGTAAATAAAGATAAACCACCCAGAGACCACAGTAAATAAAGATAAACCACCCAGGGACCACTGTAAATAAAGATAAACCACCCAGAGACCACAGTAAATAAAGATAAACCACCCAGGGACCACTGTAAATAAAGATAAACCACCCAGGGACCACTGTAAATAAAGATAAACCACCCACGGATCACAGTAAATAAAGATAAACCACCCAGAGACCACAGTAAATAAAGATAAACCACCCAGGGACCACTGTAAATAAAGATAAACCACCCAGAGACCACAGTAAATAAAGATAAACCACCCAGGGACCACTGTAAATAAAGATAAACCACCCAGCGACCACTGTAAATAAAGATAAACCACCCAGAGACCACTGTAAATAAAGATAAACCACCCAGGGACCACTGTAAATAAAGATAAACCACCCAGAGACCACAGTAAATAAAGATAAACCACCCAGGGACCACTGTAAATAAAGATAAACCACCCAGAGACCACAGTAAATAAAGATAAACCACCCAGGGACCACTGTAAATAAAGATAAACCACCCAGCGACCACTGTAAATAAAGATAAACCACCCAGAGACCACTGTAAATAAAGATAAACCACCCAGGGACCACTGTAAATAAAGATAAACCACCCAGAGACCACAGTAAATAAACATAAACCACCCAGGGACCACTGTAAATAAAGATAAACCACCCAGAGACCACAGTAAATAAAGATAAACCACCCAGGGACCACTGTAAATAAAGATAAATGACCCGGGGACCAATGTAAATAAAGATAAACCACCCAGGGACCACTGTAAATAAAGATAAACCACCCAGCGACCACTGTAAATAAAGATAAACCACCCAGCGACCACTGTAAATAAAGATAAACCACCCAGAGACCACTGTAAATAAAGATAAACCACCCGGGGACCACTGTAAATAAAGATAAACCACCCAGGAACCACTGTAAATAAAGATAAACCATCCAGGGACCACTGTAAATAAAGATAAACCACCCAGGAACCACTGTAAATAAAGATAAACCACCCAGGAACCACTGTAAATAAAGATAAACCATCCAGGGACCACTGTAAATAAAGATAAACCACCCAGGAACCACTGTAAATAAAGATAAACCATCCAGGGACCACTGTAAATAAAGATAAAACACCCAGGGACCACTGTAAATAAGGATAAACCACCCAGGGACCACTTTAAATAAAGATAAACCATACGGGGACCACTGTAAATAAAGATAAACCACTCAGGGACCACTGTAAATGAAGTTAAACCACCCAGAGACCACTGTAATTAAAGATAAACCACCCAGGGACCACTGTAAATAAAGATAAACAACCCGGGACCACTGTAAATAAAGATAAACCACCCAGGAACCACTGTAAATAAAGATAAACCACCCAGGGACCACTGTAAGTAAAGTTAAACCACCGGGGACCACTGTAAATAAAGATAAACCACCCGGGAACCACTGTAAATAAAGATATACGACCCGGGGACCACTGTAAATAAAGATAAACCACTCAGGGACCACTGTAAATAAAGATAAACCTCCCAGGGACCACTGTAAATAAAGTTAAACCACCGGGGACCACTGTAAATAAAGATAAACCACCCAGGGACCAGTGTAAATAAAGATAAACCACCCAGGGACCAGTGTAAATAAAGAAAAACCACCCAAGGACCACTGTAAATAAAGATAAACCACCCGGGGACAACTGTAAATAAAGATATACCACCCGGGGACCACTTTAAATAAATATAAACCACGTAGGGACGACTGTAAATAAAGATAAGCCACCCAGCGACCACTGTAAACAAAGACAAACTACCCAGGGACCACTGTAAATAAAGATAAACCACCCAGAGACCACTGTAAATAAAGATAAATCACCCGGGAACCACTGTAAATAAAGATAAACCACCCAGGGTCCACTGTAAATTAAGATAAACCACCCAGGGACCACTGTAAATAAAGATAAACCGCCCAGGGACCACTTTGAATAAAGATAAACCACTCAGGGACCACTGTAAATAAAGATAAACCACCCAGAGACCACTGTAAATAAAGAAAAACCACCCAAGGACCACTGGAAATAAAAATAAACCTCCCAGGGACCACTGTAAATAAAGATAAACCACCGGGGACCACTTTAAATAAAGATAAACCACCCAGAGACCACTGTAAATAAAGAAAAAACCACCCAGGGACCACTGTAAATAAAGATAAACCACCCAGAGACCACTGTAAATAAAGATAAAGCACCCAGGGACCATTGTAAATAAAGATAAGCCACGCAGGGACCACTGTAAATAAAGATAAACCATCCGGGGACCTCTGTAAATAAAGATAAACCACCCCGGGACCTCTGTAAATAAAGATAAACCACCCAGGGACCACTGTAAATAAAGATAAACCACCCAGGGACCACTGTAAATAAAATTAAAACACCCAGGGTCCACTAAATTAAGATAAACCACCCAGAGATCACTGTAAATAAAGATAAACCACCCAGGGACCACTGTAAATAAAGGTAAACCCCCAGGGACCACTGTAAATTAAGATAAACCACACGGGGACCACTGTAAATAAAGATAAACCACCCAGTGACCACTGTAAATAAATATAAACCACCCAGGGACCACTGTAAATAAAGATAAACCACCCAGAGACCACTGTAAATAAAGATAAACCACCCGGGACCACTGTAAATAAAGATAAACCACCCAGAGACCACTGTAAATGAAGATAAACCACCCGGGGACCACTGTAAATAAAGATAAACCACACTGGGACCACTGTAAATAAAGATAAACCACCCAGGGACCATTGTAAATAAAGATAAACCACCCAGGGACCACTGTAAATAAAGATAAACCCCACAGAGACCACTGTAAATAAAGATAAACCACCCAGGGACCACTGTAAATAAAGATAAACCACCCAGAGACCACTGTAAATGAAGATAAACCACCCGGGGACCTCTGTAAATAAAGATAAACCACCCCGGGACCTCTGTAAATAAAGATAAACCACCCAGGGACCACTGTAAATAAAGATAAACCACCCAGGGACCACTGTAAATAAAGATAAACCACCCAGGGCCCACTGTAAATTAAGATAAACCACCCAGAGATCACTGTAAATAAAGATAAACCACCCAGTGACCACTGTAAATAAAGATAAACCACCCAGGGACCACTGTAAATAAAGATAAACCACCCAGGGACCACTGCAAATAAAGATAAACCACCCAGGGACCACTGTAAATAAAGGTAAACCACCCAGGGACCACTGTAAATAAAGATAAACCACACGGGGACCACTGTAAATAAAGATAAACCACCCAGGGACCACTGTAAATAAATATAAACCACCCAGGGACCACTGTAAATAAAGATAAACCACACGGGGACCACTGTAAATAAAGACAAACCACCCAGGGACCACTTTAAATAAAAATAAACCACCCAGGGACCACTGTAAATAAAGATAAACCACCCAGAGACCACTGTAAATAAAGATAAATCACCCAGACACCACTGTAAATAAAGATAAACCACACAGAGACCACTGTACATAAAGATAAACCTCCCAGAGACCACTGTAAATAAAGATAAACCACCAGGGGACCACTGTAAATAAAGATAAACCACCCGTGAACCACTGTAAATAAAGATAAACCACACATGGAACACTCTAAATAAAGATAAACCACCCAGGGACCACTGTAAATAAAGTTAAACCAGCCAGAGACCACTGTAAATAAAGATATACCACCCAGAGACCACTGTAAATAAAGATAAACCACCCAGGGACCACAGTAAATAAAGATAAACCCCCCAGAGACCACTGTAAATAATGTTAAACCACCCGGGGACCACTGTAAATAAAGATAAACCACCCGGGAACCATTGTAAATAAAGATAAACCACCCGGGGTCCACTGTAAATAAAGATAAACCACCCAGGGACCACTGCAAATAAAGATAAACCACCCAGGGACCACTGTAAATAAAGATAAACCACCCAGAGACCACTGTAAGTAAAGATAAACCACCCGGGACCACTGTAAATAAGGATAAACCACCCAGGGACCACTGTAAATAAAGATAAACCACCCAGAGACCACTGTAAATGAAGATAAACCACCCGGGGACCTCTGTAAATAAAGATAAACCACCCCGGGACCTCTGTAAATAAAGATAAACCACCCAGGGACCACTGCAAATAAAGATAAACCACGCAGGGACCACTGTAAATAAAGATAAACCACCCAGGGTCCACTGTAAATTAAGATAAACCACCCAGAGATCACTGTAAATAAAGATAAACCACCCAGTGACCACTGTAAATAAAGATAAACAACCCAGGGACCACTGTAAATAAAGATAAACCACCCAGGGACCAGTGTAAATAAAGATAAACCACCCAGGGACCACTGTAAATAAAGGTAAACCACCCAGGGACCACTGTAAATTAAGATAAACCACACGGGGACCACTGTAAATAAAGATAAACCACCCAGGGACCACTGTAAATAAATATAAACCACCCAGGGACCACTGTAAATAAAGATAAACCACCCAGAGACCACTGTAAATAAAGATAAACCACCCGGGACCACTGTAAATAAAGATAAACCACCCAGGGACCACTGTAAATAAAGATAAACCACCCAGAGACCACTGTAAATGAAGATAAACCACCCGGGAACCTCTGTAAATAAAGATAAACCACCCCGGGACCTCTGTAAATAAAGATAAACCACCCAGGGACCACTGTAAATAAAGATAAACCACCCAGGGACCACAGTAAATAAAGATAAACCACCCAGGGCCCACTGTAAATTAAGATAAACCACCCAGAGATCACTGTAAATAAAGATAAACCACCCAGTGACCACTGTAAATAAAGATAAACCACCCAGGGACCACTGTAAATAAAGATAAACCACCCAGGGACCAGTGTAAATAAAGATAAACCACCCAGGGACCACTGTAAATAAAGGTAAACCACCCAGGGACCACTGTAAATAAAGATAAACCACACGGGGACGACTGTAAATAAAGATAAACCACCCAGGGACCACTGTAAATAAATATAAACCACCCAGGGACCACTGTAAATAAAGATAAACCACACGGGGACCACTGTAAATAAAGACAAACCACTCAGGGGCCACTGTAAATAAAGATAAACCACCCAGAGACCACTGTAAATAAAGGTAAACCACCCAGGGACCACTGTAAATAAAGATAAACCACCCAGGGACCAGTGTAAATAAAGATAAACCAACCAGAGACCACTGTCAATAAAGATAAACCACCAGGGAACCACTGTAAATAAAGATAAACCACCCAGGGACCACTGTAAATAAAGATAAACCACCCAGAGACCACTGTAAGCAATGATAAATCACCCGGGAACTACTGTAAATAAAGATAAACAGCCCAGGGAACACTGTAAATAAAGATGAACCACCCGGGACCACTGTAAATAAAGATAAACCCCCCGGGAACCACTGTAAATAAAGATAAACCACCCAGGGACCACTGTAAATAAAGATAAACCACCCAGGGACCACTGTAAATAAAGAGAAACCACACAGGGACCACTGTAAATAAAGATAAAAAACCCAGAGACCACTGTAAATAAAGATAAACCACCCAGGGACCACTGTAAATAAAGATAAACCACCCAGAGACCACAGTAAATAAAGATAAACCACCCGGGGACCACTGTAAATAACGATAAACCACCCAGAGACCATTGTAAATAAAGATAAACCAGCCAGGGACCACTGTAAATAAAGATAAACCACCCAGAGACCATTGTAAATAAAGATACACCACCCAGGGACCACTGCAAATAAAGATAAACCTCCCAGGGACCACTGTAAATAAAGATAAACCACCCAGGGATCACTGTAAATAAAGATAAACCACCCAGGGACCACTGTACATAAAGATAAACCACCCAGGGACCACTGTAAATAAAGATAAACCACCCGGGGACCACTGTAAATCAAGATAAACCACTCGGGAACCACTGTAAATAAAGATAAACCACCCAGAGACCACTGTAAATAAAGATAAACCACTCAGGGACCACTGTAAATAAAGATTAACCACCCAGGGACCACTGTAAATAAAGATAAATCACCCAGAGACCACTGTAAATAAAGATAAACCACCCAGGGACCACTGTAAATAAAGATAAACCACCCGGGGCCACTGTAAATAAAGATAAACTACCCAGAGACCACTGTAAATAAAGATCAACCACGCAGAGACCACTGTAAATAAAGATAAACAACCCAGGGACCACTGTAAATAAAGATAAACCACCCAGGGACCACTGTAAATAAAGATAAACCACCCAGGGACCACTGTAAATAAAAATAAACCACCCAGGGACCACTGTAAATAAAGATAAACCACCCAGAGACCACTGTAAATAAAGATAAACCACCCAGACACCACTGTAAATAAAGAAAAACCACCCAGACACCACTGTAAATAAAGATAAACCTCCCAGAGACCACTGTAAATAAAGATAAACCACCCGGGGACCACTGTAAATAAAGATAAACGACCCAGAGACCACTGTAAATAAAGATAAACCACACATGGAACACTCTAAATAAAGATAAACCACCCAGAGACCACTGTAAATAAAGATAAACCACCCAGGGACCACTGTAAATAAAGATAAACCACCCAGAGACCACTGTAAATAAAGATATACCAACCAGAGACCACTGTAAATAAAGATAAACCACACAGGGACCACAGTAAATAAAGATAAACCACCCAGAGACCACTGTAAATAATGTTAAACCACGCGGGAACCTCTATAAATAAAGATAAACCACCCGGGGTCCACTGTTAATAAAGATAAACCACCCAGGGACCACTGTAAATAAAGATAAACCACCCAGGGACCACTGTAAATAAAGATAAACCACCCAGAGACCACTGTAAATAAAGACAAACCACCCAGAGACCACTGTAAATAAAGATAAACCACCCAGGGACCACTGTAAATAAAGATAAACCACCCAGGGACCACTGTAAATAAAGATAAATCACCAGAGACCACTGTAAATAAAGATAAACCACCGGGGACCACTGTAAATAAAGATAAAATACCCAGGGACCACTGTAAATAAAGATAAACCACCCAGAGACCACTGTAAATGAAGATAAACCACCCGGGGACCTCTGTAAATAAAGGTAAACCACACCGGGACCTCTGTAAATAAAGATAAACCACCCAGGGACCACTGTAAATAAAGATAAACCACACACGGACCACTATAAATAAAGATAAACCACCCAGGGTCCACTGTAAATTAAGATAAACCACCCAGAGATCACTGTAAATAAAGATAAACCACCCAGTGACCACTGTAAATAAAGATAAACCACCCGGGACCACTGTAAATAAATATAAACCACCAGGGACCACTGTAAATAAAGATAAACCACCCAGGGACCACTGGAAATAAAGATAAACCACCCAGGGACCACTGTAAATAAAGATAAACCACCCAGGGACCACTGTAAATAAAGATAAACCACCCGGGGACCACTGTAAATAAAGATAAACCACCCAGGGACCACTGTAAATAAAGATAAACAGCCCAGGGGCCACTGCAAATAAAGATAAACCATCCGGGGACCACTGTAAATAAAGATAAACCACCCGGGAACCACAGTAAATAAAGATAAACCACCCAGGGACCACTGTAAATGAAGATAAACCAACCAGAGACCACTGTCAATAAAGATAAACCACCAGGGAACCACTGTAAATAAAGATAAACCACCCAGAGACCACTGTAAATAAAGATAAACAGCCCAGGGAACACTGTAAATAAAGATGAACCTCCCGGGACCACTGTAAATAAAGATAAACCACCCAGGGACCACTGTAAATAAAGATAAACAGCCCAGGGACCACTGCACATAAAGATAAACCACCCAGGGGCCACTGCAAATAAAGATAAACCAACCGGGGACCACTGTAAATAAAGATAAACCACCCGGGAACCACAGTAAATAAAGACAAACCACCCAGGGACCACTTTAAATAAAGATAAACCACCTAGGGACCACTGAAAATAAAGATAAACCAGCCAGGGACCGCTGTAAATAAAGATAAACTACACAGGGAACCACTGTAAATTAAGATAAACCACCCGGGGACCACTGTAAATAAAGATAAACCACCCAGGGACCAGTGTAAATAAAGATAAACCACCCAGGGACCACTGTAAATAAAGATAAACCACCCGGGAACCACTGTAAATAAAGATAAACCACCCAGGGACCATTGTAAATAAAGATAAACTACACAGGGAACCACTGTAAACTAAGATAAACCACCCGGGGACCACTGTAAATAAATATAAACCACCCAGGGACCACTGTAAATAAAGATAAACAACCCAGGAACCACTGTAAATAAAGATAAACCACCCTGGGACCACTGTAAATAAAGATAAACCACCCAGAGATCACTGTAAATAAAGATAAACCACCCAGTGACCACTGTAAATAAAGATAAACGACCCAGGGACCACTGTAAATAAAGATAAACCATCCAGGGACCACTGTAAATAAAGATAAACCACCCGGGGACCACTGTAAATAAAGATAAACCACCCAGGGACCACTGTAAATAAAGATAAACAGCCCAGGGGCCACTGCAAATAAAGATAAACCATCCGGGGACCACTGTAAATAAAGATAAACCACCCGGGAACCACAGTAAATAAAGATAAACCACCCAGGGAACACTTTAAATAAAGATAAACCACCTAGGGACCACTGAAAATAAAGATAAACCACCCAGGGACCATTGTAAATGAAGATAAACCAACCAGAGACCACTGTCAATAAAGATAAACCACCAGGGAACCACTGTAAATAAAGATAAACCACCCAGGGACCACTGTAAATAAAGATAAACAGCCCAGGGAACACTGTAAATAAAGATGAACCTCCCGGGACCACTGTAAATAAAGATAAACCACCCAGGGACCACTGTAAATAAAGATAAACAGCCCAGGGACCACTGTACATAAAGATAAACCACCCAGGGGCCACTGCAAATAAAGATAAACCAACCGGGGACCACTGTAAATAAAGATAAACCACCCGGGAACCACAGTAAATAAAGACAAACCACCCAGGGACCACTTTAAATAAAGATAAACCACCTAGGGACCACTGAAAATAAAGATAAACCAGCCAGGGACCACTGTAAATAAAGATAAACTACACAGGGAACCACTGTAAATTAAGATAAACCACCCAGGGACCACTGTAAATAAAGATAAACCACCCAGGGACCAGTGTAAATAAAGATAAACCACCCAGGGACCACTGTAAATAAAGATAAACCACCCGGGAACCACTGTAAATAAAGATAAACCACCCAGGGACCATTGTAAATAAAGATAAACTACACAGGGAACCACTGTAAACTAAGATAAACCACCCGGGGACCACTGTAAATAAATATAAACCACCCAGGGACCACTGTAAATAAAGATAAACAACCCAGGAACCACTGTAAATAAAGATAAACCACCCGGGGACCACTGTAAATAAAGATAAACCACCCAGAGATCACTGTAAACAAAGATAAACCACCCAGTGACCACTGTAAATAAAGATAAACCACCCAGGGACCACTGTAAATAAAGATAAACCATCCAGGGACCACTGTAAATAAAGATAAACCACCCAGGGACCACTGTAAATAAAGATAAACCACCCAGGGACCACTGTAAATAAAGATAAACAACCCAGGAACCACTGTAAATAAAGATAAACCACCCGGGGACCACTGTAAATAAAGATAAACCACCCAGAGATCACTGTAAACAAAGATAAACCACCCAGTGACCACTGTAAATAAAGATAAACCACCCAGGGACCACTGTAAATAAAGATAAACCATCCAGGGACCACTGTAAATAAAGATAAACCACCCAGGGACCACTGTAAATAAAGATAAACCACCCA
Organism: Scyliorhinus torazame; assembly: GCF_047496885.1. Lineage (NCBI taxonomy): Eukaryota > Metazoa > Chordata > Chondrichthyes > Carcharhiniformes > Scyliorhinidae > Scyliorhinus > Scyliorhinus torazame. The sequence continues at coordinate 13,844,910 of NC_092729.1, forward strand.
GTGACCACTGTAAATAAAGATAAACCACCCAGGGACCACTGTAAATAAAGATAAACCACCCAGGGACCACTGTAAATAAAGATAAACAGCCCAGGGACCACTGTAAATAAAGATAAACCACCCAGGGGCCACTGCAAATAAAGATAAACCAACCGGGGACCACTGTAAATAAAGATAAACCACCCGGGAACCACAGTAAATAAAGACAAACCACCCAGGGACCACTTTAAATAAAGATAAACCACCTAGGGACCACTGAAAATAAAGATAAACCACCCAGGGACCACTGTAAATAAAGATAAACCACACGGGGACCACTGTAAATAAAGATAAACCACCCGGGGACCACTGTAAATAAAGATAAACCACCCGAGGACCATTGTAAATAAAGATAAACCACCCAGGGACCACTGTAAATAAAGATAAACCACCCAGGGACCACTGTAAATAAAGAAAATCCACCCAGGGACCACTGTAAATAAAGATAAACTACACAGGGAACCACTGTAAATTAAGATAAACCACCCGGGGACCACTGTAAATAAAGATAAACCACCCAGGGACCAGTGTAAATAAAGATAAACCACCCAGGGACCACTGTAAATAAAGATAAACCACCCGGGAACCACTGTAAATAAAGATAAACCACCCAGGGACCATTGTAAATAAAGATAAACTACACAGGGAACCACTGTAAACTAAGATAAACCACCCGGGGACCACTGTAAATAAATATAAACCACCCAGGGACCACTGTAAATAAAGATAAACCACCCGGGGACCACTGTAAATAAAGATAAACCACCCAGGGACCACTGTAAATAAATATAAACCACCCAGGGACCACTGTAAATAAAGATAAACCACACGGGGACCACTGAAAATAAAGATAAACCAGCCAGGGACCACTGTAAATAAAGATAAACCACCCGGGGACAACTGTAAATAAAGATAAACCAGCCAGGGACCACTGTTAATAAAGATAAACTACCCAGGGACCACTGTAAATAAAGATAAACCACCCAGGGACCATTGTAAATGAAGATAAACCAACCAGAGACCACTGTCAATAAAGATAAACCACCAGGGAACCACTGTAAATAAAGATAAACCACCCAGGGACCACTGTAAATAAAGATAAACAGCCCAGGGAACACTGTAAATAAAGATGAACCTCCCGGGACCACTGTAAATAAAGATAAACCACCCAGGGACCACTGTAAATAAAGATAAACTACACAGGGAACCACTGTAAATTAAGATAAACCACCCGGGGACCACTGTAAATAAAGATAAACCACCCAGGGACCACTGCAAATAAAGATAAACTACACAGGGAACCACTGTAAATTAAGATAAACCACCCGGGGACCACTGTAAATAAAGATAAACCACCCAGGGACCAGTGTAAATAAAGATAAACCACCCAGGGACCACTGTAAATAAAGATAAACCACCCGGGAACCACTGTAAATAAAGATAAACCACCCAGGGACCATTGTAAATAAAGATAAACTACACAGGGAACCACTGTAAACTAAGATAAACCACCCGGGGACCACTGTAAATAAATATAAACCACCCAGGGACCACTGTAAATAAAGATAAACAACCCAGGAACCACTGTAAATAAAGATAAACCACCCGGGGACCACTGTAAATAAAGATAAACCACACAGAGATCACTGTAAATAAAGATAAACCACCCAGTGACCACTGTAAATAAAGATAAACCACCCAGGGACCACTGTAAATAAAGATAAACCATCCAGGGACCACTGTAAATAAAGATAAACCACCCAGGGACCACTGTAAATAAAGATAAACCACTCAGAGACCAGTGTAAATAAAGATAAACCACCCAGGGACCCCTGTAAATAAAGATAAACCACACAGGGACCAGTGTAAATAAAGATAAACCACCCAGGGACCACTGTAAATAAAGATAAACCACCCAGGGACCACTGTAAATAAAGATAAACCACCCGGGGACCACTGTAAATAAAGATAAACCACCCAGGGACCACTGTAAATAAATATAAACCACCCAGGGACCACTGTAAATAAAGATAAACCACACGGGGACCACTGTAAATAAAGACAAACCATCCAGGGACCACTGTAAATAAAGATAAACCACCCAGGGACCACTGTAAATAAAGATAAACCACCCAGGGACCACTGTAAATAAAGATAAACCACCCAGGGGCCACTGTAAATAAAGATAAACCACCCAGGCACCACTGTAAATAAAGATAAACCACCCAGGGACCACTGAAAATAAAGATAAACCAGCCAGGGACCACTGTAAATAAAGATAAACCACCCGGGGACAACTGTAAATAAAGATAAACCAGCCAGGGACCACTGTTAATAAAGATAAACTACCCAGGGACCACTGTAAATAAAGATAAACCACCCAGGGACCATTGTAAATGAAGATAAACCAACCAGAGACCACTGTCAATAAAGATAAACCACCAGGGAACCACTGTAAATAAAGATAAACCACCCAGGGTCCACTGTAAATAAAGATAAACAGCCCAGGGAACACTGTAAATAAAGATGAACCTCCCGGGACCACTGTAAATAAAGATAAACCACCCAGGGACCACTGTAAATAAAGATAAACAGCCCAGGGACCACTGTAAATAAAGATAAACCACCCAGGGGCCACTGCAAATAAAGATAAACCAACCGGGGACCACTGTAAATAAAGATAAACCACCCGGGAACCACAGTAAATAAAGACAAACCACCCAGGGACCACTTTAAATAAAGATAAACCACCTAGGGACCACTGAAAATAAAGATAAACCAGCCAGGGACCACTGTAAATAAAGATAAACCACACGGGGACCACTGTAAATAAAGATAAACCACCCGGGGACCACTGTAAATAAAGATAAACCACCCGAGGACCATTGTAAATAAAGATAAACCACCCAGGGACCACTGTAAATAAAGAAAATCCACCCAGGGACCACTGTAAATAAAGATAAACTACACAGGGAACCACTGTAAATTAAGATAAACCACCCGGGGACCACTGTAAATAAAGATAAACCACCCAGGGACCAGTGTAAATAAAGATAAACCACCCAGGGACCACTGTAAATAAAGATAAACCACCCGGGAACCACTGTAAATAAAGATAAACCACCCAGGGACCATTGTAAATAAAGATAAACTACACAGGGAACCACTGTAAACTAAGATAAACCACCCGGGGACCACTGTAAATAAATATAAACCACCCAGGGACCACTGTAAATAAAGATAAACCACCCGGGGACCACTGTAAATAAAGATAAACCACCCAGGGACCACTGTAAATAAATATAAACCACCCAGGGACCACTGTAAATAAAGATAAACCACACGGGGACCACTGAAAATAAAGATAAACCAGCCAGGGACCACTGTAAATAAAGATAAACCACCCGGGGACAACTGTAAATAAAGATAAACCAGCCAGGGACCACTGTTAATAAAGATAAACTACCCAGGGACCACTGTAAATAAAGATAAACCACCCAGGGACCATTGTAAATGAAGATAAACCAACCAGAGACCACTGTCAATAAAGATAAACCACCAGGGAACCACTGTAAATAAAGATAAACCACCCAGGGACCACTGTAAATAAAGATAAACAGCCCAGGGAACACTGTAAATAAAGATGAACCTCCCGGGACCACTGTAAATAAAGATAAACCACCCAGGGACCACTGTAAATAAAGATAAACAGCCCAGGGACCACTGTAAATAAAGATAAACCACCCAGGGGCCACTGCAAATAAAGATAAACCAACCGGGGACCACTGTAAATAAAGATAAACCACCCGGGAACCACAGTAAATAAAGACAAACCACCCAGGGACCACTTTAAATAAAGATAAACCACCTAGGGACCACTGAAAATAAAGATAAACCACCCAGGGGCCACTGCAAATAAAGATAAACCAACCGGGGACCACTGTAAATAAAGATAAACCACCCGGGAACCACAGTAAATAAAGACAAACCACCCAGGGACCACTTTAAATAAAGATAAACCACCCAGGGACCACTGTAAATAAAGAAAATCCACCCAGGGACCACTGCAAATAAAGATAAACTACACAGGGAACCACTGTAAATTAAGATAAACCACCCGGGGACCACTGTAAATAAAGATAAACCACCCAGGGACCAGTGTAAATAAAGATAAACCACCCAGGGACCACTGTAAATAAAGATAAACCACCCGGGAACCACTGTAAATAAAGATAAACCACCCAGGGACCATTGTAAATAAAGATAAACTACACAGGGAACCACTGTAAACTAAGATAAACCACCCGGGGACCACTGTAAATAAATATAAACCACCCAGGGACCACTGTAAATAAAGATAAACAACCCAGGAACCACTGTAAATAAAGATAAACCACCCGGGGACCACTGTAAATAAAGATAAACCACACAGAGATCACTGTAAATAAAGATAAACCACCCAGTGACCACTGTAAATAAAGATAAACCACCCAGGGACCACTGTAAATAAAGATAAACCATCCAGGGACCACTGTAAATAAAGATAAACCACCCAGGGACCACTGTAAATAAAGATAAACCACTCAGAGACCAGTGTAAATAAAGATAAACCACCCAGGGACCCCTGTAAATAAAGATAAACCACACAGGGACCAGTGTAAATAAAGATAAACCACCCAGGGACCACTGTAAATAAAGATAAACCACCCAGGGACCACTGTAAATAAAGATAAACCACCCGGGGACCACTGTAAATAAAGATAAACCACCCAGGGACCACTGTAAATAAATATAAACCACCCAGGGACCACTGTAAATAAAGATAAACCACACGGGGACCACTGTAAATAAAGATAAACAACTCAGGGGCCACTGTAAATAAAGATAAACCACCCAAAGACCACTGTAAATAAAGATAAACCACCCAGGGACCACTGTAAATAAATATAAACCACCCAGGGACCACTGTAAATAAAGATAAACCACACGGGGACCACTGTAAATAAAGATAAACAACTCAGGGGCCACTGTAAATAAAGATAAACCACCCAAAGACCACTGTAAATAAAGATAAACCACCCAGGGACCACTGTAAATAAAGATAAACCACCCAGGGACCACTGTAAATAAATATAAACCACCCAGGGACCACTGTAAATAAAGGTAAACCACCCAGGGACCACTGTAAATAAAGTTAAACCACCCAGGGACCATTGTAAATAAAGATATACCACCCAGAGACCACTGTAAATAAAGATAAACCACCCAGGGACCACTGTAAATAAAGATAAACCACCCAGGGACCACTGTAAATAAAGAGAAACCACCCAGGGACCACTGTAAATAAAGATAAATCACCCAGAGACCACTGTAAATAAAGAGAAACCACCCAGGGACCATTGTAAATAAAGATAAACCACCCAGAGACGCCTGTCAATAAAGATAAACCACCAGGGACCATTGTAAATAAAGATAAACCACCCAGAGACCACTGTAAATAAAGAGAAACCACCCAGGGACCATTGTAAATGAAGACAAACCACCCGGGACCACTGTAAATAAAGATAAACCACCCGGGAACCACTGTAAATAAAGATAAACCACCCAGGGACCACTGTAAATAAAGATAAACCACCCAGGGACTACTGTAAATAAAGATAAACCACCCATGGACCGCAGTAAATAAAGATAAACCACCCAGGGACCACTGTAAGTAAAGACAAACCACCCAGGGACCACTGTAAATAAAGATAAACCACCCAGGGACCAGTGTAAATAAAAATAAACCACCCAGGGACCACTGTAAATAAAGATAAACAGCCCAGGGACCACTGTAAATAAAGATAAACCAACCGGGGACCTCTGTAAATAAAGATAAACCACCCAGGGACCACTGTAAATAAAGATAAACCACCCAGGGACCAGTGTAAATAAAAATAAACCACCCAGGGACCACTGTAAATAGAGATAAACCACCCAGGGACCACTGTAAATAAAGATAAACCAACCGGGGACCACTGTAAATAAAGAGAAACCACCCAGGGACCACTGTAAATAAAGATAAACCACCCAGGGACCACTGAAAATAAAGATAAACCACCCAGGGACACACTGTAAATAAAGATAAACAGCCCAGGGACCACTGTAAATAAAGATAAACCACCCAGGGACCACTGTAAATAAAAATAAACCACCCAGGGACCACTGTAAATAAAGATAAACCACCCAGAGACCACTGTAAATAAAGATAAACCACCCGGGACCACTGTAAATAAAGATAAACCACCCAGGGACCACTGTAAATAAAGATAAACCACCCAGAGACCACTGTAAATGAAGATAAACCACCCGGGGACCTCTGTAAATAAAGATAAACCACCCCGGGACCTCTGTAAATAAAGATAAACCACCCAGGGACCACTGTAAATAAAGATAAACCACCCAGGGACCACTGTAAATAAAGATAAACCACCCAGGGCCCACTGTAAATTAAGATAAACCACCCAGAGATCACTGTAAATAAAGATAAACCACCCAGTGACCACTGTAAATAAAGATAAACCACCCAGGGACCACTGTAAATAAAGATAAACCACCCAGGGACCAGTGTAAATAAAGATAAAACACCCAGGGACCACTGTAAATAAAGGTAAACCTCCCAGGGACCACTGTAAATAAAGATAAACCACCCAGGGACCACTGTAAATAAAGATAAACCACCCAGGGACCACTGTACATAAAGATAAACCACCCAGGGACCACTGTAAATAAAGATAAACCACCCGGGGGCCACTGTAAATCAAGATAAACCACTCGGGAACCACTGTAAATAAAGATAAACCACCCAGAGACCACTGTAAATAAAGATAAACCACTCAGGGACCACTGTAAATAAAGATTAACCACCCAGGGACCACTGTAAATAAAGATAAATCACCCAGAGACCACTGTAAATAAAGATAAACCACCCAGGGACCACTGTAAATAAAGATAAACCACCCGGGACCACTGTAAATAAAGATAAACTACCCAGAGACCACTGTAAATAAAGATAAACCACGCAGAGACCACTGTAAATAAAGATAAACAACCCAGGGACCACTGTAAATAAAGATAAACCACCCAGGGTCCACTGTAAATAAAGATAAACCACCCAGGGACCACTGTAAATAAAAATAAACCACCCAGGGACCACTGTAAATAAAGATAAACCACCCAGAGACCACTGTAAATAAAGATAAACCACCCTGACACCACTGTAAATAAAGAAAAACCACCCAGACACCACTGTAAATAAAGATAAACCTCCCAGAGACCACTGTAAATAAAGATAAACCACCCGGGACCACTGTAAATAAAGATAAACCACCCAGGGACCACTGTAAATAAAGATAAACCACCCAGAGACCACTGTAAATGAAGATAAACCACCCGGGGACCTCTGTAAATAAAGATAAACCACCCCGGGACCTCTGTAAATAAAGATAAACCACCCAGTGACCACTGTAAATAAAGATAAACCACCCAGGGACCACTGTAAATAAAGATAAACCACCCAGGGCCCACTGTAAATTAAGATAAACCACCCAGAGATCACTGTAAATAAAGATAAACCACCCAGTGACCACTGTAAATAAAGATAAACCACCCAGGGACCACTGTAAATAAAGATAAACCACCCAGGGACCAGTGTAAATAAAGATAAACCACCCAGGGACCACTGTAAATAAAGGTAAACCACCCAGGGACCACTGTAAATAAAGATAAACCACACGGGGACCACTGTAATTAAAGATAAACCACCCAGGGACCACTGAAAATAAAGACAAACCACCCAGGGACCACTGTAAATAAAGATAAACCACACGGGGACCACTGTAATTAAAGATAAACCACCCAGGGACCACTGTAAATAAAGGTAAACCACCCAGGGACCACTGTAAATAAAGATAAACCACACGGGGACCACTGTAATTAAAGATAAACCACCCAGGGACCACTGTAAATTAAGATAAACCACACGGGGACCACTGTAAATAAAGACAAACCACTCAGGGGCCACTGTAAATAAAGATAAACCACCCAGAGACCACTGTAAATAAAGGTAAACCACCCAGGGACCACCGTAAATAAAGATAAACCACCAGGGAATCACTGTAAATAACGATAAACCACCCAGGGACCATTGTAAATGAAGATAAACCACCCAGAGACCATTGTAAATAATGATAAACCAGCCAGGGACCACTGTAAGTAAAGATAAACCACCCAGAGACCATTGTAAATAAAGATACACCACCCAGGGACCACTGCAAATAAAGATAAACCTCCCAGGGACCACTGTAAATAAAGATAAACCACCCAGGGACCAATGTAAATAAAGATAAACCACCCAGGGACCACTGTACATAAAGATAAACCACCCAGGGACCACTGTAAATAAAGATAAACCACCCGGGGGCCACTGTAAATCAAGATAAACCACTCGGGAACCACTGTAAATAAAGATAAACCACCCACAGACCACTGTAAATAAAGATAAACCACTCAGGGACCACTGTAAATAAAGATTAACCACCCAGGGACCACTGTAAATAAAGATAAATCACCCAGAGACCACTGTAAATAAAGATAAACCACCCAGGGACCACTGTAAATAAAGATAAACCACCCGGGACCACTGTAAATAAAGATAACCTACCCAGAGACCACTGTAAATAAAGATAAACCACGCAGAGACCACTGTAAATAAAGATAAACAACCCAGGGACCACTGTAAATAAAGATAAACCACCCAGGGACCACTGTAAATAAAGATAAACCACCCAGGGACCACTGTAAATAAAAATAAACCACCCAGGGACCACTGTAAATAAAGATAAACCACCCAGAGACCACTGTAAATAAAGATAAACCACCCAGACACCACTGTAAATAAAGAAAAACCACCCAGACACCACTGTAAATAAAGATAAACCTCCCAGAGACCACTGTAAATAAAGATAAACCACCCGGGGACCACTGTAAATAAAGATAAACGACCCAGAGACCACTGTAAATAAAGATAAACCACACATGGAACACTCTAAATAAAGATAAACCACCCAGAGACCACTGTAAATAAAGATAAACCACCCAGGGACCACTGTAAATAAAGATAAACCACCCAGAGACCACTATAAATAAAGATATACCACCCAGAGACCACTGTAAATAAAGATAAACAACACAGGGACCACAGTAAATAAAGATAAACCACCCAGAGACCACTGTAAATAATGTTAAACCACCCGGGAACCTCTGTAAATAAAGATAAACCACCCGGGGTCCACTGTTAATAAAGATAAACCACCCAGGGACCACTGTAAATAAAGATAAACCACCCAGGGACCACTGTAAATAAAGATAAACCACCCAGAGACCACTGTAAATAAAGACAAACCACCCAGAGACCACTGTAAATAAAGATAAACCACCCAGGGACCACTGTAAATAAAGATAAACCACCCAGGGACCACTGTAAATAAAGATAAATCACCAGAGACCACTGTAAATAAAGATAAACCACCCGGGACCACTGTAAATAAAGATAAACCACCCAGGGACCACTGTAAATAAAGATAAACCACCCAGAGACCACTGTAAATGAAGATAAACCACCCGGGGACCTCTGTAAATAAAGGTAAACCACCCCGGGACCTCTGTAAATAAAGATAAACCACCCAGGGACCACTGTAAATAAAGATAAACCACACAGGGACCACTATAAATAAAGATAAACCACCCAGGGTCCACTGTAAATTAAGATAAACCACCCAGAGATCACTGTAAATAAAGATAAACCACCCAGTGACCACTGTAAATAAAGATAAACCACACAGGGACCACTGTAAATAAAGATAAACCACCCAGGGACCAGTGTAAATAAAGATAAACCACCCAGGGACCACTGTAAATAAAGATAAACCACCCAGGGACCACTGTAAATAAAGATAAACCACACGGGGACCACTATAAATAAAGATAAACCACCCAGGGACCACTGTAAATAAATATAAAGCACCCAGGGACCACTGTAAATAAAGATAAACCACCCAGGGACCACTGTAAATAAAGATAAACCACCCGGGAACCACTGTAAATAAAGATAAACCACCCAGGGACCACTGTAAATAAAGATAAACCACACGGGGACCACTGTAAATAAAGACAAACCACTCAGGGGCCACTGTAAATAAATATAAACAACCCAGGGACCACGGTAAATAAAGATAAACCACCCAGAGACCACTGTAAATAAAGGTAAACCACCCAGGGACCACTGTAAATAAAGATAAACCACCAGGGAACCACTGTAAATAACGATAACCCACCCAGGGACCACTGTAAATAAAGATAAACCACCCAGGGACTATTGTAAATAAAGATAAACCACCCAGGGACCACTGTAAATAAAGATAAACCACCCAGGGACCACTGTAAATGAAGATAAACCACCCAGGGACCACTGTACATAAAGATAAACCACCAGGGAACCACTGTAAATAAAGATAAACCACCCAGGGACCACTGTAAATAAAGATAAACAGCCCAGGGAACACTGTAAATAAAGATGAACCACCCGGGACCACTGTAAATAAATATAAACCACCCGGGACCCACTGTAAATAAAGATTAACCACCAAGGGACCACTGTAAATAAAGATAAACCACCAAGGGACCACTGTAAATAAAGATAAACCACCCGGGGACCACTGTAAATAAAGATAAACCACCCAGGCACCAGTGTAAATATAGATAAACCACACAGGGACCACTGTAAATAAAGATAAACCACCCGGGGACCACTGTAAATAAAGATAAACCACCCAGGGACCACTGTAAATAAAGATAAACAGCCCAGGGGCCACTGCAAATAAAGATAAACCATCCGGGGACCACTGTAAATAAAGATAAACCACCCGGGAACCACAGTAAATAAAGATAAACCACCCAGGGAACACTTTAAATAAAGATAAACCACCTAGGGACCACTGAAAATAAAGATAAACCACCCAGAGACCACTGGAAATAAAGATAAACCACCCAGGGACCATTGTAAATGAAGATAAACCAACCAGAGACCACTGTCAATAAAGATAAACCACCAGGGAACCACTGTAAATAAAGATAAACCACCCAGGGACCACTGTAAATAAAGATAAACAGCCCAGGGAACACTGTAAATAAAGATGAACCTCCCGGGACCACTGTAAATAAAGATAAACCACCCAGGGACCACTGTAAATAAAGATAAACCACCCAGGGAACACTGTAAATAAAGATGAACCTCCCGGGACCACTGTAAATAAAGATAAACCACACAGGGACCACTGTAAATAAAGATAAACCACCCAGGGGCCACTGCAAATAAAGATAAACCAACCGGGGACCACTGTAAATAAAGATAAACCACCCGGGAACCACAGTAAATAAAGACAAACCACCCAGGGACCACTTTAAATAAAGATAAACCACCCAGGGACCACTGTAAATAAAGATAAACCAACCGGGGACCACTGAAAATAAAGATAAACCAGCCAGGGACCACTGTAAATAAAGAAAATCCACCCAGGGACCACTGTAAATAAAGATAAACTACACAGGGAACCACTGTAAATTAAGATAAACCACCCGGGGACCACTGTAAATAAAGATAAACCACCCAGGGACCAGTGTAAATAAAGATAAACCACCCAGGGACCACTGTAAATAAAGATAAACCACCCGGGAACCACTGTAAATAAAGATAAACCACCCAGGGACCATTGTAAATAAAGATAAACTACACAGGGAACCACTGTAAACTAAGATAAACCACCCGGGGACCACTGTAAAAAAATATAAACCACCCAGGGACCACTGCAAATAAAGATAAACAACCCAGGAACCACTGTAAATAAAGATAAACCACCCGGGGACCACTGTAAATAAAGATAAACCACCCAGAGATCACTGTAAATAAAGATAAACCACCCAGGGACCACTGTAAATAAAATAAACCACCCAGGGACCACTGAAAATAAAGATAAACCACCCAGGGACCATTGTAAATGAAGATAAACCAACCAGAGACCACTGTCAATAAAGATAAACCACCAGGGAACCACTGTAAATAAAGATAAACCACCCAGGGACCACTGTAAATAAAGATAAACAGCCCAGGGAACACTGTAAATAAAGATGAACCTCCCGGGACCACTGTAAATAAAGATAAACCACCCAGGGACCACTGTAAATAAAGATAAACAGCCCAGGGACCACTGTAAATAAAGATAAACCACCCAGGGGCCACTGCAAATAAAGATAAACCAACCGGGGACCACTGTAAATAAAGATAAACCACCCGGGAACAACAGTAAATAAAGACAAACCACCCAGGGACCACTGTAAATAAAGATAAACCACCCAGGGACCACTGAAAATAAAGATAAACCAGCCAGGGACCACTGTAAATAAAGAAAATCCACCCAGGGACCACTGTAAATAAAGATAAACTACACAGGGAACCACTGTAAATTAAGATAAAGCACCCGGGGACCACTGTAAATAAAGATAAACCACCCAGGGACCAGTGTAAATAAAGATAAACCACTCAGGGACCACTGTAAATAAAGATAAACCACCCGGGAACCACTGTAAATAAAGATAAACCACCCAGGGACCATTGTAAATAAAGATAAACTACACAGGGAACCACTGTAAACTAAGATATACCACCCAGGGACCACAGTAAATAAAGATAAACCACCCAGGGACCACAGTAAATAAAGATAAACCCCCCAGAGACCACTGTAAATAATGTTAAACCACCCGGGGACCACTGTAAATAAAGATAAACCACCCAGGGACCACTGTAAATAAATATAAACCACCCAGGGACCACTGTAAATAAAGATAAACCGCCCAGGGACCACTGTAAATAAAGATAAACCACCCAGGGACCACTGTAAATAAAGATAAACCACCCAGGGACCACTGTAAATAAAGATAAACCACACGGGGACCACTGTAAATAAAGATAAACCACTCAGGGGCCACTGTAAATAAAGATAAACCACCCAGAGACCACTGTAAATAAAGATAAACCACCCAGGGACCACTGTAAATAAATATAAACCACCCAGGGACCACTGTAAATAAAGATAAACCACACGGGGACCACTGTAAATAAATATAAACCACCCAGGGACCACTGTAAATAAAGATAAACCACACGGGGTCCACTGTAAATAAAGATAAACCACTCAGGGGCCACTGTAAATAAAGATAAACCACCCAGGGACCACTGTAAATAAAGATAAACCACCCAGGGACCATTGTAAATAATGATAAACCACCCAGAGACCACTGTAAATAAAGAGAAACCACCCAGGGACCATTGTAAATAAAGATAAACCACCCAGAGACGACTGTCAATAAAGATAAACCACCAGGGACCATTGTAAATAAAGATAAACCACCCAGAGACCACTGTAAATAAAGAGAAACCACCCAGGGACAATTGTAAATGAAGACAAACCACCTGGGACCACTGTAAATAAAGATAAACCACCCGGGAACCACTGTAAATAAAGATAAACCACCCAGGGACCACTGTAAATAAAGATAAACCACCCAGGGACTACTGTAAATAAAGATAAACCACCCATGGACCACAGTAAATAAAGATAAACCACCCAGGGACCACTGTAAGTAAAGATAAACCACCCAGGGACCACTGTAAATAAAGATAAACCACCCAGGGACCAGTGTAAATAAAAATAAACCACCCAGGGACCACTGTAAATAAAGATAAACAGCCCAGGGACCACTGTAAATAAAGATAAACCAACCGGGGACCTCTGTAAATAAAAATAAACCACCCAGGGACCACTGTAAATAGAGATAAACCACCCAGGGACCACTGTAAATAAAGATAAACCACCCAGGGACCACTGTAAATAAAGATAAACAGCCCAGGGACCACTGTAAATAAAGAATAACCACCCAGGGACCACAGTAAATAAAGATAAACCACCCAGGGACCACTGTAAATAAAGATAAACCACCCAGGGACCACTGTAAATAAAGATAAACCACTCAGGGACCAGTGTAAATAAAAATAAACCACCCAGGGACCACTGTAAATAGAGATAAACCACCCAGGGACCACTGTAAATAAAGATAAACCACACGGGGACCACTGTAAATAAAGATAAACCACCCGGGGACCACTGTAAATAAAGATAAACCATCCAGGGACCACTGTAAATAAAGATAAACCACACGGGGACCACTGTAAATAAAGATAAACCACCCAGGGACCACTGTAAATAAAGATAAACCACACGGGGACCACTGTAAATAAAGATAAACCACCCGGGGACCACTGTAAATAAAGATAAAACACCCAGGGACCACTGTAAATAAAGATAAACCACCCAGGGACCACTGTAAGTAAAGATAAACCACCCAGGGACCACTGTAAATAAAGATAAACCACCCAGGGACCAGTGTAAATAAAAATAAACCACCCAGGGACCACTGTAAATAAAGATAAACAGCCCAGGGACCACTGTAAATAAAGATAAACCAACCGGGGACCTCTGTAAATAAAAATAAACCACCCAGGGACCACTGTAAATAGAGATAAACCACCCAGGGACCACTGTAAATAAAGATAAACCACCCAGGGACCACTGTAAATAAAGATAAACAGCCCAGGGACCACTGTAAATAAAGAATAACCACCCAGGGACCACAGTAAATAAAGATAAACCACCCAGGGACCACTGTAAATAAAGATAAACCACCCAGGGACCACTGTAAATAAAGATAAACCACCCAGGGACCAGTGTAAATAAAAATAAACCACCCAGGGACCACTGTAAATAGAGATAAACCACCCAGGGACCACTGTAAATAAAGATAAACCACCCAGAGACCACTGTAAATAAAGATAAACCACCCAGGGACCACTGTAAATAAAGATAAATCACCCAGGAACCACTGTAAATAAAGATAAACCACCCGGGGACCACTGTAAATAAAGATAAACAGCCCAGGGACCACTGTAAATAAAGAAAAACCACCCAGGGACCACTGTAAATAAAGATAAACAGCCCAGGGACCACTGTAAATAAAGAATAACCACCCAGGGACCACAGTAAATAAAGATAAACCACCCAGGGACCACTGTAAATAAAGATAAACCACCCAGGGACCACTGTAAATAAAGATAAACCACCCAGGGACCAGTGTAAATAAAAATAAACCACCCAGGGACCACTGTAAATAGAGATAAACCACCCAGGGACCACTGTAAATAAAGATAAACCACCCAGAGACCACTGTAAATAAAGATAAACCACCCAGGGACCACTGTAAATAAAGATAAACCACCCAGGAACCACTGTAAATAAAGATAAACCACCCGGGGACCACTGTAAATAAAGATAAACAGCCCAGGGACCACTGTAAATAAAGATAAACCACCCAGGGACACACTGTAAATAAAGATAAACAGCCCAGGGACCACTGTAAATAAAGATAAACCACCCAGGGACCACTGTAAATTAAGATAAACCACCCAGGGACCACTGTAAATAAAGATAAACCACTCAGGGACCAGTGTAAATAAAAATAAACCACCCAGGGACCACTGTAAATAGAGATAAACCACCCAGGGACCACTGTAAATAAAGATAAACCATACGGGGACTACTGTAAATAAAGATAAACCACCCAGGGACCACTGAATATAAAGATAAACCACACGGGGACCACTGTAAATAAAGATAAACCACCCAGGGACCACTGTAAACAAAGATAAACCACCCAGGGACCAGTGTAAATAAAAATAAACCACCCAGGGACCACTGTAAATAAAGATAAACAGCCCAGGGACCACTGTAAATAAAGATAAACCAACCGGGGACCTCTGTAAATAAAAATAAACCACCCGGGGACCACTGTAAATAAAGATAAACCACCCAGGGACCACTGTAAATAAAGGTAAACCACCCAGGAACCACTGTAAATAAAGATAAACAACACGGGGACCACTGTAAATAAAGATAAACCACCCGCGGACCACTGTAAATAAAGATAAACCACCCAGGGACCACTGTAAATAAAGAATAACCACCCAGGGACCACAGTAAATAAAGATAAACCACCCAGGGACCACTGTAAATAAAGATAAACCACCCAAGGACCACTGTACATAAAGATAAACAACACGGGGACCACTGTAAATAAAGATAAACCACCCAGAGACCACTGTAAATAAAGATAAACCACCCAGGGACCACTGTAAATAAAGATAAACCACCCAGGGACCACTGTAAATAAAGATAAACCACCCAGAGACCACTGTAAATAAAGATAAACCACCCAGGGACCACTGTAAATAAAGATAAACCACCCAGGGACCACTGTAAATAAAGGTAAACCACCCAGGAACCACTGTAAATAAAGATAAACCACCCGGGGACCACTGTAAATAAAGATAAACCACCCAGGGACCACTGTAAATAAAGGTAAACCACCCAGGAACCACTGTAAATAAAGATAAACAACACGGGGACCACTGTAAATAAAGATAAACCACCCGCGGACCACTGTAAATAAAGATAAACCACCCGCGGACCACTGTAAATAAAGATAAACCACCCAGGGACCACTGTAAATAAAGATAAACCACCCAGGGACCAGTGTAAATAAAAATAAACCACCCAGGGACCACTGTAAATAAAGATAAACCAACCGGGGACCACTGTAAATAGAGATAAACCACCCGGGGACCACTGTAAATAAAGATAAACCACCCAGGAAACTCTGTAAATAATGATAAACCACCCAGGGACCACAGTAAATAAAGATAAACCACCCAGGGACCACAGTAAATAAAGATAAACCCCCCAGAGACCACTGTAAATAATGTTAAACCACCCGGGGACCACTGTAAATAAAGATAAACCACCCAGGGACCACTGTAAATAAATATAAACCACCCAGGGACCACTGTAAATAAAGATAAACCACACGGGGACCACTGTAAATAAAGATAAACCACTCAGGGGCCACTGTAAATAAAGATAAACCACCCAGAGACCACTGTAAATAAAGGTAAACCACCCAGGGACCACTGTAAATAAAGATAAACCACCCAGGGACCATTGTAAATAATGATAAACCACCCAGAGACCACTGTAAATAAAGAGAAACCACCCAGGGACCATTGTAAATAAAGATAAACCACCCAGAGACGACTGTCAATAAAGATAAACCAACCGGGGACCTCTGTAAATAAAAATAAACCACCCAGGGACCACTGTAAATAAAGATAAACCACCCAGGGACCACTGTAAATAAAGATAAACCACTCAGGGACCAGTGTAAATAAAAATAAACCACCCAGGGACCACTGTAAATAGAGATAAACCACCCAGGGACAACTGTAAATAAAGATAAACCACACGGGGACCACTGTAAATAAAGATAAACCACCCAGGGACCACTGTAAGTAAAGATAAACCACCCAGGGACCACTGTAAATAAAGATAAACCACCCAGCGACCACTGTAAATAAAGATAAACCACCCAGGGACCACTGTAAATAAAGATACACCACCCAGAGACCACTGTAAATAAAGATAAACCACCCAGGGACCAGTGTAAATAAAAATAAACCACCCAGGGACCACTGTAAATAAAGATAAACAGCCCAGGGACCACTGTAAATAAAGATAAACCAACCGGGGACCTCTGTAAATAAAAATAAACCACCCAGGGACCACTGTAAATAGAGATAAACCACCCAGGGACCACTGTAAATAAAGATAAACCACCCAGGGACCACTGTAAATAAAGATAAACAGCCCAGGGACCACTGTAAATAAAGAATAACCACCCGGGGACCACTGTAAATAAAGATAAACCACCCAGGGACCACTGTAAATAAAGATAAACCACCCAGGGACCACTGTAAATAAAGATAAACCACCCAGGGACCAGTGTAAATAAAAATAAACCACCCAGGGACCACTGTAAATAGAGATAAACCACCCAGGGACCACTGTAAATAAAGATAAACCACCCAGAGACCACTGTAAATAAAGAATAACCACCCAGGGACCACTGTAAATAAAGATAAACAGCCCAGGGACCACTGTAAATAAAGATAAACCACCCAGGGACACACTGTAAATAAAGATAAACAGCCCAGGGACCACTGTAAATAAAGATAAACCACCCAGGGACCACTGTAAATAAAGATAAACCACCCAGGGGCCACTGTAAATAAAGATAAACCACCCAGGGACACACTGTAAATAAAGATAAACCACACAGGGACCACTGTAAGTAAAGATAAACCACCCAGGGACCACTGTAAATAAAGATAAACCACCCAGCGACCACTGTAAATAAAGATAAACCACCCAGGGACCACTGTAAATAAAGATACACCACCCAGAGACCACTGTAAATAAAGATAAACCACCCAGGGACCAGTGTAAATAAAAATAAACCACCCAGGGACCACTGTAAATAAAGATAAACAGCCCAGGGACCACTGTAAATAAAGATAAACCAACCGGGGACCTCTGTAAATAAAAATAAACCACCCAGGGACCACTGTAAATAGAGATAAACCACCCAGGGACCACTGTAAATAAAGATAAACCACCCAGGGACCACTGTAAATAAAGATAAACAGCCCAGGGACCACTGTAAATAAAGAATAACCACCCGGGGACCACTGTAAATAAAGATAAACCACCCAGGGACCACTGTAAATAAAGATAAACCACCCAGCGACCACTGTAAATAAAGATAAACCACCCAGGGACCAGTGTAAATAAAAATAAACCACCTAGGGACCACTGTAAATAGAGATAAACCACCCAGGGACCACTGTAAATAAAGATAAACCACCCAGAGACCACTGTAAATAAAGAATAACCACCCAGGGACCACTGTAAATAAAGATAAACAGCCCAGGGACCACTGTAAATAAAGATAAACCACCCAGGGACACACTGTAAATAAAGATAAACAGCCCAGGGACCACTGTAAATAAAGATAAACCACCCAGGGACCACTGTAAATAAAGATAAACCACCCAGGGGCCACTGTAAATAAAGATAAACCACCCAGGGACACACTGTAAATAAAGATAAACAGCCCAGGGACCACTGTAAATAAAGATAAACCATCCAGGGACCACTGTAAATAAAGACAAACCACCCAGGGACCACTGTAAATTAAGATAAACCACCCAGGGACCACTGTAAATAAAGATAAACCACTCAGGGACCAGTGTAAATAAAAATAAACCACCCAGGGACCACTGTAAATAGAGATAAACCACAAAGGGACCACTGTAAATAAAGAAAAACCACACGGGGACCACTGTAAATAAAGATAAACCACCCAGGGACCACTGTAAATAAAGATAAACCACACGGGGACCACTGTAAATAAAGATAAACCACCCAGGGACCACTGTAAATAAAGATAAACCCCCCAGAGACCACTGTAAATAATGTTAAACCACCCGGGGACCACTGTAAATAAAGATAAACCACTCAGGGGCCACTGTAAATAAAGATAAACCACCCAGAGACCACTGTAAATAAAGGTAAACCACCCAGGGACCACTGTAAATAAAGAGAAACCACCCAGGGACCATTGTAAATGAAGACAAACCACCCGGGACCACTGTAAATAAAGATAAACCACCCGGGAACCACTGTAAATAAAGATAAACCACCCAGGGACCACTGTAAATAAAGATAAACCACCCAGGGACTACTGTAAATAAAGATAAACCACCCATGGACCACAGTAAATAAAGATAAACCACCCAGGGACCACTGTAAGTAAAGATAAACCACCCAGGGACCACTGTAAATAAAGATAAACCACCCAGGGACCACTGTAAATAGAGATAAACCACCCAGGGACCACTGTAAATAAAGATAAACCACCCAGGGACCACTGTAAATAAAGATAAACAGCCCAGGGGCCACTGTAAATAAAGAATAACCACCCAGGAACCACTGTAAATAAAGATAAACCACCCAGGGACCACTGTAAATAAAGATAAACCACCCAGGGACCACTGTAAGTAAAGATAAACCACCCAGGGACCACTGTAAATAAAGATAAACCACTCAGGGACCAGTGTAAATAAAAATAAACCACCCAGGGACCACTGTAAATAGAGATAAACCACCCAGGGACAACTGTAAATAAAGATAAACCACACGGGGACCACTGTAAATAAAGATAAACCACCCAGGGACCACTGTAAGTAAAGATAAACCACCCAGGGACCACTGTAAATAAAGATAAACCACCCAGCGACCACTGTAAATAAAGATAAACCACCCAGGGACCACTGTAAATAAAGATACACCACCAAGAGACCACTGTAAATAAAGATAAACCACCCAGGGACCAGTGTAAATAAAAATAAACCACCCAGGGACCACTGTAAATAAAGATAAACAGCCCAGGGACCACTGTAAATAAAGATAAACCAACCGGGGACCTCTGTAAATAAAAATAAACCACCCAGGGACCACTGTAAATAGAGATAAACCACCCAGGGACCACTGTAAATAAAGATAAACCACCCAGGGACCACTGTAAATAAAGATAAACAGCCCAGGGACCACTGTAAATAAAGAATAACCACCCGGGGACCACTGTAAATAAAGATAAAACACCCAGGGACCACTGTAAATAAAGATAAACCACCCAGGGACCACTGTAAATAAAGATAAACAACCCAGGGACAAGTGTAAATAAAAATAAACCACCCAGGGACCACTGTAAATAGAGATAAACCACCCAGGGACCACTGTAAATAAAGATAAACCACCCAGAGACCACTGTAAATAAAGAATAACCACCCAGGGACCACTGTAAATAAAGATAAACAGCCCAGGGACCACTGTAAATAAAGATAAACCACCCAGGGACACACTGTAAATAAAGATAAACAGCCCAGGGACCACTGTAAATAAAGATAAACCACCCAGGGACCACTGTAAATAAAGATAAACCACCCAGGGGCCACTGTAAATAAAGATAAACCACCCAGGGACACACTGTAAATAAAGATAAACAGCCCAGGGACCACTGTAAATAAAGATAAACCATCCAGGGACCACTGTAAATTAAGATAAACCACCCAGGGACCACTGTAAATAAAGATAAACCACTCAGGGACCAGTGTAAATAAAAATAAACCACCCAGGGACCACTGTAAATAGAGATAAACCACCCAGGGACCACTGTAAATAAAGATAAACCACACGGGGACCACTGCAAATAAAGATAAACCACCCAGGGACCACTGTAAATAAAGATAAACCACACGGGGACCACTGTAAATAAAGATAAACCACCCAGGGACCACTGTAAATAAAGATAAACCACCCAGGGACTACTGTAAATAAAGATAAACCACCCATGGACCACAGTAAATAAAGATAAACCACCCAGGGACCACTGTAAGTAAAGATAAACCACCCAGGGACCACTGTAAATAAAGTTAAACCACCCAGGGACCAGTGTAAATAAAAATAAACCACCCAGGGACCACTGTAAATAAAGATAAACAGCCCAGGGACCACTGTAAATAAAGATAAACCAACCGGGGACCTCTGTAAATAAAAATAAACCACCCAGGGACCACTGTAAATAAAGATAAACCACCCAGGGACCACTGTAAATAAAGATAAACCACTCAGGGACCAGTGTAAATAAAAATAAACCACCCAGGGACCACTGTAAATAGAGATAAACCACCCAGGGACAACTGTAAATAAAGATAAACCACACGGGGACCACTGTAAATAAAGATAAACCACCCAGGGACCACTGTAAGTAAAGATACACCACCCAGAGACCACTGTAAATAAAGATAAACCACCCAGGGACCAGTGTAAATAAAAATAAACCACCCAGGGACCACTGTAAATAAAGATAAACAGCCCAGGGACCACTGTAAATAAAGATAAACCAACCGGGGACCTCTGTAAATAAAAATAAACCACCCAGGGACCACTGTAAATAGAGATAAACCACCCAGGGACCACTGTAAATAAAGATAAACCACCCAGAGACCACTGTAAATAAAGAATAACCACCCAGGGACCACTGTAAATAAAGATAAACAGCCCAGGGACCACTGTAAATAAAGATAAACCACCCAGGGACACACTGTAAATAAAGATAAACAGCCCAGGGACCACTGTAAATAAAGATAAACCACCCAGGGACCACTGTAAATAAAGATAAACCACCCAGGGGCCACTGTAAATAAAGATAAACCACCCAGGGACACACTGTAAATAAAGATAAACCACCCAGGGACCACTGTAAGTAAAGATAAACCACCCAGGGACCACTGTAAATAAAGATAAACCACCCAGCGACCACTGTAAATACAGATAAACCACCCAGGGACCACTGTAAATAAAGATACACCACCCAGAGACCACTGTAAATAAAGATAAACCACCCAGGGACCAGTGTAAATAAAAATAAACCACCCAGGGACCACTGTAAATAAAGATAAACAGCCCAAGGACCACTGTAAATAAAGATAAACCAACCGGGGACCTCTGTAAATAAAAATAAACCACCCAGGGACCACTGTAAATAGAGATAAACCACCCAGGGACCACTGTAAATAAAGATAAACCACGCAGGGACCACTGTAAATAAAGATAAACAGCCCAGGGACCACTGTAAATAAAGAATAACCACCCGGGGACCACTGTAAATAAAGATAAACCACCCAGGGACCACTGTAAATAAAGATAAACCACCCAGGGACCACTGTAAATAAAGATAAACCACCCAGGGACCAGTGTACATAAAAATAAACCACCCAGGGTCCACTGTAAATAGAGATAAACCACCCAGGGACCACTGTAAATAAAGATAAACCACCCAGAGACCACTGTAAATAAAGAATAACCACTCAGGGACCACTGTAAATAAAGATAAACAGCCCAGGGACCACTGTAAATAAAGATAAACCACCCAGGGACACACTGTAAATAAAGATAAACAGCCCAGGGACCACTGTAAATAAAGATAAACCACCCAGGGACCACTGTAAATAAAGATAAACCACCCAGGGGCCACTGTAAATAATGATAAACCACCCAGGGACACACTGTAAATAAAGATAAACAGCCCAGGGACCACTGTAAATAAAGATAAACCATCCAGGGACCACGGTAAATAAAGACAAACCACCCAGGGACCACTGTAAATAAAGATAAACCACTCAGGGACCAGTGTAAATAAAAATAAACCACCCAGGGACCACTGTAAATACAGATAAACCACAAAGGGACCACTGTAAATAAAGAAAAACCACCCAGGGACCACTGTAAATAAAGATAAACCACACGGGGACCACTGTAAATAAAGATAAACCACCCAGGGACCACTGTAAATAAAGATAAACCACCCAGGGACCAGTGTAAATAAAAATAAACCACCCAGGGACCACTGTAAATAAAGATAAACCACCCAGGGACCACTGTAAATAAAGATAAACAGCCCAGGGACCACTGTAAATAAAGAATAACCACCCAGGGACCACAGTAAATAAAGATAAACCACCCAGGGACCACTGTAAATAAAGATAAACCACCCAGGGACCACTGTAAATAAAGATAAACCACCCAGGGACCACTGTAAATAAAGATAAACCACACGGGGACCACTGTAAATAAAGATAAACCACCCAGGGACCACTGTAAATAAAGATAAACCACCCAGGGACCAGTGTAAATAAAAATAAACCACCCAGGGACCACTGTAAATAAAGATAAACCACCCAGGGACCACTGTAAATAAAGATAAACAGCCCAGGGACCACTGTAAATAAAGAATAACCACCCAGGGACCACAGTAAATAAAGATAAACCACCCAGGGACCACTGTAAATAAAGATAAACCACCCAGGGACAAGTGTAAATAAAAATAAACCACCCAGGGACCACTGTAAATAGAGATAAACCACCCAGGGACCACTGTAAATAAAGATAAACCACCCAGGGACCACAGTAAATAAAGATAAACCACCCAGGGACCACAGTAAATAAAGATAAACCCCCCAGAGACCACTGTAAATAATGTTAAACCACCCGGGGACCACTGTAAATAAAGATAAACCACTCAGGGGCCACTGTAAATAAAGATAAACCACCCAGAGACCACTGTAAATAAAGGTAAACCACCCAGGGACCACTGTAAATAAAGAGAAACCACCCAGGGACCATTGTAAATGAAGACAAACCACCCGGGACCACTGTAAATAAAGATAAACCACCCGGGAACCACTGTAAATAAAGATAAACCACCCAGGGACCACTGTAAATAAAGATAAACCACCCAGGGACTACTGTAAATAAAGATAAACCACCCATGGACCACAGTAAATAAAGATAAACCACCCAGGGACCACTGTAAATAAAGATAAACCACCCAGGGACCACTGTAAATAAAGATAAACCACCCAGGGACCACTGTAAATAGAGATAAACCACCCAGGGACCACTGTAAATAAAGATAAACCACCCAGGGACCACTGTAAATAAAGATAAACAGCCCAGGGACCACTGTAAATAAAGAATAACCACCCAGGAACCACTGTAAATAAAGATAAACCACCCAGGGACCACTGTAAATAAAGATAAACCACCCAGGGACCACTGTAAATAAAGATAAACCACCCAGGGACCACTGTAAATAAAGATAAACCACTCAGGGACCAGTGTAAATAAAAATAAACCACCCAGGGACCACTGTAAATAGAGATAAACCACCCAGGGACAACTGTAAATAAAGATAAACCACACGGGGACCACTGTAAATAAAGATAAACCACCCAGGGACCACTGTAAGTAAAGATAAACCACCCAGGGACCACTGTAAATAAAGATAAACCACCCAGCGACCACTGTAAATAAAGATAAACCACCCAGGGACCACTGTAAATAAAGATACACCACCCAGAGACCACTGTAAATAAAGATAAACCACCCAGGGACCAGTGTAAATAAAAATAAACCACCCAGGGACCACTGTAAATAAAGATAAACAGCCCAGGGACCACTGTAAATAAAGATAAACCAACCGGGGACCTCTGTAAATAAAAATAAACCACCCAGGGACCACTGTAAATAGAGATAAACCACCCAGGGACCACTGTAAATAAAGATAAACCACCCAGGGACCACTGTAAATAAAGATAAACAGCCCAGGGACCACTGCAAATAAAGAATAACCACCCGGGGACCACTGTAAATAAAGATAAAACACCCAGGGACCACTGTAAATAAAGATAAACCACCCAGGGACCACTGTAAATAAAGATAAACCACCCAGGGACCAGTGTAAATAAAAATAAACCACCCAGGGACCACTGTAAATAGAGATAAACCACCCAGGGACCACTGTAAATAAAGTTAAACCACCCAGAGACCACTGTAAATAAAGAATAACCACCCAGGGACCACTGTAAATAAAGATAAACAGCCCAGGGACCACTGTAAATAAAGATAAACCACCCAGGGACACACTGTAAATAAAGATAAACAGCCCAGGGACCACTGTAAATAAAGATAAACCACCCAGGGACCACTGTAAATAAAGATAAACCACCCAGGGGCCACTGTAAATAAAGATAAACCACCCAGGGACACACTGTAAATAAAGATAAACAGCCCAGGGACCACTGTAAATAAAGATAAACCACCCAGGGACCACTGTAAATTAAGATAAACCACCCAGGGACCACTGTAAATAAAGATAAACCACTCAGGGACCAGTGTAAATAAAAATAAACCACCCAGGGACCACTGTAAATAGAGATAAACCACCCAGGGACCACTGTAAATAAAGATAAACCACACGGGGACCACTGCAAATAAAGATAAACCACCCAGGGACCACTGTAAATAAAGATAAACCACACGGGGACCACTGTAAATAAAGATAAACCACCCAGGGACCACTGTAAATAAAGATAAACCACCCAGGGACCAGTGTAAATAAAAATAAACCACCCAGGGACCACTGTAAATAAAGATAAACCACCCAGGGACCACTGTAAATAAAGATAAACAGCCCAGGGACCACTGTAAATAAAGAATAACCACCCAGGGACCACAGTAAATAAAGATAAACCACCCAGGGACCAGTGTAAATAAAAATAAACCACCCAGGGACCACTGTAAATAAAGATAAACCAACCGGGGACCACTGTAAATAAAGATAAACCACCCGGGGACCACTGTAAATAAAGATAAACCACCCAGGAACCACTGTAAATAATGATAAACCACCCAGGGACCACAGTAAATAAAGATAAACCACCCAGGGACCACAGTAAATAAAGATAAACCCCCGAGAGACCACTGTAAATAATGTTAAACCACCCGGGGACCACTGTAAATAAAGATAAACCACCCAGGGACCACTGTAAATAAATATAAACCACCCAGGGACCACTGTAAATAAAGATAAACCACACGGGGACCACTGTAAATAAAGATAAACCACTCAGGGGCCACTGTAAATAAAGATAAACCACCCAGAGACCACTGTAAATAAAGGTAAACCACCCAGGGACCACTGTAAATAAAGATAAACCACCCAGGGACCATTGTAAATAATGATAAACCACCCAGAGACCACTGTAAATAAAGAGAAACCACCCAGGGACCATTGTAAATAAAGATAACCCACCCAGAGACGACTGTCAATAAAGATAAACCACCAGGGACCATTGTAAATAAAGATAAACCACCCAGAGACCACTGTAAATAAAGAGAAACCACCCAGGGACCATTGTAAATGATGACAAACCACCCGGGACCACTGTAAATAAAGATAAACCACCCGGGAACCACTGTAAATAAAGATAAACCACCCAGGGACCACTGTAAATAAAGATAAACCACCCAGGGACTACTGTAAATAAAGATAAACCACCCATGGACCACAGTAAATAAAGATAAACCACCCAGGGACCACTGTATGTAAAGATAAACCACCCAGGGACCACTGTAAATAAAGATTAACCACCCAGGGACCAGTGTAAATAAAAATAAACCACCCAGGGACCACTGTAAATAAAGATAAACAGCCCAGGGACCACTGTAAATAAAGATAAACCAACCGGGGACCTCTGTAAATAAAAATAAACCACCCAGGGACCACTGTAAATAAAGATAAACCACCCAGGGACCACTGTAAATAAAGATAAACCACTCAGGGACCAGTGTAAATAAAAATAAACCACCCAGGGACCACTGTAAATAGAGATAAACCACCCAGGGACAACTGTAAATAAAGATAAACCACACGGGGACCACTGTAAATAAAGATAAACCACCCAGGGACCACTGTAAGTAAAGATAAACCACCCAGGGACCACTGTAAATAAAGATAAACCACCCAGCGACCACTGTAAATAAAGATAAATCACCCAGGGACCACTGTAAATAAAGATACACCACCCAGAGACCACTGTAAATAAAGATAAACCACCCAGGGACCAGTGTAAATAAAAATAAACCACCCAGGGACCACTGTAAATAAAGATAAACAGCCCAGGGACCACTGTAAATAAAGATAAACCAACCGGGGACCTCTGTAAATAAAAATATACCACCCAGGGACCACTGTAAATAGAGATAAACCACCCAGGGACCACTGTAAATAAAGATAAACCACCCAGGGACCACTGTAAATAAAGATAAACAGCCCAGGGACCACTGTAAATAAAGAATAACCACCCGGGGACCACTGTAAATAAAGATAAACCACCCAGGGACCACTGTAAATAAAGATAAACCACCCAGGGACCACTGTAAATAAAGATAAACCACCCAGGGACCAGTGTAAATAAAAATAAACCACCCAGGGACCACTGTAAATAGAGATAAACCACCCAGGGACCACTGTAAATAAAGATAAACCACCCAGAGACCACTGTAAATAAAGAATAACCACCCAGGGACCACTGTAAATAAAGATAAACAGCCCAGGGACTACTGTAAATAAAGATAAACCACCCAGGGACACACTGTAAATAAAGATAAACAGCCCAGGGACCACTGTAAATAAAGATAAACCACCCAGGGACCACTGTAAATAAAAATAAACCACCCAGGGGCCACTGTAAATAAAGATAAACCACCCAGGGACACACTGTAAATAAAGATAAACAGCCCAGGGACCACTGTAAATAAAGATAAACCATCCAGGGACCACTGTAAATAAAGACAAACCACCCAGGGACCACTGTAAATTAAGATAAACCACCCAGGGACCACTGTAAATAAAGATAAACCACTCAGGGACCAGTGTAAATAAAAATAAAGCACCCAGGGACCACTGTAAATAGAGATAAACCACCCAGGGACCACTGTAAATAAAGAAAAACCACACGGGGACCACTGTAAATAAAGATAAACCACCCAGGGACCACTGTAAATAAAGATAAACCACACGGGGACCACTGTAAATAAAGATAAACCACCCAGGGACCACTGTAAATAAAGATAAACCACCCAGGGACCAGTGTAAATAAAAATAAACCACCCAGGGACCACTGTAAATAAAGATAAACCACCCAGGGACCACTGTAAATAAAGATAAACAGCCCAGGGACCACTGTAAATAAAGAATAACCACCCAGGGACCACAGTAAATAAAGATAAACCACCCAGGGACCACTGTAAATAAAGATAAACCACCCAGGGACCACTGTAAATAAAGATAAACCACCCAGGGACCAGTGTAAATAAAAATAAACCACCCAGGGACCACTGTAAATAGAGATAAACCACCCAGGGACCACTGTAAATAAAGATAAACCACCCAGGGACCACAGTAAATAAAGATAAACCACCCAGGGACCACAGTAAATAAAGATAAACCCCCCAGAGACCACTGTAAATAATGTTAAACCACCCGGGGACCACTGTAAATAAAGATAAACCACTCAGGGGCCACTGTAAATAAAGATAAACCACCCAGAGACCACTGTAAATAAAGGTAAACCACCCAGGGACCACTGTAAATAAAGAGAAACCACCCAGGGACCATTGTAAATGAAGACAAACCACCCGGGACCACTGTAAATAAAGATAAACCACCCGGGAACCACTGTAAATAAAGATAAACCACCCAGGGACCACTGTAAATAAAGATAAACCACCCAGGGACTACTGTAAATAAAGATAAACCACCCATGGACCACAGTAAATAAAGATAAACCACCCAGGGACCACTGTAAGTAAAGATAAACCACCCAGGGACCACTGTAAATAAAGATAAACCACCCAGGGACCACTGTAAATAGAGATAAACCACCCAGGGACCACTGTAAATAAAGATAAACCACCCAGGGACCACTGTAAATAAAGATAAACAGCCCAGGGACCACTGTAAATAAAGAATAACCACCCAGGAACCACTGTAAATAAAGATAAACCACCCAGGGACCACTGTAAATAAAGATAAACCACCCAGGGACCACTGTAAATAAAGATAAACCACCCAGGGACCACTGTAAATAAAGATAAACCACTCAGGGACCAGTGTAAATAAAAATAAACCACCCAGGGACCACTGTAAATAGAGATAAACCACCCAGGGACAACTGTAAATAAAGATAAACCACACGGGGACCACTGTAAATAAAGATAAACCACCCAGGGACCACTGTAAGTAAAGATAAACCACCCAGGGACCACTGTAAATAAAGATAAACCACCCAGCGACCACTGTAAATAAAGATAAACCACCCAGGGACCACTGTAAATAAAGATACACCACCCAGAGACCACTGTAAATAAAGATAAACCACCCAGGGACCAGTGTAAATAAAAATAAACCACCCAGGGACCACTGTAAATAAAGATAAACCAACCGGGGACCTCTGTAAATAAAAATAAACCACCCAGGGACCACTGTAAATAGAGATAAACCACCCAGGGACCACTGTAAATAAAGATAAACCACCCAGGGACCACTGTAAATAAAGATAAACAGCCCAGGGACCACTGTAAATAAAGAATAACCACCCGGGGACCACTGTAAATAAAGATAAAACACCCAGGGACCACTGTAAATAAAGATAAACCACCCAGGGACCACTGTAAATAAAGATAAACCACCCAGGGACCAGTGTAAATAAAAATAAACCACCCAGGGACCACTGTAAATAGAGATAAACCACCCAGGGACCACTGTAAATAAAGATAAACCACCCAGAGACCACTGTAAATAAAGAATAACCACCCAGGGACCACTGTAAATAAAGATAAACAGCCCAGGGACCACTGTAAATAAAGATAAACCACCCAGGGACACACTGTAAATAAAGATAAACAGCCCAGGGACCACTGTAAATAAAGATAAACCACCCAGGGACCACTGTAAATAAAGATAAACCACCCAGGGGCCACTGTAAATAAAGATAAACCACCCAGGGACACACTGTAAATAAAGATAAACAGCCCAGTGACCACTGTAAATAAAGATAAACCACCCAGGGACCACTGTAAATTAAGATAAACCACCCAGGGACCACTGTAAATAAAGATAAACCACTCAGGGACCAGTGTAAATAAAAATAAACCACCCAGGGACCACTGTAAATAGAGATAAACCACCCAGGGACCACTGTAAATAAAGATAAA
Organism: Scyliorhinus torazame; assembly: GCF_047496885.1. Classification (NCBI taxonomy): domain Eukaryota; kingdom Metazoa; phylum Chordata; class Chondrichthyes; order Carcharhiniformes; family Scyliorhinidae; genus Scyliorhinus; species Scyliorhinus torazame. Next base: position 13,875,725 of record NC_092729.1, read on the forward strand.
CCACACGGGGACCACTGTAAATAAAGATAAACCACCCAGGGACCACTGTAAATAAAGATAAACCACACGGGGACCACTGTAAATAAAGATAAACCACCCAGGGACCACTGTAAATAAAGATAAACCAACCAGGGACCAGTGTAAATAAAAATAAACCACCCAGGGACCACTGTAAATAAAGATAAACCACCCAGGGACCACTGTAAATAAAGATAAACAGCCCAGGGACCACTGTAAATAAAGAATAACCACCCAGGGACCACAGTAAATAAAGATAAACCACCCAGGGACCACTGTAAATAAAGATAAACCACCCAGGGACCACTGTAAATAAAGATAAACCACCCAGGGACCAGTGTAAATAAAAATAAACCACCCAGGGACCACTGTAAATAGAGATAAACCACCCAGGGACCACTGTAAATAAAGATAAACCACCCAGAGACCACTGTAAATAAAGAATAACCACCCAGGGACCACTGTAAATAAAGATAAACAGCCCAGGGACCACTGTAAATAAAGATAAACCACCCAGGGACACACTGTAAATAAAGATAAACAGCCCAGGGACCACTGTAAATAAAGATAAACCACCCAGGGACCACTGTAAATAAAGATAAACCACCCAGGGGCCACTGTAAATAAAGATAAACCACCCAGGGACACACTGTAAATAAAGATAAACAGCCCAGGGACCACTGTAAATAAAGATAAACCACCCAGGGACCACTGTAAATTAAGATAAACCACCCAGGGACCACTGTAAATAAAGATAAACCACTCAGGGACCAGTGTAAATAAAAATAAACTACCCAGGGACCACTGTAAATAGAGATAAACCACCCAGGGACCACTGTAAATAAAGATAAACCACACGGGGACCACTGTAAATAAAGATAAACCACCCAGGGACCACTGTAAATAAAGATAAACCACACGGGGACCACTGTAAATAAAGATAAACCACCCAGGGACCACTGTAAATAAAGATAAACCACCCAGGGGCCAGTGTAAATAAAAATAAACCACCCAGGGACCACTGTAAATAAAGATAAACAGCCCAGGGACCACTGTAAATAAAGATAAACCAACCGGGGACCTCTGTAAATAAAAATAAACCACCCAGGGACCACTGTAAATAAAGAATAACCACCCAGGGACCACAGTAAATAAAGATAAACCACCCAGGGACCACTGTAAATAAAGATAAACCACCCAAGGACCACTGTACATAAAGATAAACAACACGGGGACCACTGTAAATAAAGATAAACCACCCAGAGACCACTGTAAATAAAGATAAACCACCCAGGGACCACTGTAAATAAAGATAAACCACCCAGGGACCACTGTAAATAAAGATAAACCACCCAGGGACCACTGTAAATAAAGATAAACCACCCAGGGACCACTGTAAATAAAGGTAAACCACCCAGGGACCACTGTAAATAAAGATAAACCACCCAGGGACCACTGTAAATAAAGATAAACCACCCAGAGACCACTGTACATAAAGATAAACAACACGGGGACCACTGTAAATAAAGATAAACCACCCGCGGACCACTGTAAATAAAGATAAACCACCCAGGGACCACTGTAAATAAAGGTAAACCACCCAGGGACCAGTGTAAATAAAAATAAACCACCCAGGGACCACTGTAAATAAAGATAAACCAACCGGGGACCACTGTAAATAAAGATAAACCACCCGGGGACCACTGTAAATAAAGATAAACCACTCAGGGACCACTGTAAATAAAGATAAACCACCCAGGGACACTGTAAATTAAGATAAACCACCCAGGGACCACTGTAAATAAAGATAAACCACCCAGGGACACACTGTAAATAAAGATAAACCACCCGGGAACCACTGTCAATAAAGATAAACCAGACAGGGACCACTGTAAATAAAGATAAACCACCCAGGGACACTGTAAATAAAGATAAACCACCCAGGGACCACTGTAAATAAAGATAAACCAACCGGGGACCACTGTAAATAAAGATAAACCACCCAGGGACCACTGTAAATAAAGATTAACAGCCCAGGGACCACTGTAAATAAATATAAACCACCCAGGGACCACTGTAAATAAAGATAAACCACCCAGGGACCACTGTAAATAAAGATAAACCACCCAGGGACCACTGAAAATAAAGATAAACCACCCAGGGACCATTGTAAATGAAGATAAACCAACCAGAGACCACTGTCAATAAAGATAAACCACCAGGGAACCACTGTAAATAAAGATAAACCACCCAGGGACCACTGTAAATAAAGATAAACCACCCAGGGACCACTGTAAATAAAGATAAACAGCCCAGGGAACACTGTAAATAAAGATGAACCTCCCGGGACCACTGTAAATAAAGATAAACCACCCAGGGACCACTGTAAATAAAGATAAACAGCCCAGGGACCACTGTAAATGAAGATAAACCACCCAGGGGCCACTGCAAATAAAGATAAACCAACCGGGGACCACTGTAAATAAAGATAAACCACCCGGGAACCACAGTAAATAAATATAAACCACCCAGGGACCACTGTAAATAAAGATAAACAACCCAGGAACCACTGTAAATAAAGATAAACCACCCGGGGACCACTGTAAATAAAGATAAACCACCCAGAGATCACTGTAAATAAAGATAAACCACCCAGTGACCACTGTAAATAAAGATAAACCACCCAGGGACCACTGTAAATAAAGATAAACCATCCAGGGACCACTGTAAATAAAGATAAACCACCCAGGGACCACTGTAAATAAAGATAAACCACTCAGAGACCAGTGTAAATAAAGATAAACCACCCAGGGACCCCTGTAAATAAAGATAAACCACACAGGGACCAGTGTAAATAAAGATAAACCACCCAGGGACCACTGTAAATAAAGATAAACCACCCAGGGACCACTGTAAATAAAGATAAACCACCCGGGGACCACTGTAAATAAAGATAAACCACCCAGGGACCACTGTAAATAAATATAAACCACCCAGGGACCACTGTAAATAAAGATAAACCACACGGGGACCACTGTAAATAAAGATAAACCACTCAGGGGCCACTGTAAATAAAGATAAACCACCCAGAGACCACTGTAAATAAAGGAAAACCACCCAGGGACCACTGTAAATAAAGATAAACCACTCAGGGACCACTGTAAATAAAGATAAACCACCCAGGGACCAGTGTAAATAAAAATAAACCACACAGGGACCACTGTAAATAGAGATAAACCACCCAGGGACCACTGTAAATAAAGATAAACCAACCGGGGACCACTGTAAATAAAGATAAACCACCCAGGGACCACTGTAAATAAAGATAAACCACCCAGGGACCACTGAAAATAAAGATAAACCACCCAGGGACACACTGTAAATAAAGATAAACAGCCCAGGGACCACTGTAAATAAAGAGAAACCACCCAGGGACCACTGTAAATAAAGATAAACCACCCAGGGGCCACTGTAAATAAAGATAAACCACCCAGAGACCACTGTAAATAAAGATAAACCACCCGGGGACCACTGTAAATAAAGATAAACCACCCAGGGGCCACTGTAAATAAAGATAAACCACCCAGAGACCACTGTAAATAAAGATAAACCACCCAGGGACCACTGTAAATAAATATAAACCACCCAGGGACCACTGTAAATAAAGATAAACCACACGGGGACCACTGTAAATAAAGATAAACCACTCAGGGACCACTGTAAATAAAGATAAACCACCCAGAGACCACTGTAAATAAAGGTAAACCACCCAGGGACCACTGTAAATAAAGATAAACCACCCAGGGACCATTGTAAATAAAGATAAACCACCCAGAGACCACTGTAAATAAAGAGAAACCACCCAGGGACCATTGTAAATAAAGATAAACCACCCAGAGACGACTGTCAATAAAGATAAACCACCAGGGACCATTGTAAATAAAGATAAACCACCCAGAGACCACTGTAAATGAAGAGAAACCACCCAGGGACCATTGTAAATGAAGACAAACCACCCGGGACCACTGTAAATAAAGATAAACCACCCGGGAATCACTGTAAATAAAGATAAACCACCCAGGGACCACTGTAAATAAAGATAAACCACCCAGGGACTACTGTAAATAAAGATAAACCACCCATGGACCACAGTAAATAAAGATAAACCGCCCAGGGACCACTGTAAGTAAAGATAAACCACCCAGGGACCACTGTAAATAAAGATAAACCACCCAGGGACCAGTGTAAATAAAAATAGACCACCCAGGGACCACTGTAAATAAAGATAAACAGCCCAGGGACCACTGTAAATAAAGATAAACCAACCGGGGACCTCTGTAAATAAAAAGAAACCACCCAGGGACCACTGTAAATAGAGATAAACCACCCAGGGACCACTGTAAATAAAGATAAACCACCCAGGGACCACTGTAAATAAAGATAAACAGCGCAGGGACCACTGTAAATAAAGAATAACCACCCAGGGACCACAGTAAATAAAGATAAACCACCCAGGGACCACAGTAAATAAAGATAAACCCCCCTGAGACCACTGTAAATAATGTTAAACCACTCGGGGACCACTGTAAATAAAGATAAACCACCCAGGGACCACTGTAAATAAATATAAACCACCCAGGGACCACTGTAAATAAAGATAAACCACACGGGGACCACTGTAAATAAAGATAAACCACTCAGGGGCCACTGTAAATAAAGATAAACCACCCAGAGACCACTGTAAATAAAGGTAAACCACCCAGGGACCACTGTAAATAAAGATAAACCACCCAGGGACCATTGTAAATAAAGATAAACCACCCAGAGACCACTGTAAATAAAGAGAAACCACCCAGGGACCATTGTAAATAAAGATAAACCACCCAGAGACGACTGTCAATAAAGATAAACAACCAGGGACCATTGTAAATAAAGATAAACCACCCAGAGACCACTTTAAATAAAGAGAAACCACCCAGGGACCATTGTAAATGAAGACAAACCACCCGGGACCACTGTAAATAAAGATAAACCACCCGGGAACCACTGTAAATAAAGATAAACCACCCAGGGACCACTGTAAATAAAGATAAACCACCCAGGGACTACTGTAAATAAAGATAAACCACCCATGGACCACAGTAAATAAAGATAAACCTCCCAGGGACCACTGTAAGTAAAGATAAACCACCCAGGGACCACTGTAAATAAAGATAAACCACCCAGGGACCAGTGTAAATAAAAATAAACCACCCAGGGACCACTGTAAATAAAGATAAAAAGCCCAGGGACCACTGTAAATAAAGATAAACCTACCGGGGACCTCTGTAAATAAAAATAAACCACCCAGGGACCACTGTAAATAGAGATAAACCACCCAGGGACCACTGTAAATAAAGATAAACCACCCAGGGACCACTGTAAATAAAGATAAACAGCCCAGGGACCACTGTAAATAAAGATAAACCACCCAGGGACCACTGTAAATAAAGATAAACCACCCAGAGACCACTGTAAATAAAGATAAACCACTCAGGGACCAGTGTAAATAAAAATAAACCACCCAGGGACCACTGTAAATAGAGATAAACCACCAAGGGACCACTGTAAATAAAGATAAACCACACGGGGACCACTGTAAATAAAGATAAACCACCCAGGGACCACTGTAAATAAAGATAAACCACCCAGGGACCACTGTAAATAAAGATAAACCACCCAGGGACCACTGTAAATAAAGATAAACCACCCAGGGACCACTGTAAATAAATATAAACCACCCGGGGACCACTGTAAGTAAAGATAAACCACCCAGGGACCACTGTAAATAAAGATAAACCACCCAGGGACCAGTGTAAATAAAAATAAACCACCCAGGGACCACTGTAAATAAAGATAAATAGCCCAGGGACCACTGTAAATAAAGATAAACCAACCGGGGACCTCTGTAAATAAAAATAAACCACCCAGGGACCACTGTAAGTAGAGATAAACCACCCAGGGACCACTGTAAATAAAGATAAACCACCCAGAGACCACTGTAAATAAAGATAAACCACCCAGAGACCACTGTAAATAAAGAATAACCACCCAGGGACCACTGTAAATAAAGATAAACAGCCCAGGGACCACTGTAAATAAAGATAAACCACCCAGGGACACACTGTAAATAAAGATAAACAGCCCAGGGACCACTGTAAATAAAGATAAACCACCCAGGGACCACTGTAAATAAAGATAAACCACCCAGGGGCCACTGTAAATAAAGATAAACCACCCAGGGACACACTGTAAATAAAGATAAACAGCCCAGGGACCACTGTAAATAAAGATAAACCACCCAGGGACCACTGTAAATTAAGATAAACCACCCAGGGACCACTGTAAATAAAGATAAACCACTCAGGGACCAGTGTAAATAAAAATAAACCACCCAGGGACCACTGTAAATAGAGATAAACCACCCAGGGACCACTGTAAATAAAGATAAACCACACGGGGACCACTGTAAATAAAGATAAACCAACCAGGGACCACTGTAAATAAAGATAAACCACACGGGGACTACTGTAAATAAAGATAAACCAGCCAGGGACCACTGTAAATAAAGATAAACCACCCAGGGACCAGTGTAAATAAAAATAAACCACCCAGGGACCACTGTAAATAAAGATAAACAGCCCAGGGACCACTGTAAATAAAGATAAACCAACCGGGGACCTCTGTAAATAAAAATAAACCACCCAGGGACCACTGTAAATAAAGAATAACCACCCAGGGACCACTGTAAATAAAGATAAACCACCCAAGGACCACTGTACATAAAGATAAACAACACGGGGACCACTGTAAATAAAGATAAACCACCCAGAGACCAATGTAAATAAAGATAAACCACCCAGGGACCACTGTAAATAAAGATAAACCACCCAGGGACCACTGTAAATAAAGATAAACCCCCCAGAGACCACTGTAAATAAAGATAAACCACCCAGGGACCACTGTAAATAAAGATAAACCACCCAGGGACCACTGTAAATAAAGGTAAACCACCCAGGGACCACTGTAAATAAAGATAAACCACCCAGGGACCACTGTAAATAAAGATAAACCACCCAGAGACCACTGTACATAAAGATAAACAACACGGGGACCACTGTAAATAAAGATAAACCACCCGCGGACCACTGTAAATAAAGATAAACCACCCAGGGACCACTGTAAATAAAGATAAACCACCCAGGGACCAGTGTAAATAAAAATAAACCACCCAGGGACCACTGTAAATAAAGATAAACCAACCGGGGACCACTGTAAATAAAGATAAACCACCCGGGGACCACTGTAAATAAAGATAAACCACCCAGGGACCACTGTAAATAAAGATAAACCACCCAGAGACCACTGTAAATTGAGATAAACCACCCAGGGACCACTGTAAATAAAGATAAACCACCCAGGGACACACTGTAAATAAAGATAAACCACCCGGGAACCACTGTCAATAAAGATAAACCAGACAGGGACCACTGTAAATAAAGATAAACCACCCAGGGACACTGTAAATAAAGATAAACCACCCAGGGACCACTGTAAATAAAGATAAACCAACCGGGGACCACTGTAAATAAAGATAAACCACCCAGAGACCACTGTAAATAAATATAAACCACCCAGGGACCACTGTAAATAAAGAATAACCACCCGGGGACACACGCACTCCAGGCCACTCCCGGCCAGCCCACACACACACTCCAGGCCACTCCCGGCCAGCCCACACACACACTCCAGGCCACTCCCGGCCAGCCCACACACACACTCCAGGCCACTCCCGGCCAGCCCACACACGCACTCCAGGCCACTCCCGGCCAGCCCACACACACACTCCAGGCCACTCCCGGCCAGCCCACACACACTCCAGGCCACTCCCGGCCAGCCCACACACACACTCCAGGCCACTCCCGGCCAGTCCACACACACACTCCAGGCCACTCCCGGCCAGCCCACACACACACTCCAGGCCACTCCCGGCCAGCCCACACACACACTCCGGGCCACTCCCGGCCAGCCCACACAAACACTCCAGGTCCCTCCCGGCCAGCCCACTCACACACTCCAGGCCACTCCCGGCCAGCCCACACACACACTCCAGGCCACTCCCGGCCAGCCCACACACACTCCAGGCCACTCCCGGCCAGCCCACACACACACTCCAGGCCACTCCCGGCCAGTCCACACACACACTCCAGGCCACTCCCGGCCAGCCCACACACACACTCCAGGCCACTCCCGGCCAGCCCACACACACACTCCGGGCCACTCCCGGCCAGCCCACACAAACACTCCAGGTCCCTCCCGGCCAGCCCACTCACACACTCCAGGCCACTCCCGGCCAGCCCACACACACACTCCAGGCCACTCCCGGCCAGCCCACACAAACACTCCAGGCCACTCCCGGCCAGCCCACACACACACTCCAGGCCACTCCCGGCCAGCCCACACACACACTCCGGGCCACTCCCGGCCAGCCCACACAAACACTCCAGGCCACTCCCGGCCAGCCCACACACACACTCCAGGTCCCTCCCGGCCAGCCCACTCACACACTCCAGGCCTCTCCCGGACAGCCCACATGCACACTCCTGGCCACTCCCGGCCAGTCCACACACACACTCCAGGCCACTCCCGGCCAGCCCACTCACACACACTCCTGGCCACTCCCGGCCAGCCCACACAAACACTCCAGGTCCCTCCCGGCCAGCCCACACAAACACTCCAGGTCCCTCCCGGCCAGCCCACTCACACACTCCAGGCCTCTCCTGGCCAGTCCACACACACACTCCAGGTCACTCCCGGCCAGCCCACGCACACACTCCAGACCAGGCCACTCCCGGCCAGCCCACACACACACTCCAGGCCAGCCCACACACACACTCCAGGGCACTGCCGGCATGCCCACACACACACTCCAGGCCACTGCCGGCCAGCCCACACACACACTCCAGGCCACTCCCGGCCAGCCCACACACACACTCCAGTGGAACCCTTTCTTCTCACTCTCTCTAAACCCCTTCCTAATTTGGAGTCCTCTGTGAAATTGCTCTTTACCTTAAACTGATCTACAGATTACAATTCCAGTTCACTAATCCCCATATTCAACTGAAATCCTCCATCCCTGACAACACTCCATTAAATACCCTTTGTTTTGTCTCCAAGATCCTCACATCCTTTTGTATATTTAGCGGCAGATCAAGAAGCAATTATTCAGCTATGGTCCTATCTATAAACCTGGTTATAACTCTATAGGCTATTGGCAAAGTATTAGAAAGTGGGATTCAAATACTCATGTGGTTGTTTTTGACCTGCCCAGTCCAGATGGGCCGAATGACCTTTCTGTGCTCTGGACCTCGATGACTCTATGATCCTAACATCCTTCTTTTCGGAGTCTCCGCCTCTATTGATCAAGTTAAATATCTTCTGAGGTTTTTCCAATCTTATCACCATGACCTTCCAGTGCAAAGTGTGGACATGTCCCCGCTCCCTTCCTGTACTCTTTTTAAACTTGTCCCGTTTAGTTTATATTTCCTGTCCTCTGCCCTCCTTCCTAATGCATTACCCACACGACAGTGATTTAAATTTACTTTCCCCGTGACCCTCCCTTTCACAGATCTGGGAACATGCTGCTGAAGATTGCTGCTCCCCTGCTCACTGTGTCATTGCTGAGTGTCTGTCATTTGTGAATGTTGAAATTCTTTCCATTGAAGCCTATCGCAGTGAATTGTATCTTGAAGAGCAATTGTCCTCATGTGGACCCCGAGTGAACATCAATGTCTCCTCCCCTCCTCTCTGAACAACTATCATTCACCGCTTCTCTCTGCTTTCTGTTTCTTAGCCAATATCACATTCTCACTGTCACAGACCCTTTAATCCACGGCTTTGGGACTCGAGAACAACTCTAATAAATGACATTTGATCACAACATGTCCCAGTACATAAATTCATTTCAGTTCCCTCATTAATCCTGCAGTTATTTTGAAATATAACTGCAATAACAACATGCGATGTGATTTCCCACGAATATCGCCGTGTTTCTGGTCACATAACACCATTTCCTCGCGAAGGAGCAATATTCCTGTTGCCCAGTCTGCCCTAGAAATGTCCTGGTGACTAACATTATACTGACTGCTCTGTCCCTCCAGGGTCTATCCCTCTCTCTCCTTTTATAAACAGGATGGGACAGTGAAAATGCCCCAGTCCCCAGGAACCACTCAGATATCAATGAGGATTGAGTATCAGGGTCAGTGTGTCCACTATTTCCACACTCCATCCCTCAGTCACTGTCACACAGCCAATCCAGACCCGGCTAATCTTCTCTTTCATTGTGATATAAAAAGTATTGGATTGAAAGGGGTTAACTGAGCCTGTTTGTTTAGTGACTGTGATTAATGTCAGTCTCTATGGATCTAACCGTGTCACTGGAGGGTTTGTCTCTGCTATTAAAAAGCGATTCCTTTCACTGTGTTATCCCAAACTGTCAGCGGGAGCGTCAATTCCAACACTGCCAGAGATCAGCGGCTCCAGAGAGGCCGAGAGGAGGGATCAGAATCTGGGAACTACCCACAGGAACGTTACAGCAATGGATCAGAATCTGGGAACTATCCACAGGAACGTTACAGCAATGGATCAGAATCTGGGAACTATCCACAGGAACGTTACAGCAATGGATCAGAATCTGGGAACTATCCACAGGAACGTTACAGCAATGGATCAGAATCTGGGAACTATCCACAGGAACGTTACAGCAATGGATCAGAATCTGGGAACTATCCACAGGAACGTTACAGCAATGGACAGGAGTTTATCCTGGGGTATTTACTATATGTCTCACCAGTCTTTACCATGGCGGATCTGGGGCGCACTGATGATAATTCAAGCGGGTTACTATCCCCTCCTGGCTGTTGTCGGTGTCCCTGGTAAGTCTCCCTGTCCAGTTATTTATTGTATAAACCACTTTAAGTGTATTATTGCTCTGGTCATTTGCATCTTGGAAAGATTGAATCCACGGTTTTCAGTTCAGAAGTTTGTAAGTTTTCAGGTCCAGGAGCAGAATGAGGCTATTTGGCCCCTCGCGTCTGCTCCGTCATTCGGTCTTGGCTGATCTCATCCTCGGCTTAACGCCGCCGCCCTGCCCATTATCCAAAATTCTCACCCCATTCCCAATTCAAAATCTATATAACTGCTCCTTAAATTTACTCACTGTCCCAGCATGCACCGCACTCTAGATCGCGAATTCCACAGGTTCACATCCCATTGGGAGAAGTAGTTTCTCCTCAGCTCTGATTCACATTTGCTGCCTGTTATCCTGAGATTCTGACCTCTCGTTCCAGAACGCCCCACAAGAGGAAGCATCCGCTCCACTTCCACTTCACCCACTCCTTTTATCATCTTATAAACCACAATTGGATCTCTACACCTTCTTAACAACTCTCTTGATAAGACAAAGCCCTCATCTCTGCGGTCAGTCTCGTCAACCTCCTCTGAACTGCCTCTAAAGCCCCTACATCTTTCCTCAAATCAGGGGCCAGGACTGTGCAATACTCCAGGTGCGGTCTGACCAACATCTGGAATAGTGGGAATAACACTTCCTTACCTTGAAGCTCTGTGCCTTTAGCTATAAATATCAAAATCGATTCCAGTCACTGAGGTCATTCCCGATCCAGTGGCTCCACTCGGTCCCTGGTTAATATCGGAGGCTGATCACCATTCATTCTTCACCACTCCCGAGAGTACAGGAGCAGAGTGTGGGGCAAATCTGATATAACAAGGAGCTGGTTACAGAACGGTGTCACCTCCTTCAGCACGGCCTGGAGCCTGACACCAGGCTGTGGATGGTCCTGTCAAATCTGATACAACAAGGTGCTGGTTACAGAACGGTGTCGCCTCCTTCAGCACGGCCTGGAGCCTGACACCAGGCTGTGGATGGTCCTGTCAAATCTGATATAACAAGGAGCTGGTTACAAAACGGTGCCGCCTCCTTCTGCACAGCCTGGAGCCTGACACCAGGCTGTGCATGGTCCTGTCAAATCTGATATAACAAGGAGCAGGTTACAGAACAATGTCGCCTCCTTCAGCACGGCCTGGAGCCTGACACCAGGCTGTGGATGGCCTTGTCAAATCTGATATAACAAGGTGCTGGTTACAGAACGGTGTCGCCTCCTTCAGCACGGCCTGGAGCCTGACACCAGGCTGTGGATGGTCCTGTCAAATCTGATAGAACAAGGAGCTGGTTACAGAACGGTGTCACCTCCTTCAGCACGGCCTGGAGCCATACACCAGGCTGTGGATGGTCCTGTCAAATCTGATATAACAAGGAGCTGGTTACAGAACGGTGTCGCCTCCTTCAGCACGGCCTGGAGCCATACACCAGGCTGTGGATGGTCCTGTCAAATCTGATATAACAAGGAGCTGGTTACAGAACGGTGTCGCCTCCTTCAGCACGGCCTGGAGCCTGACACCAGGCTGTGGATGGTCCTGTCAAATCTGATATAACAAGGTGCTGGTTACAGAACGGTGTCGCCTCCTTCAGCATGGCCTGGAGCCTGACACCAGGCTGTGGATGGTCCTGTCAAATCTGATACAACAAGGAGCTGGTTACAGAACGGTGTCGTCTCCTTCAGCACGGCCTGGAGCCTGACACCAGGCTGTGGATGGTCCTGTCAAATCTGATATAACAAGGAGCTGGTTACAGAACGGTGTCACCTCCTTCAGCACGGCCTGGAGCCTGACACCAGGCTGTGGATGGTCCTGTCAAATCTGATACAACAAGGTGCTGGTTACAGAATGGAGTCACCTCCTTCAGCACGGCCTGGAGCCTGACACCAGGCTGTGGATGGTCCAGTCAAATCTGATACAAGAAGGAGGTGGTTACAGAACTGTTTCGCCTCCTTCAGCACGGCCTGGACACTGACACCAGGCTGTGGATGGTCCTGTCAAATCTGATATAACAAGGAGCTGGTCACAGAACGGTGTCGCCTCTTTCAGCACAGCCTGGAGCCTAACACCAGGCTGTGGATGGCCATGTCAAATCTGATATAACAAGGAGCTGGTTACAGAACGGTGTCGCCTCCTTCAGCACGGCCTGGAGCCTGACACCAGGCTGTGGATGGTCCTGTCAAATCTGATATAACAAGGAGCTGGTTACAGAACGGTGTCGCCTCCTTCAGCACGGCCTGGAGCCGGACACCAGGCTGTGGATGGTCCTGTCAAATCTGATACAACAAGGAGCATTTTACAGAACGGTGTCGCCTCCTTCAGCACGTCCTGGAGCCTGACACCAGGCTGTGGATGGTCCTGTCAAATCTGATATAACAAGGAGCATTTTACAGAACGGTGTCGCCTCCTTCAGCACGTCCTGGAGCCTGACACCAGGCTGTGGATGGTCCTGTCAAATCTGATACAACAAGGAGCTGGTTACAGAACAGTGTCGCCTCCTTCAGCACGGCCTGGAGCCTGACACCAGGCTGTGGATGGTCCTGTCAAATCTGATACAACAAGGAGCTGGTTACAGAACGGTGTCGCCTCCTTCAGCACGGCCTGGAGCCTGACACCAGGCTGTGGATGGTCCTGTCAAATCTGATATAACAAGGTGCTGGTTACAGAACGGTGTCGCCTCCTTCAGCACGGCCTGGAGCCTGACACCAGGCTGTGGATGGTCCTGTCAAATCTGATATAACTAGGAGCTGGTTACAGAACGGTGTCACCTCCTTCAGCACGGCCTGGAGCCTGACACCAGACTGTGGATGTTCCTGTCAAATCTGATATAACAAGGAGCTGGTTACAGAACAGTGTCGCCTCCTTCAGCACGGCCTGGAGCCTGACACCAGGCTGTGGATGGTCCTGTCAAATCTGATATAACTAGGAGCTGGTTACAGAACTGTGTCGCCTCCTTCAGCACGGCCTCGAGCCTGACACCAGGCTGTGGATGGTCCTGTCAAATCTGATATAACAAGGAGCTGGTTACAGAACGGTGTCGCCTCCTTCAGCACGGCCTGGAGCCTGACACCAGGCTGTGGATGGTCCTGTCAAATCTGATATAACAAGGAGCTGATTACAGAACGGTGTCACCTCCTTCAGCACGGCCTGGAGCCTGACACCAGGCTGTGGATGGTCCTGTCAAATCTGATATAACAAGGAGCTGGTTACAGAACGGTGTCGCCTCCTTCAGCACGGCCTGGAGCCTTACACCAGGCTGTGGATGGTCCTGTCAAGTCTGATATAACAAGGAGCTTGTTAAAGAAAGTTGTCGCCACCTTCAGCACGGCCTGGACCCTGACACCAGGCTGTGGATGGTCCTGTCAAATCTGATACAACAAGGTGCTGGTTACAGAACGGTGTCGCCTCCTTCAGCACGGCCTGGAGCCTGACACCAGGCTGTGGATGGTCCTGTCAAATCTGATACAACAAGGAGCTGGTTACAGAACGGTGTCGCCTCCTTCAGCACGGCCTGGAGCCTGACACCAGGCTGTGGATGGTCCTGTCAAATCTGATACAACAATGAGCTGGTTACAGAACGGTGTCGCCTCCTTCAGCACGGCCTGGAGCCTGACACCAGGCTGTGGATGGTCCTGTCAAATCTGATACAACAAGGTGCTGGTTACAGAACGGTGTCGCCTCCTTCAGCACGGCCTGGAGCCTGACACCAGGCTGTGGATGGTCCTGTCAAATCTGATACAACAAGGTGCTGGTTACAGAACGGAGTCACCTCCTTCAGCACGGCCTGGAGCCTGACACCAGGCTGTGGATGGTCCTGTCAAATCTGATATAACAAGGAGCTGGTTACAGAACGGTGTCACCTCCTTCAGCGCAGCCTGGAGCCTGACACAAGGCTGTGGATGGTCCTGTCAAATCTGATATAACAAGGAGCTGGTTACAGAACGGTGTCATCTCCTTCAGCACGGCCTGGAGCCTGACACCAGGCTGTGGATGGTCCTGTCAAATCTGATATAACAAGGAGCTGGTTACAGAACGGTGTCGCCTCCTTCAGCACGGCCTGGAGCCTGACACCAGGCTGTGGATGGGCCTGTCAAATCTGATATAACAAGGAGCTGGTTACAGAACGGTGTCGCCTCCTTCAGCACGGCCTGGAGCCTGACACCAGGCTGTGGATGGTCCTGTCAAATCTGATATAACAAGGAGCAGGTTACAGAACGGTGTCGCCTCCTTCAGCACGGCCTGGAGCATGACACCAGGCTGTGAATGGTCCTGTCAAACCTGATATAACAAGGAGCTGGTTACAGAACGGTGTCCCCTCCTTCAGCACGGCCTGGAGCCTGACACCAGTCTGTGGATGGTCCTGTCAAACCTGTTATAACAAGGAGCTGGTTACAGAACGGTGTCGCCTCCTTCAGCACGGCCTGGAGCCTGACACCAGATTGTGGATGGTCCTGTCAAACCTGTTATAACAAGGAGCTGGTTACAGAACGGTGTCACCACCTTCAGCACGGCCTGGAGCCTGACACCAGGCTGTGGATGGTCCTGTCAAATCTGATACAACAAGGAGCTGGTTACAGAACGGTGTCGCCTCCTTCAGCACGGCCTGGAGCCTGACACCAGGCTGTGGATGGTCCTGTCAAA
Organism: Scyliorhinus torazame; assembly: GCF_047496885.1. Classification (NCBI taxonomy): domain Eukaryota; kingdom Metazoa; phylum Chordata; class Chondrichthyes; order Carcharhiniformes; family Scyliorhinidae; genus Scyliorhinus; species Scyliorhinus torazame. Next base: position 13,891,376 of record NC_092729.1, read on the forward strand.
TCTGATACAACAAGGAGCTGGTTACAGAACGGTGTCGCCTCCTTCAGCACGGCCTGAAGCCTGACACCAGGCTGTGGCTGGTTCTGTCAAATCTGATATAACAAGGAGCAGGTTACAGAACGGTGTCGCCTCCTTCAGCACGGCCTGGAGCCTGATACCAGGCTGTGGATGGTCCTGTCAAATCTGATATAACAAGGAGCTGGTTACAGAACGGTGTCGCCTCCTTCAGCACGGCCTGGAGCCTGACACCAGGCTATGGATGGTCCTGTCAAATCTGATATAACAAGGAGCTGGTTAGAGAACAGAGTCGCCTCCTTCAGCACGGCCTGGAGCCTGACACCAGGCTGTGGATGGTCCTGTCAAATCTGATATAACAGGGAGCTGGTTACAGAACGGTGTCGCCTCCTTCAGCACGGCCTGGAGCCTGACACCAGGCTGTGGATGGTCCTGTCAAATCTGATACAGCAAGCAGCTGGTTACAGAACGGTGTCACCTCCTTCAGCACAGCCTGGAGCCTGACACCAGGCTGTGGATGGTCCTGTCAAATCTGATATAACAAGGAGCTGGTTACAGAACGGTGTCACCTCCTTCAGCACGGCCTGGAGCCTGACACCAGGCTGTGGATGGTCCTGTCAAATCTGATATAACAAGGAGGTGGTTACAGAACGGTGTCACCTCCTTCAGCACGGCCTGGAGACTGACACCAGGCTGTGGATGGTCCTGTCAAATCTGATATAACAAGGAGCTGGTTACAGAACAGTGTCGCCTCCTTCAGCACGACCTGGAACCTGACACAAGGCTGTGGATGGTCCTGTCAAATCTGATATAACAAGGAGCTGGTTACAGAATGGTGTCATCTCCTTCAGCACGGCCTGGAGCCTGACACCAGGCTGTGGATGGTCCTGTCAAATCTGATATAACAAGGAGCTGGTTACAGAACGGTGTCGCCTCCTTCAGCACGGCCTGGAGCCTGACACCAGGCTGTGGATGGTCCTGTCAAATCTGATATAACAAGGAGCAGGTTACAGAACTGTGTCGCCTCCTTCAGCACGGCCTGGAGCATGACACCAGGCTGCGAATGGACCTGTCAAATCTGATATAACAAGGAGCTGGTTACAGAACGGTGTCGCCTCCTTCAGCACGGCCTGGAGCCTGACACCAGGCTGTGGATGGTCCTGTCAAATCTGATATAACAAGGAGCTGGTTACAGAACGGTGTCGCCTCCTTCAGCACGGCCTGGAGCCTGACACCAGGCTGTGGATGGTCCTGTCAAATCTGATATAACAAGGTGCTGGTTACAGAACGGTGTCACCTCCTTCAGCACGGCCTGGAGCCTGACACCAGTCTGTGGATGGTCCTGTCAAATCTGATACGACAAGATGCTGGTTACATAACGGTGTCGCCTCCTTCAGCACGGCCTGGAGCCTGACACCAGGCTGTGGTTCCTGTCAAATCTGATATAACAATGAGCTGGTTACAGAACGGTGTCGCCTCCTTTAGCACGGCCTGGAGCCTGACACCAGGCTGTGGATGGTCCTATCAAATCTGATATAACAATGAGCTGGTTACAGAACGGTGTCGCCTCCTTCAGCACGGCCTGGAGCCTGACACCAGGCTGTGGTTCCTGTCAAATCTGATATAACAAGGTGCTGGTTACAGACGGTGTCACCTCCTTCAGCACGGCCTGGAGCCTGACACCAGGCTGTGGATGGTCCTGTCAAATCTGATATAACAAGGAGCAGGTTACAGGACGGTGTCCCCTCCTTCAGCACGGCCTGGAGCCTGACACCAGGCTGTGGAAGGTCTTGTCAAATCTGATATAACAATGAGGTGGTTACAGAACGGTTTCACCTCCTTCAGCACGGCCTGGAGCCTGACACCAGGCTGTGGATGGTCCTGTCAAATCTGATATAACAAGAGGCTGGTTACAGAACCGAGTCACCTCCTTCAGCACGGCCTGGAGCCTGACACCAGGCTGTGGATGGTCCTGTCAAATCTGATATAACAAGGAGCTGGTTACAGAACGGTGTCGCCTCATTCAGCACGGCCTGGAGCCTGACACCAGACTGTGGATGGTCCTGTCAAATCTGATATAACAAGGAGCTGGTTACAGAACGGAGTCACCTCCTTTAGCACCGCCTGGAGCCTGACACCAGGCTGTGGATGGTCCTGTCAAATCTGATATAACAAGGTGCTGGTTACAGAACGGTGTCGCCTCCTTCAGCACGGCCTGGAGCCTGACACCAGGCTGTGGATGGTCCAGTCAAATCTGATATAACAAGGTGCTGGTTACAGAACGGTGTCGCCTCCTTCAGCACGGCCTGGAGCCTGACACCAGACTGTGGATGGTCCTGTCAAATCTGAGATAACAAGGTGCTGGTTACAGAACAGTGTCGCCTCCTTCAGCACGGCCTGGAGCCTGACACCAGGCTGTGGATGGTCCTGTCAAATCTGATATAACAAGGAGCTGGTTACAGAATGGAGTCACCTCCTTTAGCACGGCCTGGAGCCTGACACCAGGCTGTGGATGGTCCTGTCAAATCTGATATAACAAGGTGCTGGTTACAGAACGGTGTCGCCTCCTTCAGCACGGCCTGGAGCCTGACACCAGGCTGTGGATGGTCCAGTCAAATCTGATATAACAAGGTGCTGGTTACAGAACGGTGTCGCCTCCTTCAGCACGGCCTGGATCCTGACACCAGGCTGTGGATGGTCCTGTCATATCTGGGATAACAAGGAGCTGGTTACAGAACGATGTCGCCTCCTTCAACACGGCCTGGAGCCTGACACCAGGCTGTGGATGGTCCTGTCAAATCTGATATAACAAGGAGCTGGTTACAGAACGGTGTCACCTCCTTCAGCAGGGCCTGGAGCCTGACACCAGGCTGTGGTTCCTGTCAAATCTGATACAACATGGAGCTGGTTACAGAACGGTGTCGCCTCCTTCAGCACGGCCTGGAGCATGACACCAGGCTGTGGATGGTCCTGTCAAATCTGATATAACAAGGAGCTGGTTACAGAACGGTGTCGCCTCCTTCAGCAAGGCCTGGAGCCTGACACCAGGCTGTGGATGGTCCTGTCAAATCTGATATAACAAGGTGCTGGTTACAGAACGGTGTCGCCTCCTTCAGCACGGCCTGGAGCCTGACACCAGGCTGTGGATGGTCCAGTCAAATCTGATATAACAAGGTGCTGGTTACAGAACGGTGTCGCCTCCTTCAGCACGGCCTGGATCCTGACACCAGGCTGTGGATGGTCCTGTCAAATCTGGGATAACAAGGAGCTGGTTACAGAACGATGTCGCCTCCTTCAACACGGCCTGGAGCCTGACACCAGGCTGTGGATGGTCCTGTCAAATCTGATATAACAAGAGGCTGGTTACAGAACCGAGTCACCTCCTTCAGCACGGCCTGGAGCCTGACACCAGGCTGTGGATGGTCCTGTCAAATCTGATATAACAAGGAGCTGGTTACAGAACGGTGTCGCCTCCTTCAGCACGGCCTGGAGCCTGACACCAGGCTGTGGATGGTCCTGTCAAATCTGATATAACAAGGAGCTGGTTACAGAACGGAGTCACCTCCTTTAGCACCGCCTGGAGCCTGACACCAGGCTGTGGATGGTCCTGTCAAATCTGATATAACAAGGTGCTGGTTACAGAACGGTGTCGCCTCCTTCAGCACGGCCTGGAGCCTGACACCAGGCTGTGGATGGTCCAGTCAAATCTGATATAACAAGGTGCTGGTTACAGAACGGTGTCGCCTCCTTCAGCACGGCCTGGAGCCTGACACCAGACTGTGGATGGTCCTGTCAACTCTGAGATAACAAGGTGCTGGTTACAGAACAGTGTCGCCTCCTTCAGCACGGCCTGGAGCCTGACACCAGGCTGTGGATGGTCCTGTCAAATCTGATATAACAAGGAGCTGGTTACAGAATGGAGTCACCTCCTTTAGCACCGCCTGGAGCCTGACACCAGGCTGTGGATGGTCCTGTCAAATCTGATATAACAAGGTGCTGGTTACAGAACGGTGTCGCCTCCTTCAGCACGGCCTGGAGCCTGACACCAGGCTGTGGATGGTCCAGTCAAATCTGATATAACAAGGTGCTGGTTACAGAACGGTGTCGCCTCCTTCAGCACGGCCTGGATCCTGACACCAGGCTGTGGATGGTCCTGTCAAATCTGGGATAACAAGGAGCTGGTTACAGAACGATGTCGCCTCCTTCAACACGGCCTGGAGCCTGACACCAGGCTGTGGATGGTCCTGTCAAATCTGATATAACAAGGAGCTGGTTACAGAACGGAGTCACCTCCTTTAGCACCGCCTGGAGCCTGACACCAGGCTGTGGATGGTCCTGTCAAATCTGATATAACAAGGTGCTGGTTACAGAACGGTGTCGCCTCCTTCAGCACGGCCTGGAGCCTGACACCAGGCTGTGGATGGTCCAGTCAAATCTGATATAACAAGGTGCTGGTTACAGAACGGTGTCGCCTCCTTCAGCACGGCCTGGATCCTGACACCAGGCTGTGGATGGTCCTGTCAAATCTGGGATAACAAGGAGCTGGTTACAGAACGATGTCGCCTCCTTCAACACGGCCTGGAGCCTGACACCAGGCTGTGGATGGTCCTGTCAAATCTGATATAACAAGGAGCTGGTTACAGAACGGTGTCACCTCCTTCAGCACGGCCTGGAGCCTGACACCAGGCTGTGGTTCCTGTCAAATCTGATGCAACATGGAGCTGGTTACAGAACGGTGTCGCCTCCTTCAGCACGGCCTGGAGCATGACACCAGGCTGTGGATGGTCCTGTCAAATCTGATATAACAAGGAGCTGGTTACAGAACGGTGTCGCCTCCTTCAGCACGGCCTGGAGCCTGACACCAGGCTGTGGATGGTCCTGTCAAATCTGACATAACAAGGAGCTGGTTACAGAACGGTGTCACCTCCTTCACCACTGCCTGGAGCCTGACACCAGGCTGTGGAAGGTCCTGTCAAATCTGATATAACAAGGAGCTGGTTACAGAACGGTGTCGCCTCCTTCAGCACGGCCTGGAGCCTGACACCAGGCTGTGGATGGTCCTGTCAAATCTGATATAACAAGGAGCTGGTTACAGAACGGAGTCACCTCCTTTAGCACCGCCTGGAGCCTGACACCAGGCTGTGGATGGTCCTGTCAAATCTGATATAACAAGGTGCTGGTTACAGAACGGTGTCGCCTCCTTCAGCACGGCCTGGAGCCTGACACCAGGCTGTGGATGGTCCAGTCAAATCTGATATAACAAGGTGCTGGTTACAGAACGGTGTCGCCTCCTTCAGCACGGCCTGGATCCTGACACCAGGCTGTGGATGGTCCTGTCAAATCTGGGATAACAAGGAGCTGGTTACAGAACGATGTCGCCTCCTTCAACACGGCCTGGAGCCTGACACCAGGCTGTGGATGGTCCTGTCAAATCTGATATAACAAGGAGCTGGTTACAGAACGGTGTCGCCTCCTTCAGCACGGCCTAGAGCCTCGCACCAGGCTGTGGAAGGTCCTGTCAAATCTGATAGAACAAGGAGCTGGTTACAGAACGGTGTCACCTCCTTCAGCACGGCCTGGAGCCTGACACCAGGCTGTGGATGGTCCTGTCAAATCTGATATAACACGGTGCTCGTTGCAGAACGGGGTTGCCTCCTTCAGCACGGCCTGGAGCCTGATACCAGGCTGTGGATGGTCCTGTCAAATCTGATACAAAAAGGAGCTGGTTACAGAACGGTGTCACCTCCTTCAGCGTGGCCTGGAGCCTGACACAAGGCTGTGGATGGTCCTGTCAAATCTGATATAACAAGGAGCTGGTTACAGAACGGTGTCATCTCCTTCAGCACGGCCTGGAGCCTGACACCAGGCTGTGGATGGTCCTGTCAAATCTGATATAACAAGGAGCTGGTTACAGAACGGTGTCGCCTCCTTCAGCACGGCCTGGAGCCTGACACCAGGCTGTGGATGGTCCTGTCAAACCTGATATAACAAGGTGCTGGTTACAGAACGGTGTCTCCTCCTTCAGCACGGCCTGGAGCCTGACAGCAGGCTGTGGATGGTCCTGTCAAATCTGATATAACAAGGAGCTAGTTACAGAACGGTGTCGCCTCCTTCAGCACGGCCTGGAGCATGACACCAGGCTGTGAATGGTCCTGTCAAACCTGATATAACAAGGAGCTGGTTACAGAACGGTGTCCCCTCCTTCAGCACGGCCTGGAGCCTGACACCAGTCTGTGGATGGTCCTGTCAAACCTGTTATAACAAGGAGCTGGTTACAGAACGGTGTCACCACCTTCAGCACGGCCTGGAGCCTGACACCAGGCTGTGGATGGTCCTGTCAAATCTGATACAACAAGGAGCTGGTTACAGAACGGTGTCGCCTCCTTCAGCACGGCCTGAAGCCTGACACCAGGCTGTGGCTGGTTCTGTCAAATCTGATATAACAAGGAGCAGGTTACAGAACGGTGTCGCCTCCTTCAGCACGGCCTGGAGCCTGATACCAGGCTGTGGATGGTCCTGTCAAATCTGATATAACAAGGAGCTGGTTACAGAACGGTGTCGCCTCCTTCAGCACGGCCTGGAGCCTGACACCAGGCTATGGATGGTCCTGTCAAATCTGATATAACAAGGAGCTGGTTAGAGAACAGAGTCGCCTCCTTCAGCACGGCCTGGAGCCTGACACCAGGCTGTGGATGGTCCTGTCAAATCTGATATAACAAGGAGCTGGTTACAGAACGGAATCACCTCCTTTAGCACCGCCTGGAGCCTGACACCAGGCTGTGGATGGTCCTGTCAAATCTGATATAACAAGGTGCTGGTTACAGAACGGTGTCGCCTCCTTCAGCACGGCCTGGAGCCTGACACCAGGCTGTGGACAGTCCAGTCAAATCTGATATAACAAGGTGCTGGTTACAGAACGGTGTCGCCTCCTTCAGCACGGCCTGGATCCTGACACCAGGCTGTGGATGGTCCTGTCAAATCTGGGATAACAAGGAGCTGGTTACAGAACGATGTCGCCTCCTTCAACACGGCCTGGAGCCTGACACCAGGCTGTGGATGGTCCTGTCAAATCTGATATAACAAGGAGCTGGTTACAGAACGGTGTCACCTCCTTCAGCACGGCCTGGAGCCTGACACCAGGCTGTGGTTCCTGTCAAATCTGATACAACATGGAGCTGGTTACAGAACGGTGTCGCCTCCTTCAGCACGGCCTGGAGCATGACACCAGGCTGTGGATGGTCCTGTCAAATCTGATATAACAAGGAGGTGGTTACAGAACGGTGTCGCCTCCTTCAGCACGGCCTGGAGCCTGACACCAGGCTGTGGATGGTCCTGTCAAATCTGATATAACAAGGAGCTGGTTACAGAACGGAGTCACCTCCTTTAGCACCGCCTGGAGCCTGACACCAGGCTGTGGATGGTCCTGTCAAATCTGATATAACAAGGTGCTGGTTACAGAACGGTGTCGCCTCCTTCAGCACGGCCTGGAGCCTGACACCAGGCTGTGGATGGTCCAGTCAAATCTGATATAACAAGGTGCTGGTTACAGAACGGTGTCGCCTCCTTCAGCACGGCCTGGATCCTGACACCAGGCTGTGGATGGTCCTGTCAAATCTGGGATAACAAGGAGCTGGTTACAGAACAATGTCGCCTCCTTCAACACGGCCTGGAGCCTGACACCAGGCTGTGGATGGTCCTGTCAAATCTGATATAACAAGGAGCTGGTTACAGAACGGTGTCACCTCCTTCAGCACGGCCTGGAGCCTGACACCAGGCTGTGGATGGTCCTGTCAAATCTGATATAACAAGGAGCTGGTTACAGAACGGTGTCACCTCCTTCAGCACGGCCTGGAGCCTGACACCAGGCTGTGGTTCCTGTCAAATCTGATGCAACATGGAGCTGGTTACAGAACGGTGTCGCCTCCTTCAGCACGGCCTGGAGCCTGACACCAGGCTGTGGATGGTCCTGTCAAATCTGATATAAAAGGAGCTGGTTACAGAACGGTGTCGCCTCCTTCAGCACGGCCTGGAGCCTGACAGCAGGCTGTGGTTCCTGTCAAATCTGATATAACAAGGAGCTGGTTACAGAACGGTGTCACCAACTTCAGCACGGCCTGGAGCCTCGCACCAGGCTGTGGAAGGTCCTGTCAAATCTGATAGAACAAGGAGCTGGTTACAGAACGGTGTCACCTCCTTCAGCACGGCCTGGAGCCTGACACCAGGCTGTGGATGGTCCTGTCAAATCTGATATAACACGGTGCTCGTTGCAGAACGGGGTTGCCTCCTTCAGCACGGCCTGGAGCCTGATACCAGGCTGTGGATGGTCCTGTCAAATCTGATACAAAAAGGAGCTGGTTGCAGAACGGTGTCGCCTCCTTTAGCACGGCCTGGAGCCTGACACCAGGCTGTGGATGGTCCTGTCAAATCTGATATAACAAGGAGCTGTTTACAGTGCGGTGTCGCCTCCTTCAGCACGGCCTGGAGCCTGACACCAGGCTGTGGAAGGTCTTGTCAAATCTGATATAACAATGAGGTGGTTACAGAACGGTTTCACCTCCTTCAGCACGGCCTGGAGTCTGAAACCAGGCTGTGGATGGTCCTGTCAAATCTGATACAACAAGGAGCTGGTTACAGAACGGTGACGCCTCCTTCACCACTGCCTGGAGCCTGACACCAGGCTGTGGATGGTCCTGTCAAATCTGACATAACAAGGAGCTGGTTACAGAACGGTGTCACCTCCTTCACCACTGCCTGGAGCCTGACACCAGGCTGTGGAAGGTCCTGTCAAATCTGATATAACAAGGAGCTGGTTACAGAACGGTGTCGCCTCCTTCAGCACGGCCTGGAGCCTGACACCAGGCTGTGGATGGTCCTGTCAAATCTGATATAACAAGGAGCTGGTTACAGAACGGAGTCACCTCCTTTAGCACCGCCTGGAGCCTGACACCAGGCTGTGGATGGTCCTGTCAAATCTGATATAACAAGGTGCTGGTTACAGAACGGTGTCGCCTCCTGCAGCACGGCCTGGAGCCTGACACCAGGCTGTGGATGGTCCAGTCAAATCTGATATAACAAGGTGCTGGTTACAGAACGGTGTCGCCTCCTTCAGCACGGCCTGGATCCTGACACCAGGCTGTGGATGGTCCTGTCAAATCTGGGATAACAAGGAGCTGGTTACAGAACGATGTCGCCTCCTTCAACACGGCCTGGAGCCTGACACCAGGCTGTGGATGGTCCTGTCAAATCTGATATAACAAGGAGCTGGTTACAGAACGGTGTCACCTCCTTCAGCACGGCCTGGAGCCTGACACCAGGCTGTGGTTCCTGTCAAATCTGATGCAACATGGAGCTGGTTACAGAACGGTGTCGCCTCCTTCAGCACGGCCTGGAGCATGACACCAGGCTGTGGATGGTCCTGTCAAATCTGATATAACAAGGAGCTGGTTACAGAACGGTGTCGCCTCCTTCAGCACGGCCTGGAGCCTGACACCAGGCTGTGGATGGTCCTGTCAAATCTGATACAACAAGGAGCTGGTTACAGAACGGTGTCGCCTCCTTCAGCACGGCCTGGAGCCTCGCACCAGGCTGTGGAAGGTCCTGTCAAATCTGATAGAACAAGGAGCTGGTTACAGAACGGTGTCACCTCCGTCAGCACGGCCTGGAGCCTGACACCAGGCTGTGGATGGTCCTGTCAAATCTGATATAACACGGTGCTCGTTGCAGAACGGGGTTGCCTCCTTCAGCACGGCCTGGAGCCTGATACCAGGCTGTGGATGGTCCTGTCAAATCTGATACAAAAAGGAGCTGGTTACAGAACGGTGTCACCTCCTTCAGCGCGGCCTGGAGCCTGACACAAGGCTGTGGATGGTCCTGTCAAATCTGATATAACAAGGAGCTGGTTACAGAACGGTGTCATCTCCTTCAGCACGGCCTGGAGCCTGACACCAGGCTGTGGATGGTCCTGTCAAATCTGATATAACAAGGAGCTGGTTACAGAACGGTGTCGCCTCCTTCAGCACGGCCTGGAGCCTGACACCAGGCTGTGGATGGGCCTGTCAAATCTGATATAACATGGAGCTGGTTACAGAACGGTGTCGCCTCCTTCAGCACGGCCTGGAGCCTGACACCAGGCTGTGGATGGTCCTGTCAAATCTGATATAACAAGGAGCAGGTTACAGAACGGTGTCGCCTCCTTCAGCACGGCCTGGAGCATGACACCAGGCTGTGAATGGTCCTGTCAAACCTGATATAACAAGGAGCTGGTTACAGAACGGTGTCCCCTCCTTCAGCACGGCCTGGAGCCTGACACCAGTCTGTGGATGGTCCTGTCAAACCTGTTATAACAAGGAGCTGGTTACAGAACGGTGTCGCCTCCTTCAGCACGGCCTGGAGCCTGACACCAGACTGTGGATGGTCCTGTCAAACCTGTTATAACAAGGAGCTGGTTACAGAACGGTGTCACCACCTTCAGCACGGCCTGGAGCCTGACACCAGGCTGTGGATGGTCCTGTCAAATCTGATACAACAAGGAGCTGGTTACAGAACGGTGTCGCCTCCTTCAGCACGGCCTGGAGCCTGACACCAGGCTGTGGATGGTCCTGTCAAATCTGATACAACAAGGAGCTGGTTACAGAACGGTGTCGCCTCCTTCAGCACGGCCTGAAGCCTGACACCAGGCTGTGGCTGGTTCTGTCAAATCTGATATAACAAGGAGCAGGTTACAGAACGGTGTCGCCTCCTTCAGCACGGCCTGGAGCCTGATACCAGGCTGTGGATGGTCCTGTCAAATCTGATATAACAAGGAGCTGGTTACAGAACGGTGTCGCCTCCTTCAGCACGGCCTGGAGCCTGACACCAGGCTGTGGATGGTCCTGTCAAATCTGATATAACAAGGAGCTGGTTAGAGAACAGAGTCGCCTCCTTCAGCACGGCCTGGAGCCTGACACCAGGCTGTGGATGGTCCTGTCAAATCTGATATAACAAGGAGCTGGTTACAGAACGGTGTCGCCTCCTTCAGCACGGCCTGGAGCCTGACACCAGGCTGTGGATGGTCCTGTCAAATCTGATACAGCAAGCAGCTGGTTACAGAACGGTGTCACCTCCTTCAGCACAGCCTGGAGCCTGACACCAGGCTGTGGATGGTCCTGTCAAATCTGATATAACAAGGAGCTGGTTACAGAACGGTGTAACCTCCTTCAGCACGGCCTGGAGCCTGACACCAGGCTGTGGATGGTCCTGTCAAATCTGATATAACAAGGAGGTGGTTACAGAACGGTGTCACCTCCTTCAGCACGGCCTGGAGACTTACACCAGGCTGTGGATGGTCCTGTCAAATCTGATATAACAAGGAGCTGGTTACAGAACAGTGTCCTCCTTCAGCACGACCTGGAACCTGACACAAGGCTGTGGATGGTCCTGTCAAATCTGATATAACAAGGAGCTGGTTACAGAATGGTGTCATCTCCTTCAGCACGGCCTGGAGCCTGACACCAGGCTGTGGATGGTCCTGTCAAATCTGATATAACAAGGAGCTGGTTACAGAACGGTGTCGCCTCCTTCAGCACGGCCTGGAGCCTGACACCAGGCTGTGGATGGTCCTGTCAAATCTGATATAACTAGGAGCTGGTTACAGAACGGTGTCGCCTCCTTCAGCACGGCCTGGAGCCTGACACCAGGCTGTGGATGGTCCTGTCAAATCTGATATAACAAGGAGCAGGTTACAGAACTGTGTCGCCTCCATCAGCACGGCCTGGAGCATGACACCAGGCTGCGAATGGACCTGTCAAATCTGATATAACAAGGAGCTGGTTACAGAACGGTGTCGCCTCCTTCAGCACGGCCTGGAGCCTGACACCAGGCTGTGGATGGTCCTGTCAAATCTGATATAACAAAGAGCTGGTTACAGAACGGTGTCGCCTCCTTCAGCACGGCCTGGAGCCTGACACCAGGCTGTGGATGGTCCTGTCAAATCTGATATAACAAGGTGCTGGTTACAGAACGGTGTCACCTCCTTCAGCACGGCCTGGAGCCTGACACCAGTCTGTGGATGGTCCTGTCAAATCTGATACGACAAGATGCTGGTTACATAACGGTGTCGCCTCCTTCAGCACGGCCTGGAGCCTGACACCAGGCTGTGGTTCCTGTCAAATCTGATATAACAATGAGCTGGTTACAGAACGGTGTCGCCTCCTTCAGCACGGCCTGGAGCCTGACACCAGGCTGTGGATGGTCCTATCAAATCTGATATAACAATGAGCTGGTTACAGAACGGTGTCGCCTCCTTCAGCACGGCCTGGAGCCTGACACCAGGCTGTGGTTCCTGTCAAATCTGATATAACAAGGTGCTGGTTACAGACGGTGTCACCTCCTTCAGCACGGCCTGGAGCCTGACACCAGGCTGTGGATGGTCCTGTCAAATCTGATATAACAAGGAGCAGGTTACAGAACGGTGTCCCCTCCTTCAGCACGGCCTGGAGCCTGACACCAGGCTGTGGAAGGTCTTGTCAAATCTGATATAACAATGAGGTGGTTACAGAACGGTTTCACCTCCTTCAGCACGGCCTGGAGCCTGACACCAGGCTGTGGATGGTCCTGTCAAATCTGATATAACAAGGAGCTGGTTACAGAACGGTGTCGCCTCCTTCAGCACGGCCTGGAGCCTGACACCAGACTGTGGATGGTCCTGTCAAATCTGAGATAACAAGGTGCTGGTTACAGAACAGTGTCGCCTCCTTCAGCACGGCCTGGAGCCTGACACCAGGCTGTGGATGGTCCTGTCAAATCTGATATAACAAGGAGCTGGTTACAGAACGGAGTCACCTCCTTTAGCACCGCCTGGAGCCTGACACCAGGCTGTGGATGGTCCTGTCAAATCTGATATAACAAGGTGCTGGTTACAGAACGGTGTCGCCTCCTTCAGCACGGCCTGGAGCCTGACACCAGGCTGTGGATGGTCCAGTCAAATCTGATATAACAAGGTGCTGGTTACAGAACGGTGTCGCCTCCTTCAGCACGGCCTGGAGCCTGACACCAGACTGTGGATGGTCCTGTCAAATCTGAGATAACAAGGTGCTGGTTACAGAACAGTGTCGCCTCCTTCAGCACGGCCTGGAGCCTGACACCAGGCTGTGGATGGTCCTGTCAAATCTGATATAACAAGGAGCTGGTTACAGAATGGAGTCACCTCCTTTAGCACCGCCTGGAGCCTGACACCAGGCTGTGGATGGTCCTGTCAAATCTGATATAACAAGGTGCTGGTTACAGAACGGTGTCGCCTCCTTCAGCACGGCCTGGAGCCTGACACCAGGCTGTGGATGGTCCAGTCAAATCTGATATAACAAGGTGCTGGTTACAGAACGATGTCGCCTCCTTCAGCACGGCCTGGATCCTGACACCAGGCTGTGGATGGTCCTGTCAAATCTGGGATAACAAGGAGCTGGTTACAGAACGATGTCGCCTCCTTCAACACGGCCTGGAGCCTGACACCAGGCTGTGGATGGTCCTGTCAAATCTGATATAACAAGGAGCTGGTTACAGAACGGTGTCACCTCCTTCAGCACGGCCTGGAGCCTGACACCAGGCTGTGGTTCCTGTCAAATCTGATACAACATGGAGCTGGTTACAGAACGGTGTCGCCTCCTTCAGCACGGCCTGGAGCATGACACCAGGCTGTGGATGGTCCTGTCAAATCTGATATAACAAGGAGCTGGTTACAGAACGGTGTCGCCTCCTTCAGCACGGCCTGGAGCCTCGCACCAGGCTGTGGAAGGTCCTGTCAAATCTGATAGAACAAGGAGCTGGTTACAGAACGGTGTCACCTCCTTCAGCACGGCCTGGAGCCTGACACCAGGCTGTGGATGGTCCTGTCAAATCTGATATAACACGGTGCTCGTTGCAGAACGGGGTTGCCTCCTTCAGCACGGCCTGGAGCCTGATACCAGGCTGTGGATGGTCCTGTCAAATCTGATACAAAAAGGAGCTGGTTGCAGAACGGTGTCGCCTCCTTTAGCACGGCCTGGAGCCTGACACCAGGCTGTGGATGGTCCTGTCAAATCTGATATAACAAGGAGCTGTTTACAGTGCGGTGTCGCCTCCTTCAGCACGGCCTGGAGCCTGACACCAGGCTGTGGATGGTCCTGTCAAACCTGATATAACAAGGAGCTGGTTACAGAACGGTGTCGCCTCCTTCAGCACGGCCTGGAGCCTGACACCAGGCTGTGGATGGTCCTGTCAAATCTGATATAACAAGGTGCTGGTTACAGAACGGTGTCACTTCCTTCAGCACGGCCTGGAGTCTGACACCAGGCTGTGGATGGTCCTGTCAAATCTGATACAACAAGGAGCTGGTTACAGAACGGTGACGCCTCCTTCACCACTGCCTGGAGCCTGACACCAGGCTGTGGATGGTCCTGTCAAATCTGACATAACAAGGAGCTGGTTACAGAACGGTGTCACCTCCTTCACCACTGCCTGGAGCCTGACACCAGGCTGTGGATGGTCCTGTCAAATCTGATATAACAAGGAGCTGGTTACAGAACGGTGTCGCCTCCTTCAGCACGGCCTGGAGCCTGACACCGGGCTGTGGATGGTCCTATCAAATCTGATACAACAAGGAGCTGGTTACAGAATGGTGTCGCCTCCTTCAGCACCGCCTGGAGCCTGACACCAGGCTGTGGATGGTCCTGTCAAATCTGATATAACAAGGTGCTGGTTACAGAACGGTGTCGCCTCCTTCAGCACGGCCTGGAGCCTGACACCAGGCTGTGGATGGTCCAGTCAAATCTGATATAACAAGGTGCTGGTTACAGAACGATGTCGCCTCCTTCAGCACGGCCTGGATCCTGACACCAGGCTGTGGATGGTCCTGTCAAATCTGGGATAACAAGGAGCTGGTTACAGAACGATGTCGCCTCCTTCAACACGGCCTGGAGCCTGACACCAGGCTGTGGATGGTCCTGTCAAATCTGATATAACAAGGAGCTGGTTACAGAACGGTGTCACCTCCTTCAGCACGGCCTGGAGCCTGACACCAGGCTGTGGTTCCTGTCAAATCTGATACAACATGGAGCTGGTTACAGAACGGTGTCGCCTCCTTCAGCACGGCCTGGAGCATGACACCAGGCTGTGGATGGTCCTGTCAAATCTGATATAACAAGGAGCTGGTTACAGAACGGTGTCGCCTCCTTCAGCACGGCCTGGAGCCTCGCACCAGGCTGTGGAAGGTCCTGTCAAATCTGATAGAACAAGGAGCTGGTTACAGAACGGTGTCACCTCCTTCAGCACGGCCTGGAGCCTGACACCAGGCTGTGGATGGTCCTGTCAAATCTGATATAACACGGTGCTCGTTGCAGAACAGGGTTGCCTCCTTCAGCACGGCCTGGAGCCTGATACCAGGCTGTGGATGGTCCTGTCAAATCTGATACAAAAAGGAGCTGGTTGCAGAACGGTGTCGCCTCCTTTAGCACGGCCTGGAGCCTGACATCAGGCTGTGGATGGTCCTGTCAAATCTGATATAACAAGGAGCTGTTTACAGTGCGGTGTCGCCTCCTTCAGCACGGCCTGGAGCCTGACACCAGGCTGTGGATGGTCCTGTCAAACCTGATATAACAAGGAGCTGGTTACAGAACGGTGTCGCCTCCTTCAGCACGGCCTGGAGCCTGACACCAGGCTGTGGATGGTCCTGTCAAATCTGATATAACAAGGTGCTGGTTACAGAACGGTGTCACTTCCTTCAGCACGGCCTGGAGTCTGACACCAGGCTGTGGATGGTCCTGTCAAATCTGATACAACAAGGAGCTGGTTACAGAACGGTGACGCCTCCTTCACCACTGCCTGGAGCCTGACACCAGGCTGTGGATGGTCCTGTCAAATCTGACATAACAAGGAGCTGGTTACAGAACGGTGTCACCTCCTTCACCACTGCCTGGAGCCTGACACCAGGCTGTGGATGGTCCTGTCAAATCTGATATAACAAGGAGCTGGTTACAGAACGGTGTCGCCTCCTTCAGCACGGCCTGGAGCCTGACACCAGGCTGTGGATGGTCCTATCAAATCTGATACAACAAGGAGCTGGTTACAGAATGGTGTCGCCTCCTTCAGCACGGCCTGTAGCCTGACACCAGGCTGTGGGTTGTCCTGTCAAAACTGATATAACAAGGAGCTGGTTACAGAACGGTGTCGCCTCCTTCAGCACGGCCTGCAGCCTGACACCAGGCTGTGGATGGTCCTGTCAAATTTGATATAACAAGGAGCTGGTTACAGAACGGTGTCCCCTCTTTCAGCACGGCCTGGAGCCTGACACCAGACTGTGGATGGTCCTGTCAAATCTGATATAACAAGGTGCTGGTTACAGAACAGTGTCGCCTCCTTCAGCACGGCCTGGAGCCTGACACCAGGCTGTGGATGGTCCTGTCAAATCTGATATAACAAGGAGCTGGTTACAGAACGGAGTCACCTCCTTCAGCACGGCCTGGAGCCTGACACCAGGCTGTGGTTCCTGTCAAATCTGATATAACAAGATGCTGGTTACAGACGGTGTCACCTCCTTCAGCACGGCCTGGAGCCTGACACCAGGCTGTGGATGGTCCTGTCAAATCTGATATAACAAGGAGCTGGTTACAGAATGGTGTCATCTCCTTCAGCACGGCCTGGAGCCTGACACCAGGCTGTGGATGGTCCTGTCAAATCTGATATAACAAGGAGCTGGTTACAGAATGGTGTCATCTCCTTCAGTACGGCGTGGAGCCTGACACCAGGCTGTGGATGGTCCTGTCAAATCTGATATAACAAGGATCTATTTACAGAACGGTGACGCCTCCTTCAGCACGGCCTGGAGCCTGACACCAGGCTGTGGATGGTCCTGTCAAATCTGATATAACAAGGAGCAGGTTACAGAACTGTGTCGCCTCCTTCAGCACGGCCTGGAGCATGACACCAGGCTGCGAATGGACCTGTCAAATCTGATATAACAAGGAGCTGGTTACAGAACGGTGTCGCCTCCTTCAGCACGGCCTGGAGCCTGACACCAGGCTGTGGATGGTCCTGTCAAATCTGATATAACAAGGAGCTGGTTACAGAACGGTGTCGCCTCCTTCAGCACGGCCTGGAGCCTGACACCAGGCTGTGGATGGTCCTGTCAAATCTGATATAACAAGGTGCTGGTTACAGAACGGTGTCACCTCCTTCAGCACGGCCTGGATCCTGACACCAGCCTGTGGATGGTCCTGTCAAATCTGATACGACAAGATGCTGGTTACATAACGGTGTCGCCTCCTTCAGCACGGCCTGGAGCCTGACACCAGGCTGTGGTTCCTGTCAAATCTGATATAACAATGAGCTGGTTACAGAACGGTGTCGCCTCCTTCAGCACGGCCTGGAGCCTGACACCAGGCTGTGGATGGTCCTATCAAATCTGATATAACAATGAGCTGGTTACAGAACGGTGTCGCCTCCTTCAGCACGGCCTGGAGCCTGACACCAGGCTGTGGTTCCTGTCAAATCTGATATAACAAGGTGCTGGTTACAGACGGTGTCACCTCCTTCAGCACGGCCTGGAGCCTGACACCAGGCTGTGGATGGTCCTGTCAAATCTGATATAACAAGGAGCAGGTTACAGAACGGTGTCCCCTCCTTCAGCACGGCCTGGGGCCTGACACCAGGCTGTGGAAGGTCTTGTCAAATCTGATATAACAATGAGGTGGTTACAGAACGGTTTCACCTCCTTCAGCACGGCCTGGAGCCTGACACCAGGCTGTGGATGGTCCTGTCAAATCTGATATAACAAGAGGCTGGTTACAGAACCGAGTCACCTCCTTCAGCACGGCCTGGAGCCTGACACCAGGCTGTGGATGGTCCTGTCAAATCTGATATAACAAGGAGCTGGTTACAGAACGGTGTCGCCTCCTTCAGCACGGCCTGGAGCATGACACCAGACTGTGGATGGTCCTGTCAAATCTGAGATAACAAGGTGCTGGTTACAGAACAGTGTCGCCTCCTTCAGCACGGCCTGGAGCCTGACACCAGGCTGTGGATGGTCCTGTCAAATCTGATATAACAAGGAGCTGGTTACAGAACGGAGTCACCTCCTTTAGCACCGCCTGGAGCCTGACACCAGGCTGTGGATGGTCCTGTCAAATCTGATATAACAAGGTGCTGGTTACAGAACGGTGTCGCCTCCTTCAGCACGGCCTGGAGCCTGACACCAGGCTGTGGATGGTCCTGTCAAATCTGATATAACAAGGTGCTGGTTACAGAACGGTGTCGCCTCCTTCAGCACGGCCTGGAGCCTGACACCAGGCTGTGGATGGTCCAGTCAAATCTGATATAACAAGGTGCTGGTTACAGAACGATGTCGCCTCCTTCAGCACGGCCTGGATCCTGACACCAGGCTGTGGATGGTCCTGTCAAATCTGGGATAACAAGGAGCTGGTTACAGAACGATGTCGCCTCCTTCAACACGGCCTGGAGCCTGACACCAGGCTGTGGATGGTCCTGTCAAATCTGATATAACAAGGAGCTGGTTACAGAACGGTGTCACCTCCTTCAGCACGGCCTGGAGCCTGACACCAGGCTGTGGTTCCTGTCAAATCTGATACAACATGGAGCTGGTTACAGAACGGTGTCGCCTCCTTCAGCACGGCCTGGAGCATGACACCAGGCTGTGGATGGTCCTGTCAAATCTGATATAACAAGGAGCTGGTTACAGAACGGTGTCGCCTCCTTCAGCACGGCCTGGAGCCTCGCACCAGGCTGTGGAAGGTCCTGTCAAATCTGATAGAACAAGGAGCTGGTTACAGAACGGTGTCACCTCCTTCAGCACGGCCTGGAGCCTGACACCAGGCTGTGGATGGTCCTGTCAAATCTGATATAACACGGTGCTCGTTGCAGAACGGGGTTGCCTCCTTCAGCACGGCCTGGAGCCTGATACCAGGCTGTGGATGGTCCTGTCAAATCTGATACAAAAAGGAGCTGGTTGCAGAACGGTGTCGCCTCCTTTAGCACGGCCTGGAGCCTGACACCAGGCTGTGGATGGTCCTGTCAAATCTGATATAACAAGGAGCTGTTTACAGTGCGGTGTCGCCTCCTTCAGCACGGCCTGGAGCCTGACACCAGGCTGTGGATGGTCCTGTCAAACCTGATATAACAAGGAGCTGGTTACAGAACGGTGTCGCCTCCTTCAGCACGGCCTGGAGCCTGACACCAGGCTGTGGATGGTCCTGTCAAATCTGATATAACAAGGTGCTGGTTACAGAACGGTGTCACTTCCTTCAGCACGGCCTGGAGTCTGACACCAGGCTGTGGATGGTCCTGTCAAATCTGATACAACAAGGAGCTGGTTACAGAACGGTGACGCCTCCTTCACCACTGCCTGGAGCCTGACACCAGGCTGTGGATGGTCCTGTCAAATCTGACATAACAAGGAGCTGGTTACAGAACGGTGTCACCTCCTTCACCACTGCCTGGAGCCTGACACCAGGCTGTGGATGGTCCTGTCAAATCTGATATAACAAGGAGCTGGTTACAGAACGGTGTCGCCTCCTTCAGCACGGCCTGGAGCCTGACACCGGGCTGTGGATGGTCCTATCAAATCTGATACAACAAGGAGCTGGTTACAGAATGGTGTCGCCTCCTTCAGCACGGCCTGTAGCCTGACACCAGGCTGTGGGTTGTCCTGTCAAAACTGATATAACAAGGAGCTGGTTACAGAACGGTGTCGCCTCCTTCAGCACGGCCTGCAGCCTGACACCAGGCTGTGGATGGTCCTGTCAAATTTGATATAACAAGGAGCTGGTTACAGAACGGTGTCCCCTCCTTCAGCACGGCCTGGAGCCTGACACCAGACTGTGGATGGTCCTGTCAAATCTGATATAACAAGGTGCTGGTTACAGAACAGTGTCCCCTCCTTCAGCACGGCCTGGAGCCAGACACCAGGCTGTGGATGGTCCTGTCAAATCTGATATAACAAGGAGCTGGTTACAGAACGGAGTCACCTCCTTCAGCACGGCCTGGAGCCTGACACCAGGCTGTGGTTCCTGTCAAATCTGATATAACAAGATGCTGGTTACAGACGGTGTCACCTCCTTCAGCACGGCCTGGAGCCTGACACCAGGCTGTGGATGGTCCTGTCAAATCTGATATAACAAGGAGCAGGTTACAGAACGGTGTCCCCTCCTTCAGCACGGCCTGGAGCCTGACACCAGACTGTGGATGGTCCTGTCAAATCTGATATAACAAGGGGCTGGTTACAGAACAGTGTCGCCTCCTTCAGCACGGCCTGGAGCCTGACACCAGGCTGTGGATGGTCCTGTCAAATCTGATATAACAAGGAGCTGGTTACAGAACGGAGTCACCTCCTTCAGCACCGCCTGGAGCCTGACACCAGGCTGTGGATGGTCCTGTCAAATCTGATATAACAAGGTGCTGGTTACAGAACGGTGTCGCCTCCTTCAGCACGGCCTGGAGCCTGACACCAGGCTGTGGATGGTCCAGTCAAATCTGATATAACAAGGTGCTGGTTACAGAACGGTGTCGCCTCCTTCAGCACGGCCTGGATCCTGACACCAGGCTGTGGATGGTCCTGTCAAATCTGATATAACAAGGAGCTGGTTACAGAACGGTGTCACGTCCATCAACACGGCCTGGAGCCTGACACCAGGCTTTGGATGGTCCTGTCAAATCTGTTATAACAAGGAGCTGGTTACAGAACGATGTCGCCTCCTTCAACACGGCCTGGAGCCTGACACCAGGCTGTGGATGGTCCTGTCAAATCTGATAGAACAAGGAGCTGGTTACAGAACGGTGTCACCTCCTTCAGCACGGCCTGGAGCCTGACACCAGGCTGTGGTTCCTGTCAAATCTGATACAACATGGAGCTGGTTACAGAACGGAGTCGCCTCCTTCAGCACGGCCTGGAGCCTGACACCAGGCTGTGGATGGTCCTGTCAAATCTGATAGAACAAGGAGCTGGTTGCAGAACGGTGTCGCCTCCTTTAGCACGGCCTGGAGCCTGACACCAGGCTGTGGATGGTCCTGTCAAATCTGATATAACAAGGAGCTGTTTACAGTGCGGTGTCGCCTCCTTCAGCACGGCCTGGAGCCTGACACCAGGCTGTGGATGGTCCTGTCAAACCTGATATAACAAGGAGCTGGTTACAGAACGGTGTCGCCTCCTTCAGCACGGCCTGGAGCCTGACACCAGGCTGTGGATGGTCCTGTCAAATCTGATATAACAAGGTGCTGGTTACAGAACGGTGTCACTTCCTTCAGCACGGCCTGGAGTCTGACACCAGGCTGTGGATGGTCCTGTCAAATCTGATACAACAAGGAGCTGGTTACAGAACGGTGACGCCTCCTTCACCACTGCCTGGAGCCTGACACCAGGCTGTGGATGGTCCTGTCAAATCTGACATAACAAGGAGCTGGTTACAGAACGGTGTCACCTCCTTCACCACTGCCTGGAGCCTGACACCAGGCTGTGGAAGGTCCTGTCAAATCTGATATAACAAGGAGCTGGTTACAGAACGGTGTCGCCTCCTTCAGCACGGCCTGGAGCCTGACACCAGGCTGTGGATGGTCCTGTCAAATCTGATATAACAAGGAGCTGGTTACAGAACGGAGTCACCTCCTTTAGCACCGCCTGGAGCCTGACACCAGGCTGTGGATGGTCCTGTCAAATCTGATATAACAAGGTGCTGGTTACAAAACGGTGTCGCCTCCTTCAGCACGGCCTGGAGCCTGACACCAGGCTGTGGATGGTCCAGTCAAATCTGATATAACAAGGTGCTGGTTACAGAACGGTGTCGCCTCCTTCAGCACGGCGTGGATCCTGACACCAGGCTGTGGATGGTCCTGTCAAATCTGATATAACAAGGAGCTGGTTACAGAACGGTGTCGCCTCCTTCAGCACGGCCTGGAGCCTGACACCAGGCTGTGGATGGTCCTGTCAAATCTGATATAACAAGGTGCTGGTTACAGAACGGTGTCACTTCCTTCAGCACGGCCTGGAGTCTGACACCAGGCTGTGGATGGTCCTGTCAAATCTGATACAACAAGGAGCTGGTTACAGAACGGTGACGCCTCCTTCACCACTGCCTGGAGCCTGACACCAGGCTGTGGATGGTCCTGTCAAATCTGACATAACAAGGAGCTGGTTACAGAACGGTGTCACCTCCTTCACCACTGCCTGGAGCCTGACACCAGGCTGTGGAAGGTCCTGTCAAATCTGATATAACAAGGAGCTGGTTACAGAACGGTGTCGCCTCCTTCAGCACGGCCTGGAGCCTGACACCAGGCTGTGGATGGTCCTGTCAAATCTGATATAACAAGGAGCTGGTTACAGAACGGAGTCACCTCCTTTAGCACCGCCTGGAGCCTGACACCAGGCTGTGGATGGTCCTGTCAAATCTGATATAACAAGGTGCTGGTTACAAAACGGTGTCGCCTCCTTCAGCACGGCCTGGAGCCTGACACCAGGCTGTGGATGGTCCAGTCAAATCTGATATAACAAGGTGCTGGTTACAGAACGGTGTCGCCTCCTTCAGCACGGCGTGGATCCTGACACCAGGCTGTGGATGGTCCTGTCAAATCTGGGATAACAAGGAGCTGGTTACAGAACGATGTCGCCTCCTTCAACACGGCCTGGAGCCTGACACCAGGCTGTGGATGGTCGTGTCAAATCTGATATAACAAGGAGCTGGTTACAGAACGGTGTCACCTCCTTCAGCACGGCCTGGAGCCTGACACCAGGCTGTGGTTCCTGTCAAATCTGATGCAACATGGAGCTGGTTACAGAACGGTGTCGCCTCCTTCAGCACGGCCTGGAGCCTTACACCAGGCTGTGGATGGTCCTGTCAAATCTGATATAACAAGGAGCTGGTTACAGAACGGTGTCGCCTCCTTCAGCACGGCCTGGAGCCTGACACCAGGCTGTGGATGGTCCTGTCAAATCTGATATAACAAGGAGCTGGTTACAGAACGGTGTCGCCTCCTTCAGCACGGCCTGGAGCCTCGCACCAGGCTGTGGAAGGTCCTGTCAAATCTGATAGAACAAGGAGCTGGTTACAGAACGGTGTCACCTCCTTCAGCACGGCCTGGAGCCTGACACCAGGCTGTGGATGGTCCTGTCAAATCTGATATAACAAGGAGCTGGTTACAGAACGGTGTCGCCTCCTTCAGCACGGCCTGGAGCCTGACACCAGGCTGTGGATGGTCCTGTCAAATCTGATATAACAAGGAGCAGGTTACAGAACGGTGTCGCCTCCTTCAGCACGGCCTGGAGCATGACACCAGGCTGTGAATGGTCCTGTCAAACCTGATATAACAAGGAGCTGGTTACAGAACGGTGTCGCCTCCTTCAGCACGGCCTGGAGCCTGACACCAGACTGTGGATGGTCCTGTCAAACCTGTTATAACAAGGAGCTGGTTACAGAACGGTGTCACCACCTTCAGCACGGCCTGGAGCCTGACACCAGGCTGTGGATGGTCCTGTCAAATCTGATACAACAAGGAGCTGGTTACAGAACGGTGTCGCCTCCTTCAGCACGGCCTGGAGCCTGACACCAGGCTGTGGATGGTCCTGTCAAATCTGATACAACAAGGAGCTGGTTACAGAACGGTGTCGCCTCCTTCAGCACGGCCTGAAGCCTGACACCAGGCTGTGGCTGGTTCTGTCAAATCTGATATAACAAGGAGCAGGTTACAGAACGGTGTCGCCTCCTTCAGCACGGCCTGGAGCCTGATACCAGGCTGTGGATGGTCCTGTCAAATCTGATATAACAAGGAGCTGGTTACAGAACGGTGTCGCCTCCTTCAGCACGGCCTGGAGCCTGACACCAGGCTATGGATGGTCCTGTCAAATCTGATATAACAAGGAGCTGGTTAGAGAACAGAGTCGCCTCCTTCAGCACGGCCTGGAGCCTGACACCAGGCTGTGGATGGTCCTGTCAAATCTGATATAACAAGGAGCTGGTTACAGAACGGTGTCGCCTCCTTCAGCACGGCCTGGAGCCTGACACCAGGCTGTGGATGGTCCTGTCAAATCTGATACAGCAAGCAGCTGGTTACAGAACGGTGTCACCTCCTTCAGCACAGCCTGGAGCCTGACACCAGGCTGTGGATGGTCCTGTCAAATCTGATATAACAAGGAGCTGGTTACAGAACGGTGTAACCTCCTTCAGCACGGCCTGGAGCCTGACACCAGGCTGTGGATGGTCCTGTCAAATCTGATATGACAAGGAGGTGGTTACAGAACGGTGTCACCTCCTTCAGCACGGCCTGGAGACTGACACCAGGCTGTGGATGGTCCTGTCAAATCTGATATAACAAGGAGCTGGTTACAGAACAGTGTCGCCTCCTTCAGCACGACCTGGAACCTGACACAAGGCTGTGGATGGTCCTGTCAAATCTGATATAACAAGGAGCTGGTTACAGAATGGTGTCATCTCCTTCAGCACGGCCTGGAGCCTGACACCAGGCTGTGGATGGTCCTGTCAAATCTGATATAACAAGGAGCTGGTTACAGAACGGTGTCGCCTCCTTCAGCACGGCCTGGAGCCTGACACCAGGCTGTGGATGGTCCTGTCAAATCTGATATAACAAGGAGCAGGTTACAGAACTGTGTCGCCTCCTTCAGCACGGCCTGGAGCATGACACCAGGCTGCGAATGGACCTGTCAAATCTGATATAACAAGGAGCTGGTTACAGAACGGTGTCGCCTCCTTCAGCACGGCCTGGAGCCTGACACCAGGCTGTGGATGGTCCTGTCAAATCTGATATAACAAGGAGCTGGTTACAGAACGGTGTCGCCTCCTTCAGCACGGCCTGGAGCCTGACACCAGGCTGTGGATGGTCCTGTCAAATCTGATATAACAAGGTGCTGGTTACAGAACGGTGTCACCTCCTTCAGCACGGCCTGGAGCCTGACACCAGTCTGTGGATGGTCCTGTCAAATCTGATACGACAAGATGCTGGTTACATAACGGTGTCGCCTCCTTCAGCACGGCCTGGAGCCTGACACCAGGCTGTGGTTCCTGTCAAATCTGATATAACAATGAGCTGGTTACAGAACGGTGTCGCCTCCTTCAGCACGGCCTGGAGCCTGACACCAGGCTGTGGATGGTCCTATCAAATCTGATATAACAATGAGCTGGTTACAGAACGGTGTCGCCTCCTTCAGCACGGCCTGGAGCCTGACACCAGGCTGTGGTTCCTGTCAAATCTGATATAACAAGGTGCTGGTTACAGACGGTGTCACCTCCTTCAGCATGGCCTGGAGCCTGACACCAGGCTGTGGATGGTCCTGTCAAATCTGATATAACAAGGAGCAGGTTACAGAACGGTGTCCCCTCCTTCAGCACGGCCTGGAGCCTGACACCAGGCTGTGGATGGTCCTGTCAAATCTGATATAACAAGAGGCTGGTTACAGAACCGAGTCACCTCCTTCAGCACGGCCTGGAGCCTGACACCAGGCTGTGGATGGTCCTGTCAAATCTGATATAACAAGGAGCTGGTTACAGAACGGTGTCGCCTCCTCCAGCACGGCCTGGAGCCTGACACCAGACTGTGGATGGTCCTGTCAAATCTGAGATAACAAGGTGCTGGTTACAGAACAGTGTCGCCTCCTTCAGCACGGCCTGGAGCCTGACACCAGGCTGTGGATGGTCCTGTCAAATCTGATATAACAAGGAGCTGGTTACAGAACGGAGTCACCTCCTTTATCACCGCCTGGAGCCTGACACCAGGCTGTGGATGGTCCTGTCAAATCTGATATAACAAGGTGCTGGTTACAGAACGGTGTCGCCTCCTTCAGCACGGCCTGGAGCCTGACACCAGGCTGTGGATGGTCCAGTCAAATCTGATATAACAAGGTGCTGGTTACAGAACGGTGTCGCCTCCTTCAGCACGGCCTGGAGCCTGACACCAGACTGTGGATGGTCCTGTCAAATCTGAGATAACAAGGTGCTGGTTACAGAACAGTGTCGCCTCCTTCAGCACGGCCTGGAGCCTGACACCAGGCTGTGGATGGTCCTGTCAAATCTGATATAACAAGGAGCTGGTTACAGAATGGAGTCACCTCCTTTAGCACCGCCTGGAGCCTGACACCAGGCTGTGGATGGTCCTGTCAAATCTGATATAACAAGGTGCTGGTTACAGAACGGTGTCGCCTCCTTCAGCACGGCCTGGAGCCTGACACCAGGCTGTGGATGGTCCAGTCAAATCTGATATAACAAGGTGCTGGTTACAGAACGGTGTCGCCTCCTTCAGCACGGCCTGGATCCTGACACCAGGCTGTGGATGGTCCTGTCAAATCTGGGATAACAAGGAGCTGGTTACAGAACGATGTCGCCTCCTTCAACACGGCCTGGAGCCTGACACCAGGCTGTGGATGGTCCTGTCAAATCTGATATAACAAGGAGCTGGTTACAGAACGGTGTCACCTCCTTCAGCACGGCCTGGAGCCTGACACCAGGCTGTGGTTCCTGTCAAATCTGATACAACATGGAGCTGGTTACAGAACGGTGTCGCCTCCTTCAGCACGGCCTGGAGCATGACACCAGGCTGTGGATGGTCCTGTCAAATCTGATATAACAAGGAGCTGGTTACAGAACGGTGTCGCCTCCTTCAGCACGGCCTGGAGCCTGACACCAGGCTGTGGATGGTCCTGTCAAATCTGATACAAAAAGGAACTGGTTGCAGAACGGTGTCGCCTCCTTTAGCACGGCCTGGAGCCTGACACCAGGCTGTGGATGGTCCTGTCAAATCTGATATAACAAGGAGCTGTTTACAGTGCGGTGTCGCCTCCTTCAGCACGGCCTGGAGCCTGACACCAGGCTGTGGATGGTCCTGTCAAACCTGATATAACAAGGAGCTGGTTACAGAACGGTGTCGCCTCCTTCAGCACGGCCTGGAGCCTGACACCAGGCTGTGGATGGTCCTGTCAAATCTGATATAACAAGGTGCTGGTTACAGAACGGTGTCACTTCCTTCAGCACGGCCTGGAGTCTGACACCAGGCTGTGGATGGTCCTGTCAAATCTGATACAACAAGGAGCTGGTTACAGAACGGTGACGCCTCCTTCACCACTGCCTGGAGCCTGACACCAGGCTGTGGATGGTCCTGTCAAATCTGACATAACAAGGAGCTGGTTACAGAACGGTGTCACCTCCTTCACCACTGCCTGGAGCCTGACACCAGGCTGTGGATGGTCCTGTCAAATCAGATATAACAAGGAGCTGGTTACAGAACGGTGTCGCCTCCTTCAGCACGGCCTGGAGCCTGACACCGGGCTGTGGATGGTCCTGTCAAATCTGATACAACAAGGAGCTGGTTACAGAATGGTGTCGCCTCCTTCAGCACGGCCTGTAGCCTGACACCAGGCTGTGGGTTGTCCTGTCAAAACTGATATAACAAGGAGCTGGTTACAGAACGGTGTCGCCTCCTTCAGCACGGCCTGCAGCCTGACACCAGGCTGTGGATGGCCCTGTCAAATTTGATATAACAAGGAGCTGGTTACAGAACGGTGTCCCCTCCTTCAGCACGGCCTGGAGCCTGACACCAGACTGTGGATGGTCCTGTCAAATCTGATATAACAAGGTGCTGGTTACAGAACAGTGTCGCCTCCTTCAGCACGGCCTGGAGCCTGACACCAGGCTGTGGATGGTCCTGTCAAATCTGATATAACAAGGAGCTGGTTACAGAACGGAGTCACCTCCTTCAGCACGGCCTGGAGCCTGACACCAGGCTGTGGTTCCTGTCAAATCTGATATAACAAGGTGCTGGTTACAGACGGTGTCACCTCCTTCAGCACGGCCTGGAGCCTGACACCAGGCTGTGGATGGTCCTGTCAAATCTGATATAACAAGGAGCAGGTTACAGAACGGTGTCCCCTCCTTCAGCACGGCCTGGAGCCTGACACCAGACTGTGGATGGTCCTGTCAAATCTGATATAACAAGGGGCTGGTTACAGAACAGTGTCGCCTCCTTCAGCACGGCCTGGAGCCTGACACCAGGCTGTGGATGGTCCTGTCAAATCTGATATAACAAGGAGCTGGTTACAGAACGGAGTCACCTCCTTCAGCACCGCCTGGAGCCTGACACCAGGCTGTGGATGGTCCTGTCAAATCTGATATAACAAGGTGCTGGTTACAGAACGGTGTCGCCTCCTTCAGCACGGCCTGGAGCCTGACACCAGGCTGTGGATGGTCCAGTCAAATCTGATATAACAAGGTGCTGGTTACAGAACGGTGTCGCCTCCTTCAGCACGGCCTGGATCCTGACACCAGGCTGTGGATGGTCCTGTCAAATCTGATATAACAAGGAGCTGGTTACAGAACGGTGTCACGTCCATCAACACGGCCTGGAGCCTGACACCAGGCTTTGGATGGTCCTGTCAAATCTGGTATAACAAGGAGCTGGTTACAGAACGATGTCGCCTCCTTCAACACGGCCTGGAGCCTGACACCAGGCTGTGGATGGTCCTGTCAAATCTGATAGAACAAGGAGCTGGTTACAGAACGGTGTCACCTCCTTCAGCACGGCCTGGAGCCTGACACCAGGCTGTGGTTCCTGTCAAATCTGATACAACATGGAGCTGGTTACAGAACGGAGTCGCCTCCTTCAGCACGGCCTGGAGCCTGACACCAGGCTGTGGATGGTCCTGTCAAATCTGATAGAACAAGGAGCTGGTTACAGAACGGTGTCGCCTCCTTCAGCACGGCCTGGAACCTGACACCAGGCTGTGGATGGTCCTGTAAAATCTGAAATAACACGGAGCTGGTTACAGAACGGTGTCGCCTCCTTCAGCACGGCCTGGAGCCTGACACCAGGCTGTGGATGGTCCTGTCAAATCTGATATAACAAGGAGCTGGTTACAGAACGGTGTCACCTCCTTCAGCACGGCCTGGAGCCTGACACCAGGCTGTGGATGGTCCTGTCAAATTTGATATAACAAGAGCTGGTTACAGAACGGTGTCGCCTCCTTCAGCACGGCCTGGAGGCTGACACCAGGCTGTGGATGGTCCTGTCAAATCTGATATAACATGGTGCTCGTTGCAGAACGGGGTTGCCTCTTTCAGCACGGCCTGGAGCCTGACACCAGGCTGTGGATGGTCCTGTCAAATCTCATATAACATGGTGCTCGTTGCAGAACGGGGTTGCCTCCTTCAGCACGGCCTGGAGCCTGACACCAGGCTGTGGATGGTCCTGTCAAATCTGATACAACAAGGAGCTGGTTGCAGAGCGGTGTCGCCTCCTTCAGCACGGCCTGGAGCCTGACACCAGGCTGTGGATGGTCCTGTCAAATCTGATATAACAAGGAGCTGTTTACAGTGCGGTGTCGCCTCCTTCAGCACGGCCTGGAGCCTGACACCAGGCTCTGGATGGTCCTGTCAAACCTGATATAACAAGGAGCTGGTTACAGAACGGTGTCGCCTCCTTCAGCACGGCCTGGAGCCTGACACCAGGCTGTGGATGGTCCTGTCAAACCTGATATAACAAGGAGCTGGTTACAGAACGGTGTCGCCTCCTTCAGCACGGCCTGGAGCCTGACACCTGGCTGTGGATGGTCCTGTCAAATCTGATAGAACAAGGAGCTGGTTACAGAACGATGTCGCCTCCTTCAGCACGGCCTGGAGCCTGACACCAGGCTGTGGATGGTCCTGTCAAATCTGATACAACAAGGAGCTGGTTACAGAACGGTGTAGCCTCCTTCAGCACGGCCTGGAGCCTGACACCAGGCTGTGGATGGTCCTGTCAAATCTGATACAACAAGGAGCTGGTTACAGAACGGTGTCGCCTCCTTCAGCACGGCCTGAAGCCTGACACCAGGCTGTGGATGGTGCTGTCAAATCTGATACAACAAGGAGCTGATTACAGAACGGTGTCGCCTCCTTCAGCACGGCCTGGAGCCTGACACCAGGCTGTGGAAGGTCCTGTCAAATCTGATATAACAAGGAGCTGGTTCCAGAACGGTGTCGCCTCCTTCAGCACGGCCTGGAGCCTGACACCAGGCTTTGGATGGTCCTGTCAAATCTGCTACAACAAGGTGCTGGTTACAGAACGGTGTCGCCTCCTTCAGCAGGGCCTGGAGCCTGACACCAGGCTGTGGATGGTCCTGTCAAATCTGATATAACACGGTGCTCGTTGCAGAACGGGGTTGCCTCCTTCAGCACGGCCTGGAGCCTGACACCAGGCTGTGGATGGTCCTGTCAAATCTGATACAACAAGGAGCTGGTTGCAGAACGGTGTCGCCTCCTTCAGCACGGCCTGGAGCCTGACACCAGGCTGTGGATGGTCCTGTCAAATCTGATATAACAAGGAGCTGGATACAGAACGGTGTCGCCTCCTTCAGCACGGCCTGGAGCCTGACACCAGGCTGTGGATGGTCCTGTCAAATCTGATATAACAAGGTGCTGGTTACAGAACGGTGTCGCCTCCTTCAGCACGGCCAGGAGCCTGACACCAGGCTGTGGATGGTCATGTCAAATCTGGTATAACAAGGAGCTGGTTACAGAACGGTGTCGCCTCCTTCAGCAAGGCCTGGAGCCTGACACCAGGCTGTGGATGGTCCTGTCAAATCTGATATAACAAGGAGCTGGTTACAGAACGGTGTCGCCTCCTTCAGCACGGCCTGGAGCCTGAACCCAGGCTGTGGATGGTCCTGTCAAATCTGATATAACAAGGAGCTGGTTACAGAATGGTGTCGCCTCCTTCAGCAGGGCCTGGAACCTGACACCAGTCTGTGGATGGTCCTGTCAAATCTGAAATAACACGGAGCTTGTTACAGAACGGTGTCGCCTCCTTCAGCACGGCCTGGAGCCTGACACCAGGCTGTGGATGGTCCTGTCAAATTTGATATAACAAGGAGCTGGTTACAGAACGGTGTCACCTCCTTCAGCACGGCCTGGAGCCTGACACCAGGCTGTGGATGGTCCTGTCAAATCTGCTACAATAAGGTGCTGGTTACAGAACGGTGTCGCCTCCTTCAGCACGGCCTGGAGCCTGACACCAGGCTGTGGATGGTCCTGTCAAATCTGATATAGCACGGTGCTCGTTGCAGAACGGGGTTGCCTCCTTCAGCACGGCCTGGAGCCTGACACCAGGCTGTGGATGGCCCTGTCAAACCTGATATAACGAGGAGCTGGTTACAGAACGGTGTCGCCTCCTTCAGCACGGCCTGGAGCCTGACACCAGGCTGTGGATGGTCCTGTCAAATCTGATATAACAAGGTGCTGGTTACAGAACGGTGTCACCTCCTTCAGCACGGCCTGGAGCCTGACACCAGGCTGTGGATGGTCCTGTCAAATCTGATATAACAAGGAGCACGTTACAGAACGGTGTCGCCCCCTTTAGCACGGCCTGGAGCCTGACACCAGGCTGTGGATGGTCCTGTCAAACCTGATATAACAAGGAGATGGTTACAGAACGGCGTCGCCTCCTTCAGCACGGCCTGGAGCCTGACACCAGGCTGTGGATGGTGCTGTCAAATCTGATACAACAAAGAGCTGGTTACAGAACGGTGTCGCCTCCTTCAGCACGGCCTGGAGCCTGACACCAGGCTGTGGATGGTCCTGTCAAATCTGATATAACAAGGAGCTGGTTACAGAACGGTGTCGCCTCCTTCAGCACGGCCTGGAGCCTGATACCAGGCTGTGGATGGTCCTGTCAAATCTGATAGAACAAGGAGCTGGTAACAGAACGGTGTCGCCTCCTTCAGCACGGCCTGGAACCTGACACCAGGCTGTGGATGGTCCTGTAAAATCTGAAATAACACGGAGCTGGTTACAGAACGGTGTCGCCTCCTTCAGCACGGCCTGGAGCCTGACACCAGGCTGTGGATGGTCCGGTCAAATCTGATATAACAAGGAGCTAGTTACAGAACGGTGTCGCCTCCTTCAGCACGGCCTGGAGCCTGACACCAGGCTGTGGATGGTCATGTCAAATCTGATATAACAAGGAGCTGGTTACAGAACGGTGTCACCTCCTTCAGCATGGCCTGGAGCCTGACACCAGGCTGTGGATGGTCCTGTCAAATCTGATACAACAAGGAGCTGGTTACAGAACGGTGTAGCCTCCTTCAGCACGGCCTGGAGCCTGACACCAGGCTGTGGATGGTCCTGTCAAATCTGATACAACAAGGAGCTGGTTACAGAACGGTGTCGCCTCCTTCAGCACGGCCTGAAGCCTGACACCAGGCTGTGGATGCTGCTGTCAAATCTGATACAACAAGGAGCTGATTACAGAACGGTGTCGCCTCCTTCAGCACGGCCTGGAGCCTGACACCAGGCTGTGGAAGGTCCTGTCAAATCTGATATAACAAGGAGCTGGTTACAGAACGGTGTCGCCTCCTTCAGCAAGGCCTGGAGCCTGACACCAGGCTGTGGATGGTCCTGTCAAATCTGCTACAACAAGGTGCTGGTTACAGAACGGTGTCGCCTCCTTCAGCAGGGCGTGGAGCCTGACACCAGGCTGTGGATTGTCCTGTCAAATCTGATATAACACGGTGCTCGTTGCAGAACGGGGTTGCCTCCTTCAGCACGGCCTGGAGCCTGACACCAGGCTGTGGATGGTCCTGTCAAATCTGATACAACAAGGAGCTGGTTGCAGAACGGGGTTGCCTCCTTCAGCACGGCCTGGAGCCTGACACCAGGCTGTGGATGGTCCTGTCAAATCTGATACAACAAGGAGCTGGTTGCAGAGCGGTGTCGCCTCCTTCAGCACGGCCTGGAGCCTGACACCAGGCTGTGGATGGTCCTGTCAAATCTGATATAACAAGGAGCTGTTTACAGTGCGGTGTCGCCTCCTTCAGCACGGCCTGGAGCCTGACACCAGGCTCTGGATGGTCCTGTCAAACCTGATATAACAAGGAGCTGGTTACAGAACGGTGTCGCCTCCTTCAGCACGGCCTGGAGCCTGACACCAGGCTGTGGATGGTCCTGTCAAACCTGATATAACAAGGAGCTGGTTACAGAACGGTGTCGCCTCCTTCAGCACGGCCTGGAGCCTGACACCTGGCTGTGGATGGTCCTGTCAAATCTGATAGAACAAGGAGCTGGTTACAGAACGATGTCGCCTCCTTCAGCACGGCCTGGAGCCTGACACCAGGCTGTGGATGGTCCTGTCAAATCTGATACAACAAGGAGCTGGTTACAGAACGGTGTAGCCTCCTTCAGCACGGCCTGGAGCCTGACACCAGGCTGTGGATGGTCCTGTCAAATCTGATACAACAAGGAGCTGGTTACAGAACGGTGTCGCCTCCTTCAGCACGGCCTGAAGCCTGACACCAGGCTGTGGATGGTGCTGTCAAATCTGATACAACAAGGAGCTGATTACAGAACGGTGTCGCCTCCTTCAGCACGGCCTGGAGCCTGACACCAGGCTGTGGAAGGTCCTGTCAAATCTGATATAACAAGGAGCTGGTTCCAGAACGGTGTCGCCTCCTTCAGCAAGGCCTGGAGCCTGACACCAGGCTTTGGATGGTCCTGTCAAATCTGCTACAACAAGGTGCTGGTTACAGAACGGTGTCGCCTCCTTCAGCAGGGCCTGGAGCCTGACACCAGGCTGTGGATGGTCCTGTCAAATCTGATATAACACGGTGCTCGTTGCAGAACGGGGTTGCCTCCTTCAGCACGGCCTGGAGCCTGACACCAGGCTGTGGATGGTCCTGTCAAATCTGATACAACAAGGAGCTGGTTGCAGAACGGTGTCGCCTCCTTCAGCACGGCCTGGAGCCTGACACCAGGCTGTGGATGGTCCTGTCAAATCTGATATAACAAGGAGCTGGATACAGAACGGTGTCGCCTCCTTCAGCACGGCCTGGAGCCTGACACCAGGCTGTGGATGGTCCTGTCAAATCTGATATAACAAGGTGCTGGTTACAGAACGGTGTCGCCTCCTTCAGCACGGCCAGGAGCCTGACACCAGGCTGTGGATGGTCATGTCAAATCTGGTATAACAAGGAGCTGGTTACAGAACGGTGTCGCCTCCTTCAGCAAGGCCTGGAGCCTGACACCAGGCTGTGGATGGTCCTGTCAAATCTGATATAACAAGGAGCTGGTTACAGAACGGTGTCGCCTCCTTCAGCACGGCCTGGAGCCTGAACCCAGGCTGTGGATGGTCCTGTCAAATCTGATATAACAAGGAGCTGGTTACAGAATGGTGTCGCCTCCTTCAGCAGGGCCTGGAACCTGACACCAGTCTGTGGATGGTCCTGTCAAATCTGAAATAACACGGAGCTTGTTACAGAACGGTGTCGCCTCCTTCAGCACGGCCTGGAGCCT
The DNA here is from genome assembly GCF_047496885.1 of Scyliorhinus torazame. Taxonomy (NCBI): domain Eukaryota; kingdom Metazoa; phylum Chordata; class Chondrichthyes; order Carcharhiniformes; family Scyliorhinidae; genus Scyliorhinus; species Scyliorhinus torazame. The sequence continues at coordinate 13,925,662 of NC_092729.1, forward strand.
GACACCAGGCTGTGGATGGTCCTGTCAAATTTGATATAACAAGGAGCTGGTTACAGAACGGTGTCACCTCCTTCAGCACGGCCTGGAGCCTGACACCAGGCTGTGGATGGTCCTGTCAAATCTGCTACAATAAGGTGCTGGTTACAGAACGGTGTCGCCTCCTTCAGCACGGCCTGGAGCCTGACACCAGGCTGTGGATGGTCCTGTCAAATCTGATATAGCACGGTGCTCGTTGCAGAACGGTGTTGCCTCCTTCAGCACGGCCTGGAGCCTGACACCAGGCTGTGGATGGTCCTGTCAAATCTGATATAGCACGGTGCTCGTTGCAGAACGGGGTTGCCTCCTTCAGCACGGCCTGGAGCCTGACACCAGGCTGTGGACGGTCCTGTCAAATCTGATACAACAATGAGCTGGTTACAGAACGGTGTCGCCTCCTTCAGCACGGCCTGGAGCCTGACACCAGGCTGTGGATGGCCCTGTCAAACCTGATATAACGAGGAGCTGGTTACAGAACGGTGTCGCCTCCTTCAGCACGGCCTGGAGCCTGACACCAGGCTGTGGATGGTCCTGTCAAATCTGATATAACAAGGTGCTGGTTACAGAACGGTGTCACCTCCTTCAGCACGGCCTGGAGCCTGACACCAGGCTGTGGATGGTCCTGTCAAATCTGATACAACAAGGAGCAGGTTACAGAACGGTGTCGCCCCCTTTAGCACGGCCTGGAGCCTGACACCAGGCTGTGGATGGTCCTGTCAAACCTGATATAACAAGGAGATGGTTACAGAACGGCGTCGCCTCCTTCAGCACGGCCTGGAGCCTGACACCAGGCTGTGGATGGTGCTGTCAAATCTGATACAACAAAGAGCTGGTTACAGAACGGTGTCGCCTCCTTCAGCACGGCCTGGAGCCTGACACCAGGCTGTGGATGGTCCTGTCAAATCTGATATAACAAGGAGCTGGTTACAGAACGGTGTCGCCTCCTTCAGCACGGCCTGGAGCCTGATACCAGGCTGTGGATGGTCCTGTCAAATCTGATAGAACAAGGAGCTGGTTACAGAACGGTGTCGCCTCCTTCAGCACGGCCTGGAACCTGACACCAGGCTGTGGATGGTCCTGTAAAATCTGAAATAACACGGAGCTGGTTACAGAACGGTGTCGCCTCCTTCAGCACGGCCTGGAGCCTGACACCAGGCTGTGGATGGTCCGGTCAAATCTGATATAACAAGGAGCTAGTTACAGAACGGTGTCGCCTCCTTCAGCACGGCCTGGAGCCTGACACCAGGCTGTGGATGGTCATGTCAAATCTGATATAACAAGGAGCTGGTTACAGAACGGTGTCACCTCCTTCAGCATGGCCTGGAGCCTGACACCAGGCTGTGGATGGTCCTGTCAAATCTGATACAACAAGGAGCTGGTTACAGAACGGTGTAGCCTCCTTCAGCACGGCCTGGAGCCTGACACCAGGCTGTGGATGGTCCTGTCAAATCTGATACAACAAGGAGCTGGTTACAGAACGGTGTCGCCTCCTTCAGCACGGCCTGAAGCCTGACACCAGGCTGTGGATGCTGCTGTCAAATCTGATACAACAAGGAGCTGATTACAGAACGGTGTCGCCTCCTTCAGCACGGCCTGGAGCCTGACACCAGGCTGTGGAAGGTCCTGTCAAATCTGATATAACAAGGAGCTGGTTACAGAACGGTGTCGCCTCCTTCAGCAAGGCCTGGAGCCTGACACCAGGCTGTGGATGGTCCTGTCAAATCTGCTACAACAAGGTGCTGGTTACAGAACGTTGTCGCCTCCTTCAGCAGGGCGTGGAGCCTGACACCAGGCTGTGGATTGTCCTGTCAAATCTGATATAACACGGTGCTCGTTGCAGAACGGGGTTGCCTCCTTCAGCACGGCCTGGAGCCTGACACCAGGCTGTGGATGGTCCTGTCAAATCTGATACAACAAGGAGCTGGTTGCAGAACGGTGTCGCCTCCTTCAGCACGGCCTGGAGCCTGACACCAGGCTGTGGATGGTCCTGTCAAATCTGATATAACAAGGAGCTGGATACAGAACGGTGTCGCCTCCTTCAGCACGGCCTGGAGCCTGACACCAGGCTGTGGATGGTCCTGTCAAATCTGATATAACAAGGTGCTGGTTACAGAACGGTGTCACCTCCTTCAGCACGGCCTGGAGCCTGACACCAGGCTGTGGATGGTCATGTCAAATCTGGTATAACAAGGAGTTGGTTACAGAACGGTGTCACCTCCTTCAGCACGGCCTGGAGCCTGACACCAGGCTGTGGATGGTCCTGTCAAATCTGATACAACAAGGAGCTGGTTACAGAACGGTGTCGCCTCCTTCAGCACGGCCTGGAGCCTGACACCAGGCTGTGGATGGTGCTGTCAAATCTGATATAACAAGGAGCTGATTACAGAACGGTGTCGCCTCCTTCAGCACGGCCTGGAGCCTGACACCAGGCTGTGGAAGGTCCTGTCAAATCTGATATAACAAGGAGCTGGTTACAGAACGGTGTCGCCTCCTTCAGCAAGGCCTGGAGCCTGACACCAGGCTGTGGATGGTCCTGTCAAATCTGATATAACAAGGAGCTGGTTACAGAACGGTGTCACCTCCATCAACACGGCTTGGTGCCTGACAGCAGGCTGTGGATGGTCCTGTCAAATCTGATATAACAAGGAGCTAGTTACAGAACGGTGTCGCCTCCTTCAACACGGCCTGGAGCCTGACACCAGGCTGTGGATGGTCCTGTCAAATCTGATATACCAAGGAGCTGGTTACAGAACGGTGTCACCTCCTTCAGCACGGCCTGGAGCCTGACACCAGGCTGTGGTTCCTGTCAAATCTGATACAACAAGGAGCTGGTTACAGAAAGGTGTCGCCTCCTTCAGCACGGCCTGGAGCCTGACACCAGGCTGTGGATGGCCCTGTCAAATCTGATACAACAAGGAGCTGGTTACAGAACGGTGTCGCCTCCTTCAGCACGGCCTGGAGCCTGACACCAGGCTGTGGATGGTCCTGTCAAATCTGATATAAGAAGGAGCAGGTTACAGAACGGTGTCGCCTCCTTCAGCACGGCCTGGAGCCTGACACCAGGCTGTGGATGGTCCTGTCATGTCTGATATAACAAGGAGCAGGTTACAGAACGGTGTCGCCTCCTTCAGCACGGCCTGGAGCCTGACACCAGGCTGTGGATGGTGCTGTCAAATCTGATACAACAAAGAGCTGGTTACAGAACGGTGTCGCCTCCTTCAGCACGGCCTGGAGCCTGACACCAGGCTGTGGATGGTCCTGTCAAATCTGATAGAACAAGGAGCTGGTTACAGAACGGTGTCGCCTCCTTCAGCACGGCCTGGAACCTGACACCAGGCTGTGGATGGTCCTGTAAAATCTGAAATAACACGGAGCTGGTTACAGAACGGTGTCGCCTCCTTCAGCACGGCCTGGAGCCTGACACCAGGCTGTGGATGGTCCTGTCAAATCTGATATAACATGGTGCTCGTTGCAGAACGGGGTTGCCTCCTTCAGCACGGCCTGGAGCCTGACACCAGGCTGTGGATGGTCCTGTCAAATTTGATATAACAAGAGCTGGTTACAGAACGGTGTTGCCTCCTTCAGCACGGCCTGGAGGCTGACACCAGGCTGTGGATGGTCCTGTCAAATCTGATATAACATGGTGCTCGTTGCAGAACGGGGTTGCCTCCTTCAGCACGGCCTGGAGCCTGACACCAGGCTGTGGATGGTTCTGTCAAATCTGATACAACAAGGAGCTGGTTGCAGAACGGTGTCGCCTCCTTCAGCACGGCCTGAAGCCTGACACCAGGCTGTGGATGGTGCTGTCAAATCTGATACAACAAGGAGCTGATTACAGAACGGTGTCGCGTCCTTCAGCACGGCCTGGAGCCTGACACCAGGCTGTGGAAGGTCCTGTCAAATCTGATATAACAAGGAGCTGGTTACAGAACGGTGTCGCCTCCTTCAGCAAGGCCTGGAGCCTGACACCAGGCTGTGGATGGTCCTGTCAAATCTGCTACAACAAGGTGCTGGTTACAGAACGGTGTCGCCTCCTTCAGCAGGGCCTGGAGCCTGACACCAGGCTGTGGATGGTCCTGTCAAATCTGATATAACACGGTGCTCGTTGCAGAACGGGGTTGCCTCCTTCAGCACGGCCTGGAGCCTGACACCAGGCTGTGGATGGTCCTGTCAAATCTGATACAACAAGGAGCTGGTTGCAGGACGGTGTCGCCTCCTTCAGCACGGCCTGGAGCCTGACACCAGGCTGTGGATGGTCCTGTCAAATCTGATATAACAAGGAGCTGGATACAGAACGGTGTCGCCTCCTTCAGCACGGCCTGGAGCCTGACACCAGGCTGTGGATGGTCCTGTCAAATCTGATATAACAAGGTGCTGGTTACAGAACGGTGTCACCTCCTTCAGCACGGCCTGGAGCCTGACACCAGGCTGTGGATGGTCATGTCAAATCTGGTATAACAAGGAGCTGGTTACAAAACGGTGTCACCTCCTTCAGCACGGCCTGGAGCCTGACACCAGGCTGTGGATGGTCCTGTCAAATCTGATACAACAAGGAGCTGGTTACAGAACGGTGTCGCCTCCTTCAGCACGGCCTGGAGCCTGACACCAGGCTGTGGATGGTCATGTCAAATTTGATACAACAAGGAACTGGTTACAGAACGGTGTCGCCTCCTTCAGCACGGCCTGGAGCCTGACACCAGGCTGTGGATGGTGCTGTCAAATCTGATATAACAAGGAGCTGATTACAGAACGGTGTCGCCTCCTTCAGCACGGCCTGGAGCCTGACACCAGGCTGTGGAAGGTCCTGTCAAATCTGATATAACAAGGAGCTGGTTACAGAACGGTGTCGCCTCCTTCAGCAAGGCCTGGATCCTAACACCAGGCTGTGGATGGTCCTGTCAAATCTGATATAACAAGGAGCTGGTTACAGAACGGTGTCACCTCCATCAACACGGCTTGGTGCCTGACAGCAGGCTGTGGATGGTCCTGTCAAATCTGATATAACAAGGAGCTGGTTACAGAACAGTGTCGCCTCCTTCAACACGGCCTGGAGCCTGACACCAGGCTGTGGATGGTCCTGTCAAATCTGATATACCAAGGAGCTGGTTACAGAACGGTGTCACCTCCTTCAGCACGGCCTGGAGCCTGACACCAGGCTGTGGTTCCTGTCAAATCTGATACAACAAGGAGCTGGTTACAGAAAGGTGTCGCCTCCTTCAGCACGGCCTGGAGCCTGACACCAGGCTGTGGATGGCCCTGTCAAATCTGATACAACAAGGAGCTGGTTACAGAACGGTGTCGCCTCCTTCAGCACAGCCTGGAGCCTGACACCAGGCTGTGGATGGTCCTGTCAAATCTGATATAACAAGGTGCTGGTTACAGAACGGTGTCGCCTCCTTCAGCACGGCCTGGAGCCTGACACCAGGCTGTGGATGGGCCTGTCAAATCTGATATAACAAGGAGCTGGTTACAGAACGGTGTCGCCTCCTTCAGCACGGCCTGGAGCCTGACACCAGGCTGTGGATGGTCCTGTCAAATCTGATATAACAAGGAGCAGGTTACAGAACGGTGTCGCCACCTTCAGCACGGCCTGGAGCCTGACACCAGGCTGTGGATGGTCCTGTCAAATCTGATATGACAAGGTGCTGGTTACAGAACGGTGTCGCCTCCTTCAGCATGGCCTGGATCCTGAACCCAGGCTGTGGATGGTCCTGTCAAATCTGATATAACAAGGAGATGGTTACAGAATGGTGTCGCCTCCTTCAGCAGGGCCTGGAACCTGACACCAGTCTGTGGATGGTCCTGTCAAATCTGAAATAACACGGAGCTTGTTACAGAACGGTGTCGCCTCCTTCAGCACGGCCTGGAGCCTGACACCAGGCTGTGGATGGTCCTGTCAAATTTGATATAACAAGGAGCTGGTTACAGAACGGTGTCGCCTCCTTCAGCACGGCCTGGAGCCTGACACCAGGCTGTGGATGGTCCTGTCAAATCTGATACAACAAGGAGCTGGTTGCAGAACGGTGTCGCCTCCTTCAGCACGGCCTGGAGCCTGACACCAGGCTGTGGATGGTCCTGTCAAATCTGATATAACAAGGTGCTGGTTACAGAACGGTGTCTCCTCCTTAAAGGAAACTGAAATTTATAGGATCTTAACCTGTCGAACTACGCCAAGTTTGGGGGAAGCTTAGTTGATGAATCAAGTCCTGGCGCAATACGACAAGTTGTAAGATTTGTACTATTTGTAGACTGTGTTAAGTTGTTCGATTCCTTGTATTATTCGACTGTGTATAGTTGAAGGAATTTATATCATCTCTGCTATTCGGTTATCAGTAGCACTTTGCGAATACTGGAACTCAGCAGAAATTTGCAGTATAAACTCCTCAGGTGCCAAAAAGAATTGTTTTATTTGTAGTCGCTTGATTACAATTTGAAAGTCATTTAAAAGGCAATTCGTAGACAATTCGAAGCTTTCAGAGAATTACAGACATTATCTTTCTTTGCTTAGGCAGACAGCTCGAAAGTAACTTTTAAAAGGTCAAAGTCTGGCAATGAAACATGAAAAGAGAGAGAAAGCTAATCTTCAGCTAAACTCAAACTCAAAGTCAAAAGTGGACTAACATCACTGACACAGACTGTTAGACTGACAACCCCCAAAAGACATCTCTAAAATGGAGACTAGAATCAAAGGCAAAAACTGACTAAACTAACAGAAAGACAAAAACTTAAAAAACTAAACCCCAAAATGGCGGGGAAACACTTTTTAGTTATACACTTTCATATCTGTCTTAAGTCATCTAATTACACCCCAATATAATCCTAATTGGTTTGGGTTAGACTCAAACACATTTGATTTGATGGCAAGCCGTCCATCTTCAATGTGCAACATCAGCTTTTCTGACCTAGCTGTTATCTGCATTGTGAACAATGGTGCTGTGTATCCAGTCCCTGTCCTTGACAATTAGCACAAGACAGTGTCAAATTATCTTGCAACTGTGCTTTTTTTAATGTCACACTGTTTCTTGAAAATATGCATTTGCCAGAACAATGGACTTCAGTAAAAGTGAATTATGCTGTATAAGTGGGTATTAAAAAAACTGGGGCTCAACATTTATGCTTAAACAGCTATCTTTTACCTATACTAGTTGTATTTGAAATACTTGGCTTCTACACTCCTTCAGCACGGCCTGGAGCCTGACACCAGGCTGTGGATGGTCCTGTCAAATCTGATATAACAAGGTGCTGGTTACAGAACGGTGTCACCTCCTTCAGCACGGCCTGGAGCCTGACACCAGGCTGTGGATGGTCATGTCAAATCTGGTATAACAAGGAGCTGGTTACAGAACGGTGTCACCTCCTTCAGCACGGCCTGGAGCCTGACACCAGTCTGTGGATGGTCCTGTCAAATCTGATACAACAAGGAGCTGGTTACAGAACGGTGTCGCCTCCTTCAGCACGGCCTGGAGCCTGACACCAGGCTGTGGATGGTCCTGTCAAATTTGATACAACAAGGAGCTGGTTACAGAACGGTGTCGCCTCCTTCAGCACGGCCTGGAGCCTGACACCAGGCTGTGGAAGGTCCTGTCAAATCTGATATAACAAGGAGCTGGTTACAGAACGGTGTCGCCTCCATCAACACGGCTTGGTGCCTGACAGCAGGCTGTGGATGGTCCTGTAAAATCTGATATAACAAGGAGCTGGTTACAGAACGGTGTCGCCTCCTTCAACACGGCCTGGAGCCTGACACCAGGCTGTGGATGGTCCTGTCAAATCTGATATAACAAGGAGCTGGTTACAGAACGGTGTCGCATCCTTCAGCACGGCCTGGAGCCTGACACCAGGCTGTGGTTCCTGTCAAATCTGATACAACATGGAGATGGTTACAGAAAGGTGTCGCCTCCTTCAGCACGGCCTGGAGCCTGACACCAGGCTGTGGATGGCCCTGTCAAATCTGATACAACAAGGAGCTGGTTACAGAACGGTGTCGCCTCCTTCAGCACAGCCTGGAGCCTGACACCAGGCTGTGGATGGTCCTGTCAAATCTGATATAACAAGGTGCTGGTTACAGAACGGTGTCGCCTCCTTCAGCACGGCCTGGAGCCTGACACCAGGCTGTGGATGGGCCAGTCGAATCTGATATAACAAGGAGCTGGTTACAGAACGGTGTCGCCTCCTTCATCACGGCCTGGAGCCTGACACCAGGCTGTGGATGGTCCTGTCAAATCTGATATAACAAGGAGCAGGTTACAGAACGGTGTCGCCTCCTTCAGCACGGCCTGGAGCCTGACACCAGGCTGTGGATGGTCCTGTCATATCTGATATAACAAGGAGCAGGTTACAGAACGGTGTCGCCTCCTTCAGCACGGCCTGGAGCCTGACACCAGGCTGTGGATGGTCCTGTCAAATCTGATATGACAAGGTGCTGGTTACAGAACGGTGTCGCCTCCTTCAGCATGGCCTGGATCCTGAACCCAGGCTGTGGATGGTCCTGTCAAATCTGATATAACAAGGAGCTGGTTACAGAATGGTGTCGCCTCCTTCAGCAGGGCCTGGAACCTGACACCAGTCTGTGGATGGTCCTGTCAAATCTGAAATAACACGGAGCTTGTTACAGAACGGTGTCGCCTCCTTCAGCACGGCCTGGAGCCTGACACCAGGCTGTGGATGGTCCTGTCAAATTTGATATAACAAGGAGCTGGTTACAGAACGGTGTCGCCTCCTTCAGCACGGCCTGGAGCCTGACACCAGGCTGTGGATGGTCCTGTCAAATCTGCTACAACAAGGTGCTGGTTACAGAACGGTGTCGCCTCCTTCAGCACGGCCTGGAGCCTGACACCAGGCTGTGGATGGTCCTGTCAAATCTGATATAGCACGGTGCTCGTTGCAGAACGGGGTTGCCTCCTTCAGCACGGCATGGAGCCTGACACCAGGCTGTGGACGGTCCTGTCAAATCTGACACAACAATGAGCTGGTTACAGAACGGTGTCGCCTCCTTCAGCACGGCCTGGAGCCTGACACCAGGCTGTGGATGGTCCTGTCAAATCTGATATAACAAGGAGCTGGTTACAGAGCGGTGTCGCCTCCTTCAGCACGGCCTGGAGCCTGACACCAGGCTGTGGATGGTCCTGTCAAACCTGATATAACGAGGAGCTGGTTACAGAACGGTGTCGCCTCCTTCAGCACGGCCTGGAGCCTGACACCAGGCTGTGGATGGTCCTGTCAAATCTGATATAACAAGGAGCACGTTACAGAACTGTGTCGCCTCCTTCAGCACGGCCTGGAGCATGACACCAGGCTGTGAATGGACCTGTCAAATCTGATACAACAAGGAGCTGGTTACAGAACGGTGTCGCCTCCTTCAGCACGGCCTGGAGCCTGACACCAGGCTTTGGCTGGTTCTGTCATATCTGATATAACAAGGAGCAGGTTACTGAACGGTGTCGCCTCCTTCAGCACGGCCTGGAGCCTGACACCAGGCTGTGGATGGTCCTGTCAAATCTGATATAACAGGGAGCTGGTTACAGAACGGTTTCGCCTCCTTCAGCACGGCCTGGAGCCTGACACCAGGCTGTGGATGGTCCTGTCAAATCTGATATAACAAGGTGATAGTTACAGAACGGTGTCGCCTCCTTCAGCACGGCCTGGAGCCTGACACCAGGCTGTGGATGGTCCTGTCAAATCTGATATAACAAGGTGCTGGTTACAGAACGGTGTCACCTCCTTCAGCACGGCCTGGATCCTGATCCCAGGCTGTGGATGGTCCGGTCAAATCTGATATAACAAGGAGCTGGTTACAGAATGGTGTCGCCTCCTTCAGCAGGGCCTGGAACCTGACACCAGTCTGTGGATGGTCCTGTCAAATCTGATACAACAAGGAGCTGGTTACAGAACGGTGTCGCCTCCTTCAGCACGGCCTGGAGCCTGACACCAGGCTGTGGATGGTCCTGTCAAATCTGACATAACAAGGAGATTGTTACAGAACGGTGTGACCTCCTTCAGCACGGCCTGGAGACTGACACCAGGCTGTGGATGGTCCTGTCAAATCTGATATAACAAGGAGTTGGTTACAGAACGGTGTCACCTCCTTCAGCACGGCCTGGAGACTGACACCAGGCTGTGGATGGTCCTGTCAAATCTGATATAACAAGGAGCTGGTTACAGAACGGTGTCGCCTCCTTCAGCACGGCCTGGAGCCTGACACCAGGCTGTGGATGGTCCTGTCAAATCTGATATAACAACGAGCTGGTTACAGAACGGTGTCGCCTCCTTCAGCACGGTCTGGAGCCTGACACCAGGCTGTGGATGGTCCTGTCAAATCTGATATAACAAGGTGCTGGTTACAGAACGGTGTCGCCTCCTTCAGCACGGCCTGGAGCCTGACACCAGGCTGTGGATGGGCCAGTCGAATCTGATATAACAAGGAGCTGGTTACAGAACGGTGTCGCCTCCTTCATCACGGCCTGGAGCCTGACACCAGGCTGTGGATGGTCCTGTCAAATCTGATATAACAAGGAGCAGGTTACAGAACGGTGTCGCCTCCTTCAGCACGGCCTGGAGCCTGACACCAGGCTGTGGATGGTCCTGTCATATCTGATATAACAAGGAGCAGGTTACAGAACGGTGTCGCCTCCTTCAGCACGGCCTGGAGCCTGACACCAGGCTGTGGATGGTCCTGTCAAATCTGATATGACAAGGTGCTGGTTACAGAACGGTGTCGCCTCCTTCAGCATGGCCTGGATCCTGAACCCAGGCTGTGGATGGTCCTGTCAAATCTGATATAACAAGGAGCTGGTTACAGAATGGTGTCGCCTCCTTCAGCAGGGCCTGGAACCTGACACCAGTCTGTGGATGGTCCTGTCAAATCTGAAATAACACGGAGCTTGTTACAGAACGGTGTCGCCTCCTTCAGCACGGCCTGGAGCCTGACACCAGGCTGTGGATGGTCCTGTCAAATTTGATATAACAAGGAGCTGGTTACAGAACGGTGTCGCCTCCTTCAGCACGGCCTGGAGCCTGACACCAGGCTGTGGATGGTCCTGTCAAATCTGCTACAACAAGGTGCTGGTTACAGAACGGTGTCGCCTCCTTCAGCACGGCCTGGAGCCTGACACCAGGCTGTGGATGGTCCTGTCAAATCTGATATAGCACGGTGCTCGTTGCAGAACGGGGTTGCCTCCTTCAGCACGGCATGGAGCCTGACACCAGGCTGTGGACGGTCCTGTCAAATCTGACACAACAATGAGCTGGTTACAGAACGGTGTCGCCTCCTTCAGCACGGCCTGGAGCCTGACACCAGGCTGTGGATGGTCCTGTCAAATCTGATATAACAAGGAGCTGGTTACAGAGCGGTGTCGCCTCCTTCAGCACGGCCTGGAGCCTGACACCAGGCTGTGGATGGTCCTGTCAAACCTGATATAACGAGGAGCTGGTTACAGAACGGTGTCGCCTCCTTCAGCACGGCCTGGAGCCTGACACCAGGCTGTGGATGGTCCTGTCAAATCTGATATAACAAGGAGCACGTTACAGAACTGTGTCGCCTCCTTCAGCACGGCCTGGAGCATGACACCAGGCTGTGAATGGACCTGTCAAATCTGATACAACAAGGAGCTGGTTACAGAACGGTGTCGCCTCCTTCAGCACGGCCTGGAGCCTGACACCAGGCTTTGGCTGGTTCTGTCATATCTGATATAACAAGGAGCAGGTTACTGAACGGTGTCGCCTCCTTCAGCACGGCCTGGAGCCTGACACCAGGCTGTGGATGGTCCTGTCAAATCTGATATAACAGGGAGCTGGTTACAGAACGGTTTCGCCTCCTTCAGCACGGCCTGGAGCCTGACACCAGGCTGTGGATGGTCCTGTCAAATCTGATATAACAAGGTGATAGTTACAGAACGGTGTCGCCTCCTTCAGCACGGCCTGGAGCCTGACACCAGGCTGTGGATGGTCCTGTCAAATCTGATATAACAAGGTGCTGGTTACAGAACGGTGTCACCTCCTTCAGCACGGCCTGGATCCTGATCCCAGGCTGTGGATGGTCCGGTCAAATCTGATATAACAAGGAGCTGGTTACAGAATGGTGTCGCCTCCTTCAGCAGGGCCTGGAACCTGACACCAGTCTGTGGATGGTCCTGTCAAATCTGATACAACAAGGAGCTGGTTACAGAACGGTGTCGCCTCCTTCAGCACGGCCTGGAGCCTGACACCAGGCTGTGGATGGTCCTGTCAAATCTGACATAACAAGGAGATTGTTACAGAACGGTGTGACCTCCTTCAGCACGGCCTGGAGACTGACACCAGGCTGTGGATGGTCCTGTCAAATCTGATATAACAAGGAGTTGGTTACAGAACGGTGTCACCTCCTTCAGCACGGCCTGGAGACTGACACCAGGCTGTGGATGGTCCTGTCAAATCTGATATAACAAGGAGCTGGTTACAGAACGGTGTCGCCTCCTTCAGCACGGCCTGGAGCCTGACACCAGGCTGTGGATGGTCCTGTCAAATCTGATATAACAACGAGCTGGTTACAGAACGGTGTCGCCTCCTTCAGCACGGTCTGGAGCCTGACACCAGGCTGTGGATGGTCCTGTCAAATCTGATATAACAAGGAGCTGGTTACAGAATGGTGTCGCCTCCTTCAGCACGGCCTGGAGCCTGACACCAGGCTGTGGATGGTCCTGTCAAATCAGATATAACAAGGAGCACGTTACAGAACTGTGTCGCCTCCTTCAGCACGGCCTGGAGCATGACACCAGGCTGTGAATGGACCTGTCAAATCTGATATAACAAGGAGCTGGTTACAGAACGGTGTCGCCTCCTTCAGCACGGCCTGGAGCCTGACACCAGGCTTTGGCTGGTTCTGTCAAATCTGATATAACAAGGAGCAGGTTACTGAACGGTGTCGCCTCCTTCAGCACGGCCTGGAGCCTGACACCAGGCTGTGGATGGTCCTGTCAAATCTGATATAACAAGGAGCTGGTTACAGAACGGTGTCGCCTCCTTCAGCACGGCCTGGGTCTGACACCAGGCTGTGGATGGTCCTGTCAAATCTGATATAACAAGGAGCTGGTTACAGAACGGTGTCGCCTCCTTCAGCACGGCCTGGAGCCTGACACCAGGCTGTGGATGGTCCTGTCAAATCTGATATAACAAGGAGCTGGTTACAGAGCGGTGTCGCCTCCTTCAGCACAGCCTGGAGCCTGACACCAGGCTGTGGATGGTCCTGTCAAACCTGATATAACGAGGAGCTGGTTACAGAACGGTGTCGCCTCCTTCAGCACGGCCTGGAGCCTGACACCAGGCTGTGGATGGTCCTGTCAAATCTGATACAAAAAGGAGCAGGTTCCAGAACGGCGTCGCCTCCTTCAGCACGGCCTGGGGCCTGACACCAGGCTGTGGATGGTGCTGTCAAATCTGATACAACAAAGAGCTGGTTAGAGAACGGTGTCGCCTCCTTCAGCACGGCCTGGAGCCTAACACCAGGCTGTGGATGGTGCTGTCAAATCTGATACAACAAGGAGCTGGTTACAGAACGGTGTCGCCTCCTTCAGCACGGCCTGGAGCCTGACACCAGGCTGTGGATGGTCCTGTCAAATCTGATATAACAGGGAGCTGGTTACAGAACGGTTTCGCCTCCTTCAGCACGGCCTGGAGCCTGACACCAGGCTGTGGATGGTCCTGTCAAATCTGATATAACAAGGTGATAGTTACAGAACGGTGTCGCCTCCTTCAGCACGGCCTGGATCCTGATCCCAGGCTGTGGATGGTCCTGTCAAATCTGATATAACAAGGAGCTGGTTACAGAATGGTGTCGCCTCCTTCAGCACGGCCTGGAACCTGACACCAGTCTGTGGATGGTCCTTGTCAAATCTGAAATAACACGGAGCTGGTTACAGAACGGTGTCGCCTCCTTCAGCACGGCCTGGAGCCTGACACCAGGCTGTGGATGGTCCTGTCAAACCTGATATAACAAGGAGTTGGTTACAGAACGGTGTCACCTCCTTCAGCACGGCCTGGAGACTGACACCAGGCTGTGGATGGTCCTGTCAAATCTGATATAACAAGGAGCTGGTTACAGAATGGTGTCGCCTCCTTCAGCACGGCCTGGAGCCTGACACCAGGCTGTAGATGGTCCTGTCAAATCTGATACAACAAGGAGCTGGTTACAGAACAGTGTCGCCTCCTTCAGCACGGCCTGGAACCTGACACAAGGCTGTGGATGGTCCTGTCAAATCTGATATAACAAGGAGCTGGTTACAGAACGGTGTCGCCTCCTTCAGCACGGCCTGGAGCCTGACACCAGGCTGTGGATGGTCCTGTCAAATCTGATATAACAAGGAGCTGGTTACAGAACGGTGTCACCTCCTTCAGCACGGCCTGGAGCCTGACACGAGGCTGTGGATGGTCCTGTCAAATCTGATATAACAAGGAGCTGGTAACAGAACGGTGTCGCCTCCTTCAGCACGTTCTGGAGCCTGACACCAGGCCGTGGATGGTCCTGTCAAATCTGATATAACAAGGAGCTGGTTACAGAACGGTGTCGCCTCCTTCAGCACGGCCTGGAGCCTGACACCAGGCTGTGGATGGTCCTGTCAAATCTGACATAACAAGGAGATTGTTACAGAACGGTGTGACCTCCTTCAGCACGGCCTGGAGCCTGACACCAGGCTGTGGATGGTCCTGTCAAATCTGATATAACAAGGAGCACGTTACAGAACTGTGTCGCCTCCTTCAGCACGGCCTGGAGCATGACACCAGGCTGTGAATGGACCTGTCAAATCTGATATAACAAGGAGCTGGTTACAGAACGGTGTCGCCTCCTTCAGCACGGCCTGGAGCCTGACACCAGGCTTTGGCTGGTTCTGTCAAATCTGATATAACAAGGAGCAGGTTACTGAACGGTGTCGCCTCCTTCAGCACGACCTGGAGCCTGACACCAGGCTGTGGATGGTCCTGTCAAATCTGATATAACAAGGAGCAGGTTACTGAACGGTGTCGCCTCCTTCAGCACGGCCTGGAGCCTGACACCAGGCTGTGGATGGTCCTGTCAAATCTGATATAACAAGGAGCTGGTTACAGAACGGTGTCGCCTCCTTCAGCACGGCCTGGAGCCTGACACCAGGCTGTGGATGGTCCTGTCAAATCTGATACAGCAAGGAGCTGGTTACAGAACGGTGTAGCCTCCTTCAGCACGGCCTGAAGCCTGACACCAGGCTGTGGATGGTCCTGTCAAATCTGATATAACAAGGAGCTGGTTACAGAACGGTGTCATCTCCTTCAGCACGGCCTGGAGCCTGACACCAGGCTGTGGATGGTCCTGTCAAATCTGATATAACAAGGAGCTGGTTACAGAACGGTGTCGCCTCCTTCAGGACGGTCTGGAGCCTGACACCAGGCTGTGGATGGTCCTGTCAAATCTGATATAACAAGGAGCTGGTTACAGAACGGTGTCGCCTCCTTCAGCACGGCCTGGAGCCTGACACCAGGCTGTGGATGGTCCTGTCAAATCTGATATAACAAGGAGCACGTTACAGAACTGTGTCGCCTCCTTCAGCACGGCCTGGAGCATGACACCAGGCTGTGAATGGACCTGTCAAATCTGATATAACAAGGAGCTGGTTACAGAACAGTGTCGCCTCCTTCAGCACGGCCTGGAGCCTGACACCAGGCTTTGGCTGGTTCTGTCAAATCTGATATAACAAGGAGCAGGTTACTGAACGGTGTCGCCTCCTTCAGCACGGCCTGGAGCCTGACACCAGGCTATGGATGGTCCTGTCAAATCTGATATAACAAGGAGCTGGTTACAGAACGGTGTCGCCTCCTTCAGCACGGCCTGGAGCCTGACACCAGGCTGTGGATGGTCCTGTCAAATCTGATATAACAAGGAGCTGGTTACAGAATGGTGTCAGCTCCTTCAGCATGGCCTGGAGCCTGACACCAGGCTGTGGATGGTCCTGTCAAATCTGATACAGCAAGGAGCTGGTTACAGAACGGTGTCACCTCCTTCAGCACAGCCTGGAGCCTGACACCAGGCTGTGGATGGTCCTGTCAAATCTGATATAACAAGGAGCTGGTTACAGAACGGTGTCACCTCCTTCAGCACGGCCTGGAGCCTGACACCAGGCTGTGGATGGTCCTGTCAAATCTGATATAACAAGGTGCTGGTTACAGAACGGTGTCGCCTCCTTCAGCGAGGCCTGGGGCCTGAGACCAGGCTGTGGATGGTCCTGTCAAATCTGATATAACAAGGTGCTGGTTACAGAACGGTGTCACCTCCTTCAGCACGGCCTGGAGCCTGACACCAGTCTGTGGATGGTCCTGTCAAATCTGATACGACAAGATGCTGGTTACATAACGGTGTCGCCTCCTTCAGCACGGCCTGGAGCCTGACACCAGGCTGTGGATGGTCCTGTCAAATCGGATATAACAAGACGCTGGTTACATATCGGTGTCACCTCCTTCAGCACGGCCTGGAGCCTGACACCAGGCTGTGGATGGTCCTGTCAAATCTGATAGAACCACGAGCTGGTTACAGAACGGTGTCGCCTCCTTCAGCACGGCCTGGAGCCTGACACCAGGCTGTGGATGGTCCTGTCAAATCTGATATAACAAGGAGCTGGTTACAGAGCGGTGTCGCCTCCTTCAGCACGGCCTGGAGACTGACACCAGGCTGTGGTTCCTGTCAAATCTGAGAGAACAAGGAGCTGGTTACAGAACGGTGTCACCTCCTTCAGCACGGCCTGGAGCCTGACACCAGTCTGTGGATGGTCCTGTCAAATCTGATATAACAAGGTGCTGGTTACAGAACGGTGTCGCCTCCTTCAGCACGGCCTGGAGCCTGACACCAGGCTGTGGATGGTCCTGTCAAATCTGATACAACAAGGTGCTGGTTACAGAACGGTGTCACCTCCTTCAGCACGGCCTGGAGCCTGACACCAGTCTGTGGATGGTCCTGTCAAATCTGATATAACAAGGTGCTGGTTACAGAACGGTGTCGCCTCCTTCAGCACGGCCTGGAGCCTGACACCAGGCTGTGGATGGTCCTGTCAAATCTGATACAACAAGGTGCTGGTTACAGAATGGTGTCACCTCCTTAAGCGCGGCCTGGAGCCTGACACCAGGCTGTGGATGGTCCTGTCAATTCTGATACAACAAGGTTCCTTTTTACAGAACGGTGTCGCCTCCTTCAGCACGGCGTGGAGCCTGACACGAGGCTGTGGATGGTCCTGTCAAATCTGATATAACAAGGAGCTGGTAACAGAACGGTGTCGCCTCCTTCAGCACGTTCTGGAGCCTGACACCAGGCTGTGGATGGTCCTGTCAAATCTGATATAACAAGGAGCTGGTTACAGAACGGTGTCGCCTCCTTCAGCACGGCCTGGAGCCTGACACCAGGCTGTGGATGGTCCTGTCAAATCTGACATAACAAGGAGATTGTTACAGAACGGTGTGACCTCCTTCAGCACGGCCTGGAGCCTGACACCAGGCTGTGGATGGTCCTGTCAAATCTGATATAACAAGGAGCACGTTACAGAACTGTGTCGCCTCCTTCAGCACGGCCTGGAGCATGACACCAGGCTGTGAATGGACCTGTCAAATCTGATATAACAAGGAGCTGGTTACAGAACGGTGTCGCCTCCTTCAGCACGGCCTGGAGCCTGACACCAGGCTTTGGCTGGTTCTGTCAAATCTGATATAACAAGGAGCAGGTTACTGAACGGTGTCGCCTCCTTCAGCACGACCTGGAGCCTGACACCAGGCTGTGGATGGTCCTGTCAAATCTGATATAACAAGGAGCAGGTTACTGAACGGTGTCGCCTCCTTCAGCACGGCCTGGAGCCTGACACCAGGCTGTGGATGGTCCTGTCAAATCTGATATAACAAGGAGCTGGTTACAGAACGGTGTCGCCTCCTTCAGCACGGCCTGGAGCCTGACACCAGGCTGTGGATGGTCCTGTCAAATCTGATACAGCAAGGAGCTGGTTACAGAACGGTGTAGCCTCCTTCAGCACGGCCTGAAGCCTGACACCAGGCTGTGGATGGTCCTGTCAAATCTGATATAACAAGGAGCTGGTTACAGAACGGTGTCATCTCCTTCAGCACGGCCTGGAGCCTGACACCAGGCTGTGGATGGTCCTGTCAAATCTGATATAACAAGGAGCTGGTTACAGAACGGTGTCGCCTCCTTCAGGACGGTCTGGAGCCTGACACCAGGCTGTGGATGGTCCTGTCAAATCTGATATAACAAGGAGCTGGTTACAGAACGGTGTCGCCTCCTTCAGCACGGCCTGGAGCCTGACACCAGGCTGTGGATGGTCCTGTCAAATCTGATATAACAAGGAGCACGTTACAGAACTGTGTCGCCTCCTTCAGCACGGCCTGGAGCATGACACCAGGCTGTGAATGGACCTGTCAAATCTGATATAACAAGGAGCTGGTTACAGAACAGTGTCGCCTCCTTCAGCACGGCCTGGAGCCTGACACCAGGCTTTGGCTGGTTCTGTCAAATCTGATATAACAAGGAGCAGGTTACTGAACGGTGTCGCCTCCTTCAGCACGGCCTGGAGCCTGACACCAGGCTATGGATGGTCCTGTCAAATCTGATATAACAAGGAGCTGGTTACAGAACGGTGTCGCCTCCTTCAGCACGGCCTGGAGCCTGACACCAGGCTGTGGATGGTCCTGTCAAATCTGATATAACAAGGAGCTGGTTACAGAATGGTGTCAGCTCCTTCAGCATGGCCTGGAGCCTGACACCAGGCTGTGGATGGTCCTGTCAAATCTGATACAGCAAGGAGCTGGTTACAGAACGGTGTCACCTCCTTCAGCACAGCCTGGAGCCTGACACCAGGCTGTGGATGGTCCTGTCAAATCTGATATAACAAGGAGCTGGTTACAGAACGGTGTCACCTCCTTCAGCACGGCCTGGAGCCTGACACCAGGCTGTGGATGGTCCTGTCAAATCTGATATAACAAGGTGCTGGTTACAGAACGGTGTCGCCTCCTTCAGCGAGGCCTGGGGCCTGAGACCAGGCTGTGGATGGTCCTGTCAAATCTGATATAACAAGGTGCTGGTTACAGAACGGTGTCACCTCCTTCAGCACGGCCTGGAGCCTGACACCAGTCTGTGGATGGTCCTGTCAAATCTGATACGACAAGATGCTGGTTACATAACGGTGTCGCCTCCTTCAGCACGGCCTGGAGCCTGACACCAGGCTGTGGATGGTCCTGTCAAATCGGATATAACAAGACGCTGGTTACATATCGGTGTCACCTCCTTCAGCACGGCCTGGAGCCTGACACCAGGCTGTGGATGGTCCTGTCAAATCTGATAGAACCACGAGCTGGTTACAGAACGGTGTCGCCTCCTTCAGCACGGCCTGGAGCCTGACACCAGGCTGTGGATGGTCCTGTCAAATCTGATATAACAAGGAGCTGGTTACAGAGCGGTGTCGCCTCCTTCAGCACGGCCTGGAGACTGACACCAGGCTGTGGTTCCTGTCAAATCTGAGAGAACAAGGAGCTGGTTACAGAACGGTGTCACCTCCTTCAGCACGGCCTGGAGCCTGACACCAGTCTGTGGATGGTCCTGTCAAATCTGATATAACAAGGTGCTGGTTACAGAACGGTGTCGCCTCCTTCAGCACGGCCTGGAGCCTGACACCAGGCTGTGGATGGTCCTGTCAAATCTGATACAACAAGGTGCTGGTTACAGAACGGTGTCACCTCCTTCAGCACGGCCTGGAGCCTGACACCAGTCTGTGGATGGTCCTGTCAAATCTGATATAACAAGGTGCTGGTTACAGAACGGTGTCGCCTCCTTCAGCACGGCCTGGAGCCTGACACCAGGCTGTGGATGGTCCTGTCAAATCTGATACAACAAGGTGCTGGTTACAGAATGGTGTCACCTCCTTAAGCGCGGCCTGGAGCCTGACACCAGGCTGTGGATGGTCCTGTCAATTCTGATACAACAAGGTTCCTTTTTACAGAACGGTGTCGCCTCCTTCAGCACGGCGTGGAGCCTGACACCAGGCTGTGGATGGTCCTGTCAATTCTGATACAACAAGGTGCTGGTTAGAGAACGGTGTCGCCTCCTTCAGCGCGGCCTGCAGCCTGACACCAGGCTGTGGATGGTCCTGTTAAATCTGATATAACAAGGAGCTGGTTACAGAACGGTGTCACCTCCTTCAGCACCGCCTGGAGCCTGACACCAGGCTGTGGATAGTCCTGTCAAATCTGATATAACAAGGAGCTGGTTACAGAACGGTGTCACCTCCTTCAGCACGGCCTGGAGCCTGACACCAGGCTGTGGATTGTCCTGTCAAATCTGATATAACAAGGAGCTGGTTACAGAACGGTGTCGCCTCCTTCAGCATGGCCTGGAGCCTGACACCAGGCTGTGGATGGTCCTGTCAAATCTGACACAACAAGGAGCTGGTTACAGAACGGTGTCGCCTCCTTCAGCACGGCCTGGAGCCTGACACCAGGCTGTGGATGGTCCTGTCAAACCTGATATAACAAGGAGCTGGTTACAGAACGGTGTCGCCTCCTTCAGCACGGCCTGGAGCCTGACACCAGCCTGTGGATGGTCCTGTCAAATCTGATATAACAAGGAGCTGGTTACAGAAAGGTGTCGCCTCCTTCAGCACGGCCTGGAGCCTGACGCCAGGCTGTGGATGGTCCTGTCAAATCTGATATAACAAAGAGCTGGTTACAGAACGGTGTCGCCTCCTTCAGCACGGCCTGGAGCCTGACACCAGGCTGTGGATGGTCCTGTCAAATCTGATATAACAAGGAGCTGGTTACAGAACGGTATCACCTCCTTCAGCACGGCCTGGAGCCTGACACCAGGCTGTGGATGGGCCTGTCAAATCTGATATAACAAGGTGCTGGTTACAGAACGGTGTCGCCTCCTTCAGCACGGCCTGAAGCCTGACAACAGGCTGTGGATGGTCCTGTCAAATCTGATACAACAAGGTGCTGGTTACAGAACGGTATCACCTCCTTCAGCACGGCCTGGAGCCTGACACCAGGCTGTGGATGGTCCTGTCAAATCTGATACAACAAGGTGCTGGTTACAGAATGGTGTCACCTCCTTAAGCGCGGCCTGGAGCCTGACACCAGGCTGTGGATGGTCCTGTCAAATCTGATATAACAAGGAGCTGGTTACAGAACGGTGTCACCTCCTTCAGCACCGCCTGGAGCCTGACACCAGGCTGTGGATAGTCCTGTCAAATCTGATATAACAAGGAGCTGGTTACAGAATGGTGTCGCCTCCTTCAGCATGGCCTGGAGCCTGACACCAGGCTGTGGATGGTCCTGTCAAATCTGACACAACAAGGAGCTGGTTACAGAACGGTGTCGCCTCCTTCAGCACGGCCTGGAGCCTGACACCAGGCTGTGGATGGTCCTGGCAAATCTGATATAACAAAGAGCTGGTTACAGAACGGTGTCGCCTCCTTCAGCACGGCCTGAAGCCTGACACCAGGCTGTGGATGGTCCTGTAAGTGGCTGTTAACGTCACAGTTCCATTGTCCGTTTCTGTAACCGTAATTTAAAAACCCGTCTCAGTAATGGTGACCATTACACTGCGGGGGTTTGAGGCAACACTGCAGGGGCCCCTTGTATCACACGAAGGGGAATATTGAGAAAAAGTAAATGGTTAACTATATACAGCATAGAGGTCTCTCGGACAACTTTTTAATTGGGGTCTCCCAAAGCCACACTGCCTGTCCCCTGCTCCCAGGGATTATTGAGAAGTAAATGGTTAACTGTATACTGTCACAGGGTGTAGCACAATCAATCACTCACGAGACGAGCTGAGAAGGAGCCGATCGATGGCTTTATTATGCAGACTTGTTCCCCAGCAGCACAGTTACAGAATGTGGCTTCTGGGAGAACCCGGGCTCCTATACTCCGCCTTACTGGGTGGAGCTGGCAGGCTGCCGATCCAAACGGGATCCAGTGTCTATCCACCAATAGCCTCTCGGCCTCACACGGTACCTTAATACCCCTAATACATACCACCACATTCACCCCTTGTTGGAAAAGAACCCGTTGGGGTCGTGGGCCGTATGGTGGTAGGTGTTTACAGAGTCGGTACCTAGGATGCCGCTAACACGGCGGTTATGCTCCGATATCAACTACTAGTACTACTTACAATGTCGCTTTTACTGGGCAACCAAAAAATATATATTTCTAGAGACATTTCTTGCTTTACTATACTGATTCGATGAGTCGAATGGGTTCCCTGGTCGTCCTCGCCGATCGGCTTAGCCCCAGTGGTGATGCAGATGCTGGTTCGGGCCCCGTCGTCTCTGGGAACGTCGCAATGCCTCTCCCCGCTCCAATATCCCTATTCGGAGCCGGGGGAAGGACCGATCCACCCGGGAAGGAGGCGGCTGTGGGGTGCGCCGGTGGGAGGGAGGGGTGAATGGTGTTGGGGGCGGGATGGAGCTCCAGAGGGGGTGACTGGTGTTGGGGGGGCTGTGTGCAACTCCGGAGGGGTCGGCTGTGGGGTGCGCCGGTGGGAGGGAGGGTGTGTGTGGAGCTCCGGCGGGTGCCATGTCCCGCAGGGAGACCGTGTCCTGTCGGCCGTCGGGGTACGCCACGTAGGCGTATTGAGGGTTCGCGTTGAGGAGATGAACCCTCTCGACCAACGGGTCCGATTTGTGCGTCCGCACATGCTTAAGGAGCAGGATGGGTCCCGGGGCTGCCAGCCAGGTTGGAAGTGACGTTCCGGAGGAGGACTTCCTAGGGAAGACAAGGAGGAGTCCCTGAGGTGTTTGATTTGTTGTTGTACAAAGCAGCGACCGGGTGGAGTGGAGGTCGTCCGGGAGGACTTCCTGCAGCGGGATACTGGGAGATTCCTGGACCGTAGGGCCAGCAGGACGGTCTTCCAGACCGTTCCGTTCTCCCTCTCTACCTGACCATTCCCCCGGGGGTTGTAACTGGTCGGCCTGCTCGAGGCGATGTCCTTGATGAGCAGGAATTGACGCAGTTCATTGCTCATGAAGGAGGACCCCCTATCGCTCTGTATGTCCGCGGGGAAACCGAATAGTGTAAAGACGGTGGTGAGGGCTCTAATTACCGTGTCCGCGGTCATGTCGGGACAGGGAATAGCTAATGGTAACAGGGAGTACTTGTCAATCACGTTCAGGAAGTACTAGTTGCGGTGGGTAGAGGGGAGGGGGCCTTTGAAGTCCAGACTGAGGCGCTCAAAGGGACGGGAAGCCTTTATCACATGTGCTTTATCTGGCCTGGAGAAGTGCGTTTTGCGCTCTGCGCAGATTTGGCAGTTCCTGGTGGCTGTCCTGACCTCCTCGATGGAGTAGGGTAGGTTGCGGGTCTTTACGAAGTGATAGAACCGAGTGACCCCCGGGTGGCAGAGGTCCTCGTGGAGGGTTCGGAGACGGTCCACTTGTGCGTTGGCACATGTGCCATGGGATAGGGGTCCAGACGGCTCGTTCAGCTTTCCGGGACGATACAAGATCTCGGAGTTATAGGTGGAGAGTTCGACCCTCCACCGCAGGATCTTGTCGTTCTTGATCTTGCCCCGCTATGCATTATCGAACATGAAGGCAACCGACTGTTGGCCAGTGAGGAGAGTGAATCTCGTCCCGGTCAGGTAATGTCTCCAATGCCGCACAGCTTCCACTATGGCCTGGGCCTCCTTTTCCACTGAGGAGTGGCGGATTTCTGAAGCGTGGGTGGTGCGTGAAAAGAAGGCCACGGGTCTGCCCGCTTGTTGACTGTTGACTCCAGAGCTACGTCGGACGCATCGCTCTCGACTTGGAAGGGGAGGGACTCGTCGATCGCGTGCATTGTGGCCTTTGCGATATCCGCTTTGATGCGGCTGAAGGCCTGTCGACAGGGGAAAGACCGTGGACTGGATTAGCGGACGGGCCTTGTCCGCGTAGTTGGGGACCCACTGGGTGTAATAAGAGAAAAAGCCCAGGCAGCGTTTCAGGGCCTTGGAGCAGTGAGGGAGGGGGAACTCCATGAGGGGGCGCATGCGTTCGGGGTCTGGGCCTATCACTCCATTTCGCACTACGTAGCCGAGGATGGCTAGACGGTCGGGGCTAAACACGCATTTAGAACATAGAACATAGAACGATACAGCGCAGTACAGGCCCTTCGGCCCACGATGTTGCACCGACATGGGAAATCAAAAAACAAAAGCCATCTAACCTACACTATGCCAGTATCATCCATATGCTTATCCAATAAACTTTTAATTGCCCTCAATGTTGGCGAGTTCACTCCTATTGCAGGTAGGGCATTCCACGGCCTCACCACTCTTTGCGTAAAGAACCTATCTCTGACCTCTGTCCTATATCTATTACCCCTCAGTTTAAGGCTATGTCCCCTCGTGCTAGCCATTTCCATCCGCGGGAGAAGGCTCTCACTGTCCACCCTATCTAACCCCCTGATCATTTTGTATGCCTTTATTAAGTCTCCTCTTAACCTCCTTCTCTCTAACAAAAATAACCTCAAGTCCATCAGCCTTTCCTCATAAGATTTTCCCTCCATACCAGGCAACATCCTGGTAAATCTCCTCTGCACCCGCTCCAAAGCCTCCACGTCCTTCCTATAATGCGGTGACCAGAACTGTACGCAATACTCCAAATGCGGCCGTACCAGAGTTTTGTGCAGCTGCAACATGACCTCATGACTCCGGAACTCAATCCCTCTACCAATAAAGGCCAACACTCCATAGGCCTTCTTCACAACCCTATCAACCTGGGTGGCAACTTTCAGGGATCTATCTAGATGGACACCGAGATCCCTCTGCTCATCCACATTTCCAAGAGTTTTACCATTAGCCAAATATTCCGCATTCCTGTTATTCCTTCCAAAGTGAATCACCTCACACTTCTCTACATTAAACTCCATTTGCCACCTCTCAGCCCAGCGCTGCAGCTTATCTATGTTCCTCTGTAACCTGCAACATCCTTCCACACTATCTACAACACCACCGACTTTAGTATCGTCTGCAAATTTACTCACCCACCCTTCTGCGCCTTCCTCTAGGTCATTTATAAAAATGACAAACAGCAACGGCCCCAGAACAGATCCTTGTGGTACGCCACTTGTAACTGAACTCCATTCTGAACATTTCCCATCAACCACCACCCTCTGTCTTCTTTCAGCTAGCCAATTTCTGATCCACATCTCTAAATCACCCTCAATCCCCAGCCTCCGTATTTTATGCAATAGCCTACCGTGGGGAACCTTATCAAACGCTTTACTGAAATCCACATCAACTGCTCTACCCTCTTGTACCAGTTCAGTCACCTTCTCAAAGAACTCGATAAGGTTTGTTAGGCATGACCTACCCTTCACAAAGCCATGCTGACTATCCCTAATCATATTATTCCTATCTAGATGATTATAAATCTTGTCTCTTATAATCCCTACCAAGACTTTACCCACAACAGACGTGAGGCTCACCGGTCTATAGTTGCCGGGGTTGTCTCTACTCCCCTTCTTGAACAAAGGGACCACTTTTGCTATCCTCCAGTCCTCTGGCACTATTCCTGTAGCCAATGATGACATAAAAATCAAAGTCAAAGGCTCAGCAATCTCTTCCCTGCCCTCCCAGACAATCCTAGGATAAATCCCATCAGGCCCCGGGGACTTATCTATTTTCAGCCTGTCCAGAATTGCCAACACCTTTCCCTACGTACCTCAATGCCATCTATTCTAATAGCCTGGGTCTCAGCATTCATTCTCCTCCACAACATTATCTTTTTCCTGAGTGAATACTGACGAAAAATATTCATTTAGTATCGCTCCTATCTCTTCAGATTCCACACACAACTTCCCATCCCTGTCCTTGACTGGCCCTACTCTTACCCTAGTCATTCTTTTATTCCTGACATACCTATAGAAAGCTTTTGGGTTTCCCTTGATCCTACCTGCCAAATACTTCTCATGTCCCCTCCTTGCTCGTCTTAGCTCTCTCTTTAGATCCTTCCTCGCTACCTTGTAACTATGCATCGCCCCAACTGAAACTTCACACCTCATCTTCACATAGGCCTCCTTCTTCCTCTTAACAAGAGATTCCACTTCTTTGGTAAACCACGTTTCCCTGGCTCGACGCCTTCCTCCCTGCCTGATCGGTACGTACTTATCATGAACACGCAGTAGCTGTTCCTTGAACAAGCTCCACATATCCAGTGTGCCCAACACTTGCAGCCTACTTCTCCAACCTATCCCCCCCCAAGTCATGTCTAATGGCATCATGATTGCGCTTCCCCCAGCTATAACTCTTGCCCTGCGGGGTATACTTATCCCTTTCCATCACTAATGTAAACGTCACTGAATTATGGTCACTGTCCCCAAAGTGCTCAACTACCTCCAAATCTAACACCTGGTGTTTCTCCCTGTTGTATGTGAGATTCAGGGCATTTGCGGTCTGGAGGAATTTGCGGAGGTTGGCGTCGTGGTCCTGCTGGTCGTGGCCGCAGATGATGATGTTGTCGAGGTACGAGAACATGGCCCGCAAACCGTCCCGGTCAACCATTCGGTCCATCACCCGTTGGAAGAACGAGACCCTGTTAGTGACTCCGAATAGAGCCCTTAAAAAGTGATAGAGCCGCCCATCTGCTTCAAAAGCAGTGTATTTGCGGTCGCTCGGGAGGATGGGGAGCTGGTGGTAGGCGGACTTAAGGTCCACGGTGGAAAAGACCTTGTGCTGTGCATTCCGATTGACCATGTCGGATATGCGGGGGAGAGGGTACGCGTCCAGCTGCGTGTATCTATTGATGGTTTGACTATAGTCTACGACCATCTTCTGCTTCTTCCTGATCTTTACAACTACCACCTGGGCTCTCCAGAGACTATTGTTGGCCTTGGTTATGCCTTCCCTCAGCAGCCGCTGGACTTCAGACCGGATAAAGGTTCGGTCCTGGGCTCTGTACCATCTGCTCCTAGTGGCGACGGGTTTGCAATCCGGGGTGAGGTTCGCAAACAGGGACGGTGGGTCGACCTTGATGGTCGCGAGGCCGCAGAAAGTGAGTGGGGGTACAGGGCCGCCAAATTTAAACGTTAAACTCTGGAGGTTACACTGAAAATCCAACCCCAGGAGTGTGGCAGCGCAGAGGTGGGGGAGGACGTAAAGCCGGTAGTTCTTGAACTCCCACCTCTGCACCGTGAGGTTCACGATGTAGAACCCTTTGATCTGTACGGAATGGGATCCTGCTGCCAGAATTTTCTTTTGATTACTCGGGTGGATTGGAAGGGAACAGCGTCTTACCGTATCGGAATGTATAAAACTCTCCGTGCTCCCAGTGTCGATCAGGCAGGGCGTCTCGTACCCGTTTATAAATCCTGTTGTTGTTGCTGTTTGGAGCGTTCGGGGCCGCGACTGGCCCAGGGTCACAGAAGCCAGTCGTAGTTGCTGCATTGGGGCGTTTTCTTCAGGCCCCGTGGGGCCGTCCATCCCGGGGTCCTTAGCCATCAGCCAAGATGGCGGCTTCCACGGGTCGCACACGGTCGGGGGTGGACAAGGTGGCGCCGCCCATGGATCGCACATTGCCGGAGGAGCACAAAATGGCGGCGCCCATCCCTCCCGCATGGAGTCCGGGACCCAAGATGGCGGCGCCGGTTGGCCGCACATGGATTGCTGGGGGGTGGGGGGGGGTTGAGTTTGTGGTTCTCCCCAGGAGATAGCGGCTACCTCCCGGGCCTGGCACACTGCTAAAAAGTGCCCCTATTTGCCGCACCCTTTACAGGGGGCCGAGCGGGCCGGGCAGCACATTCGGGGGTGTTTTCCTTGCCCACAAAGTAGCAGTGGGGCCCCCCTGGGTGATCTGCTGCCCTGGCAGCGCAGGCCTGTGGGGGGGGGGCTGCCGCGCGGTCGGCGGCGTAGGCACGGGAGTTCTGCGATGCCACATCGAACGAGGCCGCGAGGGCCTGTGCGTCTTTGAGGCCCAGTGCGTCTTTTTCCAGCAAGCGCTGGCGAATTTGGGACGAAAGCATACCTGCCACGAACGCACCTCAGACCAGCAGCTCTGTGTGTTCGTTAGCCAAAACCGATGGGCAGTTGCAGTTTCTCCCCAATATTAAGAGCGCACTGTAGAATTCGTCCAGCGATTCCCCGGGGATTTGCCGTCTCGTCACGAGCTGGTGGCCTGCGTAGACCTGGTTGATGGGCCGAATATAGATTTCTATCAGCATGGCGATCGCCGTCGGGGAAGCGTCCGCGTCGTCTATGAGAGTGTAGATTTCCGGGCTCACCCTGGCAGGACCTGCAGTTTCTGGTCTTCTGTAGTCATGCAGATGCCCGTTCGGAGGTATCCTTTGAACCAGGCTAGCCAGTGTTTAAAAGTGCCCGCTGAGTCTGCCACGTGGGGGCTGACTCGCATACACTCCGGAGTGAGTCGGAGCTCCATGTCATTTAAGTCTGCGTAATAAATTGCAGCACAATCAATCACTCACGAGACGAGATGAGAAGGAGTCGATCGATGGCTTTATTACGCAGACTTGTTCCCCAGCAGCACAGTTACAGAATGCGGCTGCTGGGAGAACCCGGGCTCTTATACTCCGCCTTACTGGGTGGAGCCAGTAGGCAGCTGATCCACTCGGGACACAGTGTCTATCCACCAATAGCCACTCGACATCACAGGGTACCGCAATACCCCTAATACAAACCACCACACAGAGGTGTCTGAAACAGCTTTTTAATTGGGGCTCCCTGACCACACTGCCTGTCCCCTGCTCCCAGGGATTGTTGAGCAGTAAATGGTGAACTATATACAGGCACAGAGGTCTCTGAAACAACTTTTTAGTTGGGGGCTCCCGGAGCCACACTGCCTGTCCCCTGCTCCCAGGAATTATTGAGAAGTTAATGGTTAACTATATACAGCACAAAGGTCACTGAAACAGTTTTTTAATTGGGGGCTCCCGAGGCCACACTGCCTGTCCCCTGCTCCCAGGGATTATTGAAAAGTAAATGGTTAACTATATACAGGCACAGAGGTCTCTGAAACAGCTTTTTAATTGGGGCTCCCTGACCACACTGCCTGTCCCCTGCTCCCAGGGATTATTCAGAAGTAAATGGTTAACTATATACAGCACAGAGGTCAATGAAACAGCTTTTTAATTGGGGGCTCCCGAGGCCACACTGCCTGTCACCTACTCCCAGGGATTATTGAGCAGTAAATGGTTAGCTATATACAGCACAGAGGTCTCTGATACAGCTTTTTAATTATGGGCTCCCGAGGCCACACTGCCTGACCCCTGCTCCCAGGGATTATTGAGCAGCAAATGGTTAACTATATACAGCACAGAGGTCTCTGAAACAGCTGTTTAATTGGGAGCTCCCGAGGCCACACTGCCTGATCCCTGCTCCCAGGGATTATTGAGAAGCAAATGGTTAACTATATACTGCACAGAGGTCTCTGAAACAGCGTTTTAATTGGGGGTTCCTGAGGCCACACTGCCTCTCCCCTGTTGCCAGGGATTATTGAGCAGTAAATGGTTAACTATATACAGCACAGAGGTCTCTGAAACAGCTTTTTAATTGGAGGCTCCCGAGGACACACTGCCTGTCCCCTGCTCCGAGGGATTATTGAGCAGTAAATGGTTAACAATATACAGCACAGAGGTCTCTGAAACAGCTTTTTAATTGGGGGCTCCTGGACCACACTGCCTGTCCCCTGCTCCCAGGGATTATTGAGCAGTAAATGGTTAACTATATACAGCACAGAGGTCTCTGAAACAGCTTTTTAATTGGGGGCTCCCGAGGCCGCACTGCCTGCCCGCTGCTCCCAGGGATTATTGAGCAGTAAATGCTTAAATATATACAGCACAGTTGTCACTGAAACTGCTTTTTCGTTGGGGGCTCCCGAGGCCACACTGCCTGTCCCCTGATCCCAGGGATTATTGAGCAGTAAATGATTAACTATATACAGCACAGAGGTCTCTGAAACAGCTTTTTAATTGGGGGTTCCCGGACGCACTGCCTGTCCCCTGCTCCCAGGGATTATTGAGCAGTAAATGGTTAACTATATACAGGCACAGAGGTCTCTGAAACAGCGTTTTAATTGTTTTCTCCCGAGGCCACACTGCCTGTCCCCTGCTCCCAGGGATTATTGAGCAGTAAATGGTAAAATATACACAGCACAGAGGTCCCTGAAACAGCTTTTTAATTGGGGGCTCCCGAGGCCACACTGCCTGTCCCCAGCATCCAGGGATTATTGAGCAGTAAATGGTTAACTATATACAGCACAGAGGTCTGTGAAACAGCATTTTAATTGTGGCTCACGGACCACACTGCATGTTCCCTGCTCCCAGGGTTAACTGAGAAGCAAATGGTTAACGACAGACTGCACAGAGGTCACTGAAACAGCTTTTTAATTGGGGGCTCCCGGAGCCACACTGCCTGTCCCCTGCTCCCAGGGATTATTGAGCAGTAAAATGTTAACTATGAAAAGGCACAGAGGTCTCTGAAACAACTTTTTAATTGGGGGCTCCCGGAGCCACACTGCCTGTCCCCTGCTCCCAGGGATTATTGAGCAGTAAATGGTTAACTATATACTGCACAGAGGTCTCTGAAACAGCGTTTTAATTGGGGGCTCCCGAGGCCACACTGCCTGTCCCCTGCTCCCAGGGATTATTGAGCGGTAAATGGTTAACAATATACAGCACAGAATATCTGAAACACGTTTTTAACTGGGGGCTCCCGAGACCACACTGCCTGTCCACTGCTCCCAGGGATTATTGAGCAGTAAATGGTGAACTATATACAGGGCCAGTGATCTCTGACACAGCATTTTAACCCCTGCTCCCACTGATTAATGAGCTGTAAATGGTTAATGATATGCTGCACAGAGGACACTGAAACAGCTTTTTAATTGGGGGCTCCCGGAGCCACACTGCCTGTCCACTGGTCCCAGGGATTATTGAGAAGTAAATGGTTAATTATATAGAACACAGAGGTCTCTGAAACAGCTTTTTAATTGGGGGGCTCCCAAGGCCACACTGCCTGTCCCCTGCTCCCAGGGATTATTGAGCAGTAAATGGTTAACTATATACAGGCACAGAGGTCTCTGAAACAGCTTTTTAATTGGGGGTTCCCGAGGCCACACTGCCTGTCCCCTGCTCCCGGGGATTATTGAGCAGTAAATGGTTAACTATATACAGCACAGAGGTCTCTGAAACAGCTTTTTAATTGGGTGCTCCCGGAGCCACACTGCCTATCCACTGCTCCCAGGGATTATTGAGCAGTAAATGGTTAACGATATACTGCACAGAGGTCACTGAAACAGCTTTTAATTCGGGGCTCCCGGAGCCTCACTGCCTGTCCCTTGCTCCCAGGGATTATTGAGCAGTAAATGGTTAACTATATACAGGCACAGAGGTCTCTGAAACAACTTTTTAGTTGGGGGCTCCCGGAGCCACACTGCCTGTACCCTGCTCCCAGGGATTATTGAGCAGTAAATGGTTAACTATATACAGGCACAGAGGTCTCTGAAACAACTTTTTAATTGTGGGTTCCCGGGGCCGCACTGCCTGTCCCCTGCTCCCAGGGATTATTGAGCAGTATATGGTTAGCTATATACAGGCGCAGATTTCTCTGAACCAGCTTTTTATTTGGGAGCTCCCGAGGCCACACTGCCTGAACCCTGCTCCCAGGGATTATTGAGAAGCAAATGGTTAACTATATACTGCACAGAGGTCTCTGAAACAGCGTTTTAATTGGGGGCTCCTGAATCCACACTGCCTGTCACCTGCTCCTAGGGATTATTGAGCAGTATATGGTTAACTATATACAGCACAGAGTATCTGAAACACCTTTTTAACTATGGGCTCCCGAGGCCACACTGTCTGTCCCCTGCTCCCAGGGATTATTGAGCAGTAAATGGTTAACTATATACAGGCCCAGTGGTCTCTGACACAGCATTTTAACCCCTGCTCCCAGTGATTATTGAGCAGTAAATGGTTAACGATATACAGGGACAGAGGTCTCTGAACCAGCATTTTATTTGGGGCTCCCGGACCAAACTGCCTGTCCCCTGCTCCCACTGATTATTGAGCAGTAAATGGTTAACGATATACTGCACAGAGGTCACTGAAACAGCTTTTTAATTGGTGGCTCCCGGACCACACTGCCTGTCCCCTGCTCCCAGGGATTATTGAGAAGTAAATGGTTAATTATATATAGCACGGAACCTCTGAAACAGCTTTTTAATTGGGGGCTCCCAAGGCCACTCTGCCTGTCCCCTGCTCCCAGGGATTATTGAGCAGTAAATGGTTTACTATATACAGCAGAGAGGTCTCTGAAACAGCTTTTTAATTGGGGGCTCCCGGAGCCATACGGCCTGTCCCCTGCTCCCAGGAATTTTTGCGCAGTAAATGGTTAACTATATACAGCACAGATGCCTCTGAAACAGCTTTTTAATTGGGGGCTCCCGGAGTCACACTGCCTGTCCCCTGCTCCCAGGGATTATTGAGCAGTAAATGGTTAACTATATACAGCACAGAGGTCTGTGAAATAGCTTTTTAATTGTGGCTCACGGACCACACTGCATGTTCCCTGCTCCCAGGGATTATTGAGAAGCAAATGGTTAACGATAGACTGCACAGAGGTCACTGAAACAGCTTTTTAATTGGGGGCTCCCGGAGCCACACAGCCTGTCCCCTGCTCCCAGGGATTATTGAGCAGTAAATTGTTAACTATATACAGCACAGATGTCTCTGAACCAGCTTATTAACTGGGGGCTTCCAGACCACACTGCCTGACCCCTGCTGCCACTGATTATTGAGGAGTAAATGGTTAATGACATACAGGCACAGAGGTCTCTGAAACAACGTTTTAATTGGGGGCTCCCGAGGCCACACTGCCTGTCCCCTGGTCCCAGGGATTATTGAGCAGTAAATGGTTAACTATATACAGCACAGAGGTCTCAGAAACAGCTTTTTAATTGGGGGTACCCGGACACACTGCCTGTCCCCTGCTCCCAGGGATTATTGAGCAGTAAATGGTTAACTATATACAGGCACAGAGGTCTCTGAAACAACTTTTTAATTGGGGGCTCCCGGGGCCGCACTGCCTGTCCCCTGTTCCCAGGGATTATTGAGCAGTAAATGGTTAACTATATACAGGCGCAGAGGTCTCTGAAACAGCTTTTTAATTCGGGCTCCCCGAGCCACACAGGCCTGTCACCTGCTCCCAGGGATTATTGAGCAGTAAATGGTTAACTATATACAGCACAGATTATCTGAAACAGCTTTTTAACAATGGGCTCCCGAGGCCACACTGCCTGTCCCCTGCTCCCAGGGATTATTGAGCAGTAAATGGTTAACAATATACAGCACAGAGTATCTGAAACACCTTTTTAACTGGGGGCTCCCGAGGCCACACTGCCTGTCCCCTGCTCCCAGGGATTACTGAGCAGTAAATGGTTAACTATATACGGGGTCAGAGGTCTCTGAACCAGCTTTTTATTTGGGGCTCCCGGACCATACTGCCTGTCTCCTGCTCCCACTGATTATTGAGCAGTAAATGGTTAACGATATACTGCACAGAGGTCACTGAAACAGCTTTTTAATTGGGGGCTCCCGGAGCCACACTGCCTGTCCCCTGCTCCCAGGGATTATTGAGAAGTAAATGGTTAATTATATACAGCACAGAGGTCTGTGAAACAACTTTTTAATTGGGGGCTCCCGAGGCCACACTGCCTGACCCCTGCTCCCAGGGATTATTGAGCAGTAAATGGTTAACTATATACAGGCACAGAGGTCTCTGAAACAGTGTTTTAATTGTTTTCACCCGAGACCAGACTGCCTGTCCCCTGCTCCCAGGGATTATTGAGCAGTAAATAGTTAACTATATATAGGAACAGAGGTCACTGAAACAGCTTTTTAATTGGGGGCACCCGGAGCCACGCTGCCTGTCCCCTGCTCCCAGCGATTATTGAGCAGTAAATGGTTAAATATATACAGCGCAGAGGTCTCTGAAACAGCTTTTTAATTGGGGGCTCCCAAGGCCACACTGCCTGTCCCCTGCTCCCAGGGATTATTGAGAACTAAATGGTTAAATATATACAGCACAGAGGTCTCTGAAAAAGCTTTTTAATTGGGGGATCTCGGAGCCACACTGCCTGTCCCCTGCTCCCAGGGATTATTGAGACGTAAATGGTTAAAAAACACAGTACAGAGGTCACTGAAACAGTTTTTTAATTGGGGGCTCACGGAGCCACACTGCCTGACTCCTGCTCCCAGGGATTATTGAGCAGTAAATAGTTAACTATACACAGGCACAGAGGTCACTGAAACAGCTTTTTAATTGGGGGCACCCGGAGCCACGCTGCCTGGCCCTGCTCCCAGGGATAATTGAGCAGTAAATGGTTAAATATATACAGCACAGAGGTCTCTGAAACAGCTTTTTAATTGGGGGCTCCCAAGGCCACACTGCTGTCCCCTGCTCCCAGGGATTATTGAGCAGTAAATGGTGAACTATACCCAGCACAGAGGTCTCTGAAACAGCTTTTTAATTTGGGCTCCCGGAGCCACACTGCCTGTCCCCTGCTCCCAGGGATTATTGAGCAGTAAATGGTTAACTATATAGAGCACAGTGTATCTGAAACACCTTTTTAACTATGGGCTCCCGAGGCCACACTGCCTGTCATCTGCTCCCAGGGATTATTGAGCAGTAAATGGTTAACAATATACAGCACAGAGTATCTGAAACACCTTTTTAACTGGGGGCTCCCGAGGCCACACTGTCTGACCCCTGCTCCCAGGGATTGTTGAGCAGGAAGTGGTTAACTGCATACAGCACAGAGGTCACTGAAACAGCTTTTTCATTGGGTGCTGCGAGGCCACACTGCCTGTCCCCTGTTCCCAGGGATTATTGAGCAGTAAATTGTTAACGATATACAGGCGCAGTGGTCTCTGACACATCATTTTAACCCCTGCACCCAGGGATTATTGAGCAGGAAAAGGTTTAACTATATACAGGGTCAGAGGTCTCTGAACCAGCATTTTTTTGGGGGCTCCCGGACCACACTGCCTGTCCCCTGCTCCCAGGCATTATTGAGAAGTAAATGGTTAATTATATATAGCACAGAGTCCTCTGAGACAGCTTTTTAATTGGGGGCTCCCGGACCACACTGACTGTCTCCTGCTCCCAGGGATTATTGAGCAGTAAATGGTTAACTATATACAGGCACGGAGGTCACTGAAACAGCTTTTTAATTGGGATTCCCGGACACACTGCCTGTCCCCTGCTCCCAGGGATTATTGAGCAGTAAATGGTTAACTATATACAGGCACAGAGGTCTCTAAAACAGCGTTTTAATTGTTTTCTCCCGAGACCACACTGCCTGTCCCCTGCTCCCAGGGATTATTGAGCAGTAAATGGTAAAATATACACAGCACAGAGGTCCCTGAAACAGCTTTTTAATTGGGGGCTCCCGAGGCCACACTGCCTGTCCCCAGCATCCAGGGATTATTGAGCAGTAAATGGTTAACTATATACAGCACAGAGGTCTGTGAAAGAGCTATTTAATTGTGC
This sequence comes from Scyliorhinus torazame, assembly GCF_047496885.1. Lineage (NCBI taxonomy): Eukaryota > Metazoa > Chordata > Chondrichthyes > Carcharhiniformes > Scyliorhinidae > Scyliorhinus > Scyliorhinus torazame. Next base: position 13,961,219 of record NC_092729.1, read on the forward strand.
TCACGGACCACACTGCATGTTCACTGCTCCCAGGGATAATTGAGAAGCAAATGGTGAACTATTTACAGCACAGAGGTCACTGAAACAGCTTTTTAATTGGGGGATCTCGGAGCCACACTGCCTGTCCCCTGCTCCCAGGGATTATTGAGCAGTAAATGGTTAACTATATACAGGCGCAGAGGTCTCTGAAACAGCTTTTTAATTCGGGCTCCCTGAGCCACACGGCCTGTCACCTGCTCCCAGGGATTATTGAGCAGTAAATGGTTAACTATATACAGCACAGAGGTCTCAGAAACATCTTTTTAATTGGGGGTTCCCGGACACACTGCCTGTCCCCTGCTCCCAGGGATTATTGAGCAGTAAATGGTTAACTATATACAGGCACAGAGGTCTCTGAAACAGCGTTTTAATTGTTTTCTCCCGAGACCACACTGCCTGTCCCCTGCTCCCAGGGATTATTGAGCAGTAAATGGCAAAATATACACAGCACAGAGGTCCCTGAAACAGCTTTTTAATTGGGGGATCTCGGAGCCACACTGCCTGTCCCCTGCTCCCAGGGATTATTGAGCAGTAAATGGGTAACTATATACTGCACAGTGTTTCTGAAACACCTTTTTAACTATGGGCTCCCGAGGCCACACTGCCTGTCATCTGCTCCAAGGGATTATTGAGCAGTAAATGGTTAACAATATACAGCACAGAGTATCTGAAACACCTTTTTAACTGGGGGCTCCCGGGGCCACACTGCCTGTCCCCTGCTCCCAGGGATTATTGAGCAGTAAATGGTTAACTATATACAGGCGCAGAGGTCTCTGAAACAGCTTTTTGTTTGGGAGCTCCCGAGGCCACACTGCCTGTCCCCTGCTCCCAGGGATTATTGAGCAGTAAATGGTTAACTATATACAGCACAGTGTATCTGAAACACCTTTTTAACTATGGGCTCGCGAGGCCACACTGCCTGTCATCTGCTCCCAGGGATTATTGAGCAGTAAATGGTTAACAATATACAGCACCGAGTATCTGAAACACCCTTTTAACTGGGGGCTCCCGAGGCCACACTGCCTGTCCCCTGCTCCCAGGTATTATTGAGCAGTAAATGGTTAACTATATACAGGCCCAGTGGTCTCTGACACATCATTTTAACCCCTGCTCCCAAGGATTATTGAGCAGGAAAAGGTTTAACTATATACAGGGACAGAGGTCTCTGAACCAGCATTTGTTTTGGGGCTTCCGGACTACACTGCCTGTCCCCTGCTCCCAGGGATTATTGAGAAGTAAATGGTTAATTATATATAGCACAGATTCCTCTGAAACAGCTTTTTAATTGGGGGCTCCCAAGGCCACACTGCTGTCCCCTGCTCGCAGGGATTATTGAGAACTAAATGGTTAAATATATAAAGCACAGAGGTCTCTGAAAGTGTTTTTAATTGGGGGCTCACGAGGCCACACTGCCTGCCCCCAGCTCCCAGGGATTATTGAGCAGTAAATGGTTAACTATATACAGCACAGAGGTCTGTGAAACAGCTTTTTAATTGTGGCTCACGGACCACACTGCATGTTCCCTGCTCCCAGGGATTATTGAGAAGCAAATGGTTAACGATAGACTGCACAGAGGTCACTGAAAAAGTTTTTTAATGGGGGGATCTCGGAGCCACACTGCCTGTCCCCTGCTCCCAGGGATTATTGAGCAGTAAATGGTTAACTATATACAAGCGCAGAGGTCTCTGAAACAGCTTTTTAATTCTGGCTCCCGGAGCCTTCACGGCCTGTCCCCTGCTCCCATGGATTATTGAGACGTAAATGGTTAAATATACACAGTACAGAGGTCACTGAAACAGTTTTTTAATTGGGGGCTCACGGAGCCACACTGCCTGACTCCTGCTCCCAGGGATTATTGAGCAGTAAATGGTGAAATATATACAGCACAGAGGTCTCTGAAACAGCTTTTTAATTGGGGGCTCCCAAGGCCACACTGCTGTCCACTGCTCCCAGGGGTTATTGAGCAGTAAGTGGTTAACTATATACAGGCGCAGAGGTCTCTGAAACAGCTTTTTAATTGGGGGCTCCCGGACCACACTGCCTGTCCCCTGCTCCCAGGGATTATTGAGCAGTAAATGGTTAACTATATACAGCACAGTGTATCTGAAACACCTTTTTAACTATGGGCTCCCGAGTCCACACTGCCTGTCATCTGCTCCCAGGGATTATTGAGCATTACATGGTTAACAATGTACAGCACAGAGTATCTGAAACACCTTTTTAACTGGGGGCTCCCGAGGCCACACTGCCTGTCCCCTGGTCCCAGGAATTATTGAGCAGTAAATGGTTAACTATATACAGGCCCAGTGGTCTCTGACACATCATTTTAACCCCTGCTCCCAGGGATTATTGAGCAGGAAAAGGTTTAACTATATACAGGGACAGAGGTCTCTGAACCAGCATTTTTTTGGGGGCTCCCGGAACACACTGCCTGTCCCCTGCTCCCAGGGATTAGTGAGAAGTAAATGGTTAATTATATATAGCACAGAGTCCTCTGAAACAGCTTTTTAATTGGGGGCTCCCGGACCACACTGCCTGTCTCCTGCTCCCAGGGATTATTGAGCAGTAAATGGTTAACTATATACAGCACAGAGGTCTCAGAAACAGCTTTTTAATTGGGGGTTCCCGGACACACTGCCTGTCCCCTGCTCCCAGGAATTATTGAGCAGTAAATGGTTAACTATATACAGGCACAGAGGTCTCTGAAACAGCGTTTTCATTGTTTTCTCCCGAGACCACACTGCCTGTCCCCTGCTCCCAGGGATTATTGAGAAGTAAATGGTTAAATATACACAGCACAGAGGTCCCGGAAACAGCTTTTTAATTGGGGGCTCCCGGAGCCACACTGCCTGTCCCCTGCTCCCAGGGATTATTGAGCAGTAAATGGCTAAATATATACAGCACAGAGGTCTCTGAAACTGCTTTTTAATTTGGGCCACACGAGGCCACACTGCCTGTCCTCCGCTCCGAGCGATTATTAAGACAAAGTAAATGGTTAACTATATACAGGCGCAGAGGTCACTGAAACAGGTTTTTAATTGGGGGCTCCCGAGGACACACTGCCTATCCCCTGCTCCCATGGATTATTGAGCAGTAAATGGTGAACAATATACAGCACAGAGGTCTGTGAAACAGCTTTTTAATTGGGGGCTCCCGAGGCCACACTGCCTGACCCCTGCTCCCAGGGATTATTGAGCAGTAAATGGTTAACTATATACAGGCACAGAGGTCTCTGAAACAGTGTTTTAATTGTTTTCACCCCAGACCAGACTGCCTGTCCCCTGCTCCTAGGGATTATTGAGAATTAAATGGTTAAATATATACAGCGCAGAGGTCTCTGAAACAGCTTTTTAATTGTGGGCTCCCAAGGCCGCACTGCCTGTCCCCTGCTCCCAGGGATTATTGAGCAGTAAATAGTTAACTATATATAGGAACAGAGGTCACTGAAACAGCTTTTTAATTGGGGGCACCCGGAGCCACGCTGCCTGTCCCCTGCTCCCAGCGATTATTGAGCAGTAAATGGTTAAATATATACAGCGCAGAGGTCTCTGAAACAGCTTTTTAATTGGGGGCTCCCAAGGCCACACTGCCTGTCCCCTGCTCCCAGGGATTATTGAGAACTAAATGGTTAAATATATACAGCACAGAGGTCACTGAAACAGTTTTTTAATTGGGGGCTCACGGAGCCACACTGCCTGACTCCTGCTCCCAGGGATTATTGAGCAGTAAATAGTTAACTATACACAGGCACAGAGGTCACTGAAACAGCTTTTTAATTGGGGGCACCCGGAGCCACGCTGCCTGGCCCTGCTCCCAGGGATTATTGAGCAGTAAATGGTTAAATATATACAGCACAGAGGTCTCTGAAACAACTTTTTAATTGGGGGCTCCCAAGGCCACACTGCTGTCCCCTGCTCCCAGGGATTATTGAGCAGTAAATGGTGAACTATACCCAGCACAGAGGTCTCTGAAACAGCTTTTTAATTCGGGCTCCCGGAGCCACACTGCCTGTCCCCTGCTCCCAGGGATTATTGAGCAGTAAATGGTTAACTATATAGAGAACAGTGTATCTGAAACACCTTTTTAACAATGGCCTCCCGAGGCCACACTGCCTGTCATCTGCTCCCAGGGATTATTGAGCAGTAAATGGTTAACAATATACAGCACAGAGTATCTGAAACACCTTTTTAACTGGGGGCTCCCGAGGCCACACTGCCTGACCCCTGCTCCCAGGGATTGTTGAGCAGGAAGTGGTTAACTGCATACAGCACAGAGGTCACTGAAACAGATTTTTCATTGGGTGCTGCGAGGCCACACTGCCTGTCCCCTGTTCCCAGGGATTATTGAGCAGTAAATTGTTAACGATATACAGGCGCAGTGGTCTCTGACACATCATTTTAACCCCTGCACCCATGGATTATTGAGCAGGAAAAGGTTTAACTATATACAGGGTCAGAGGTCTCTGAACCAGCATTTTTTTGGGGGCTCCCGGACCACACTGCCTGTCCCCTGCTCCCAGGCATTATTGAGAAGTAAATGGTTAATTATATATAGCACAGAGTCCTCTGAGACAGCTTTTTAATTGGGGGCTCCCGGACCACACTGACTGTCTCCTGCTCCCAGGGATTATTGAGCAGTAAATGGTTAACTATATACAGGCACGGAGATCACTGAAACAGCTTTTTAATTGGGATTCCCGGACACACTGCCTGTCCCCTGCTCCCAGGGATTATTGAGCAGTAAATGGTTAACTATATACAGGCACAGAGGTCTCTAAAACAGCGTTTTAATTGTTTTCTCCCGAGACCACACTGCCTGTCCCCTGCTCCCAGGGATTATTGAGCAGTAAATGGTAAAATATACACAGCACAGAGGTCCCTGAAACAGCTTTTTAATTGGGGGCTCCCGAGGCCACACTGCCTGTCCCCAGCATCCAGGGATTATTGAGCAGTAAATGGTTAACTATATACAGCACAGAGGTCTGTGAAAGAGCTATTTAATTGTGCTCACGGACCACACTGCATGTTCACTGCTCCCAGGGATAATTGAGAAGCAAATGGTGAACTATTTACAGCACAGAGGTCACTGAAACAGCTTTTTAATTGGGGGATCTCGGAGCCACACTGCCTGTCCCCTGCTCCCAAGGATTATTGAGAAGTAAATGGTTAACGATATACAGCACAGAGGTCTCTGAATCAGCTTTTTAATTTGGGGCTCCCGAGGCCACACTGCTGTCCCCTGATCCCAGGGATTATTGAGAAGAAAATGGTTAAATATATACAGCACAGAGGTCTCTGAAACAGCTTTTTAATTGGGGGCTGACGACGCCACACTGCCTGCTCCCTGCTCCCAGGGAATATTGAGCAGTAAATTGTTAACTATATACAGGCACAGAGGTCTCTGAAACAGCTTTTGAATTGGGGGCTCCCGAGGCCACACTGCTGTCCCCTGCTCCCAGGGATTATTGAGCAGTAAATTGTTAACTATATTCAGACACAGAGGTCCCTGAAACAGTTTTTTAATTGGGGGCTCCCGAGGCCACACTGCCTGTCCCCTGCTCCCAGGGATTATTGAGCAGTAAATGGTTAACTATATACTGCACAGGAGTCTCTGAAACAGCTTTTGAATTGGGGGCTCCCGAGGCCACACTGCTGTCCCCTGCTCCCAGGGATTATTGAGAAGTAAATGGTTAAATATGTACAGCACAGAGGTCTCAGAAACAGCTTTTCAATTGGGGGCTCCTGGAGCCACATTGCCTGTCCCCTGCTCCCAGGGATTATTGAGAAGTAAATGGTTAACTATATACAGGCACAGAGATCTCTGAAACAGCGTTTTAATTGTTTTCTCCCGAGACCACACTTCCTTTCCCCTGCTCCCAGGGATTATTGAGAAGTAAATGGTTAAATATACACAGCACAGAGGTCCCTGAAACAGCTTTTTAATTGGGGGCTCCCGGAGCCACGCTGCCTGTCCCCTGCTCCCAGGGAATATTGAGCAGTAAATGGTTAAATATATACAGCACAGAGATCTCTGAAACAGCTTTTTAATTGGGGTCTCTCGAGGCCACACTGCCTGTCCCCTGCTCCCAGGGATTATTGAGAAGTAAATGGTTAACTATATACAGCACAGAGGTCTCTGAAACAGTTTTTTAATTGGGGGCTCTCGAGACCACACTGCCTGTCCCCTGCTCCCAGGGATTATTGAGAAGTAAATGGTTAACTATATACAGCACAGAGGTCTCTGAAACAGCTTTTTAATTGGGGGCTCCCGGAGCTACACTGCCTGTCCCCTGCTCCCAGGGATAATTGAGAAGTAAATGGTTAACTATATACAGCACAGGGATCTCTGAAACTGATTTTTAATTGGGGGCTCCCGGAGCCACACTGCCTGTCCCCTGCTCCCCAGGATTATTGAGACGTAAATGGTTAACTATATTTAGGCACCGAGATCACCGAAACAGCTTTTTAATTGGGTGCTCCCGAGGCCACACTGCCTGTCCCCTGCACCCAGATTATTGAGCAGTAAATGGTTAACTATATACAGGCACAGAGGTCTCTGAAACAGAGTTTTAATTGTTTTCTCAAGAGACCACACTGCCTGTCCCCTGCTCCCAGGGATTATTGAGAAGTAAATGGTTAAATATACACAGCACAGAGGTCACTGAAACAGCTTTTTAATTGGGAGCTCACGACCACACTGTCTGTCCCCTGCTCCCAAGGATTATTGAGAAGTAAATGGTTAACGATATACAGCACAGAGGTCTCTGAATCAGTTTTTTAATTGGGGGCTCCCGAGGCCACACTGCTGTCCCCTACTCCCAGGGTTTATTGAGAAGAAAATGGTTAAATATATACAGCACAGACGTCTCTGAAACAGCTTTTTAATTGCGGGCTCACGACGCCACACTGCCTGTCCCCTGCTCCCAGGGATTATTGAGCAGTAAATTGTTAACTATATTCAGGCACAGAGGTCCCTGAAACAGTTTTTAAATTGGGGGCTCCCGAGGCCACACTGCCTGTCCCCTGGTCCCAGGGATTATTGAGCAGTAAATGGTTAACTATATACAGCACAGAGGTCTCTGAAACAGCTTTTTAATTGGGGGCTCCCGGAGCTACACTGCCTGTCCCCTGCTCCCAGGGATTATTGAGAAGTAAATGGTTAACTATATACAGCACAGAGATCTCTGAAACAGAATTTTAATTTGGGGCTCCCGGAGCCACATTGCCTGTCCCCTGCTCCCCAGGATTATTGAGACGTAAATAGTTAACTATATTTAGGCACTGAGATCACTGAAACAGCTTTTTAATTGGGTGCTCCCGAGGCCACACTGCCTGTCCCCTGCACCCAGGGATTATTGAGCAGTAAATGGTTAACTATATACAGGCACAGAGGTCTCTGAAACAGAGTTTTAATTGTTTTCTCAAGAGACCACACTGCCTGTCCCCTGCTCCCAGGGATTATTGAGAAGTAAATGGTTAAATATACACAGCAGAGAGGTCACTGAAACAGCTTTTTAATTGGGAGCTCCCGACCACACTGTCTGTCCCCTGCTCCCAAGGATTATTGAGAAGTAAATGGTTAACGATATACAGCACAGAGGTCTCTGAATCAGCTTTTTAATTGGGGTCTCCCGAGGCCACACTGCTGTCCCCTGCTCCCAGGGATTATTGAGAAGAAAATGGTTAAATATATACAGCACAGACGTCTCTGGAACAGCTTTTGAATTGGGGGCTCCCGAGGCCACACTGCTGTCCCCTGCTCCCAGGGATTATTGAGAAGTAAATGGTTAAATATATTCAGCACAGAGGTCTCTGAAACAGCTTTTTAATTGGGGGCTCCTGGAGCCACACTGCCTGTCCCTTGCTCCCAGGGATTATTGAGAAGTAAATGGTTAACTATATACAGACCCAGTGGTCTCTGACACATCATTTTAACCCCTGTTCCCAGGGATTATTGAGCAGGAAAAGGTTTAACTATATACAGGGACAGAGGTCTCTGAACCAGCATTTTTTTGGGGGCTCCCGGACCACACTGCCTGTCCACTGCTCCCAGGGATTATTGAGAAGTAAATGGTTAATTATATATAGCACAGAGTCCTCTGAAACAGCTTTTTAATTGGGGGCTCACGGACCACACTGCCTGTCTCCTGCTCCCAGGGATTATTGAGCAGTAAATCGTTAACTATTTTCAGCACAGAGGTCTCAGAAACATCTTTTTAATTGGGGGTTCCCGGACACACTGCCTGTCCCCTGCTCCCAGGGATTATTGAGAAGTAAATGGTTAAATATACACAGCACAGAGGTCTCTGAAACTGCTTTTTAATTGGCGGCTCCCGGTGCCACACTGCCTGTCCCCTGCTCCCAGGGATTATTGAGCAGTAAATGGCTAAATATATACAGCACAGAGGTCTCTGAAACTGCTTTTTAATTTGGGCCACACGAGGCCACACTGCCTGTCCTCCGCTCCGAGCGATTATTAAGACAAAGTAAATGGTTAACTATATACAGGCGCAGAGGTCTTTGAAACACGTTTTTAATTGGGGGCTCCCGAGGACACACTGCCTATCCCCTGCTCCCATGGATTATTGAGCAGTAAATGGTTAACAATATACAGCACAGAGGTCTCTGAAACAGCTTTTTAATTGGGAGCTCCCGACCACACTGCCTGTCCCCTGGTCCCAAGGATTATTGAGAAGTAAATGGTTAACGATATACAGCACAGAGGTCTCTGAATCAGCTTTTTAATTGGGGGCTCCCGAGGCCACACTGCTGTTCCCTGCTCCCAGGGATTATTGAGAAGAAAATGGTTAAATATATACAGCACAGAGGTCTCTGAAACAGCTTTTTAATTGGGGGCTGACGACGCCACACTGCCTGTCCCCTGCTCCCAGGGACTATTGAGCAGTAAATTGTTAACTATATTCAGGCACAGAGGTCCCTGAAACAATTTTTTAATTGGGGGCTCTCGAGGCCACACTGCCTGTCCCCTGCTCCCAGGGATTATTGAGCAGTAAATGGTTAACTATATACAGGCACAGAGGTCTCTGAAACAGCTTTTGAATTGGGGGCTCCCGAGGCCGCACTGCTGTCCCCTGCTCCCAGGGATTATTGAGAAGTAAATGTTTAACTATATACAGGCACAGAGGTCTCTGAAACAGCGTTTTAATTGTTTTCTCCCGAGACCACACTGCCTGTCCCCTGCTCCCAGGGATTATTGAGAAGTAAATGGTTAACTATATACAGCACAGAGGTCACTGAAACAGCTTTTTAATTGGGGGCTCCCGGAGCTACGCTGCCTGTCCCCTGCTCCCAGGGACTATTGAGCAGTAAATGGTTAAATATATATAGCACAGAGGTCACTGAAACAGCTTTTTAATTGGGGGCACCCGAGGGCTCGCTGCCTGTCCCCTGCTCCCAGGGATTATTGAGCAGTAAATGGTTAACTATATACAGGCGCAGAGGTCTCTGAAACACGTTTTTAATTGGGGGCTCCCGAGGACACACTGCCTATCCCCTGCTCCCATGGATTATTGAGCAGTAAATGGTTAACAATATACAGCACAGAGGTCTCTGAAACAGCTTTTTAATTGGGGGATCCCTAGGCCACACTGCCTGTCCCCTGCTCCCAGGGATAATTGAGAAGTAAATGGTTAACTATATACAGCACAGACATCTCTGAAACAGCTTTTTAATTGGGGGCTCCCGGAGCCACACTGCCTGTCCCCTGCTCCCCAGGATTATTGAGACGTAAATGGTTAACTATATTTAGGCACTGAGATCACTGAAACAGCTTTTTAATTGGGTGCTCCCGAGGCCACACTGCCTGTCCCCTGCACCCAGGGATAATTGTGCATTAAATGGTTAACTATATACAGGAACAGAGGTCTCTGAAACAGAGTTTTAATTGTTTTCTCAAGAGACCACACTGCCTGTCCCCTGCTCCCAGGGATTATTGAGAAGTAAATGGTTAACGATATACAGCACATAGGTCTCTGAATCAGCTTTTTAATTGGGGGCTCCCGAGGCCACACTTCTGTCCCCTGCTCTCAGGGATTATTGAGAAGAAAATGGTTAAATATATACAGCACAGACGTCTCTGAATCAGCTTTTTAATTGGGGGCTCCCGAGGCCACACTGCTGTCCCCTGCTGCCAGGGATTATTGAGAAGAAAATGGTTAACGATATACAGCACAGAGGTCTCTGAATCAGCTTTTTAATTGGGGGCTCCCGAGGCCACACTGCCTGTCCCCTGCTCCCAGGGATTATTGAGCAGTAAATTGTTAACTATATTCAGGCACAGAGGTCCCTGAAACAGTTTTTAAATTGGGGGCTCCCGAGGCCACACTGCCTGTCCCCTGCTCCCAGGGATTATTGAGCAGTAAATGGTTAACTATATACAGCGCAGAGGTCCCTGAAACAGCTTTTTAATTGGGGGCTCCCGAGGCCACACTGCCTGTCCCCTGCTCCCAGGGATTATTGAGCAGTAAATGGTTAACTATATACAGCACAGAGGTCTCTGAAACAGCTTTTTAATTGGGGGCTCCTGGAGCCACACTGCCTGTCCCTTGCTCCCAGGGATTATTGAGAAGTAAATGGTTAACTATATACAGGCACAGAGGTCTCTGAAACAGCGTTTTAATTGGGTGCTCCCGGAGCCACACTGCCTGTCCCCTGCTCCCCAGGATTATTGAGACGTAAATGGTTAACTATATTTAGGCACTGAGTTCACTGAAACACGTTATTAACTGGGGGCTCTCGAGGCCACACTGCCTGACCCCTGGTCCCAGGGATTATTGAGACATAAATGGTTAACTATTTATAGGCACAGAGTTCACTGAAACAGCTTTTTAATTGGGGGCTCCCGAGGCCACACAGCCTGTCCCCTGCTCCCAGGGATTATTGAGCAGTAAATGGTTAACTATATACTGCACAGAGGCCTCTGAAACAGCTTTTTAATTGGGGGCTCCCGAGGTCACACTGCCTGTCCCCTGCTCCGAAGGATTATTGAGCAGTAAATGGTTAACTATATACAGAACAGCGGACTCTGAAACAGCTTTTTAATTGTGGCTCACGGACCACACTGCATGTTCCCTGCTCCCAGGGATTATTGAGAAGCAAATGGTTAAGTATACACTTGTGGTGATACACCACTGTACCTCCCTACCATTGTACATAGTATATAATAGTTGTGCGTAACGTGGCCCTGTAATACTGTGTATTGTACTGTAACTCTGCAGAGGTTCGGTCACTGGTAGGTAACCCGACCTGGCCACGGAGAGCTCCGCCTTAGCCACTCCCCCGGGAGTCAGTATAAGAACCTCTTCTGGGACAGCCCCCATTCTTTCTGGGGTCGTCTGTGTCGGGTAAGCCTCCCTTGTAGTATATTAGAGCCTGAGTTAAAGTCTCACATGTCTTTGTGGTTCTTGACGCTTAGCGCATCAACACTGCACAGAGGTCTCTGAAAAAGCTTTTTAATTGGGGGCTCCCGGAGCCACACTGCCTGTCCCCTGCTCCCAGGGATTACTGAACAGTAAATGGTTAACTATATCCAGGCGCAGAGGTCTCTGAGACAGCTTTTTATTGGGGTCTCCCGGACCACACTGCCTGTCCCCTGCTCCCAGGGATTATTGAGCAGTAAATGGTTAACTATATCCAGGCGCAGAGGTCTCTGAAACAGCATTTTAATTGGGGGCTCCTGGACCACACTGCCTGTCCCCTGCTCCCAGGGATTATTGAGCAGTAAATGGTTAACTATATACAGCACAGAGTATCCGAAACACCATTTTAACTGGGGGCTCCCGATGCCACACTGCCTGTCCCCTGCTCCCAGGGATTATTGAGCAGTAAATGGTTAACTATATACAGGCCCAGTGGTCTCTGACACAGCATTTCAACCCCTGCTCCCAGGGATTATTGAGCAGTAAATGGTTAAGTATATACAGGGACAGATGTCTCTGAACCAGCATTTTATTTGGGGCTCCCAGACAACACTGCCTGTCCCCTGCTCCCACTGATTATTGAGCAGTAAATGGTTAACTATATACAGCACAGAGGTCACTGAAACAGCTTTTTAATTGGGGGATCCCGGAGCCACACTGCCTGTCCCCTGCTCCCAGGGATTATTGAGCAGTAAATGGTTAACTATATACAGGCACGGAGGTCACTGAAACAGCTTTTTAATTGGGGGCTCCCGAGGCCACACTGCCTGACCCCTGGTCCCAGGGATTATTGAGCAGTAAATTGTTAACTATATACAGCAGAGGTTACTGAAACAACTTTTTAATTGGGGGCTCCGGGAGCCACACTGCATGTCCCCTGCTCCCACGGATTATTGAGCAGTAAATGGTTAACTATATACAGCACAGAGGTCTGTGAAACATCTTTTTAATTGGGGGCTCCCGAGGCCACACTGCCTGTCCCCTGCTCCCAGGGATTATTGAGCAGTAAATGGTTAAATATATACAGCACAGTTGTCACTGAAACTGCTTTTTAATTGGGGGCTCCCGAGGCCACACTGCCTGTCTACAGCTCGCAGCGATTATTAAGACCAAGTAAATGGTTAAACATATACAGCACAGTTGTCACTGAAACTGCTTTTTAATTGGGGGCTCCCGAGGCCACACTGCCTGTCTCCAGCTCCCAGGGTTTATTAAGACAAAGTAAATGGTTAAATATACACAGCACAGAGGTCACTGAAACAGCTTTTCAATTGGGGGCTCCCGTAGCCACACTGCCTGTCCCCTGCTCCCAGGGAATATTGAGAAGTAAATGGTTAACTATATTCAGGCACAGAGGTCTCTGAAACAGGTTTTTAACTGGGGGCTCCCGGACCACGCTGCCTGTCCCCTGCTCCCAGGGACTATTGAGCAGTAAATGGTTAACTACATACAGCACAGAGGTCTCTGAAACAGCTTTTTAATTGGGGGCTCCCGAGGCCACACTGCCTGTCCCCTGCTCCCAGGGAATATTGAGCAGTAAATGGTTAACTATATACAGGCACATAGGTCTCTGAAACAACTTTTTAATTGTGGGCTCCGGGAGCACATTGTCTGCCCCCCTGCTCCCAGGGATTATTGAGCAGTAAATGGTTTACTATATACAGGCGCAGAGTATCTGAAACACGTTTTTAACAGGGGGCTCTCGAGGCCACAATGCCTGACCCCTGCTCACAGGGATTATTGAGCAGTAAATGGTTAACTACGTACAGCACATAGGTTTCTGAAACAGCGTTTTAATTGGGGGCATCCGGAGCCACACTGCCTGCTCCCTGCTCCCAGGGATTATTGAGCAGTAAATGGTTAACTATATACAGCACAGTTTATCTGAAACACCTTTTTAACTGGGGGCTCCCGAGGCCACACTGCCTGTCCCATGCTCCCAGGATTTATTGAGCAGTAAATGGTTAACTATATACAGGCCCAGTGGTCTCTGACACAGCATTTCAACCCCTGCTCCCAGGTATTATTGAGCAGTAAATGGTTAAGTATATACAGGGACAGAGGTCTCTGAACCAGCATTTTAATTGGGGCTCCCGGACCACACTGCCTGTCCCCTGCTCCCACTGATTATTGAGCAGTAAATGGTTAACTATATACAGGCACAGAGGTCTCTGAAACAGCTTTTTAATTGGGGGCTCCCGAGGCCACACTGCCTGTCCCCTGCTCCCAGGGATTATTGAGCAGTAAATTGTTAACTATATGCAGCACAGAGATCACTGAAACAGGTTTTTAATTGGGGACTCCCGAGGCCACGCTGCCTGTCCCCTGCTCCCAGGGATTATTGAGCAGTAAATGGTTAACTATATACAGCACAGAGGCCTCTGAAACAGCTTTTTAATTGGGGGCTCCCAAGGCCACACTGACTGTCTCCAACTCCCAGGGTTTATGAAGACAAAGTAAATGGTTAAATATACACAGCACAGAGGTCACTGAAACAGCTTTTCAATTGGAGGCTCCCGGAGCCACACTGCCTGTCCCCTGCTCCCAGGGATTATTGAGAAGTAAATGGTTAACTATATTCAGGCACAGATGTCTCTGAAACAGGTTTTTAACTGGGGGCTCCCGAGGCCACACTGTCTGTTCCCTGCTCCCAGGGATTATTGAGCAGTAAATGGTTAATTATATACAGCACAGAGGCCTCTGAAACAGATTTTTAATTGGGGGCTCCCAAGGCCACACTGCCTGTCCCCTGCTCACAGGGATTATTGAGCAGTAAATGGTTAACTATATACAGGCACAGAGGTCTCTGAAACAGCTTTTTAATTGGGGGCTCCCGACGCCACACTGCCTGTCCCCTTCTCCCAGGGACTATTGAGAAGTAAATGGTTAATTATATACAGCACAGAGGCCTCTGAAACAGCTTTTTAATTGGGGGCTCCCAAGGCCACACTGCCTGTCCCCTGCTCACAGGGATTATTGAGCAGTAAATGGTTAACTCTATACAGCAGAGGTTACTGAAACAACTTTTTAATTGGGGGCTCCGGGAGCCAGACTGCCTGTTCCCTGCTCCCACGGATTAATGAGCAGTAAATGGTTAACTATATACAGCACAGAGATCTGTGAAACATCTTTTTAATTGGGGGTTCCCGGACCACACTGCCTGTTCCCTGCTCCCAGGGATTATTGAGAAGAAAATGGTTAAATATATACAGCACAGAGGTCTCTGAAACAGCTTTTTAATTGGGGGCTCCCGAGGCCACGCTGCCTGTCCCCTGCTCCCAGGGATTATTGAGCAGTAAATGGTTAACTATGTACTGCACAGAGGTCACTGAAACGGCTTTGTAATTATGGGCTGCCGAGGTCACACTGACTGTCTACAGCTCCCAGGGATTATTAAGACAAAGTAAATGGTTAAATATACACAGCACAGAGTTCACTGGAACAGCTTTTTAATTGGGGGCTCCCGAGGCCATACTGCCTGTCCCCTGCTCCCAGGGACTATTGAGAAGTAAATGGTTAATTATATACAGAAAAGGGGCCTCTGAAACAGCTTTGTAATTGGGGGCTCCCAAGGCCACACTGCCTGTCCCCTGCTCACAGGGATTATAGATCAGTAAATGGTTAACTCTATACAGCAGAGGTTGCTGAAACACCTTTTTAATTGGGGGCTCCGGGAGCCAGACTGCCTGTCCCCTGCTCCCACGGATTATTGAGCAGTAAATGGTTAACTATATACAGCACAGAGATCTGTGAAACATCTTTTTAATTGGGGGCTCCCGAGGCCACACTGCTGCCCCCTGCTCCCAGGGATTATTGAGAAGAAAATGGTTAAATATATACAGCACAGAGGTCTCTGAATCAGCTTTTTAATTGGGGGCTCACGACGCCACACTGCCTGTCTCCAGCTCCCAGCGATTATTAAGACAAAGTAAATGGTTAAACATATACAGCACAGTTGTCACTGAAATTGCTTTTTAATTGGGGGCTCCCGAGGCCACAACGCATCACCCAACCTCCCAGGGATTATTGAGCAGTAAATGGTTAACTATATACAGGCACAGAGGTCTCTGAAACAGCTTTTTAATTGGGGGCTCTCGGAGCCACACTGCCTGTCCCCTGCTCCCAGGGATTATTGAGAAGTAAATGGTTAACTATATTTAGGCAGAGGTCTCTGAAACAGCTTTTTAATTGGGTGCTGCGATGCCACACTGCCTGTCCCCTGCTCCCAGGGATTATTGACCAGTTAATGGTTAACTATACACAGCACCGAGGTCACTGAAACAGCTTTTTAACTGGGGGCTCCTGGACCACACTGCCTGTCGCCTGCTCCCAGGCATTATTGAGAACTAAATGGTTAACTATATACAGGCGCAGAGGTCTCTGAAACAGCTTTTTAATTGGGGGCTCCCGGACCATACTGCCTGTCCCCTGCTCCCAGGGAATATTGAGCAGTAAATGGTTAACTATATACAGGCGCAGAGGTCTCTGAAACACATTTTTAATTGGGGGCTCCCGGACCACACTGCCTGACCCCTGCTCCCATGGATTATTGAGCAGTATATACAGGCAAGAGTTCTCTGAAACAGCTTTTTAATTGGGGGCTCCCGGACCACACTGCCTGACCCCTGCTCCCAGGCATTATTGAGCAGTAAATGGTTAACTATATACAGCACAGAGTATCTGAAACACCTTTTTATCTGGGGGCTCCCGAGCCCACACTGCCTGTCCCCTGCTCCCAGGGATTATTGAGCAGTAAATGGTTAACTATATACTGCACAGAGGTCACTGAAACACCTTTTTATCTGGGGGCTCCCGAGCCTACACTGCCTATCCCCTGCTCCCAGGGATTATTGAGCAGTAAATAGTTAACTGTATACAGCACAGAGGCCTCTGAAACAGCTTTTCAATTGGGGCTCCCGAGGCCACACTGCTCCCAGGGATTATTGAGCAGTAAATGGTTTACTACATACAGCACAGAGGTCTCTGACACAGCATTTTAATTGGGGGTCCCGGAGCCTCACTGCCTGTCCCCTGCTCCCTGGGATTATTGAGCAGTAAATGGTTAACTATATGCAGGCACAGAGGTCTCTGAAACAGCTTTTTAATGGGGGCTCCCGCACCACACTGCCTGTCTCTTCTCCCAGGGATTATTGAGTAGTAAATGGTTAACTATATAAAGGCACAGACGTCTCTGAAACAGCTTTTTAACTGGGGGCTCCCGGAGCCACACTGCCTGTCCCCTGCTCCCAGGGATTATTGAGCAGTAAATGGTTAACGATATACTGCACAGAGGTCACTGAAACAGCTTTTTAACTGGGGGCTCCCGGAGCCACACTGCCTGTCCCCTGCTCCCAGGGATTATTGAGCAGTAAATGGTTAACTATATACAGCACAGAGGACTCTGAAACAGCTTTTTAATTGGGGGCTCCCGGAGCCACACTGCCTGCTCCCTGCTCCCAGGGATTATTGAGCAGTAAATGGTTAACTACGTACAGCACAGAGGTCTTTGAAACAGCTTTTTCATTGGGTGCTGCGAGGCCACACTGCCTGTCCCCTGCTCCCAGGGATTATTGACCAGTAAATGGTTAACTATACACAGCACCGAGGTCACTGAAACAGCTTTTGAATTGGGGTCTCCCGTACCACACTGCCTGTCCCCTGGTCCCAGAGTTTATTGAGCATTAAATGGTTAACTATATACAGGCACAGAGGTCTCTGAAACAGCTTTTTAATTGGGGCTCCCGAGGCCACACTGCTCCCAGGGATTATTGAGCAGTAAATGATTTACTACATACAGCACAGAGGTCTCTGACACAGCATTTTAATTGGGGGCTCCCGAGGCCACACTGCCTGTCCCCTGCTCCCAGGGATTATTGAGCAGTAAATGGTTAACTATATACAACACAGAGGTCTCTGAAACAGTTTTTTAATTGGGGGCTCCCGGAGCCTCACTGCCTGTCCCCTGCTCCCTGGGATTATTGAGCAGTAAATGGTTAACTATATGCAGGCACAGAGGTCTCTGAAACAGCTTTTTAATTGGGGGCTCCCGGACCACACTGCCTGTCCCTTCTCCCAGGGATTATTGAGTAGTAAATGGTTAACTATATAAAGGCACAGACGTCTCTGAAACAGCTTTTTAATTGTGGGCTCCCGGAGTCACACTGCCTTTCCCCTGCTCCCAGGGATTATTGAGCATTAATGGTTAACTATTTACAGCACAGAGGTCACTGAAACATCTTTTTAATTGGGGGCGCCTGAGGCCACACTGCCTGTACCCTGCTCCCAGGGATTATTGAGCAGGAAATGGTTAACTATATACAGCACAGAGGTCTCTGAAACAGCTTTTTAATTGGGGGCTCCCGGACCATACTGCCTGTCCCTTCTCCCAGGGATTATTGAGTAGTAAATGGTTAACTATACAAAGGCACAGACGTCTCTGAAACAGCTTTTTAATTGTGGGCTCCCGGAGCCACACTGCCTTTCCCCTGCTCCCAGGGATTATTGAGCATTAATGGTTAACTATATACAGCACAGAGGTCACTGAAACATCTTTTTAATTGGGGGCGCCTGAGGCCACACTGCCTGTACCCTGCTCCCAGGGATTTTTGAGCAGTAAATGGTTAACTATATACAGCACAGAGGTCACTGAAACATCTTTTTAATTGGGGTCTCCCGGACCACACTGCCTGTACCCTGCTCCCAGGGATTTTTGAGCAGTAAATGGTTAACTATATACAGCACAGAGGTCACTGAAACACCTTTTTACCTGGGGGCTCCCGAGCCCACACTGCCTGTCCCCTGCTCCCAGGGATTATTGAGCAGTAAATGGTTAACTATATACTGCACAGAGGTCACTGAAACACCTTTTTAATTGGGGGCTCCCGGACCACACTGCCTGTCCCTGCTCCCAGGGATTATTGAGCAGTAAATAGTTAACTGTATACAGCACAGAGGCCTCTGAAACAGCTTTTTAATTGGGGCTCCCGAGGCCACACTGCTCCCAGGGATTATTGAGCAGTAAATTGTTTACTACATACAGCACAGAGGTCTCTGACACAGCATTTTAATTGGGGCTCCCGAGGCCACACTGCCTGTTTCCTGCTCCCAGGGATTATTGAGCAGTAAATGGTTAACTATATACAGCACAGAGGTCTCTGAAACAGCTTTTTAATTGGGGGCTCCCGTAGCCTCACTGCCTGTCCCCTGCTCCCTGGGATTATTGAGCAGTAAATGGTTAACCAAATGCAGGCACAGAGGTCTCTGAAACATCTTTTTAATTGGGGGCTCCCAGACCACACTGCCTGTCCCTTCTCCCAGGGATTATTGAGTAGTAAATGGTTAACTATATAAAGGCACAGACGTCTCTGAAACAGCTTTTTAATTTTGGGCTCCCGGAGCCACACTGCCTTTCCCCTGCTCCCAGGGATTATTGAGCATTAATGGTTAACTATATACAGCACAGAGGTCACTGAAACATCTTTTTAATTGGGGGCGCCTGAGGCCACACTGCCTGTACCCTGCTCCCAGGGATTATTGAGCAGTAAATGGTTAACTATATACAGCACAGAGGTCTCTGAAACAGCTTTTTAATTGGGGGCTCCCGGAGCCACACTGCCTGTCCCCTGCTCCCAGGGATTATTGAGAAGTAAATGGTTAACTATATACAGGCACAGAGGTATCTGAAACAGCTTTTTAATTGGCGGCTCCCGGACCACACTGCCTGTCCCTGCTCTCAGGGATTTTTGAGCAGTAAATGGTTAACGATATACTGCACAGAGGTCACTGAAACAGCTTTTTAATTGGGGGCTCCCGGAGCCACACCGCCTGACCCCTGCTCCCAGTGATTATTGAGCAGTAAATGGTTAACTATTTACAGCACAGAGGCCTCTGAAACAGCTTTTTATTTGGGGCTCCTGAGGCCACACTGCCTGTCCCCTGCTCCCAGGGATTATAGAGCAGTAAATGGTTAGCTATATACAGCACAGAGGCCTCTGAAACAGCTTTTTAATTTGGGCTCCTGAGGCCACACTGCCTGTCCCCAGCTCCCAGCGATTATTGAGCAGTAAATGGTTAACTATATACAGGCACAGAGGTCTCTGAAACTGCTTTTTAATTGGGGGCTCCCGGACCACACTGCCTGTCCCTGCTCCCAGGGATTATTGAGCAGTAAATGGTTTACGATATACTGCACAGAGGTCACTGAAACAGCTTTTTAATTGGGGGCTCCCGGAGCCACAACGCCTGGCCCCTGCTCCCAGGGATTATTGAGCAGTAAATGGTTAACTATAAACAGCACAGAGGCCTCTGAAACAGCTTTTTAACTGGGGGCTCCCGAGGCCACACTGCCTGTTCCCTGCTCCCAGGGATTATTGAGCAGTAAATGGTTAACTATATACAGCACAGTGTATCTGAAACAGCTTTTTAATTGGGGGCTCCCGGAGCCACACTGCCTGTCCCCTGCTCCCATGGATTATTGAGCAGTAAATGGTTAACTATATAAAGGCACAGACGTCTCTGAAACAGCTTTTTAATTGTGGGCTCCCGGAGCCACACTGCCTCTCCCCTGCTCCCAAGGATTATTGAGCAGTAAATGGTTAACTATATACAGCACAGAGGTCACTGAAACTGCTTTTTAATTGGGGGCTCCCGAGGCCACACTGCCTGTCCCCTGCTCCCAGGGATTATTGAGCAGTAAATGGTTAACTATATACAGCACAGAGGCCTCTGAAACAGCTTTTTAATTGGGGGCTCCCTGACCACACTGCCTGTCCCCTGCTCCCAGGGATTATTGAGAAGTAAATGGTTAACTATATACAGCACAGAGGTCACTGAAACTGCTTTTTAATTGGGGGCACCTGAGGCCACGCTGCCTGTCCCCTGCTCCCAGGGATTTAAAAAAAATATATATATCTTATTCAAATTTTCCGGCCAAAAACAGTACAAAGGTTTTTCCCTTTTTACAGCAACAAAACAACATAAATAACAGCGACCGTTTTTTGACAAATCAGTAGATATGATATATACTAAATGGCAACTGCCATAATAAAAATAATAACTCTTCCAAATAATAAAATCAAACAATCCAATATACATAACCAAGTACAAATATCTATACATAAACACCCCTGAGGACCCGCTCGAGCATTCCCACCCCCCCCACCCCCTCCCCTCCCCCCATGGGTTTCTGCTTCTACCTTCCCATTTCCATTATCGTTCTGCGAGGTAGTCAATGAACGGTTGCCACCGCCTGGTGAACCCTTGAGCCGAACCCCTTAGTGCGAACTTTATCCGTTCTAGTTTTATAAACCCTGCCATGTCATTTATCCAGGTCTCCACCCCCGGGGGCTTGGCTTCCTTCCACATTAACAATATCCTGCGCCGGGCTACTAGGGACGCAAAGGCCAAGACATCAGCCTCTCTCGCCTCCTGCACTCACGGCTCTTCTGCAACCCCAAATATAGCCAACCCCCAGCTTGGCTCGACCCGGACCCCCACCACCTTTGAAAGCACATTCGCCACCCCCACCCAGAACCCCTGCAGTGCCGGACATAACCAGAACATGTGGGTGTGGTTCGCTGCGCTTCTCGAGCATCTCCCACACCTATCCTCTACCCCTAAAAATTTACTGAGCCTTGCTCCGGGCATATGCGCCCTGTGTAGAACCTTGAATTGTATCAGGCTTAGCCTGGCGCACGAGGACGATGAGTTTACCCTACGTAGGGCATCTGCCCACAGCCCCTCTTCAATCTCTTCCCCCAGCTCTTCTTCCCATTTCCCCTTCAGCTCATCCACCATTATCTCCCCCTCGTCTCTCATTTCCCTGTATATATCTGACACCCTACCATCCCCCACCCATGTCTCTGAGATCACTCTATCCTGAATCTCCTGCGTCGGGAGCTGCAGAAATTCCCTCACCTGTTGCCTCGCAAAAGCCCTCAGTTGCATGTATCGAAATTCATTCCTTTGGGGAAACCCATATTTTTTCGTCAGTGCTTCCAGACTCGCAAACGTCCCGTCCAAGAACAGATCCATCAGTTGTACAATCCCAACTCTCTGCCATGCTCCAAATTCCCCGTCTATTCTCCCCGGGACAAACCTATGATTATTTCTTATCG
This sequence comes from Scyliorhinus torazame, assembly GCF_047496885.1. Classification (NCBI taxonomy): domain Eukaryota; kingdom Metazoa; phylum Chordata; class Chondrichthyes; order Carcharhiniformes; family Scyliorhinidae; genus Scyliorhinus; species Scyliorhinus torazame. The sequence goes on from NC_092729.1 coordinate 13,982,810, forward strand.
GGGACCGCACCGAGGCTCCCGTCCTTCCCCTATGTCGTCTCCACTGCCCCCAAATTTTCAGTGTTGCCACCACCACTGGACTTGTGGTGTATTTCTTCGGGGAGAACGGCAACGGCGCCGTCGCCAGTGCTTGTAGGCTGGTTCCTTTGCAGGACACCATCTCCAATCTCTTCCACGCCGCTCCCTCCCCTTCTCCCATCCACTGACACACCATTGAGATATTGGCGGCCCAGTAGTATTCACTTAGGCTCGGTAGTGCCAGTCCCCCCCTATCCCTGCTACGCTCAAAAAAAAACCTCCTCACTCTCAGGGTCTTCCCAGCCCACACAAAACCCATGACACTTTTCTCGATTTTCTTGAAAAAAGCCTTCGTGACCATCACCGGAAGACACTGAAACACAAAGAGAAATCTCGGGAGGACTACCATTTTAACCGCCTGCACCCTACCCACCAGTGACGGGCACCATGTCCCATCACTTAAAATCCTCCTCCACCTGTTCCACCAATCGTGTTAAATTAAACCTATGTAAGGTTCCCCAACTCCTGGCTATCTGAATCCCTAAGTACCGGAAATCTCTTGTTACCTTCCTCAGCGGTAAATCATCGATTCCCCTGCTCTGCTCCCCCGGATGCACCACAAACAACTCACTCTTCCCCGTATTCAATTTGTACCCTGAGAATTCCCCAAACTCCCTGAGTGTCCGCATTATCTCAAGCATCCCCTCCACTGGGTCCGCAACATACAGCAATAAATCACCTGCATACAAGGATACCCGGTGTTCTTCTCCTCCCCTGAGCACTCCCCTCCACTTCCTGGAGCCCCTCAGTGCTATGGCCAGGGGCTCAATTGCCAAGGCAAACAGTAACGGAGACAGGGGACACCCCTGCCTCGTCCCTCTATAAAGACGGAAGTAGTCAGATCTCTGCCTGTTCGTGACTAAACTTGCCACCGGGGCCCTAGAGAGCAGCTGTACCCATCCAATAAACCCTTCTCCAAAGCCAAATCTCCTCAACACTTCCCACAGACAGTCCCACTTCACTCTGTCAAATGCTTTCTCGGCGTCCATCGCCACCACTATCTCCGCCTCCCCCTCTGGTGGGGGCATCATCATCACCCCTAGCAGCCTCCGTATGTTCGTGTTCAGCTGTCTCCCCTTAACGAACCCAGTTTGATCCTCGTGGACCACCCCCGGGACACAATCCTCTATCCTCGTCGCCATCACCTTGGCCAGGAGCTTAGCATCTACGTTCAAAAGGGAAATGGGCCTGTAGGACCCACACTGCAGCGGGTCTTTTTCCTTCTTCAAAAGGAGCGATATTGTCGCCTCCGACATAGTCGGGGGCAACTTCCCCCTTTCCCTGGCCTCATTAAAGGTTCTCGTCAAAAGCGGGGCCAGTAGGTCCATATATTTCCTATAAAATTCCACCGGGAACACATCCGGTCCCGGGGCCTTCCCCGCCTGCATGCTCCCAATCCCCTTTACCACCTCCTCCATCTCAATCTGTGCTCCCAGTCCCGCCCTCTCCTGCTCCTCCACCTTCGGGAATTCCAGCTGATCCAGGAAACACATCATTCCCTCCTTCCCTTCCGAGGGCTGAGCCTTATATAACCTCTCATAGAATGCCTTGAACACCCCGTTCACTCTCTCCGCTCCCCGTTCCATCTCTCCCTCCTCATCTCTCACCCCACCTATCTCCCTCGCCGCTCCCCTCTTCCTCAATTGGTGGGCCAGTAGCCGACTCGCCTTCTCTCCATACTCATACTGTACACCCTGTGCCCTCCTCCACTGTGCCTCTGCCTTACCCATGGTCAGCAGGTCAAATTCCACATGTAACCTTTGTCTTTCCCTGTACAGTCCCTCCTCCGGTGCCTCTGCATATTGCCTGTCCACCCTCAGAAGTTCTCTCAACAATCGCTCCCTTTCTTTACCCTCTTGCTTCCCTTTATGTGCCCTTATGGATATCAGTTCCCCTCTGACCACCGCCTCCAACGCCTCCCAGACCACTCCCACCTGAACCTCTCCGTTGTTATTAAGCTCCAAGTACCTTTCGCTACACCCCCTCACCCTTAGACATACCCCCTCATCCGCCAATAAGCCCATATCCATTCTCCAGAGTGGGTGCTGTTCTTTTTCCTCTCCTACCTCCAGATCTACCCAATGTGGAGCGTGGTCCGAAATGGCTATGGCCGTATACTCCATCCCTATCACCTTCGGAATCAGTGCCCTTCCCAAGACAAAAAAGTTTATCCGTGAATATACCTTGTGAACATGGGAGAAAAATGAGAACTCCTTACTCCTAGGTCTAAAAATCTCCAGGGGTCTACTCCTCCCATCTGCTCCATGAAGTCCTTGAGCACCCTGGCCGCTGCCGGCCTCCTCCCGGTCCTGGACCTCGATCGGTCCAGCCCTGGATCATGCACCGTATTGAAATCTCCCCCATTACCAACTTTCCCACCTCCAGGTCCGGGATACGTCCCAACATACGCCTCATGACGTTTGCATCATCCCAGTTCGGGGCATATACGTTCACCAGAACCACCGCCTCCCCTTGCAATCTGCCACTTACCATCACATATCTACCCCCACTATAGTCTTTGCCTCAAACAGTACCCGTTTCCCCACTAAGATAGCCACCCCCCTATTCTTCGCATCTAAACCCGAATGAAACACCTGCCCCACCCATCCTTTACGTAGTCTGACCTGGTCTATCAGTTTCAGATGCGTCTCCTGCAACATAACCACATCTGCCTTTAATTTCTTTAGGTGTGCGAGTACCCTTGCCCTTTTAATCGGCCCGTTCAGCCCTCTCACGTTCCACGTGATCAGCCGGGTTGGGGAGCTCTTTACCCCCCACCCCTTGTCGACTAGCCATCCCCTTTTTTAACCCAGCTCCTCACCCGGTTCCCACGTACCCGTATATCCCCCCGACGGTGCCCCCCCACCTCGACCACCCCGTCCCATAACAGCTCCCCCTTCTCCTTAGCAGCAGTAACCCAATTGACCCCCCCCCTCCGCTAGATCCCCCTCTAGCGTAGTTGCACCCCCCATGTTGCTCCCAGAAGTCAGTGAACTCTGGCTGCCCTCGGCTTCCCCCCTTGTCCTCGGCCCCTCACTGTGCGAGGCCCTCTCCTTCCTGCGTCCCCGTTCCCGCCACAATTACCATAGCGCGGGAACAAAGCCCGCGTTTCACACTCGGCCCCGCCCCTACTGGGGCATTTCCCTTCTCCTTCCCCTTTCCTTCCCATGGCGCACACAGTTCCTCATACTCCCCCCCCCCCCACCCCCCACCCCAACGAGGGGAAGAGAGAAAAGTTACAGGGTCGAAGAATTAACAAATTGAAAAATCATCCCCCCCCCATTCCCCTTCCTCGCCCCACATAGTCACCCCACCACTTTATCCCAGAAGCTCTTTCTCTCGCCAGACTATTCCAGCTTCTCGTCCACTATGAATGTCCACGCCTCTTCTGCCGTCTCAAAGTAGTGGTGCTTCCCTTGGTATGTGACCCACAGTCTCGCCGGTTGCAGCATTCCAAATTGAACGTTTTTGTGAAGCACCGCCTTAGCCCGATTGAAACTTGCCCTCCTTCTCGCCACCTCCGCACTCCAATCCTGGTATACGCGGATCACCGCATTCTCCCACCTACAGCCCCGAGTTTTCTTGGCCCATCTTAGGACCGTCTCTCTGTCGTTGTAGCGGTGAAACCTCACCACTATAGCTCGAGGTATTTCTCCAGCCTTTGGTCTTCGCGCCAGAACTCGATAAGCTCCCTCCACCTCCAAGGGGCCCGTCGGGGCCTCCGATCCCATTAGTGAGTGAAGCATCGTGCTTACATATGCCCCGACGTCCGCCACCTCTGCGCCTTTGGGAAGACCCAGGACTCTTACATTCTTCCTCCTTGAATTATTCTCCAGTGCTTCCAACCTGTCCACACACCTTTTGTGCTGTCTCTGTCTTCACCACCAGGCCCTGTATTTCATCTTCGTTTTCAGCAGTCTTTGTCGACTAGCCATCCCCTTTTTTAACCCAGCTCCTCACCCGGTTCCCACGTACCCGTATATCCCCCCGACGGTGCCCCCCCACCTCGACCACCCCGTCCCATAACAGCTCCCCCTTCTCCTTAGCAGCAGTAACCCAGTTGACCCCCCGCCTCCGCTAGATCCCCCTCTAGCGTAGTTGCACCCCCCATGTTGCTCCCAGAAGTCAGTGAACTCTGGCTGACCTCGGCTTCCCCCCTTGTCCTCGGCCCCTCACTGTGCGAGGCCCCCTCCTTCCTGCGTCCCCGTTCCCGCCACAATTACCATAGCGCGGGAACAAAGCCCGCGTTTCACACTCGGCCCCGCCCCTACTGGGGCATTTCCCTTCTCCTTCCCCTTTCCTTCCCACGGCGCCCACAGTTCCTCATACTCCCCCCCCCCCCCCCCCACCCCCCACCCCAACGCGGGGAAGAGAGAAAAGTTACAGGGTCGAAGAATTAACAAATTGAAAAATCATCCCCCCCCCATTCCCCTTCCTCGCCCCACATAGTCACCCCACCGAAGTCACCTCACGACACATAGTCACCTCACGACCCGAAGCTCCAGCTCCTGGGTCCTCTGCTCCTCCTTTAGCCCTTCAATCGCCTGTAATATCGGGGCCAACAGCTCCTTCTTCAGCTCCTTCTTCAGCTCTTCCACACAGCGCCGTAGGAACTCTTGTTGCTCCGGGCCCCATAACAAGCGGCCTCCTTCCGACGCCATCTTGCTTCGAGCTTCCCTTCCTTGCCGCTGCTCCAGAGGATCTTCTGCAATCCGGCCGCTCCACCCAGGGGTTATTGAGAAGTAAATGGTTAATTATATACAGCACAGAGGTCTCTGAAACAGCTTTCTAATTGGGGGCTCCCAAGGCCACACTGCCTGTCTCCTGCTCCCAGGGATTATTGAGCAGTAAATGGTTAACTATATACAGCACAGAGGTCTCTGAAACAGCTTTTTAATTGGGGGCTCCCATGGCCACACTGTCTGTCCCCTGTTCCCAGGGATTATTGAGCAGTAAATGGTTAACTATATACAGGCACAGAGGTCACTGAAACAGCTTTTTAATTGGGGGCTCCCGGACCACACTGCCTGACCCCTGCTCCCAGGGATTATTGAGCAGTAAATGGTTAACTATATACAGCACAGAGGTCTCTGACACAGCTTTTTAATTGGGGGCTCCCAAGGCCACACTGTCTGTCCCCTGTTCCCAGGGGTTATTGAGCAGTAAATGGTTAACTATATACAGGCACAGAGGTCACTGAAACAGCTTTTTAATTGGGGGCTCCCGGACCACACTGCCTGACCCCTGCTCCCAGGAATTATTGAGCAGTAAATGGTTGACTATACACAGCTCAGAGGTCACTCAAACAGCTTTTTAATTGGGGGCTCCCGAGGCCACACTGCCTGTCCCCTGCTCGCAGGGATTATTGAGCAGTAAATGGTTAACTATACACAGCTCAGAGGTCTCTGAAACAGCTTTTTAATTGGGGGCTCCCGGACCACACTGCCTGTCCCCTGCTCCCAGGAATTATTGAGCAGTAAATGGTTAACTATATACAGGCACAGAGGCCTCTGAAACAGCTTTTTAATTGGGTGCTCCCGGAGCCACACCGCCTGTCCACTGCTCCCAGGGATTATTGAGCAGTAAATGGTTAATTATATACAGCACAGAGGTCTCTGAAACAGCTTTTTAATTGGGAGTTCCCGAGGCCAAACTGCCTGTTTCCTGCTCCCAGGGATTATTGAGCAGTAAATGGTTAACTATATACAAGTACAGAGGTCTCTGACACAGCTTTTTAATTGGGGGCTCCCGAGGCCACACTGCCTGACCCCTGCTCCCTGGGATTATTGAGCAGTAAATGGTTAATTTTATACAGCACAGAAGTCTCTGAAACAGCTTTTTAATTGGGGGCTCCAGAGTCCTCACTGCCTGTTCCCAGCTCCCAGGGATTATTGAGCAGTAAATGGTTAGCTATATACAGGCTCAGAGGTCTCTGAAACAGCTTTTTAATTGGGGACTCCCGAGACCACACTGCCTGTCCCCTGCTGCCAAAGATTATTGACAAGTAACTGGTTAACTACATACAGCACAGAGGTCTCTGAAACAGCTTTTTAATTGGGGCTCCCAGAGCCACGCTGCCTGTCCCCTGCACCCAGGGATTATTGAGCAGTAAATGGTTAACTATATACAGCACAGAGGTCTCTGGAACAGCTTTTTAATTGGGTCTCCCGAGGCCACACTGTCTGTCCCCTGCTCCCAGGGATGATTGAGAAGTGTGGTAGTATGTATTAGGGGTCATGTGGGACTGTGAAGCCGTGGTGCTGTTGGCTGACAGATCCCGGGTCCTGGTTGGCTGTTGACCCCTAGCTCCGCCCTGAAGGCGGAGTATAAGAACCCAAGCTTCTCCCCGCCGCTTCATTATGTTGCTGAACTGCTGGGGACAAGTCTCGCTTAATAAAGCCTGAATCGACTTCATCACTACTCGTCTCTCTCGTAAGTCATTGTGCGCTACAATTTATTAAGCGAGCTTAAAGGACTATGGAGCTCCGGATCGCCCCGGAATGCCTGCGGATCAGCCCCCACGCAGCGAACTCGGCAGCAGTTTTTAAACACTGGCAAGCTTGTTTTGAAGGCTACCTCCGAACGGCCCCCGGCCGGATCACAGAAGACCAGAAAATGCAGGTCCTGCATTCGAGGGTAAGCCCGGAAATTTACCCTCTCATAGAAGACGCAGAGGATTTCCAGACGGCGCTCGCAGCACTGATGAGCATCTACGTTCGCCCCGTGAACCAGGTCTACGCACGCTACCAACTCGCAACGAGACGGCAAAGTCCCGGAGAATTGTTAGAGGAGTTCTACGCCGCGCTGCTAATTTTGGGACGGGGCTGCAGCTGCCCGCCGGTTAACGCGATCGAACACTAGGACATGTTAATTTGCGATGCGTTTGTGGCAGGTATGAACTCTCCCCAAATCCGCCAAAGACTTTTAGAAAGAGAGTCGCTAGGACTCTCAGAGGCATGGGCCATTGCAGCTTCCCTAGATGTGGCCTCGCAAAACGCCCGCGCCTACGGCCCCGACCGCGCGGCAGCCCCTTGGGCTCCGTGGACCCCCGTCGCGACAAACCCCCCCCTCCCTCACAGGCTTGCGCGGTTAAAGCGCCAGATCATCCTGGGGGGGCCCGCTGCTATTTCTGCGGGCAAGCGAAACACCCCCGGCAGCGCTGCCCGGCCCGCGCAGCTATTTGCAAAAGCTGCGGCAAGAAGGGCCATTACGCGGCTGTGTGCTGGTCCCGGGGGTCGCCGCAATCCCCGGAGAAGAACGAGCCCAGCGCATCCCAAACGCTCCCCAACCCCCCCCCCCCCCCGCCAGCACCCCATGTGCGACCCGCGGGCGCCGCCATTTTATTTTGGGTCCCGGGCACCACGAGGGGAGGATGGGCGCCGCCATCTTGTGACCCCCCAGCCACGTGCGATTCATGGGGGCGGCCATTTTGTCCACCGCCGGCCACGTGCGATTCATGGACGCCACCATCTTGGATGACAACAAAGGACCCCAGCATCAACGGCTCCACGGGGTCCGAAGAAGACGCCGAGACACTACGACCACGACTGGCTTCGGTGACACTGGACCAAGCACGGCCCCGGACGCTCCAAACGATGACAACAACGGTGCTGATCAACGGACACGAGACACCATGCCTGATCGACTCCACGAGCACCGAAAGTTTCATTCACCCAGACACGGTAAGACGCTGTTTTCTGACCATCCATCCAAGTACGCAAAAGATTTCCCTAGCTGCAGGATCCCACTCCGTACAGATCAAAGGGTTCTGCATCGCGAACCTAACGGTGCAAGGGAGGGAGTTTAAAAACTACAGGCTCTACATCCTTCCCCAACTCTACGCGCCCACATTACTGGGATTAGATTTCCAGTGTAACCAGCAGAGCCTAACATTTCAATTCGGCGGCCCAATACCCCCACTCACTATCTGCGGCCTCGCGACCCTCAAGGTTGAACCGCCGTCCTTGTTTGCAAACCTCACCCCGGATTGCAAACCCGTCGCCACTAGGAGCAGACGGTACAGCGCCCAGGACCGGATGTTTATTCGGTCTGAAGTCCAGCGGTTGCTGAAGGAAGGCATAATCCAGGCCAGCAATAGTCCCTGGAGAGCCCAGGTGGTAGTTGTTAAGACCGGGGAGAAACAGAGGATGGTCATAGACTATAGCCAGACCATCAACAGGTACATACAGCTAGATGCGTACCCTCTCCCCCGCATATCCGACATGGTAAATCGGATTGCCCAGTATAAGGTTTTCTCCACCGTGGACCTCAAGTCCGCCTACCACCAGCTCCCCATCCGCCCAGGTGACCGCAAGTACACAGCCTTCGAGGCAGACGGGCGGCTATACCACTTCCTAAGGGTCCCATTTAGTGTCACGAACGGGGTCTCGGTCTTCCAACGGGAGATGGACCGAATGGTTGACCAGCACAGGTTGCAGGCCATTTTCCCGTACCTCGACAACGTAACCATCTGCGGCCACGATCAGCAGGACCACGACGCCAACCTCCAAAAATTCCTCCAGACCGCTAAAGCCTTGAACCTCACATACAACGAGGAAAAGTACGTTTTTAGCACAAACCAGCTAGCCATCCTGGGCTACGTAGTGCGCAATGGGATAATAGGCCCCGACCCAATGCGCCCCCTCATGGAATTTCCCCTCCCCCACTGCTCCAAAGCCCTGAAACGTTGCCTGGGGTTCTTTTCATATTACGCCCAGTGGGTCCCCCAGTACGCAGACAAGGCCCGCCCACTAATACAGACCACTACCTTCCCTCTGTCGACAGAGGCTCATCAAAGCGGATATCGCAAAGACCACGATGCACGCCATCGACGAGTCCCTCCCCTTCCAGGTCGAGAGCGACGCCTCCGATGTAGCTCTGGCAGCCACCCTTAACCAAGCAGGCAGACCCGTGGCTTTTTTCTACCGAACCCTCCACGCCTCAGAAATCCGCCACTCCTCAGTGGAAAAGGAGGCCCAGGCCATAGTGGAAGCTGTGCGACATTGGAGGCATTACCTGGCCGGCAGGAGATTCACTCTCCTCACTGACCAACGGTCGGTAGCTTTCATGTTCGATAATGCACAGCGGGGCAAAATTAAAAACGACAAGATCTTAAGGTGGAAGATCGAGCTCTCCACCTTCAACTACGAGATCTTGTACTGTCCCGGAAAGCTGAACGAGCCGTCCGACGCCCTATCCCGCGGCACATGTGCCAACGCACAAATAAACCGTCTCCAAACCCTCCATGAGGACCTCTGCCACCCGGGGGTCACTCGTTTCTACCATTTCATAAAGTCCCGCAACCTCCCCTACTCTGTGGAGGAGGTCCGTACAGTCACCACGAACTGCCACATCTGCGCGGCGTGCAAACCGCACTTTTTCAGGCCGGATAGAGCGCACCTGATCAAGGCTTCCTGTCCCTTTGAACGCCTCAGTCTGGATTTCAAAGGGAACCTCCCCTCCACCGACCGCAACACGTACTTCCTGAACGTGGTGGACGAGTACTCCCGTTTCCCCTTCGCCATCCCCTGCCCCGACATGACAGCGGCCACAGTCATTAAAGCCCTTGGCACCATATTCACACTGTTCAGTTGCCCAGCATATATCCATAGCGACAGGGGTCCTCCTTCATGAGTGACGAGCTGCGCCAGTTCCTGCTCAGCAAGGGCATAGCCTCGAGCAAGACGACCAGCTACAACCCCCGGGGGAACGGGCAAGTAGAGAGGGAGAACGGCACGGTCTGGAAGACCGTCCTACTGGCCCTACGGTCCAAGGATCTCCCAGTTTCCCGGTGGCAGGAGGTCCTCCCGGACGCTCTCCACTCCATCCGGTCGCTGCTGTGTACCACCACTAACCATACGCCCCATGAGCGCCTCCTTGTCTTCCCTAGGAGGTCCTCCTCTGGAACGTCGCTGCCGACCTGGCTGGCGGCCCCAGGACCCATCTTGCTCCGGAAACATGTGCGGGCGCACAAGTCGGACCCGTTGGTCGAGAGGGTTCACCTCCTCCACGCGAACCCGCAGTACGCCTACGTGGCGTACCCCGACGGCCGACAGGACACGGTCTCCCTGCGGGATCTGGCGCCCACCGGCAACACACACACCCCCGACACCGATCACCCCCTCCCTGCCACCGGCGCACCCCGCGACCGCCCCCTTCCCGGGAGGATCGGTCCTCCTCCCATGTCCGACCAGGAGTGAAGCAGAAGCAGACACCGAAAAGCTCCCGGAGACGACAATGCGGGAACAAGCACCTGCACCACCACCGGGGCTGAGGCGATCGACAAGGAAGACCAGACCGCCCGCTCGACTCGTGGCATCGGCGTGACACCAAGAATGTTGTTGGACTGTAACAAAAACATTTTCACTTACTAATATTGGAAGTAGTTTCACAAACCTTGTACATAGCCCAGTGTAGGGCTAAAACTGTAATGATATGCCCAAAATTTTCCTCCCAGGACCAGCCTTGTAAACCCCTACCACCATGCGAACCACCACCCCGCCGGGTTCATTTTTAACAAGGGGTGAATGTGGTAGTATGTATTTGGGGTCATGTGGGACGGTGAAGCCGTGATGCTATTGGCTGACAGATCCCGGGTCCTGGTTGGCTGTTGACTCCTGGCTCCGCCCTGAAGGCGGAGTATAAGGACCCAAGCTTCTCCCCGCCACTCCATTCTGTTGCTGAACTGCTGGGGACAAGTCTCGCTTAATAAAGCCTCATCGACTTCATCTCTACTCGTCTCTCTCGTAAGTCATTGTGCGCTACAAGAAGTAAATGGTTAATTATATACAGCACAGAGGTCTCTGAAACAGCTTTTTAATTGGGGGCTCCCGGAGACACAATGCCTGTCCCCTGCTCCCAGGGATTATTGAGCAGTAAATGGTTAATTATATACAGCACAGAGGTCTCTGAAACAGCTTTTTAATTGGGGGCTCCCGGAGACACAATGCCTGTCCCCTGCTCCCAGGGATTATTGAGCAGTAAATGGTTAATTATATACAGCACAGAGGTCTCTGAAACAGCTTTTTAATTGGGGGCTCCCGAGGCCACACTGCCTGTCCCCAGCTCCTAGGGATTATTGAGCAGTAAATGGTTAACTATATTCAGGCACAGAAGTCTCTGAAACAGCTTTTAAATTGGGGGCTCTCAAGCCCACACTGCCTGTCCCCTGCTCCCATCGATTATTGAGCAGTAAATGGTTAACTATATAGAGCACAGAGTATCTGAAACACCTTTTTAACTGGGGGCTCCCGAGGCCACGCTGCCTGTCCCCTGCTCCCAGGGATTATTGAGCAGTAAATGGTTAACCTTGTACAGCACAGATGTCTCTGAAACAGCTTTTTAATTGGGGGCTCCCGAGGCCACACTGCCTGTACCTTGCTCCCAGGGATTATTGGGAAGTAAATAGTTAACTACGTACAGCACAGAGGTCTCTGAAAGAGCTTTTTAACTGGGGGCTCCCGAGGCCACACTGCCTGACCCCTGCTCCCAGGGATTATTGAGCAGTAAAGGGTTAACTATATACAGCACAGAGGCCTCTGAAACAGCTTTTTAATTGGGGGCTCCCGAGGCCACACTGCCTGTCCCCTGCTCCCAGGGATTATTGAGCAGTAAATGGTTAACTATATACAGCACAGAGTTCTCTGAAACACCTTTTTAACTGGGGGCTCCCGAGGCCACACTGCATGTCCCCTGCTCCCAGGGATTATTGAGCAGTAAATGGTTAACTATATACAGCACAGAGTTCTCTGAAACACCTTTTTAATTGTAGGTTCCCGAAGCCACACTGCCTGTCTCCTGCTCCCAGGGATTATTGAGCAGTAAATGGTTAACTGTATACAGCACAGAGGTCTCTGAAACAGCTTTTTAATTGGGGTCTCCCGGACCACACTGCCTGTCCCCTGCTCCCAGGGATTATTGAGCAGTAAATGGTTAACTATATACACGCGCAGTGTTCTCTGACAGCATTTTAATTGGGGGCTCCCGGACCACACTGCCTGTCCCCTGCTCCCAGGGATTATTGATCAGTAGTAAATGGTTAACTATATACAGCACAGAGGTCTCTGAAACAGCCTTTTAATTGGGGGCTCCCGAGGCCTCACTGCCTGTCCCCTGCTCCGAGTGATTATTGAGCAGTAAATGGTTAACTATATACAGGCGCAGAGATCAATGAAAGAGCTTTTTAATTGGAGGCTCCCGGACCACACTGCCTGTCCCCTGCTCCCAGGGATTATTGAGAAGTAAATGGTTAATTATATACAGCACAGAGGTCTCTGAAACAGCTTTTTAATTATGGGCTCCCGAAGCCACACTGCCTGTCCCCTGCTCCCAGGGATTATTGAGAAGTAAATGGTTAACTATATACAGGCACAGAGGTCTCTGAAACAGCTTTTTAATTGGGGGATCCCGAGGCCAGACTGCCTGCCCACTGCTCCCAGGGATTATTGGGAAGTACACGGTTAACTATATACAGGCACAGAGGTCTCTGAAACAGCTTTTTATTTGGGGGCACCCGAGGCGAAAATACCTGTCTCCTGCTCCCAGGGATTATTGGAAAGGACACGGTTAACTATATACAGCATAGAGGTCTCTGAAACAGCTTTTTAATTGGGGACTCCCAAGGCCAAACAGCCTGACCCCTGCTCCCAGGGATTATTGAGCAGTAATTGGTTAACTATATACAGGCACAAAGTTCTCTGAAACAGCTTTTTAATTGGGGGCTCCCGAGGCCACACCGCCTGTCCCCTGCTCCCAGGGATTATTGAGCAGTAATTGGTTAACTATATACAGCACAGAGGCCTCTGAAACAGCTTTTTAATTGGGGGCTCCCGAGGCCACACTGCCTGTACCCTGCTCCCAGGGATTATTGGGAAGTAAATGGTTAACTATATACAGCACAGAGGTCACTGAAACAGCTTTTTAATTGGGGGCTCCCGAGGCCACACTGCCTGACCCCTGCTCCCAGGGATTATTGAGCAGTAAATGGTTAACTATATACAGCACAGAGGCCTCTGAAACAGCTTTTTAAATTGGGGGCTCCCGAGGCCACACTGCCTGTCCCCTGCTCCCAGGGATTATTGAGCAGTAAATGGTTAACTATATACAGCACATAGGTCTCTGAAACACCTTTTTAACTGGGGGCTCCCGAGGCCACACTGCCTGTCCCCTGCTCCCAGGGATTATTGAGCAGTAAATGATTAACTATATACAGCACAGTGGTCGCTGAAACAGCTTTTTAATTGGGAGCTCCCGGACCACACTGCCTGTACCCTGCTCAGAGGGATTATTGAGCATTAAATGGTTAACTATATACAGCACAGAGGTCTCTGAAACAGCTTTTTAATTGGGGGCTCCCGGACCACACTGCCTGTCCCCTGCTCCCACGGTTTATTGAGAAGTAAATGGTTAACTATATACAGGCACAGAGGTCTCTGAAACAGCTTTTTAATTGGGGGCTCCAGGACCACACTGCCTGTCCCCTGCTCCCAGGGATTATTGAGAATTTAATGGTTAATTATATACAGCACAGAGGTCTCTGAATCAGCTTTTTAATTGACGGCTCCCAAGGCCTCACTGGCTGTCGCCCGCTGTTACGGGTTATTGAGAAGTAAATGGTTAACTATATACAGGCACAGAGGTCTCTGAAACAGCTTTTTAATTGGGAGCTCCCGAGGCCACACTGCCTGTCCCCTGCTCCCAGGGATTATTGGGAAGTACACGGTTAACTATATACAGCATAGATGTCTCTGAAACACCTTTTTAAATGGGGGCTCCCGAGGCCAAACTACCAGTCCCCTGCTCCCAGGGGTAATTGGGAAGTACACGGTTAACTATATACAGCATAGAGGTCTCTGAAACAGCTTTTTAATTAGGGGCTCCCGGACCACACTGCCTGTCCCCTGCTTCCAGGGATTATTGAGCAGTAATTGGTTAACTATATACAGGCACAAAGGTCTCTGAAACAGCTTTTTAATTGGGGACTCCCAAGGCCAAACAGCCTACCCCTGCTCCCAGGGATTATTGAGCAGTAATTGGTTAACTATATACAGCACAAGGCCTCTGAAACAGCTTTTTTAATTGGGGGCTCCCGAAGCCACACTGTCTGTCACCTGCTCCCAGGGATTATTGAGCAGTAAATGATTAACTACGTACAGCACAGAGGTCTCTGTAACAGCTTTTTAACTGGGGGCTCCCGAGGCCACACTGCCTGACCCCTGCTCCCAGGGATTATTGAGCAGTAAAGGTTTACAATATACAGCACAGAGGCCTCTGAAACATATTTTTAATTGGGGGCTCCCGAGGCCACACTGCCTGTTTCCTGCTCCCAGGGATTATTGAGCAGTAAATGGTTCACTATATACAGCACAAAGTTCTCTGAAACACCTTATTAACTGGGGGCTCCCGAAGCCACACTGCCTGTCCCCTGCTCACAGGGATTATTGAGCAGTAAATGGTTAACTATATACAGCACATAGATCTCTGAAACGGCTTTTTAATTGGGGGTACCAGAGGCTACACTGCCTGACCCCTGCTCTCAGGGATTATTGAGCAGTAAATGGTTAACTATATACAGGCGCAGAAGCCTCTGAAACAGCTTTTTAAATGGGGGCTCCCGGACCACACTGCCTGTCCCTTGCTCCCAGGGATTATTGAGCAGTAAATGGTTAACTATATACAGGCGCAGAGGTCACTGAAACAGCTTTTTAATTGGGGGCTCCCGAGGCCACACTGCCTGACCCTTGCTCTCAGGGATTATTGAGCAGTAAATGGTTAACTATATACAGGCACAGAGGTCTCTGAAACTGCCTTTTAATTGGGGGCTCCCGAGGCCACACTGCCTGTCCCCTGCTCCCAGGGATTATTGAGCAGTAAATGGTTAACTATATTCAGCACAGAAGTCTCTGAAACAGCCTTTTAATTGGGGCTCCCGGACCACAATGCCTGTCCCCTGCTCCCAGGGATTATTGAGCAGTAAATGGTTAACTCTATACAGGCACAGTGGACTCTGAAACAGCTTTTTAATTGGGGGCTCCCGAGGCCACACTGCCTTACCCCTGTTCCCAGGGATTGCTGAGCAGTAAATGGTTAACAATATACAGCACTGAGGACTCTGAAACAGCTTTTTAATTGGGGGCTCCCGGACCACACTGCCTGTCCCCTGCTCCGAGGCATTATTGAGCAGTAAATGGTTAACTATATACATGCGCAGAGATCACTGAAACAGCTTTTTAATTGGCGGCTCCAGGACCACACTGCCTTTCCCCTGCTCCCAGGGATTATTGAGAAGTTAATGGTTAATTATATACAGCACAGAGGTCTCTGAATCAGCTTTTTAATTGAGGGCTCCCAAGGCCTCACTGGCTGTCGCCCGCTGCCAGGGGTTATTGAGAAGTAAATGGTTAACTATATACAGGCACAGAGGTCTCTGAAACAGCTTTTTAATTGGGAGCTCCCGAGGCCACACTGCCTGTCCCCTGCTCCCAGGGATTATTGGGAAGTACACGGTTAACTATATACAGCATAGAGGTCTCTGAAACACCTTTTTAAATGGGGGCTCCCGAGGCCAAACTGCCTGTCCCTGCTCCCAGGGATTATTGAGCAGTAAATTGTTAACTATATACAGCAGAGAGTATCTGGAACACCTTTTTAACTGAAATGAATTTAATTGGGGGCACCTGAGGCCACACTGCCTTTTCCCTGCTGCCAGGGATTATTGGGACGTAAATGGTTAACTGTATACAGCACAGAGGTCTCCCAAACAGCTTTTTCATTGGGTGCTGCGAGGCCACACTGCCTGTCCCCTGCTCCAAGGGATAATTGAGCAGTAAATGGTTAACTATATACAGGCGCAGTGTTCTCTGACACAGCATTTTAATTGGGGGCTCCCGGACCACACTGCCTGTCCCCTGCTCCCAGGGATCATTGAGCAGTAAATGGTTAACTGAATACAGCACAGAGGCCTCTGAAACAGCTTTTTAATTGGGGGCACCCTAGGCTACACTGCCTGTCCCCTGCTCCGAAGGATTATTGAGCAGTTAATGGTTAACTATATACAGGCGCAGAGGTCACTGAAACAGCTTTTTAATTGGGGACTCCCGAGGCCACACTGCCTGTCCCCTGCTCCCAGGGATTATTGAGCAGTAAATGGTTAACTATATACAGCACAGAGGTCTCTGAAACAGCCTTTTAATTGGGGGCTCCCGAGGCCACACTGCCTGTCCCCTGCTCCCAGGGATTATTGAGCAGTAAATGGTTAACTATATACAGCACAGAAGTCTCTGAAACAGCCTTTTAATTGGGGCTCCCGTGACCACACTGCCTGTCCCCTGCTCCCAGGGATTATTGAGCAGTAAATGGTTAACTATATACAGCACAGAGTATCTGAAACACCTTTTTAACTGGGGGCTCCCGAGGCCACACTGCCTGTCCCCTGCTCCCAGGGATTATTGAGCAGTAAATGGCTAAATACGTACAGCACAGAGGTCACTGAAACAGCCATTTAATTGGGGGTTCCTGAGGCCACACTGCCTTTTCCCTGCTGCCAGGGATTATTGGGACGTAAATGGTTAACTGTATACAGCACAGAGGTCTCCCAAACAGCTTTTTCATTGGGTGCTGCGAGGCCACACTGCCTGTCCCCTGCTCCAAGGGATAATTGAGCAGTAAATGGTTAACTATATACAGGCGCAGTGTTCTCTGACACAGCATTTTAATTGTGGTCTCCCGGACCACACTGCCTGTCCCCTGCTCCCAGGGTTCATTGAGCAGTAAATGGTTAACTGAATACAGCACAGAGGCCTCTGAAACAGCTTTTTAATTGGGGGCTCCCGAGGCCACACTGCCTGTCCCCTGCTCCCAGGGATTATTGAGAAGTAAATGGATAACTATGTACAGCACAGAGGTCTCTGAAACAGCTTTTTAATTGGGGGCACCCTAGGCTACACTGCCTGTCCCCTGCTCCGAAGGATTATTGAGCAGTTAATGGTTAACTATATACAGGCGCAGAGGTCACTGAAACAGCTTTTTAATTGGGGCCTCCCGAGGCCACACTGCCTGTCCCCTGCTCCCAGGGATTATTGAGCAGTAAATGGTTAACTATATGCAGCACAGAGGTCTCTGAAACAGCTTTTTAATTGGGGGCGCCTGAGGCCACACTTCCTGTACCCTGCTCCCAGGGCTTATTGAGCAGTAAATGGTTAACTATATACAGGCACAGAGGACAATGAAACAGCTTTTTAATTGGGGACTCCCGAGGCCACACTGCCTGTCCCCTGCTCCCAGGGATTATTGAGCAGTAAATGGTTAACTATATACAGCACAGAGGTCTCTGAAACAGCCTTTTAATTGGGGGCTCCCGAGGCCACACTGCCTGTCCCCTGCTCCCAGGGATTATTGAGCAGTAAATGGTTAACTATATACAGCACAGAAGTCTCTGAAACAGCCTTTTAATTGGGGCTCCCGTGACCACACTGCCTGTCCCCTGCTCCCAGGGATTATTGAGCAGTAAATGGTTAACTCTATACAGGCACAGAGGTATCTGAAACAGCTTTTTAATTGGGGGCTCCCGAGGCCACACTGCCTGACCCCTGTTCCCAGGGATTGCTGAGCAGTAAATGGTGAACAATATACAGCACAGAGGACTCTGAAACAGCTTTTTAATTGGGGGCTCCCGGACCACACTGCCTGTCCCCTGCTCTGAGGGATTATTGAGCAGTAAATGGTTAACTATATACAGGCACAGAGATCACTGAAACAGCTTTTTAATTGGGGGCTCCAGGACCACACTGCCTGTCCCCTGCTCCCAGGGATTATTGAGA
This sequence comes from Scyliorhinus torazame, assembly GCF_047496885.1. NCBI lineage: Eukaryota > Metazoa > Chordata > Chondrichthyes > Carcharhiniformes > Scyliorhinidae > Scyliorhinus > Scyliorhinus torazame. Next base: position 14,000,704 of record NC_092729.1, read on the forward strand.
AGTTAATGGTTAATTATATACAGCACAGAGGTCTCTGAATCAGCTTTTTAATTGAGGGATCCCAAGGCCTCACTGGCTGTCGCCCGCTGCCAGGGGTTATTGAGAAGTAAATGGTTAACTATATACAGGCACAGAGGTCTCTGAAACAGCTTTTTAATTGGGAGCTCCCGAGGCCACGCTGCCTGTCCCCTGCTCCCAGGGATTATTGGGAAGTACACGGTTAACTATATACAGCATAGATGTCTCTGAAACACCTTTTTAAATGGGGGCTCCCGAAGCCACACTGCCTCTACCCTGCTCACAGGGATTATTGAGCAGTAAATGGTTAACTATATACAGCACATAGGTCTCTGAAACAGCTTTTTAATTGGGGGCACCCGAGGCTACACTGCCTGACCCCTGCTCTCAGGGATTATTGAGCAGTAAATGGTTAACTATATACAGGCGCAGAAGTCTCTGAAACAGCTTTTTAAATGGGTGCTCCCGGACCACACTGCCTGTCCCTTGCTCCCAGGGATTATTGAGCAGTAAATGGTTAACTATATACAGGCACAGAGGTCACTGAAACAGCTTTTTAATTGGGGGCTCCCGAGGCCACACTGCCTGACCCTTGCTCTCAGGGATTATTGAGCAGTAAATGGTTAACTATATACAGGCACAGAGGACAATGAAACAGCTTTTTAATTTGGGACTTCCGAGGCCACACTGCCTGTCCCCTGCTCCCAGGGATTATTGAGCAGTAAATGGTTAACTATCTACAGCACAGAGGTCTCTGAAACAGCTTTTTAATTGGGGGCTCCCGAGGCCACACTGCCTTACCCCTGTTCCCAGGGATTGCTGAGCAGTAAATGGTTAACAATCTACAGCACTGAGGACTCTGAAACAGCTTTTTAATTGGGGGCTCCCGGACCACACTGCCTGTCCCCTGCTCCGAGGGATTATTGAGCAGTAAATGGTTAACTATATACAGGCGCAGAGATCACTGAAACAGCTTTTTAATTGGGGGCTCCAGGACCACACTGCCTGTCCCCTGCTCCCAGGGATTATTGAGAAGTTAATGGTTAATTATATACAGCACAGAGGTCTCTGAATCAGCTTTTTAATTGAGGGCTCCCAAGGCCTCACTGGCTGTCGCCCGCTGCCAGGGGTTATTGAGAAGTAAATGGTTAACTATATACAGGCACAGAGGTCTCTGAAACAGCTTTTTAATTGGGAGCTCCCGAGGCCACACTGCCTGTCCCCTGCTCCCAGGGATTATTGGCAAGTACACGGTTAACTATATACAGCATAGAGGTCTCTGAAACACCTTTTTAAATGGGGGCTCCCGAGGCCACACTGCCTGTTCCCTGCTCGCAGGGATTATTGAGCAGTAAATGGTTAACTATATACAGGCACAGAGATCACTGAAACAGCTTTTTAATTGGGGGCTCCAGGACCACACTGCCTGTCCCCTGCTCCCAGGGATTATTGAGAAGTTAATGGTTAATTATATACAGCACAGAGGTCTCTGAATCAGCTTTTTAATTGAGGGCTCCCAAGGCCTCACTGGCTGTCGCCCGCTGGCAGGGGTTATTGAGAAGTAAATGGTTAACTATATACAGCAGAGAGTATCTGAAACACCTTTTTAACTGGGGACTCCCGAGGCCACACTGCCTGTTCCCTGCTCGCAGGGATTATTGAGCAGTAAATGGTTAACTATATACAGCACAGAGTATCTGAAACACCTTTTTAACTGGGGGCTCCCGAGGCCACACTGCCTGTCCCCTGCTCCCAGGGATTATTGAGCAGTAAATGGTTAACTATATACAGCTCAGAGTATCTGAAACACCTTTTTAACTGGGGGCTCCCGAGGCCACACTACCTGTCCCCTGCTCCCAGGGATTATTGAGCAGTAAATGGTTAAATACGTACAGCACAGAGGTCTCTGAAACAGCTTTTTCATTGGGTGCTGCCAGGCCACACTGCCTGCTCCCTGCTCCCAGGGATTATTGAGCAGTAAATGGTTAACTATATACAGCACAGAGGTCTCTGAAACAGCTTTTTAATTGGGGGCTCCCGAGGCCACACTGCCTGCTCCCTGCTCCCAGGGAATATTGAGCAGTAAATGGTTAACTATAAACAGCACAGAGGTCTCTGAAACAGCTTTTTAATTGGGGGCTCCCGAGGCCACACTGCCTGTCCCCTGCTCCCACTGATAATTGAGCAGTAAATGGTTAACTATATACAAGCGCAGAGGTCTCTGAAACAGCTTTATAATTGGGGGCCCCCAAGGCCACACTGCCTGTCCCCTGCTCCCAGGGATTATTGAGCAGTAAATGGCTAAATACGTACAGCACAGAGGTCTCTGAAACAGCCATTTAATTGGGGGCTCCTGAGGCCACACTACCTTTTCCCTGCTGCCAGGGATTATTGGGAAGTAAATGGTTAACTGTATACAGCACAGAGGTCTCCCAAACAGCTTTTTCATTGGGTGCTGCGAGGCCACACTGCCTGTCCCCTGCTCCAAGGGATAATTGAGAAGTAAATGGTTAACTATATACAGGCGCAGTGTTCTCTGACACAGCATTTTAATTGGGGGCTCCCGGACCACACTGCCTGTCCCCTGCTCCCAGGGATTATTGAGCAGTAAATGGTTAACTGTATACTGCACAGAGGCCTCTGAAACAGCTTTTTAATTGGGGGCTCCCGAGGCCACACTGCCTGTCCCCTGCTCCCAGGGATTATTGAGAAGTAAATGGATAACTCTGTACAGCACAGAGGTCTCTGAAACTGCTTTTTAATTGGTGGCACCCTAGGCTACACTGCCTGTCCCCTGCTCCGAAGGATTATTGAGCAGTAAATGGTTAACTATATATAGGCGCAGAGGTCACTGAAACAGCTTTTTAATTGGGGCCTCCCGAGGCCACACTGCCTGTCCCCTGCTCCCAGGGATTATTGAGCAGTAAATGGTTAACTATATGCAGCACAGAGGTCTCTGAAACAGCTTTTTAATTGGGGGCGCCTGAGGCCACACTTCCTGTACCCTGCTCCCAGGGATTATTGAGCAGTAAATGGTTAACTATATACAGGCACAGAGGACAATGAAACAGCTTTTTAATTGGGGACTCCCGAGGCCACACTGCCTGTCCCCTGCTCCCAGGGATTATTGAGCAGTAAATGGTTAACTATATACAGCACAGAGGTCTCTGAAACAGCCTTTTAATTGGGGGATCCCGAGGCCACACTGCCTGTCCCCTGCTCCCAGGGATTATTGAGCAGTAAATGGTTAACTATATACAGCACAGAGTATCTGAAACACCTTTTTAACTGGGGGCTCCCGAGGCCACACTGCCTGTCCCCTGCTCCCTGGGATTATTGAGCAGTAAATGGTTAACTATATACAGCACAGAGTATCTGAAACACCTTTTTAACTGGGGGCTCCCGAGGCCACACTGCCTGTCCCCTGCTCCCAGGGATTATTGAGCAGTAAATGGTTAAATACGTACAGCACAGAGGTCTCTGAAACAGCTTTTTCATTGGGTGCTGCCAGGCCACACTGCCTGCTCCCTGCTCCCAGGGAATATTGAGCAGTAAATGGTTAACTATATACAGCACAGAGGTCACTGAAACAGCTTTTTAATTGGGGGCTCCCGAGGCCACACTGCCTGTCCCCTGCTCCCACTGATAATTGAGCAGTAAATGGTTAACTATATAGAGGCACAGAGGCCTCTGAAACAGCTTTTTAATTGTGGGCTCCCGGAGCCACACTGCCTGTCCCCTGCTCCCAGGGATTATTGAGCAGTAAATGGTTAACTATATACAAGCGCAGAGGTCTCTGAAACAGCTTTATAATTGGGGGCCCCCGAGGCCAAACTGCCTGTCCCCTGCTCCCAGGGATTATTGAGCAGTAAATGGTTAACTATATTCAGGCACAGAGGTCTCTGAAACAGCTTTTTAATTGGGGGCTCCGGAGTCCACACTGCCTGTCCCCTACTCCCAGGGATTATTGAGCAGTAAATGGTTAACTATATACAGCACAGAGTATCTGAAACACCTTTTTAACTGGGGGCTCCCGAGGCCACACTGCCTGTCCCCTGCTCCCAGGGATTATTGAGCAGTAAATGGCTAAATACGTACAGCACAGAGGTATCTGAAACAGCCATTTAATTGGGGGCTCCTGAGGCCACACTGCCTTTTCCCTGCTGCCAGGGATTATTGGGAAGTAAATGGTTAACTGTATACAGCACAGAGGTCTCCCAAACAGCTTTTTCATTGGGTGCTGCGGGGCCACACTGCCTGTCCCCTGCTCCAAGGGATAATTGAGCAGTAAATGGTTAACTATATACAGGCGCAGTGTTCTCTGACACAGCATTTTAATTGGGGGCTCCCGGACCACACTGCCTGTCCCCTGCTCCCAGGGATTATTGAGCAGTAAATGGTTAACAGCATACAGCACAGAGGCCTCTGAAACAGCTTTTTAATTGGGGGCTCCCGAGGCCACACTGCCTGTCCCCTGCTCCCAGGGATTATTGAGAAGTAAATGGATAACTCTGTACAGCACAGAGGTCTCTGAAACAGCTTTTTAATTGGGGGCACCCTAGGCTACACTGCCTGTCCCCTGCTCCGAAGGATTATTGAGCAGTAAATGGTTAACTATATACAGGCGCAGAGGTCACTGAAACAGATTTTTAATTGGGGCCTCCCGAGGCCAACTGCCTGTCCCCTGCTCCCAGGGATTATTGAGCAGTAAATGGTTAACTATATGCAGCACAGAGGTCTCTGAAACAGCTTTTTAATTGGGGGCGACTGAGGCCACACTTCCTGTACCCTGCTCCCAGGGATTATTGAGCAGTAAATGGTTAACTATATACAGGCACAGAGGACAATGAAACAGCTTTTTAATTGGGGACTCCCGAGGCCACACTGCCTGTCCCCTGCTCCCAGGGATTATTGAGCAGTAAATGGTTAACTATATACAGCTCAGAGGTCTCTGAAACAGCCTTTTAATTGGGGGCTCCCGAGGCCACACTGCCTGTCCCCTGCTCCCAGGGATTATTGAGCAGTAAATGGTTAACTATATACAGCACAGAAGTCTCTGAAACAGCCTTTTAATTGGGGCTCCCGTGACCACACTGCCTGTCCCCTGCTCCCAGGGATTATTGAGCAGTAAATGGTTAACTCTATACAGGCACAGAGGTGTCTGAAACAGCTTTTAAATTGGGGTTCCCGAGGCCACACTGCCTGACCCCTGTTCCCAGGGATTGCTGAGCAGTAAATGGTGAACAATATACAGCACAGAGGACTCTGAAGCAGCTTTTTAATTGGGGGCTCCCGGACCACACTGCCTGTCCCCTGCTCCGAGGGATTATTGAGCAGTAAATGGTTAACTATATACAGGCACAGAGATCACTGAAACAGCTTTTTAATTGGGGGCTCCAGGACCACACTGCCTGTCCCCTACTCCCAGGGATTATTGAGAAGTTAATGGTTAATTATATACAGCACAGAGGTCTCTGAATCAGCTTTTTAATTGAGGGCTCCCAAGGCCTCACTGGCTGTCGCCCGCTGCCAGGGGTTATTGAGAAGTAAATGGTTAACTATATACAGGCACAGAGGTCTCTGAAACAGCTTTTTAATTGGGAGCTCCCGAGGCCACACTGCCTGTCCCCTGCTCCCAGGGATTAATGGGAAGTACACGGTTAACTATATACAGCATAGATGTCTCTGAAACACCTTTTTAAATGGGGGCTCCCGACGCCAAACTACCTGTCCCCTGCTCCCAGGGGTAATTGGGAAGTACACGGTTAACTATATACAGGCACAGAGATCACTGAAACAGCTTTTTAATTGGGGGCTCCAGGACCACACTGCCTGTCCCCTGCTCCCAGGGATTATTGAGAAGTTAATGGTTAATTATATATAGCACAGAGGTCTCAGAATCAGCTTTTTAATTGAGGGATCCCAAGGCCTCACTGGCTGTCGCCCGCTGCCAGGGGTTATTGAGAAGTAAATGGTTAACTATATACAGGCACAGAGGTCTCTGAAACAGCTTTTTAATTGGGAGCTCCCGAGGCCACGCTGCCTGTCCCCTGCTCCCAGGGATTATTGGGAAGTACACGGTTAACTATATACAGCACAGATGTCTCTGAAACACCTTTTTAAATGGGGGCTCCCGAAGCCACACTGCCTGTCCCCTGCTCACAGGGATTATTGAGCAGTAAATGGTTAACTATATACAGCACATAGGTCTCTGAAACAGCTTTTTAATTGGGGGCACCCGAGGCTACACTGCCTGACCCCTGCTCTCAGGGATTATTGAGCAGTAAATGGTTAACTATATACAGGCGCAGAAGTCTCTGAAACAGCTTTTTAAAAGGGTGCTCCCGGACCACACTGCCTGTCCCTTGCTCCCAGGGATTATTGAGCAGTAAATGGTTAACTATATACAGGCACAGAGGTCACTGAAACAGCTTTTTAATTGGGGGCTCCCGAGGCCACACTGCCTGACCCTTGCTCTCAGGGATTATTGAGCAGTAAATGGTTAACTATATACAGGCACAGAGGACAATGAAACAGCTTTTTAATTGGGGACTCCCGAGGCCACACTGCCTGTCCCCTGCTCCCAGGGATTATTGAGCAGTAAATGGTTAACTATCTACAGCACAGAGGTCTCTGAAACAGCCTTTTAATTGGGGGCTCCCGAGGCCACACTGCCTGTCCCCTGCTCCCAGGGATTACTGAGCAGTAAATGGTTAACTATATACAGCACAGAAGTCTCTGAAACAGCCTTTTAATTGGGGCTCCCGGACCACACTGCCTGTCCCCTGCTCCCAGGGATTATTGAGCAGTAAATGGTTAACTCTATACAGGCACAGAGGTCTCTGAAACAGCTTTTTAATTGGGGGCTCCCGAGGCCACACTGCCTTACACCTGTTCCCAGGGATTGCTGAGCAGTAAATGGTTAACAATATACAGCACTGAGGACTCTGAAACAGCTTTTTAATTGGGGGCTCCCGGACCACACTGCCTGTCCCCTGCTCCGAGGGATTATTGAGCAGTAAATGGTTAACTATATACAGGCGCAGAGATCACTGAAACAGCTTTTTAATTGGGGGCTCCAGGACCACACTGCCTGTCCCCTGCTCCCAGGGATTATTGAGAAGTTAATGGTTAATTATATACAGCACAGAGGTCTCTGAATCAGCTTTTTAATTGAGGGCTCCCAAGGCCTCACTGGCTGTCGCCCGCTGCCAGGGGTTATTGAGAAGTAAATGGTTAACTATATACAGGCACAGAGGTCTCTGAAACAGCTTTTTAATTGGGAGCTCCCGAGGCCACACTGCCTGTCCCCTGCTCCCAGGGATTATTGGGAAGTACACGGTTAACTATATACAGCATAGAGGTCTCTGAAACACCTTTTTAAATGGGGGCTCCCGAGGCCACACTGCCTGTTCCCTGCTCGCAGGGATTATTGAGCAGTAAATGGTTAACTATATACAGGCACAGAGATCACTGAAACAGCTTTTTAATTGGGGGCTCCAGGACCACACTGCCTGTCCCCTGCTCCCAGGGATTATTGAAGTTAATGGTTAATTATATACAGCACAGAGGTCTCTGAATCAGCTTTTTAATTGAGGGCTCCCAAGGCCTCACTGGCTGTCGCCCGCTGCCAGGGGTTATTGAGAAGTAAATGGTTAACTATATACAGCAGAGAGTATCTGAAACACCTTTTTAACTGGGGACTCCCGAGGCCACACTGCCTGTTCCCTGCTCGCAGGGATTATTGAGCAGTAAATGGTTAACTATATACAGCACAGAGTATCTGAAACACCTTTTTAACTGGGGGCTCCCGAGGCCACACTGCCTGTCCCCTGCTCCCAGGGATTATTGAGCAGTAAATGGTTAACTATATACAGCACAGAGTATCTGAAACACCTTTTTAACTGGGGGCTCCCGAGGCCACACTACCTGTCCCCTGCTCCCAGGGATTATTGAGCAGTAAATGGTTAAATACGTACAGCACGGAGGTCTCTGAAACAGCTTTTTCATTGGGTGCTGCCAGGCGACACTGCCTGCTCCCTGCTCCCAGGGAATATTGAGCCGTAAATGGTTAACTATAAACAGCACAGAGGTCTCTGAAACAGCTTTTTAATTGGGGGCTCCCGAGGCCACACTGCCTGTCCCCTGCTCCCACTGATAATTGAGCAGTAAATGGTTAATTATATACAAGCGCAGAGGTCTCTGAAACAGCTTTATAATTGGGGGCCCCCAAGGCCACACTGCCTGTCCCCTGCTCCCAGGGATTATTGAGCAGTAAATGGTTAACTATATACAGGCATAGAGGTCTCTGAAACAGCTTTTTTAATTTTGGCTCCGGAGTCCACACTGCCTGTCCACTACTCCCAGGGATTATTGAGCAGTAAATGGTTAACTATATACAGCACAGAGTATCTGAAACACCTTTTTAACTGGGGGCTCCCGAGGCCACACTGCCTGTCCCCTGCTCCCAGGGATTATTGAGCAGTAAATGGCTAAATACGTACAGCACAGAGGTCTCTGAAACAGCCATTTAATTGGGGGCTCCTGAGGCCACACTACCTTTTCCCTGCTGCCAGGGATTATTGGGAAGTAAATGGTTAACTGTATACAGCACAGAGGTCTCCCAAACAGCTTTTTCATTGGGTGCTGCGAGGCCACACTGCCTGTCCCCTGCTCCAAGGGATAATTGAGCAGTAAATGGTTAACTATATACAGGCGCAGTGTTCTCTGACACAGCATTTTAATTGGGGGCTCCCGGACCACACTGCCTGTCCCCTGCTCCCAGGGATTATTGAGCAGTAAATGGTTAACTGTATACTGCACAGAGGCCTCTGAAACAGCTTTTTAATTGGGGGCTCCCGAGGCCACACTGCCTGTCCCCTGCTCCCAGGGATTATTGAGAAGTAAATGGATAACTCTGTACAGCACAGAGGTCTCTGAAACTGCTTTTTAATTGGTGGCACCCTAGGCTACACTGCCTGTCCCCTGCTCCGAAGGATTATTGAGCAGTAAATGGTTAACTATATACAGGCGCAGAGGTCACTGAAACAGCTTTTTAATTGGGGCCTCCCGAGGCCACACTGCCTGTCCCCTGCTCCCAGGGATTATTGAGCAGTAAATGGTTAACTATATGCAGCACAGAGGTCTCTGAAACAGCTTTTTAATTGGGGGCGCCTGAGGCCACATTTCCTGTACCCTGCTCCCAGGGATTAATGAGCAGTAAATGCTTAACTATATACAGGCACAGAGGACAATGAAACAGCTTTTTAATTGAGGGCTCCAGGACCACACTGCCTGTCCCCTGCTCCCAGGGATTATTGAGCAGTAAATGGTTAACTATATACAGCACAGAAGTCTCTGAAACAGCCTTTTAATTGGGGCTCCCGTGACCACACAGCCTGTCCCCTGCTCCCAGGGATTATTGAGCAGTAAATGGATAACTCTATACAGGCACAGAGGTGTCTGAAACAGCTTTTAAATTGGGGGCTCCCGAGGCCACACTGCCTGACCCCTGTTCCCAGGGATTGCTGAGCAGTAAATGGTGAACAATATACAGCACAGAGGACTCTGAAACAGCTTTTTAATTGGGGGCTCCCGGACCACACTGCCTGTCCCCTGCTCCGAGGGATTATTGAGCAGTAAATGGTTAACTATATACAGGCACAGAGATCACTGAAACAGCTTTTTAATTGGGGGCTCCAGGACCACACTGCCTGTCCCCTGCTCCCAGGGATTATTGAGAAGTTAATGGTTAATTATATACAGCACAGAGGTCTCTGAATCAGCTTTTTAATTGAGGGCTCCCAAGGCCTCACTGGCTGTCGCCCGCTGCCAGGGGTTATTGAGAAGTAAATGGTTAACTATATACAGGCACAGAGGTCTCTGAAACAGCTTTTTAATTGGGAGCTCCCGAGGCCACACTGCCTGTCCCCGGCTCCCAGGGATTATTGGGAAGTACACGGTTAACTATATACAGCTTGGATGTCTCTGAAACACCTTTTTAAATGGGGGCTCCCGAGGCCAAACTACCTGTCCCCTGCTCCCAGGGGTAATTGGGAAGTACACGGTTAACTATATACAGCATAGAGGTCTCTGAAACAGCTTTTTAATTAGAGGCTCCCGGACCACACTGCCTGTCCCCTGTTTCCAGGGATTATTGAGCAGTAATTGGTTAACTATATACAGGCACAAAGGTCTCTGAAACAGCTTTTTAATTGGGGACTCCCAAGGCCAAACAGCCTACCCCTGCTCCAAGGGATTATTGAGCAGTAATTGGTTAACTATATACAGCACAAGGCCTCTGAAACAGCTTTTTTAATTGGGGGCTCCCGAAGCCACACTGTCTGTCACCTGCTCCCAGGGATTATTGAGCAGTAAATGATTAACTACGTACAGCACAGAGGTCTCTGAAACAGCTTTTTAACTGGGGGCTCCCGAGGCCACACTGCCTGACCCCTGCTCCCAGGGATTATTGAGCAGTAAATGGTTAACTATATACAGCACAGAGGCCTCTGAAACATCTTTTTAATTGGGGGCTCCCGAGGCCACACTGCCTGTTTCCTGCTCCCAGGGATTATTGAGCAGTAAATGGTTAACTATATACAGCACAAAGTTCTCTGAAACACCTTTTTAACTGGGGGCTCCCGAAGCCACACTGCCTGTCCCCTGCTCCCAGCGATTATTGAGCAGTAAATGGTTAACTATATACAGCACAGAAGTCTCTGAAACAGCCTTTTAATTGGGGCTCCCGAGGCCACACTGCCTGTCCCCTGCTCACAGGGATTATTGAGCAGTAAATGGTTAACTATATACAGCACAGAGGACTCTGAAACAGCTTTTTAATTGGGGGCTCCAGGACCACACTGCCTGTCCCCTGCTCCGAGGGATTATTGAGCAGTAAATGGTTAACTATATACAGGCGCAGAGATCACTGAAACAGCTTTTTAATTGGGGGCTCCAGGACCACACTGCCTGCCCCCTGCTCCCAGGGATTATTGAGAAGTTAATGGTTAATTATATACAGCACAGAGGTCTCTGAATCAGCTTTTTAATTGAGGGCTCCCAAGGCCTCACTGGCTGTCGCCCGCTGCCAGGGGTTATTGAGAAGTAAATGGTTAACTATATACAGGCACAGAGGTCTCTGAAACAGCTTTTTAATTGGGAGCTCCCGAGGCCACACTGCCTGTCCCCTGCTCCCAGGGATTATTGGGAAGTACACGGTTAACTATATACAGCATAGAGGTCTCTGAAACACCTTTTTAAATGGGGGCTCCCGAGGCCAAACTACCTGTCCCCTGCTCCCAGGGATTATTGGGAAGTACACGGTTAACTATATACAGCATAGAGGTCTCTGAAACACCTTTTTAATTAGGGGCTCCCGGACCACACTGCCTGTCCCCTGCTTCCAGGGATTATTGAGCAGTAATTGGTTAACTATATACAGGCACAAAGGTCTCTGAAACAGCTTTTTAATTGGGGACTCCCAAGGCCAAACAGCCTACCCCTGCTCCCAGGGATTATTGAGCAGTAAATGGTTAACTATATACAGCAGAGAGTATCTGAAACACCTTTTTAACTGGGGACTCCCGAGGCCACACTGCCTGTCCCCTGCTCCCAGGAATTATTGAGCAGTAAATGGTTAACTATATACAGCACAGAGTATCTGAAACACCTTTTTAACTGGGGGCTCCCGAGGCCACACTACCTGTCCCCTGCTCCCAGGGATTATTGAGCAGTAAATGGTTAAATACGTACAGCACAGAGGTCTCTGAAACAGCTTATTCATTGGGTGCTGCCAGGCCACACTGCCTGTCCCCTGCTCCCACTGATAATTGAGCAGTAAATGATTAACTATATAGAGGCACAGAGGCCTCTGAAACAGCTTTTTAATTGGGGGCCCCCGGAGCCACACTGCCAGTCCCCTGGTCCCAGGGATTATTGAGCAGTAAATGGTTAACTATATACAAGCGCAGAGGTCTCTGAAACAGCTTTATAATTGGGGGCCCCCGAGGCCAAACTGCCTGTCCCCTGCTCCCAGGGATTATTGAGCAGTAAATGGTTAACTATATACAGGCACAGAGGTCTCTGAAACAGCTTTTTAATTGGGGGCTCCGGAGTCCACACTGCCTGTCCCCTACTCCCAGGGATTATTGAGCAGTAAATGGTTAACTATATACAGCACAGAGTGTCTGAAACACCTTTTTAACGGGGGGCTCCCGAGGCCACACTGCCTGTCCCCTGCTCCCTGGGATTTTTGAGCAGTAAATGGCTAAATACGTACAGCACAGAGGTCTCTGAAACAGCCATTTAATTGGGGGCTCCTGAGGCCACACTGCCTTTTCCCTGCTGCCAGGGATTATTGGGAAGTAAATGGTTAACTGTATACAGCACAGAGGTCTCCCAAACAGCTTTTTCATTGGGTGCTGCGAGGCCACACTGCCTGTCCCCTGCTCCAAGGGATAATTGAGCAGTAAATGGTTAACTATATACAGGCGCAGTGTTCTCTGACACAGCATTTTAATTGGGGGCTCCCGGACCACACTGCCTGTCCCCTGCTCCCAGGGATTATTGAGCAGTAAATGGTTAACTGTATACAGCACAGAGGCCTCTGAAACAGCTTTTTAATTGGGGGCTTCCGAGGCCACACTGCCTGTCCCCTGCTCCTAGGGATTATTGAGAAGTAAATGGATAACTCTGTACAGCACAGAAGTCTCTGAAACAGCTTTTTAATTGGGGGCACCCTAGGCTACACTGCCTGTCCCCTGCTCCGAAGGATTATTGAGCAGTAAATGGTTAACTATATACAGGCGCAGAGGTCACTGAAACAGCTTTTTAATTGGGGGCGCCTGAGGCCACACTTCCTGTACCCTGCTCCCAGGGATTATTGAGCAGCAAATGGTTAACTATATACAGGCACAGAGGACAATGAAACAGCTTTTTAATTGGGGACTCCCGAGGCCACACTGCCTGTCCCCTGCACCCAGGGATTATTGAGCAGTAAATGGTTAACTATATACAGCACAGAGGTCTCTGAAACAGCCTTTTAATTGGGGGCTCCCGAGGCCACACTGCCTGTCCCCTGCTCCCAGGGATTATTGAGCAGTAAATGGTTAACTATATACAGCACAGAAGTCTCTGAAACAGCCTTTTAATTGGGGCTCCCGTGACCACACTGCCTGTCCCCTGCTCCCAGGGATTATTGAGCAGTAAATGGTTAACTCTATACAGGCACAGAGGTCTCTGAAACAGCTTTTTAATTGGGGGTTCCCGAGGCCACACTGCCTGACCCCTGTTCCCAGGGATTGCTGAGCAGTAAATGGTGAACAATATACAGCACAGAGGACTCTGAAACAGCTTTTTAATTGGGGGCTCCCGGACCACACTGCCTGTCCCCTGCTCTGAGGGATTATTGAGCAGTAAATGGTTAACTATATACAGGCACAGAGATCACTGAAACAGCTTTTTAATTGGGGGCTCCGGGACCACACTGCCTGTCCCCTGCTCCCAGGGATTATTGAGAAGTTAATGGTTAATTATATACAGCACAGAGGTCTCTGAATCAGCTTTTTAATTGAGGGCTCCCAAGGCCTCACTGGCTGTCGCCCGCTGCCAGGGGTTATTGAGAAGTAAATGGTTAACTATATACAGGCACAGAGGTCTCTGAAACAGCTTTTTAATTGGGAGCTCCCGAGGCCACACTGCCTGTCCCCTGCTCCCAGGGATTATTGGGAAGTACACGGTTAACTATATACAGCATAGATGTCTCGGAAACACCTTTTTAAATGGGGGCTCCCGAGGCCAACTACCTGTCCCCTGCTCCCAGGGGTAATTGGGAAGTACACGGTTAACTATATACAGCATAGAGGTCTCTGAAACAGCTTTTTAATTAGGGCCACCCGGACCACACTGCCTGTCCCCTGCTTCCAGGGATTATTGAGCAGTAATTGGTTAACTATATACAGGCACAAAGGTCTCTGAAACAGCTTTTTAATTGGGGACTCCCAAGGCCAAACAGCCTACCCCTGCTCCCAGGGATTATTGAGCAGTAATTGGTTAACTATATACAGCACAAGGCCTCTGAAACAGCTTTTTTAATTGGGGGCTCTCGAAGCCACACCGTCTGTCACCTGCTCCCAGGGATTATTGAGCAGTAAATGATTAACTACGTACAGCACAGAGGTCTCTGAAACAGCTTTTTAACTGGGGGCTCCCGAGGCCACACTGCCTGACCCCTGCTCCCAGGGATTATTGAGCAGTAAATGGTTAACTATATACAGCACAGAGGCCTCTGAAACATCTTTTTAATTGGGGGCTCCCGAGGCCACACTGCCTGTTTCCTGCTCCCAGGGATTATTGAGCAGTAAATGGTTAACTATATACAGCACAAAGTTCTCTGAAACACCTTTTTAACTGGGGGCTCCCGAAGCCACACTGCCTGTCCCCTGCTCACAGGGATTATTGAGCAGTAAATGGTTAACTATATACAGCACATAGGTCTCTGAAACAGCTTTTTTATTGGGGGCACCCGAGGCTACACTGCCTGACCCCTGCTCTCAGGGATTATTGAGCAGTAAATGGTTAACTATATACAGGCGCAGAAGTCTCTGAAACAGCTTTTTAAATTTGTGCTCCCGGACCACACTGCCTGTCCCTTGCTCCCAGGGATTATTGAGCAGTAAATGGTTAACTATATACAGGCGCAGAGGTCACTAAAACAGCTTTTTAATTGGGGGCTCCCGAGGCCACACTGCCTGACCCTTGCTCTCAGGGATTATTGAGCAGTAAATTGTTAACTATATACAGGCACAGAGGACAATGAAACAGCTTTTTAATTGGCGGCTCCCGAGTCCACACTGCCTGTCCCCTGCTCCCAGGGATTATTGAGTAGTAAATGGTTAACTATCTACAGCACAGAGGTCTCTGAAACAGCCTTTTAATTGGGGGCTCCCGAGGCCACACTGCCTGTCCCCTGCTCCCAGGGATTATTGAGCAGTAAATGGTTAACTATATACAGCACAGAAGTCTCTGAAACAGCCTTTTAATTGGGGCTCCCGGACCACACTGCCTGTCCCCTGCTCCCAGGGATTATTGAGCAGTAAATGGTTAACTCTATACAGGCACAGAGGTCTCTGAAACAGCTTTTTAATTGGGGGCCCCCGAGGGCACACTGCCTGTCCCGTGCTCCCAGGGTTTTTGAGAAGTAAATGGTAAACTATATACAGCACAGAGGACTCTGAAACAGCTTTTTAATTGGCGGCTCCCGGACCACACTGCCTGTCCCCTGCTCCGAGGGATTATTGAGCAGTAAATGGTTAACTATATACAGGCGCAGAGATCACTGAAACAGCTTTTTAATTGGGGGCTCCCGGACCACACTGCCTGTCCCCTGCTCCCAAGGATTATTGAGAAGTAAGTGGTTAAGTATATACAGCACAGAGGTCTCTGAAACAGCTTTTTAATTGGGGGCTCCCAAGGCCTCACTGGCTGTCCCCCGCTGCCAGGGGTTATTGAGAAGTAAATGGTTAACTATATACAGGCACAGAGGTCTCTGAAACAGCTTTTTAATTGGGGGCTCCCGAGGCCACACTGCCTGTCCCCTGCTCCCAGGGATTATTGGGAGGTACACGGTTAACTATATACAGCATAGAGGACTCTGAAACAGCTTTTAATTGGGAGCTCCCGAGGCCACACTGCCTGTCCCCTGCTCCCAGGGATTATTGAGAAGTAAATGGTTAACTATATACAGCATAGAGGACTCTGAAACAGCTTTTTAATTGTGGGCACCCGAGGCCAAACTACCTGTCCCCTGCTCCCAGGAATTATTGGTAAGGACACGGTTAACTATATACAGCATAGAGCTCTCTGAAACAGCTTTTTAATTGGGGGCTCCGAAGGCCAAACAGCCTGACCCCTGCTCCCAGGGATTATTGAGCAGTAAATGGTTAACTGTATACAGCACAGAGGTCTCCCAATCAGCTTTTTCATTGGGTTCTGCGAGGCCACACTGCCTGTCCCCTGCTCAAAGGGATTATTGAGCAGTAAATGGTTAACTATATACAGGCGCAGTGTTCTCTGACACAGCATTTTAATTGGGGGCTCCCTGACCACACTGCCTGTCCCCTGCTCCCAGGGATTATTGAGCAGTAAATGGTTAACTATATACAGCACAGGGGTCTCTGAAACAGCTTTTTAATTGGGGGCTCCCGGACCACACTGCCTGTCCCCTGCTACGAGGGATTATTGACAGTAAATGGTTAAGTATATACAGCACAGAGTATCTGAAACAGCTTTTTAATTGGGGGC